>NC_080677.1:73707840-74332840 GCF_030445035.2 Dasypus novemcinctus
TAAACTCTTTTGGTGGGAAGACCTAAAAATTATGCTTTGGAAGAAGGGAGAAGGGGAAAAAGGTTGCTAGAATTTTTTTTTTCCTCTCTCACTATCACTTTCTCTGGCATACTCCACGTCAGCTCTCTTGTATGTATACTTGGGAGAAAAATCTTCAAATGATTACAATAAGCCTAATTCTCCCTTCTCACTTATTTCCTCCTCTTTCTCACTCTGAGATAATGCCTGACTTAAAGGTAGCCAGTGGCTTTAAAAATGTAAACACTTTGAAATAAAGGGCCCCTAATAGCCAAAATCATCTTTAAAAAGAAAGACATTGGAGGACTATCATTTCCTGACTTTATATCACAATACTTAGTTACCGTGGTAAATTCCACATGGTACTGGCATAAATGCAGACATATTGACCAATGGAACCAAATCAAGAACTCAGAAATGGACCTTCACATCTATGGTCAAGTGATTTTTGACAAGGCTGTCAAAGTCATCCAGCTGGGCCAAAATACCCTAATAACAAATGGTGCTGGGAGAATTAGATATCCATATCCAAAGAAACAAGGAGGACCCCTATCTCACACTTAATAAAAAAAATTGTCTCAAAATGGATCATGAACCTAAATATAGGGGAGTAGATGAAGCTCAAGCAATTGAGTGCCCACTTTCCACATGGGAGGTCCTAGGTTCAGTTTCCAATGCTTCCTGAAAAAAAAAACCAAAAATAACAAGAAAATAACAACAAGCAAAACAAACAAACAAACAAACAAAAACAACTCAGGGACGCTAGTATGGCTCAGTGGTTGAGTGCCAGCTTTCCACATAAGAGGTCCCAGGTTCAATCCCCAGCCTCGTACCAAAAAATAAAAAAGAACATAAGTATAAAATCTAAGAGCTATCACCATAAAACTCCTAGAAAAAAATGTAGGGAAACATCATCAAGATCTAGTTAGGTAGTAATTTGTTAAACCTTACACCCAAAGCATGAGCAATGAAGAAAAAATAAATAAATTGGACCTCCTCAAAATTAAACACTTTTGTTCTTCAAAAGACTTTGTCAAGAAAGTGAAAAGGCAGCTGACTCAGTGGGAGAAATTACTTGGAAATTACATATCTGATAAGAATTTGGTATCCATGTTATAATAAGAATCCTACAACTCACGAATAAAAGACAACCCAGTTTTAAAAACAAGCTAACAGATTTGAATAGACATTTTCCAACAAGGAAATACCAATGGCCAATGGCCAAAAAACCCCTCACTAGCTATTGGGGAAATGCAGATCAAAACTACAATAAGATACCATTTCATACTTTATAGAATGGTCATTTACTAAAACAACAACAACAACAACAATAGAAACGTCAAGTGTTAGAGAGGATATGGAGAAATGGGAAGTCTCCTTCACTGTTGGTGAGAATCTAGAATGGTGTAGCCCCTGTGGAATACAGTTTGGTGGTACATCAAGAAATTGAACATAGAATTGCCATATGATCCTACAATCCTGTGACTAGGAATATATTCAGAAGAACTGAATGCAAGCCTATGAATTGATATTTGCACACCAATGTTCATAACAGCATTATTCACAATTGCTAAAATACGGAAACAGCCCATGTGTCCATCAACTGATAAATGGATAAACAAAATGTGGTATATACATGCAATGGGATATACTATTTATCTGTAAGAAGAAATGAACTTGGGATGCATATGACATCATGGATGAACCTTGAAGATATTGTATTGAGTGAAACTAGCTGCACACAAGAGAAGTAATATTGTATCATCTCACTAATGTGAACTAAATATGATGAATAAACTCAAAGAGGTAAACTTTAGAGTATACATTACTGGGAAATGGATTGTGTGTTGAGAATGCGAGCTGATGTTTAATGTATGTTAGAATTTTTGATGTTTTATTGTAAATGTGTAGAAATGAATAGAGTTGATGGTAGCACATTGTAGAAAGTATAACAATACTCCTGATTTATAAATGTGATTGTGGGCATGCAGGATTGAGTCCCTATCCCTTGGTGGACTATATAAAAGCCACTCAATGAAAAGGACAGAAGTAAATACACAGAAGAAAATAGACATGTGAAGAGAGAGCCTCACAGACAAAGGAGAGGAGAGTACTTTGATCCTGCAGCTGGGAAGAGAGATGAGTCATTCGCCTGATAATTTATAGCTGACCTTGTGAAGGCAACTGAGCAGCTGAGCCCAGAAAGAAATGAGTGCTCCAGCCTACAGCTGAGATTGGAAGGAGCTGGGACCATGGAGCCTTAAGAGAGAGCGAGGAAGGTTGAACCCTCACAGACAGCGCCTGCCATCTTATTTCAACACATGGCAACAGACTTTGGTGAGGAAGTAACTCTGAGTTGGACTTTTTAGGGCCTTGTCACTGTAAGATTTTACCCCTAATGAATGACTTTTGTAAAAACCAAAAGATTTCTCATACTTTGCATCAGCATCTCTTTGGCTGACTAATACAAGGATGGAAGGAAACTGGCTACCTAATGAGGAGGAGAGTGTTTACAGGGAAAAAAGACACAGGAAAAAAGGAGATGTTTCCTTCAGAACATAGTCCTTTGTTTAAAAAAAAATCATTTTTCTGGATGACAGACACTGTGTCTGTATCTAGAGCCTCTCCTTTTATCTCATCCTCCCTTTTAGATTTAGAAATTGTCTTTTGAAGAGAAGAGAGTAAAAAGAAACTTTTAAAAGGCTATCTACTTTGTTCTTTCAAGCTGCCTTGCTCTCCATCCTTTTAAAGTCTCTTAACTCATGAGAAAAGGTACTATATGGAGGATTCATATATTTATATTAGGAATGTGGGAATCATCCCACATGGCACGATATTTTGGAAAGATCATGAGATCTGGAGTTAGTTAGGCCAATGTTTAAGTCCATGCCTCACCAGGGATATAAAACTGGGCAAAGTACATAATCTATTTAAGGTTTCTTTTTTTTCATCTGTAAGTTATATCTATTATTTGAATGATATAACCAAGCCAAACTCCTTGTTAGGTTTCTCAGCAAATTGTAGTTTACTTTCCTAAAGGTAATTCTGAACACTCTAAAGCAAGAATTAATGTATTTAATTAAAAAATTTTTGTTTTTATTAATGGAAGAATCCAAGATTTCCTTGAAACATGTTTATTGTTATCCAAAAAGTTAAGTTACTAGATATTTTGCATTTCCCTTTGAATTCTAAATTCTTCATAAGTATCCTCAGTAAATAACCACAATTTTTATTTTATGTATAATTTTTATATGATCATACTCAAAGAATTTTAAAAAACAGTGCTTAATGAAATAGTTGTTTTTTAAAAAGAAAACATAGGCTGGTGTAATCATCAAAACGAACCTTGGCACAGCCTTTTGACCTTCTAAATACAAAAACATATTTCATCTCATAGTGGTATCATGCTCTCTTTCATGTAATCAGTGAAAAATATTACTGTGTTTTCATACCCCAAAATGATAGTTGCTACAAAATCTTTAATACATTAATTTCCAAGGTTGGTTTTGCAAAATTTCTCTTATTACATTAAGTTTTAAAGATTATTATGCTTGAAATTAATTTAAAATTTATTCCATCTTGATATTATTTTATACTATGTCCCAATTCTAAGAAGGAACCTTATGACTTTCAACCAGAACTAACAAAATAGCTCTTTTATCTCATGAGTATATAACACACTAAAGTGTAAAACTTTGATCTATTATCATTAGGATAATATTTCCTAAAGGTATGACCTTTTGGTTTAGTTCCTTCACTACCTGTATACGGTAAACCCTTTGATGGTCTTTCTGTTTCTTATATGTGTTGTTTGCAGGAGCCGTGAAAGTTTGCACATGTTGGTGTGTGCTGCTCCCTAGTGGAGAATGACAAAGTCTTACATTCTTGAGTATAGAATTCCCTCAATAGGTCTTATCCTATTGTTTCCTGACCTCTGCAATAGACAGACATTTAGGAATCAGAAACACTTATCAGTTTAGGTTTTCATAGTTCATGTCCACCATAGACTATCTTCCCAGACAATAAAATTAAAATTTTTTGGTATTAAGGTTACAAATCTAGAATACAAGCATATGCCATACTCCAAGTGTGAGCAAATGTCCTTTCTTAATTATGGAAGTAATTAAGGTCAACATAATAGAAATATTAATATAATAGTTAGAAGCATAGTTAGACAAACCTGGGTTCAAACCATACTTTCATCATTCTGTGATCTTGGGTAAGTTGTCTAAGCTCCAAACCTCAATTTTATCATCTATAAATTGTGAATAATAAATTTATTCATCTCATAGACTTGCTGTGAGAATTAAATTGCATGCATAAATAAATTAACATATTTTCTGGAATATAATAAATGCTTAATAAATGTTAAAGAAATGTTAATCAATCAATGAGCTATTTAATATTTTCTGAAACCAAAATTAAAATTTCTCCAAAGGCAACATCCCTTCCTAGAACAATATGTAACTATAAGAAAGGTGTCTCCTTCTTTCAAAGTCTCTAACCTTTACTTTTGTTCTTTATCTTTTACTCTATCATCTTACCTGACACTTTTGTCAATTGATGAAACACTATCTTTTTTATTTTTTCCAATTTTTTATTTAATATATTTAATTAAAGAAGTCACCTTACCAAAAAATCATGCAAAAACACAGCATTCCCATACACTCCAACCCCTTTTATTAACACTTTGCATTAGTGTGGTATCTTTTTTTTTTTTCATTAAAAAAATATATTACATTAAAAAAATATGAGGTCCCCATTCACCCCCATCGCCCCCACCCCACCACTCCCCCCACAGCAACACTCTCCCCCATCATCATGACACATCCATTGCATTTGGTGAGTACATCTCTGGGCATTGGTGCACCTCATGGTCAATGGTCCACATCATAGCCCATACTCTCCCACGTTCCATCCAGTGGGCCATGGGAGGATCTACAATGTCTGGTAATTGTCCCTGCAGCACTACCTAGGACAACACCAAGTCCCAAAAATGCCTCCACATCTCATCTCCTCCTCCGATTCCCCACACCCAGCAGCCACCATGGCCACTTTTTCTAGTGTGGTATCTTTGTTAGAATTGATGAAAGAATATAATAATTTTACTATTAACTATAGCCCATACTTTATATTATGGTATATAGTTTTTCCAGTATACCACCCTAATGTCAACACCTTGCATTAGTGTTGTACATTTACTACAATTCATGAAAGAACATTACGGTAGTATGAGCCCATATGTACCACAGAAAAGGTTATGTCCTTAGACATAATCCATTTCTGTCGGTGTGAACTTATTTTAGGTGGGACCCTTTGACTAGATTCCATTAAGTGCCATTAGATTAGATTACTTAAATAAGGCATAGCCCAGAGTGGATCTTAATCCTCTTTCTGGAGTCCTATTTTATAAAGGGGATGAATATAGAGAGAGAAACAGAGTGAAACCCCTAGAAGCTGAGAAAATCCTGGAAGCCAGAAGCTGAAATCAGAACCTGGGAGAGAGAAATTCAGGAACAGAGAGACCAGAGGAAGCCAGAAGCTGAAAGCAAATGAGATGCAGAGGAGAAGGGAGAGACAGCAGGTGCTGCCATTGTGCCCTGCCATGTGACAGGAGTCCAGGATCACAGGCAGCCATATCTTTGGAGAAAAAGCTTCACCTGATGCCTTGATTTAGACATATTTTTCTCAGCCTCAGAATGTACACTTATAAGTTAATAAGTACCCAATTAAAACCCAGCCCATTTCTGATATAATGCCCTTGCAGCCTTTAGCTAAACTAAAATGCAATTTTATAATTGTACTATTTACTATAGTCCATCGTTTACAAAAGGATTAACTTTGTTGTACAGTCCTATGTTTCACCTTTTAATTTTTATTCTAGCAAAATCTTTTATTCTAGTAAATCTTTTAATTTTTATTCTAATAACATATATATGAACTAAAATTTCCTCTTTCAACAACATTCACATATATAATTGAGTGCTGTTAATTACACTCATCATGATGTGCTACAGTTACCATCATTTATTTTCAAAACTTTGAGGTCAACCGAAATAGAAAGTCTGTAAAAATTAAGCATTAACTCCCCATTCCCTACATCCAAACAGGCCCTGGTAACCTATATTCTATATTCTAACTCTACGAGTTTGCTCATTCTAATTATTTCATATCAGTGAGATATTAAAGTTTTTGTCTTTTTGTGCCTGGCTTATTTCACTCAAGATACTGTCTTCAAGATTCATCCATGCTGTCATATAAAACAGAACTTCATTCCTTTTTAATGTCAAAAAACATCCCATTATATGTATATGCCATATTTTCTTTACCCAGCCATCAGTTCATGGACGCTTGGGTTGTTTCCATCTTCTAGCAATGGGAATAAAGCCTTTATAAGCAATGGTGTGCAAATATCTGTTTAAGTCCCTGCTTTCAATTCTTTTGGGTGTATGCCTAGTAGTGGAATTGCCATGTCATATGGTAGCTCTATGCTTAGCTTTCTGAGGAATTGCCAAACTGTCTTCCCCAGTGGCTGCACCCTTTTACATTCCCACCAGCAATGAATAAATGTTCCCATCTCTCCACATCCTCTCCAACACTTGAAGTTTTCTGTTTGTTTTTTTTAATAGTAGTCATTCTAGAAGGTGTGAAAAGGTATCTCATTGTGGTTTTGATTTATATTTCCCTACTAGCCAATGATTTTAAATGTCTTTTCATGTGTCTTTTAGCCATTTATATATGAGAAAGGTCTATTTAGGTCTTTTGCCCATTTTATAATTGGGTTGTTACTGTTTTTATTGTTGAGTTGTAGGATTTCTATAGTCTGGATACTATTGGGTTTTCATTTATCTTTTTAATTACTTTTACTGGGATTTTCATTTATTCATTCTATGCCAAGACTGTCTTTTCCTTTCAACCTGCAGAACTCCCTTTAGTAATTCTTATAGGGCAGGTATTTTGTTGATTAACTCTCTCAATTTCTGTTTATGTATAAATATTTAAAACTGTCTCTCATTTTAAAAGGACAGTTTTGCTGGATAAAGAACTTTTGGCTGGCAGTTTTTCTCTTTCAGTATCTTAAATGTATCATTTCACTGCCTTCTCAATGATTTTGGAGAGAAATTGACACAATCTTATTGAGGTCTCATTATATGTGATGAGTTGCTTTTCTCTTGTTGCTTTCAGAATTTTCTCTTTATCTTTGCCATTTGACATTCTGACTAGTATGTGTCTTAGAGTAGGTATATTAGAGTTTATTTTGTTTGGAGTATGTTGTGCTTTTTAGACATGTATATTTATGTCTTTTATAAAAGCTGGGAATTTTGGGGCCATTATTTCCTCAAATATTCTTTCTTCCCCTTTTCCCTTCTCTTCTCCTTCTTAGACATTCATGTTGTGTAATGTTTGGATGCTGCAAGCTGTCACTCAGCTCCTTGAGGTACTGCTCAATGTTTTCTACTTTTTCTCTAGCCATTCTGACTATACGATTTCAATTGTCCTGTCCTCTAGTTCACTTATTCGTTCTTCTGCCTGTTCAAATCAGTTGTTGCATGCCTTTAGTGTATTTTTAATCTACATTATTGTGCCTTTCATATCCATAATTTTTGTTATATTTGTTTTTTAGCTTTCACAAAAATATATCTAATAAACTTGTTATATAAAAGTCAAAGACTTAACATTTTCAACATTTAATCAATAATTCAAACTCACTGACACCTAACCAGGAGTGCTTTATATTTCTAAAGATGACTACCTGAACTAAAATATACATTTACATATTTCAACACACATAAGTATACCTGAAGAGTTACCTTGACTAATGTTGAAAGTCACTGAATTTTAGAGATTTACAGGCCAGGAAGGCCAAAATATTTGTGTGCAATAAAATGTATTGCTTTACTTATTAGCAACATCTGGACAACTCTTCAACCAAAAGGAAAAAAAAATATGAAGGAATTAATACAGTTTTAAAGTTCTGTGACAAACTCTTCAAAGATAGAAATATAGAAAGCAATGCAAAATCCATTTAATGACCCAAGAATTCTTTTTGAACCCATGATTGCCATTTTTGGTAGGTTAGCCCATTCTGTCAGAATGACAGTGTGCAGTGCTAAGTATGGCATCAGTGCCATACTTAGGGCAGTAAGTGCCCTGGCTGAAAGGAAGGAAGTGATATTTATCAACTTTGAGCACCACACACACTTCCCCACATAGTCTGAGGTCCTCTGACTAAATTTAGTCTTGAAAGATTGCAGGCCTTTCACCCTTTTATACCAAAAAATCACCTTCTTGATGAGCTTTAAAATGCCTCTTTACATTTGGAGGGTGGGAGTGGCATATAATATAATATAGAAATTCATTAAAATATAGGTCTCAAATCCTACTTTATGTTTTGAATTATACCATATTATTATTAATATTTGGACCATCCTATTCCAGGCAATATTCCACACTAAAGCAGCAAACATCTTTAGATAATACACAGATTATCTTTTTCTTTTTTTTTTTTTTTAAAGAAAGGTACTGCTACTGTAAAAAATTACCAAGTGATCATTTCATATTTAACTTACAATTCTAATGACATTTCTTGTTGCATTTCTCTGTATCAGAAAGTCAAAGCAGTTTCTCAATATAAAGCATTTGAAAGTGTTTGCAATGCTGGCTTTTAGAATGATAAACTCATTTTTGTTCACTAAGAGAATGTTTCTAATGACAAAATACATGTAAAATTGGAGTCTTATAATTTGCAAAAAAGTAAGCTCTCTTTTGTTAGCATTTATTTAAAATTGTGAAAATATTTTAATGCCATTATAAAATTTAAATTTTTATTAAAAAATTAACTCATGTTCTGGACATAACACTGCTATCTCTATTTGCAATTTTCCAGGTCTGTGAGAAGAGCCTGAATATAAGCTTCAAATATTTTAACATTCTGTCCCAGCTCATTCATGAAGAATGACTTTAGCATTCCCTGCTATGTATCCAGGTCAGTCAGCTGGAAGATTTCCCACTTCAGAGTGTGGTCATATCTAGGTGCACAGGGATGCCTGTACTGAGCCTTCTTATTGATATGAGCTACATAATAGCTTCCAAATTCTGATGACTCAACTCGCTCTCATCCTGGAGAAAGGCCCTCTTACTCAGGAGGATGGCTCCTGTGAGTTGTATTTGTGTTATGATCTATAAAATATTTTTTTCCTCTCTTTGTCTAATCCACAGACCAAACAAGAGGAAGGAACGATGGTTAGTTAAATTTCTGAAATACATAGCAGCAAATTCCTCAATACCTGAAATATGTCTTCCTTGACTCTGTGGCATTTTGGGGAAGAGATCATGATTATATTCATAATATCTGTAGTCTTCAATGTACATGATCTACAAATGGTCACCTTCTCTGACCATCAAAAAATTGTGTGACTAATAATGTAGGGAACCAGAGTCTCCATTTTTAACAGCAAAATTAACTTCACTTAAAAATGACTGGGGGGAAATGGACTTGGCCCAGTGGTTAGGGCGTCCATCTACCACATGGGAGGTCCGTGGTTCAAACCCCGGGCCTCCTTGACCCATGTGGAGCTGGCCCATGTGCAGTGCTGATGCGCACAAGGAGTGCCGTGCCACTCAGGGGTGTCCCCGCATAGGGGAGCCCCATGCGCAAGGAGTGCGCCCCATAAGGAGAGCCACCCAGCATGAAAGAAAGTGCAGCCTGCCCAAGAATGGCACTGCACACACGGAGAGCTGATGCAACAAGATGATGCAATAAAAAGAAACACAGATTCCCATGCCACTGACAACAACAGAAGTGGACAAAAAGAACATGCAGCAAATAGACACAGAGAACAGACAACTGGGGCCGGGAGGTCGGGTGGGAGAAATAAAAATAAATAAATAAAATTTTAAAAAAAGAAAGAAAAAATGAGCATAAATATTTTAAAAAATGACTGAGGGGAAGTGGATGTGGCTTAAGCAGTTGGGTACCTTCTTCCCACATGGGATGTCCTGGGTTCAGTCCCCACTGACTCCTACAAAAGATGAGCAAGATGGTGAGCTGATGCAATGAGGAGATACAACAAGGAGACACAACGAACAGAAAGTGGATGTGGCTCAAGTGATTGGGTGCTACCTTCCCAACGTCACAGTGCCTCCTAAAAGAAGACAAGCAGACACAGAAATCACACAATGAACAGACACAGAGCAGACAGCAATCACAAACAATGGGGGAGGAGGTGATAAATAAGTAAATCTTTAAAACAATTACTGGGGAATGGATGTGACTCAAGTGATTGGGCACCTGCTTTCCACATGGGAGATCCCCAGTTTGGTTCCTAGTGCCTCCTGAAAACAAAGAAACCAAACCAAACAACAAGCAAACAAATGAAAAAACCAACTCAAGGGAGCCACTGTAGTTCAGTGGTTGAGGTTGAGCACTGGATTCCCACATGTGATTTTCCTGGCTCAATCCCCAGTTCCAGTACCTCAAAAAAAAAAAAAAAAAAAAAAAAACAGACTGAGAAGAGCCATATTTCCTAAGGACATCTGACATCTGCTAGACTTCTGGCAAGATAAGAAGGTACAGATACTTTGTTGCTTTCTCTTATTACTATTGCAAGAGGTTTCTTTGAATTGGAGTTCTAAGAAAGCTTTGGTTTCTTGAACCACTCCATCTGACAGATATCAGTTTATCCCGGAGTTTTTGTACTGTGCTAGATATATGAAGCATGAAATTCTGCAGTAGAGGTGATGTCTTCACATTCTTCCCCAGCACCTCAGCTGGCTTGGATACTTTGTTTTTCAGTTTTCTCTTGGGACAGCACTCTTTGAGACAAGGCACAAACCTGAGCCAAGCAGCCTCCATTGGACTCCACATGGGCCCTGGTTGTCTCCAATGCTACCTCCGTGGCACAGCCACTTCATTTCCTCTTGAGCTGCTGCTGCTTCTCCAAGCCTCAGGTCACCCACAAGTATTGCTGCATGTTTGCCATGTCGCTGAGAATACTGTGAAGAAAGGCCACTGAAGCCCAGCCAGGGCCATGGTCCAGGGGATGCCTAATGATTATTAAGGTACCTCTGATGCCACCGCACTTCCTATGTCCTGTAAACTTTACCCCTGTTATATTTCTTTTTAAACTTCCAATTTTTTAAGAGTAAGATTCATGGTTACTTGAAATTATATTGAGGGCTGAACATATTGGTCTATTTTCTTTTTATTAGGCACTACGTATGTTCTCAAGGGATTCTTGCTGCTTAATTGAGAACACAGCAGTGCTCCTCAGGATGAGAGTTAATATTTTCTTTTTATCCCACTGAGATAACACACTATGTTATCTCCACCCACTGAGATAACACACTATGACAAGATGAACACTTATATTCCATAGAAGCCTGCCCCAGTTGTGCTGTACACCATATATCCCACCACACCCAAAGCCCTACACCAGTAACCCTCCCCTTCCATATTTGCCAAAAGAACATTCCCAACATTGTACTTTTAACCACAGACCTGCAAATGCCCAGCTTTCACTTGCTCCTTCCTCCTTCTGCCCAGTTCCATGGATAGTCCAACCTAACCCCTCCACACCCTCCTCCCCCTCACAGACCAGCACTGCCAAACCAAAATATATCACTCTCATGCTCATTCACTCCCCAACTACATCCTTCCACCATATCATAGATTTTGCCCAGGTGTGCATCAGCTCACCACCATCTACTCCTTTTCTTTCTCCTATAAATCTATCTTCCAGACTCCAGCTCTGTGAGTCTACTCAGTTTGTTTAAGTCATATCAGTGAGGTCATGTAATATTTGTTCTTCAATGCATGGCTTACTTCACTTAACATAAGCTCTTCAAGGTTCATCCATGTTATCTTATGTGTTGATACTGCATTCCTTTTCCCTTTACATGGCTCTTCTGCCCCTTTTATTTGAACCTATAATTAACACTCTACTTGTTAAATGTATGTCCCAGAGACTTAAATCTTTGGTCTGTTCATGTGCCAGTTGAGCCCTGAATCTCAGCAGAGTTGCAGCACTTACTCTCCAGGTCATTGGACTCACCCAGGACAACTAACAAGCAGATGATGATGGACAACACCCATCCCAAGGAACAGAGAGTGTCTGCAACTGCAAGCAAGAAAGTTCCATCCATCTGCCCCATGGGATCTAAGCATTAGAAACAGAGTGGGAATCATCATCCAAATTCCTCAAGATTGGGGAATGAACAATTGTCTAAAGTAGACTTATTATATTCTATATATATATATTATATTCTATATATAGATTTATTATTATTCTAGAAATGGAAGAACTTTCATCATTGATACAAAGGCAGCGGCCACCAAAGTTCTGAGGGAGTGGGGATGGGAAGAAAAGGTATAATATGGGGGCATTTTCGGGACACTGGAATTGTTCTGCATGACATTGCAATGGCAGTAAAAGCTATTATACATTTTATCATAACCTACAAAATTGTCCAGGACAGATTGGAAACTATAATGTAAACTATAATCCATGGTTAGTAGCAATGCTTCAATATAGGTTCATCCATTGTAACAAATGTACCACACTAATGAAAGATGTTGTTAATATGGGAAAGTGTGAGAGAGAGAGGTGGTGGGATATATGGGACATATATTTTTTATGTAACGTTTATGTAACCTAAAACTTCTTTAAAAATAAAAAATAATTTAAAAAAAGAAAAGTTTTGGTAATGGAAGTTGGTGATGGTAACACATTTTGAATATAATCAAAAGCACTGAATTATATATTTGAATGTGATTAAAAGGGGAAATTTTAGGTTGTATATGTGTTGCTAGAATAAAAATTGTAAAAAAGAAATAAAACCCATGGGACTGCACAACACAGGTAAACCATGGCCAATAGTTAATGGTACAATTATTAAAATGTGCTTTCATCAATTTTAACAAATTTATCACATTAATGCAAGTGTTAGTAATAGGGTGGTATACGGGAACTCTGTATTTTATATCTGATTTTTCTATGAACTCTCAAATTCTTTAATAAATAAGAAATTATGTTGAAAAAAACTTTTCGAATTCTTCTTTATGTTCACACATAATCTTAATATCCGTTAGCTCCCAATCCATATTTTTCTTCATCTCCTTGAATTGATTTAGAAGACTTGGTTGAACTTCTTTGATCAGTTGTTCCAAATCCTTTCTCCTCTGAAGTTTTAATTTGTACCATTGACTGAGTCACATCTTCCTGTTATTGGGTATGGCTTGTAATTTTTTTGCTGATGTCTGGGATTATTTTGATGTTTTAACTCAGAATGCCAGTTTCTCCCTCTTGTCTACAGACAAGATTGACTTTACTAAGCCTCTTCTTTAACACTTGGTCCACCTTAACCTGGACCTTTAGAGTATCCCATTTCACTGTTCATATTTTCTTATTTCTTCATCTGTTTCTTGCCCTGGATATGCAGTACAATTTTTAAAATTGCAATTTTGATTCATTTGTTTCGTCTCAAGAAGAAGCTTTTTCCCTCTGTTTCTTATATGGAAATCTTGATCTGTTTTGTTTACTTTTGTACAGATTCACACACCCCCCCTTCAACTCTTATGAATTGTTTAAATCCTTTCCCTCACTCATTGTCCCCTTTTCCTTACACTGTTCAGTTCTAGAACCTGTCCTGTTTAATACAACAGCTCAGTTCCTCCCCACATTTTTTTTTCCTGTGAGTTTTTTCTGCTTCCAGTTTCTTCTCTTTGAATGTGTCTCACCCTGGGGGTCCACATGGGGTCAATCCAGAAAGGTGGATTACTCCAGAAAAGACCATTTTGCATTTAGGTGTCGCAGGGAAAAACGACTGGATTGAGTGTAGGCACCTCTTGCTAAGAGTTCTTAGGCAGTCTCTCTCTTTCTTTCCCTCAGGACCCTTCAGTACGTGCCACAGCAGCTTGTATTCTGCCCTGGGTCTCTGTGGACTTGCAGCCTTGTGCCCGGACATGTGTGGGGTTCTAACTCACTGCTCTGAGTGGCTCTGAAGTCTGCATCCATGGCATGACTCCCATGCTCGGGGAGGTGAGGGGGAAGGGTCGGCACCGGTGAGTATGGGGAAAATCTCCTACCTGATCTTGGAGGTTTTTTTTTCTTTTTCTTCTATTCAGCATTTATACAGTTCTTCTTCAGTCTTTATCATCCTCCAGAGTTCTAATCAAGTAGGATTTGACCTTTTATTTGGTGATTCTGAGGGAAAACTCTTCCAGGGCATGTCCTACATTGCTGTGTTAATGACATGACCTCACACTACCTTTTTGAGTCCCTCTTCATTCATACTTACTTTTCTTTTCTGATTTCAAATGAATTAATTGCTTTTTTTTCATATTTTGAGCTGTAGCCCTATCACAGTCTTTCTTTTCAATTGCCTAATGTAAGTCTGCATTGGCCATCTCCATTTCTTTTGGTCCTTAAGTCTGTGCTATATGGCACTAACTTTTCTCACTCAATCCAAACTCTTCTTCCCAAGGTCATCAATGTTTGATCTCCTTTTAACCACATTTAATATCTTTGTCTCTATAATTGCTCTCCATGACCTTTTTGCAGCATTGCCAGGGTTTTCTGTGGTTTCAAAGAACAGCTTTGTTTTCCTCTCTTCTTCAATTTCATCTTCCCATAGACTGCTTAAATATGGACATATTTTAAATATGAATCAATATTTTATCTCTTTCTTTTTTTGCTCTGTGCTATTAATGATCTTCTCTTTATTTTTACTTTATCCACGCTTTACCCATTGTCCCTTTGTAAATGGGTCTCTAATCCACCATTCCAAGCATCATTTCAACACATGTTTTACAGTCTTGTGGTCATCTCCACTTAGAGAACTCAATGATTTCTTTTCCTCAAAGTGTTTCCTGTTCTTAGCTTCCATATTTTTGACATTTTATACATTACTCAGGCTCATATTCCTGGACAATTTTACCTTCCTATTCTCTATTATACAGTCTAGTATATAAGTCATAAATTTCCTCATAAATAATTTTTTCCCAAAGTCAAGTATTCTTTCCTTTCCATTCCAATAGTTACAGTTCTAGTTAGGGTTTTATGATTATATATTCAAACTATGGTTGTCTTCTACCTGAAGTTCCTAAATCCAGGACCACTCTATTCAAAATAATTCTACATACTCTCTTAAGATTTACCTTTCTAACTCAACAATTTCTATATTCATCCCTTGACTAAAACTTTCTCAGACTATGAAATTCCAGAGATGGATAGAGTCTAAAGGAGATAAGAGTCGGAGGGTAATTTAGGAATGACTTATTCCAACCTGCTTATTTTATGAGGAAACATGTACCTAGACATTTTACATGGTTACAAACCAGTCAGTAGCAAACTAGAATTTAGCTTTCAGGTGCATCTACTGAGTTGTCCTTGACGTTATATACTATACTGTCAGCAGGAAGATTTCAAATTCCTTAGGCTAATACATAAACCTTCTATAACCTGGGCTCTGACTTAATATTTATCCACACTATTCATTACAACCAATCTGGTTTTTCATTGATCTTTAAACACACCCTGTTCATGTCTGCCTCTTTTCATTCATGACATTCTTTTTGCCTGCAATAATACTGGTTTTTTTTCTCCTTTTCCTTTCTTAACTCTTACCTTTACTATAACTTAGCAAACTTCTTGCATGCTCCACTAAAGATTTCCATTAATTCTCATCCTGGTAACTATTCTTTCCTTTGAGTTCTTTTAGAAATAATCCTTCTTTCTTTCTTAAATATTGGCATATCTATTATTAATAATTTTATGTTTATTGAGAAAATCGAGGCTTTCTCCCTAACAATCATTCTTCTCTTCTATTATGTGCAACACTGTGGTTTGGTAACCTTTCGAATTGCAGGGACAGGCTTGTTTTCCAAGCAATACAATCAGTTTAAATGTCAAGACTCTTTCTTTGAATTCTAGAATTTCAGCTCTAATCTTCTCCTTCTTCTGAAAGTTGTCATGCTTAGATATGAGGTCCATGCACTACTAGTCTAAGAACAGGGCCAAGAGAATCTCAGGAAACAGAACCAGGATTAGCCCATTAAGTCCTGCAGTTCTCTGTACCTCAGGATTTGATATTGCACTATATTTATTTTTCTCTCACCCAATTTCATTAGATGTTTGGCTACTTGAAGACAAAAGAATGCTAACTAAAATCATATCATCTTGGTTTTCTATCCCAACAAGATTCTTAAATCTTTGAGATGCAATAATGTCTCACATATGTTTCTATTTATTGTCCATAATAAGTGTAATGAAACTTATGATAATTATATTGCAAATTACATCGCTTTATATGCTAAGCTTTATTTTTCCTATGATATTTCCATATTCATTAGTTTCTTTTAGAAATACTTTTGAACAGGTGCACCTAGCAAACACTGGAATCCCATTAGACCAAATGTGTGTGCTTATGTGTGTGTACATATGCTGTTTAAGTCAGTAGACAAACTTAAGTCACTTTTAGAGGATAAGCACTACAATATCTAGTAAATTCAAGCTCTAGGATTTCCTGGGAATCTGAGCTAGTCAGAGAGAAATTAAAAATTATGTGAAATTTGTATTAGAGAAGTGTTTGTTCCTTGTAGCTGATTTCTCAGTATGTATATCTTTACCTTCCATTCCAGCCTTCTTGTTCTGGGAAATCTGTATGAAGTGTTTTTGCCTTGCAAAACCAACATCTACTATAATTGTTTTCTATGTTAAAACATGTTGATCCTACACCAAATATTATCTGCTTCTGTTTCTTCCCAAATGTCCAAGAAGGAAAAGAATGAAGAATGATGTTATTAATGGAACAGAGAAAGAGATAACATAACATACTCACCAGGTTACTCCTCCACTTTTTAAAAATACTTGTGTGACTCCTTTTGTGCATTAACACAGAATATGTCATTGAAAGTGGAACTTTCAGGCCAAGTTGGATATGAGGAAAAAACATCAGCAAATATTTAGTAG
This sequence comes from Dasypus novemcinctus, assembly GCF_030445035.2. NCBI lineage: Eukaryota > Metazoa > Chordata > Mammalia > Cingulata > Dasypodidae > Dasypus > Dasypus novemcinctus. The sequence goes on from NC_080677.1 coordinate 73,724,829, forward strand.
TGTAGACATTGCTATTAATGTTTTCCCCATCTAACATATATTTCATCCTGTTGGAGCTTGAATCATGTGTTCTACAAAAAGCATGTCTAGATCCCAACCCCTTTTCCTGGGGGTATGAACCTATTTATAAATAGGATCTTTGATGATGCTATTAGTGTGTCCAAAATGAATGAGAGTGGGACTTAATCTGAGATGGCTAAAGTCATTATCCTAAAGACAATGGACAAGGAAAGAGAGAAGTCTTGGGGAGCACTAGATGTTGGAGGTCAATGGAACCCAGAAGAGAAAGGAGAAGACACAGTCATGCTCATTGCCATGTGAGAGAAATGCCAAGGACCAAAGATGGCTGGCAGCCAACCCCAGAACACCACAGTCTTATGGAAGAAAACATCACCTTGCTGACACCTCGATTTTGCACATCTCCTAACCTCAAAACCATAAGCCAATAAATTCCCATTGTTTAAGCCAACCCATTATATGGTATTTGTTTTAGCACCTAGGAAACTAAAACATATACCTTCTCCCATTCTTATTAGAGCTTTTATTTGTTGCATTTGAAACCACACCTCACCAAATCTTAGGCCATATGTTTTAGATAGAACTGACTTTACAGCTTAATTCAGGAGACAATTTGTGACTTAATTCCAGCCAAGAAGCTCATTGCTATCTTCTGGCTAAAGGAATTGGTTCAGGGCTGTGTACAGGACCCAATTCAAACACAGAGAAGAATAGGAAGTTTGTTAAAAATGTTAAATGAAGAAAAAGTTTACTTATCAAATGGATTAGGAACATAGAGGCATTAAGCCTGTAGCTGATGGCAGCCATTTTACCAGCCTGGAAACTGACCTTACATAAAGAGCAGAGCTGAGAAAGAAGAAAAGTAAGACCAGACATCATTATTGTTCATGTGATTTAGTTGTACCTGGAGCCAGATCTACCCTTGCACCTTTCACTGATACAAGTCACTTTTTGTCTAAATCACTTATACTCACTTTTTGCCTAAATCAATTTGGTTTGGTTTTTCTATAAATTGAAAGCTGGATTAGGCTGTACAATGATGTAAACTGCATCACATATGTTAATTAAATGGAAAAGTAACCCATTCAAAGACATACATGGATTTATTTGCAAGAATAGAAATTCAAATAATTATATTTGTCTTTGATTATATGTTGTTGTTTACCATAGAAATATATGTAGCTAAATATACTTAATCATCCTGATATGTGCAGTTTATGATTCTTTATCATTCTTTTTATATTTGCATACTTTCTTCATGAAGTGGAAAGTTTTTTCTTTTTGGTTTACAATTGCCAAATCATATTTTATCTACCTTTAATGACAAACTCCCAGTGACAAAAAAGAATCATAAGTAATCTAAAATAAAGAATAAGAACATGGATAAGAGGCTTTAAGGAATAAAAACAATTATTAGCAAGTACTTTCCCATTTTCCACTATTCAAAATACTAATAAGACAAATGGAGATTCATAGGCAAAAGGATGGCATCAGACCTGTATATCATACCATACTCAAAAACTAACTCAAAATGGATCAAAGTTCTATTTTTAAGAGGTAGAGGTTTTAAACATTTAGAACAAAATGTAGCAATAAATCTTCATGACTTTGGATTAGGCAATGATTTCTTAGTTATGACACCTAAAGTTCGTATAACAAAAGAAAAAATTAGATATATTGGACTACATCAAAATTAAAAATATGTGCCAAACACACTATCAAGAAAGCAAATGGATAAATCACAAAATGGGAGAAAATTTTTACAAATTCTGTCTCTGATTAAGGACTTGTATCCAAAGCAAATAAACACTTGCAGTTCAATAATTAAAAGAAAAATAACCTAATTTTAAAGAGAGTGAATGATTTGGATGGATATTTCTCCAAGAAGATGTAAAAATGGGTTTAAGTAAGCACATATGTTGTGGAAGCAGAGAGATTCAATGATCGCATATTGAAGGCCAGGACTCAGGAATATTTTGAGAAGGAAAAATTTATTATGACCGGCTGGGCACAGCGGATTCCTGTCCAAAAAAATCAAGCCCTGAATAGGATCTTTCAGTCACTTTTATACAGAGGATGTAGGAGTGGGGAGTCAAGTGGTGCTTTTATGCAAAAGGACTTTTTTTGTTAGTTTCTCAGAGTTTTAGGTGTTTGTCTGAGTATCAGCTCGGTCTTGAATTAACACATATCCTCCACATTCCAGGTAAGCTTGAATTAACATATTCAGTCTGCATCTCCCCTGAATATCCAAAGCCTATAGAGCCTATATCACTTAATTGGCTTCCCAGGGACTAGGCAGACTGGAATGGTTGGCATGGTTACGAGAGGCGGGGCTGCAGCTCTCATTGTTTGCATGGACAGATGGTTTATGCAGGAATCTTAAGTTCAGCAAGCTTACACACACAGCCCAGGTTATTTATGAAGAAACACACAGCCCCCTCACACAGCCCATATCACATACACAAAAAAGTTTACTATCCTTAGTCACTAGGGAAATGCAAATCAAAACCTTAATGGGATACTAATTCACTACAATGGCAATAATAAAAATCACAGATAATAACTGGTTTTAGTGGACATGTGAAAAAACTGGAATTCTCATACACTATTTGTGGGAATGTAAAAATGGTTTAACTACTATGGAAAACATTTTGGCAGTTCCTCAAAAGTTAAACACAGAGTTACCATATGACCTAGTAATTCCATTTTTAGGTATAGACAAAAGAGAATTAAAAAGCATGTTTCACACATTATGGACATAAATGGTCATAGCAACATGATACATAAGTGCTAAATAGTGGAAACAACCCATATGCCCATCAACTTATGAATGGATAAATAAAATATGGTATAGCCATACAAGGGAGTATTATTTGGCAATAAAAATGAGTTTTGATACATGCAACAACATGGATGGACCCGGGGAATATTAACACTAAGTGCAAGAAGCCTGTCACAAAAGACCATATAGTTTGTCGTTCATTTATGCAAAATATCTAGAATTAACAAATCTATAGATACAAAGTGTAGAAAATTGTTGCTTAGAACTGGCAGGTAGAAGGATGAAATGGTAATTGACTGCTGAGTGAAGGGTTTCTTTTAGTGGGAAAGAAAATACTCTAAAATTAGATTTTGCTGATGGTTGTGCAATCGTGAATATATTAAAAAAAAAAAAAACACCTCTAACCTGGACAATTTATTTGGGAAGTTTATATGGTATATTAATTATATCTCAATAAAAATATCAAAGTACAATAAGTAAATAAATCACTAATAAACAGTCATGTAACCTTTTAGAAAATTATTTTAGCTTAAAGAATTTTCATTTTAAAAGTACAAGTTCTCTGGTTTAAACTCATTATCATTTCTAAAGCTCAACTCTGTCACTTTCACATTTTCCTGTGTTTTATATAAAAATGTATTTCTTATTACTTAATCTGGCAGTCTCTGAACATAGAGATCTTAGCAAGAAAATTCTACCTTTATTTACTTTCCTGTAAAAATTCATTTACTAAGGAAACTTCATAGAATACTAATTTTATTACTTAGTGTGGAAATAGTATATACTTATTTTTCAGTCATTAGTAAAAAGTCCAAGCCAATGACCTTGAATATTCTCTATTGGAAATTTTCTATCCTTATATTTTGCAAATGAAAATATGAAGTTTTTGATGTCTATGACCAGACACTTATGCTAAATTATCCATGTGTCTTCTAACAAGGTGATATATCTATTTGTTGAGAAAAAGATGATACCAAGGACAGATTATTTTTAGTTATAGAAGCTAATTATTTCATAGAAAACTTGTCTTCCAAGAAAGCAATATCAGATTGTTGTGCTTTTAAAAAACTGATGCCATATATGACCTTTGTTTCACCAACCTTTTTATTCCTGCAATAAAATGAAGATAAATGACAGGAACATGGGACCACTCTTTTCAAAGTGAGTGAGTGTCAAATATAGTGAAGCTGCTCAGCCTCAAACATTGCTTGTTTTTAATATTTTACTGCTGAAGTTAATTCAGCAGCAATCAAGATGTGGAGGGCAAGTTTGTGAATTTTTAGTGGTTTATATTATTTTTCATTGGTAAGTTTAGAGTATTTTTTCTGTCAATGAGTCTTATTGAACTATTGGAAGTGATGAGGAGCCACAGATCTTGATTAATCTAGTTGGTACTTAGAATGTTAACTCATCCAATTTTCTGAAATACACACTCAAAGTTTGAAATGCAAAGACATTGAAAAGTAGAAAAAAGATAAGATTGGCAGAGAAAGTATGAATAAATTTAAAAGAGTGAGAGATGATAGATATATTTTCCATATCATTGGAAATATCTGATTTCTCGGGATAATAAGAAAGTGTTCTCAGACGTGGTTGGTGATGTTAACAGTTTCAATTTCCACTCCCTTTCACATATATGGCTGAATAGCTTTTTTTTAAAGTATCTTTGTGTGTTGCTAGGTCTCAAAGTTGTCATGTGTAAAGGTTTGTTTTCTCTTATTAAAAAAAAATGTTTTCTTAACCTATTTAATGACTAACATATTGCACATTTGAAAAGTACTTTTATGACTTTTAAAATCTTTCTTATAGTTTATATCATTTCCCACACAAACCCCTAGACCTTGGATAGGACAAATATTGTTATACATAATTTTGAAAGGAAGGGAATGAGGTTTAGAAAACTTGAGTAAGTTACATAAGTTATGTAATTAACAAGTAACCTGATCAAGAAAAATATCAATTCTTTTGATCATAAACTCAAGAGTTTTTCTATCTTTTTAAATTCTGATTTCCTTTAAAATAAAACAGATTTCCTTCCTTTCTTCAGATCATAAGGGTAATTCATGTACATTAGAAAACAGTCATATAAAAGTGAGGAGCCCTGAAATCTTAAATTCCAGTGCACACAACTACTAAGTGTTTGGTGTCTATTCCTCCATTTTCTTCCCTTAATACACACATATTAGGATTTTTGATAAAATATGTTTTTATGAGGTATACTGTCTTGCAAACTATTTTATAAGCTTATTTGCCAAAAACTCCACATTAGGGGACTAGCTGTAGCTCAGTGGTTTAGAACCTGGTTCCCATGTACAAGGCACTGGGTTCAATCCCTGGTACTTCCTTAAAAAAAACAAAAACCTCATTATTAGTACAAAAGCTTAAATCAGCATTTGAATGGTCACATATTTTATCAACGTATTTTATTGATAAAATGTTGCCAAAATGATAATGCACTTGAAGTGGCAGTCTCTATACTTAAAAAAAATCATATAAATATAAATAGGTGTGAACATTTAACAATTTAAATAGCACTGTTACTGATAATTCATTTTTCAAGAAAATGTCTATGAAGGAATCACAACTATAGGTTTAATGTTAGTAGTATAAAGAACTTTCACATCTATTATCGTATTTGATTCTTCCATGAACTATGTAAAATATATAGGAAAACATATTTAGCCCTACTTTTATACATTAGGAAATCAAGGTATTAAAACAATGCTTGTATGAAGTCACATTCTAATAAGGGGCAAAGCTAGAATTTATGCCCAGTTCTGTAGAAGTCTGTTGTTGATATTCTTTATTCTCATTTATGTACTCACAGAAATGGGAAGGGACCATGTTGGGTGTTAGAATGGAAGGTATACACTGTTCCCTTTGAACCTAGAATGTTCTCCTACTGGGAATCTCTTCAGACTATGTCTCACACTTTTTTGCTCAGTGTCATCTATACTTTATAGGCCATTTTTACCTGGATGCACTTCAAAGTCAGATATTACAGTTTCCCAATTTTATGCCCATTTCCTTGGACTTGACACCTGAGACTGTGCTTTGACTCTAAGCAAAAGAAAGAAAATCTTGGAGAATAAAGAGATACCAGCTGGAATCATAGGAGGGTCATATCTCAGCCCTGCTACATGCATACTTGTCTTCAGATTTTAGTGGGGTGACCAAGACAATGGAGATGACTAGGGAAAAATATGTGCAGTAAATATCTGCAACTCACAATTTTCAGTCAATGGAAGATAGACGAATAGTTTTCTTTCTCACTGTGCTGTCAGCTCTGTCACTCTTTTTGTTGTTTTATCTACAGAGGTAATTTCACCTACATTTATAACTATTATTTTAATGAAATAGAACTTGTTCTACCAAAACCAAAAATGTACTACTCTAATGAGGAGAAAATCAATTACTATGGCCTGGAAAGAAACAGGAGCAAGACGTGGTTTATGCTAATAATTTGTGCTGCCAAAGAACACCAAAATTTTCATCAACGAGGCAATCAAGATGAATCTTATATGCAAAACATTACATTAATTAATATGTAAAAAGTGGACAAAATCACCAGCAATATGTGACCAGGCACTAAGTGGCATAACTGAGTTATCAGTAATGAGGTTTGGTGATAAAGTACATACGAACTTCTATTGTGTGCTCTGAAGACATTAAAATGTCCGTCTACCCAAAAGGTTTTCTCACAACCCTTGATATTTTCTTCCCTTTTTCACTTTATCATAGTGACTGAATTTTCATCAGTTGAATATTTATTAGGGTTAAAGTGTCTTATTTTAAATGCAAATCTTTCTCAAAGGATTTGGAAGTAGGTGTGGGATTATCAGGTATTCATATGTCTGGTATCAATTAGTATAATCTAATTGCTTTCCTTTTTAACCCATTGACATCATATTCAGTTTAGGCTGAGAGTCTGAGTAGACGTAAAATTTTTTGCACGTATGCTTCAAAGGAAGCAGAGAAGGTTGGTGGTCATGTCTGGGTACTTGGTTCATCAGGCGGCTTGGATAGTAGGAGGACACTGGGCACATGGGCAGGAGGGAAGAAGGTGCTATGAGTTGACCTGAGCCTGTGAAACACAGGAATGGAACCAGTCAAACTCTGTCCTCTTTGAGATCTCTCTAGGAGACTGGTCCCTGAGTGGGCAAGTTAGTATAAAATAAGCATCTTAATCTATAACCTTATAATCTATAGAATCATACTGAAGTTTCCCATTTTCCAGCTCATAGATCTCTACATCTCATCTTTCAGTTATCTTCTCATTCTGTGCCCTTTGCACTAGTTCCAAGGTTCTGCACATGTGACTCAATCTACTATTCCTCTTGCTGCCTCTCTGGTGCCAATTCCTTTTGTATGGACAAATTAATGTAGGCATTAATAGCTCACAAAGACTCATTCTCCTACCTTCTCAGTATTGTTTGCCACACCATTCTTTGCAGCTTAACTCAATACAAAAGAAAGGCTAAATATGGAATTCAAAAATTACCAAGCAGATTTCATCTATTTCATCTTTATCTAGAAAGGACATCACAGTAGCATCAAAAACAAAAAGACTTTAAAAGACCATATCTCGTAATAAAATTATTCATCAATGTGACTCATGGAGTTCATTTTTCTGCTTCTTGAAGATTATTCTTGTGATCCAAAACAGATTCATTAAAAAAAAAAGTTCAAACACATAGTTTATCTTGACATGCACCATCACGCATATGTACTTCAGTTTATATTAAATGGAAACAATATTGTTCCTTCCACCCAACAGAAACAGTTTATAAAGTATTCTGTCTCTGAAGTCTGAGATGTCAATCTCTAAAATATAGACAGTGTATCGAGAAGAGTGTAGACTAGTTTCTTCTTTCATATAATCAATAATTTCTGCTATGAAGAAACTTTCGTAAATACAGCGCTAAACTCATATCATAGCCTTTGCTGAATCATTCCAGCATTTGTCAAGGTCTCACACTACTTGCTAGAATCCAAATAAATATCTTGATATGTTTTTAGTTCTTTCATTGTAGTGATCAACAGCATTTTAATTGTTTTTGCTTAACATTTAAAAATTTTAGCTAGCTGTCTCATCACGATTACCCTTTTCATTATTAGTTTTTCTTAGACTTATTTATTTTCATAGTTTTTTCATTGTAATTTTTACTCAAGATTTTAAGCCTCTAATTCTTCTTCTAATTTTACAATCCTACCTACAAAAATGTTTGTAACACTTTACGAGTTATATATTTATGTATGTTATCTGCAGGTGCCTTGTCCTAGGAACACCAGCCTATGCTTTATATGGCAGGTATAGCTCTATGGTGAAAGTGCAGCATGGGTACCATGGCTTAAGAAAGCATTAAAGCCATCCAACGAAATATCTGTGTTTTTACATATTTGCATGCCTACGGTCAATACCATCAACTGTGGAAGGGGAATAACAATAGCTACCTCATACAGTGATGTTTAGATACTGTAACTGTGTTTCCTAGTACAAAGTAAATGTTTAATAAATACGAGGAATTATTTTTATTATATAGTTATTGAATTAGGGTGCTTAAACTGCTGTTTAAATTACTAGAAGATTCTTGGAGTCACACCTATAATAAAACACAGTATTTTAGAGCTTCTGTTTAATAAAGCAGTGACATTAAAAATATTTTTCATGCTCTAATTGTAAGAAGTGTTGACTTTTCTCTGTGGCTATAGACAAATTAATTACAATTCATAATTAATCAGTTTGTTTTTAAATCTGGGATGTAGCTTGTTCAATATGCCAGCCAGCCTTCTATCAAAACACACTAATTATAGACTTTCCAGTTCAATTAGGAAGAGTTGCCATTGTATTTTGGAAGAATAGATAGCATGCGCCTTAAGAGTGCTCAAGTGAGCAGACATCTAGGAGTAACACATGTGGCACATTCTTCCCCTTAATGAGAAGAGTTAGCTCCTTAGAGTAGCAAGAGGAAACATTCACTTATATGACCAAGATATTTGTTTTCAGGCTATGAGAAGAAACAGCTTGGGGGAGGAAGATCCAATATGTTGAAAAGTTTACGGGTTACTTAAAATGTTTATAGATAAAGCTCATTTATGGATAATTATTATATATAATAATAATTTCACTAAACCTAATTTGTTTAGAAACACTATCCAATAAAAGGTAGCTAAGAAGTTGAGTTAAATATATTTCATAATTGAAGGATAATGATAATCCTTTATAAAATAATCTTACCTCAATTTCAGTTAGGATCTTGATGCTTTATATGAGAAGTGTTCATTGAAACTATGTTTCCACTTCGAGAGAGAACCCACAAAATGCATGCTAAATTCCATGGTTCCTTTGCTGGTAAGTATTAATCACCACAGGTAACTGCTTATGTGGCAATCCTCATCCCTCAACAGAACAGCCAGTATGAATAAATATTTGACTCACTTGTAATCTAGTCATTTCACACGCATGGAACTATCAACTCATAAAAATCAAATATTTAGTCAATATCGCATTCTAGGTATGAAAATGTGCATAAGCATATATAAACATGCATAAATTCTGTGGACAAAAATTAAGAAGAAATCTCTTTATGAGAAAACCAGACCTTTTCAGTATCAGTGCTTCTGTAAGAGAAGAGTTTATAATAACATGGGATGGGAAGGATTTAGTGATAATATGAAATTTAAATAAAATTAAAGAGCTATTATATCCATGTTGTATGTTAACTCTGGGGTTCTTGAGAAGAAGGGTCAATGTTTCAAATAGTGAATATCACATTTTATAGTGAGAGATGAGCTATAAGTAAGGCATGTCAGCTTCAAGTCAGCTAAATACATTATCTAAATCAAGCACTAATCATATCAGAAACACCTCCTCCTGACGGACTGAGGAAGTAGTGCTGGGTTTTAACTGTTATATATGGTCTTTACTAGAGTGTTATAAAGACTGGTATAAAGGCTAATTGATATTTTTCTTAGTCTCATATATATACATACCTTAATTTTAAAAAAACCTGTAGATGAACAATCATAGTTCTTCTGGGGCTATTGTTTCCATTATTACTTCATGGTTGAAGGTTTCCTTTTAAATTTTCTGACATCAGTCACCTGTATTGTACTTAGCCGTCTCTTTTTTGAAATATTTCAATAATACTTTATAAAATGATAATTTTTCTTAAAGGCACTTAAGAAATAACCCATATTATTATTTTTAGAATTTTATAAATGGGTCCACAGCTAATTTCCATACATCAAAGGATGGCTCACTGTGAGAATAACCCCACAAAATTATTTTGTCCTAGGTGGTATTTTTGGTTACCTGGAAACAGCCATTTATAAAAAATCATAAAACTTAGCTCTTTTTGGATCACAATACTTCCCTATTTTATAAGTGGAAAACAATAAAACTGACATATAGCTTAGGTTTTCCCTTGATTTAGAGAAAAATTTTAGTGACTTGAAAAGTAATTTGCCAAGTTACAAGGTGTCCAGTAGATTTTGATCTTTATATCTTAAAAACAGATAAACGTGCACTCCACCAGTTTTTCAAGAAGAGAGCAGCACATCCCTGAGTCAGTCATATGGCACAGCTTCAACTAATAATGGACACTTAGGATTATCTGACTAAGAAGCTCATCTGGGACCGAGACAAGCACTTCCTAATTCTATTCTCCTGGGCCATCATTCACGTATATTATTATTCAAGTAGCTAATGAGACAAGAAGAACTTGAACCATAATTGACTTGTAGTCTCTTGGGTAAGGCAGCTCTGAGAGTAGATCTAAATAAATTCCCCAAGTGTACTGTAGAAGGAAAGTGTTGTAATTAAATTTGCTTGTCAGGTCTAAAACATTAAAAGTAAAAGAATCACCCAGTTCCTCCTTTACTCAAAGGGGGGGAAAGAAACTACTTTCAAATAATTTGAAATATAGATTAAGGTATAATTTTAAAAATAAAATATGTGGTATGTGAGATATGCAAGTATATATACTATATAAATACACATATTTCTCTACTTTTCCAAAGAACATGGTGCAAAAAATATAAAAGGACCTATGTATTATATAGAGCAGTTCTAGATGCCATGAAAGTAAAGTTATATTAAATATTGTGATATCACTATTTATAGTAGTATGAACAAGCATGATAATAATGTTATATGCTGTTCCCTCAAACTTTAAAATCTACTTACACATTTTTGAAATTTAATTGTAAAATATTTGTTAAACATGGCTACAAATATTTCTTCTCAAAACCACTAAAATAACAGTAAGTACAAAGGGGGCAGAAAAGGGAACAATTGCTGATGAGACATTTCAGTACATTTTTGGAATATTATAAGGATACAGATTCTTCTGGGCACGATTTCCTTCCCTTCTTTGTTTCTGAAACTTCTCTCAATTGGATGTTAGTCCACCTAATATGATTCTTTAATTTTATGACCCTTTTTCTCCATGATGTGTTTCTTTCTCTTGTTGTTTTTCTATATATCTGTGTGTGTATCTGTGTATTTGACCTTACAGAGTGGAGAAAACTACCACCTGGGCATGTTCTAGTCCAATGAGAGTTTTCCTGATGAGAAAAGAATACTTTTACTCACAAAGCTTGGAATTGCGAAGTGTTGCACAAGGTAATGTGAAATATAGAACAGACTACAGGGAAATTTATTGAAAATTTGCATTAAATGCAATTAGCCTTGAGGTCTGTTCACCAAGTCACTATACACTTCACTCAAAGGAGTCCAATGATTTATTCTTAGGAGTATCTGAACCAGACTTGTGTGAGGGAAGTAGCAGAGTAGCAGGAAGCAAGAGGAAGTCAAGGGGATTAAATGAATGGTGAAACTCCTAGAGTCCCAACCCACACCCATTGTATAAGAGCTTCCATCAAGTGGATGCTACATGAAACTTCTTCTCTGGGAAAATGGAATGACCTCAGAAAAAAGTGTCTCTAAATATTGGGATTTGTTAGTGCCCCAGTAAGAGAAATTACTTATTGTGAGGCCCATAAGTTAGTAAACACTAATCATACACAAGCAACTTTGACTTCACTTAAATATGGATAGTCAAGGCTCACCAAGCATTCAAAGAATGGCTTCAACATGAAAAAATAGACCAAATTAAGTAAGCCAAAAGGAAAAACTGGAGGATCAAGAGAAAATGCAAAATAAAAGCTCTAAAATTAATACTCTCAGAATAGAAGCATAAACTCTTACATGAATACTTGGAAAAACAAAAACAGGTTATAATAAAAATATAGTAGAGAATAAGAAGAAAATCTATAGTAATTTAATAATATGAAAATGCTTTAAATTCAACAAACGGATTTGTTAATTTAAGGAAAACTTACGGTTACACACGTGCAAACACACACACACACATAAACACACTATATATATATAAATAACAATATCAAAAGTCAAAGACAAAAAGGTAATTAAATAAAAGAACCAGTTAGGTGGATCAACATCCAAATAAAAAAGTTTCAGAGAGAAGTGAAGGAGGAACTTATTCTCCAGAATTGAAAGCCTTGTGTTCTCGTTACTACGGTTAAATAATAAAATACCCCAAAATTTAGATGTCTTAAACAATCATTTTATTATATTCATGGTTTCAGGGATCAGGATTTTGAGAAGAGCCCAGCAAGGATGACTTGTCACTGCCCCAAAATGTCTGGGTCTTCAGCTGGGAACACTCAATGCCTGGGGATGACTTACTGATTGAGTGATGAGATCATCTGGTGCCATCTTTACTCATGTACGTGGTGATGGCAGCTTGCTTCCAGCCATGACCAATGTTCAACTTCTGATACGGTGGCTTAAGGCATGAGCCTGAGTGCTCCAGCAAGAAAAACAGAAGCTACAATCACCTTTCCTGACCTCACTGTTACCAGATTTCCTCTAGGTTTTAGGCTGTTACATTAAAAAAATTAAGAACATGCTGGTTTAGTTAGGCCAGAAGTTTATTAAGGAAATGAGAGAAAAGAATAGAAATGGGAAAAAATAACAGATTATGGGTGCCCAGTCCTATTTGTGGGATGATCCAGGCAGAGAGAGAGAGAGAGAGGAAGAGAGAAAGAGAGAGATTTTTAGCTTGTGTGCTTGCTTTTTAAACCATTAATTATTCTTACCCCTTATTAATGTTGAGGGGAGGGGTCCCAGCTGTTTTGATTGATTATTCCACCCATCAATTCCTTCCTCCCACCAGGGGTGGGGTAATGATAAGTCACCTTGAGAACATCCAGGGATTTTCCTTGATCCCAATGAAATCTCGTTCCAAATGGGGGATTTTTGTGGGGTTCTTCTTTTTTTTTTTTTTTTTAAAGATTTATTTTTATTTATTTAATTCCCCTCCCCTCCCCCGGTTGTCTGTTTTCTGTGTCTTTTTGCTGCGTCTTGTTTCTTTGTCTGCTTCTGTTGTGGTCAGCGGCACGGGAAGTGTGGGCGGCGCCATTCCTCGGCAGGCTGCTCCCTCCTTCGCGCTGGGCGGCTCTCCTTACAGGGTGCACTCCTTGCGCGTGGGGCTCCCCTACGCGGGGGACACCCCTGTGCAGCACGGCACTCCTTGCGCGCATCAGCACTGCGCGTGGGCCAGCTCCACACGGGTCAAGGAGGCCCGGGGCTTGAACCGCGGACCTCCCATGTGGTAGACGGACGCCCTAACCACTGGGCCAAAGTCCGTTTCCCAATGTGGGGTTCTTCTGGGAGCCCTCTGGTGGGGTCTTTCCAGATAGGGTTCCATGGCCACTATTTCCTAGCCTGCCTCATCACCATGTAAAGTCATACAGCATCATTTCTAATGCATTCTGTTGGTTATAGACAAGTCACTAAGTCTACTCCAGATACAAGCAGATGGAACATAGATCCCCACCTCTCAATTGGAAGAGTAAAGATTTGCAAATATGTTTTAAAGCTATCACAATTTGAATGTGAGGATAAAGGTTCATCATAAAGACATAATTTCAAAACATTTAGGATTAATCAATATTTCTAGAAATTTCCAGAAAAGGAAAAATAGTAAAAAACAAAGAGTAAAGAGCCAAAATGACATAAGATTTTGGAAGTTTTACTCTGGAATCTAGAAGCCTACCACAATGCCTTAAAAAATGATAAAAAATCCATTTGACAAAGAAGCCAAGTGAAAAAAAGTCCTCTTCAACAAATGGTGCTGGATAACAGGATAGCCACATGAAAAAGAATGCAGTTGGACTCCTAACTCACATCATATACAAAAATTAACTTGAGGGAAGTGGGCTTTGCCCAGTGGTTAGGGCGTCCATCTACCACATGGAAGGTCTACAGTTCAAACCCCGTACCTCCTTGACCCGTGTGGAGCTGGCCCATGCGCAGTGCTGATGTGTGCAAGGAGTGCCCTGCCACGCAGGGGTGTCCCCCGCGTAGGGGAGCCCCACGTGCAAGGAGTGTGCCCCATAAGGAGAGCCGCCCAGCATGAAAGAAAGTTCAGCCTGCCCAGGAATGACCCTGCACACACAGAGAGCTGATGCAGCAAGATGACGCAACAAAAAGAGACACAGATTCCTGTGCCGCTGACAACAACAGAAGCGGACCAAGAAGACGACACAGCAAACAGACACAGAGAACAGACAACCGGGTGGGGGAGAGAAATACATAAATAAATAAATAAATCTTTTTAAAAAAATTAACTCAAATAGGATCAAAGACCAAACTGTAAGAACTAAAACTATAAAACTCTTAAAAGAAAGTATAAATATAAATATTTTTTAGTTCACCAAGCTGAACTTGACCTGACAGATTTGTTCTTTGGTCTAACATATTCATTCTCAGTTTGGCAGGAAACTGTCATTTTACAGAGCTCCTTGCCATACTCGTGACACAGAATACATAAAAAAAGAAAAAAAAACTCTTACAACCCAACAATAAAAAGACAACTCAATAAATAGTCAAAGTATTTGAAAAGACATTTCTCCAAAGAATATATCCATATGGCCAATAAGCACATGAAAAGATGCTGAACGTCATTAGTCATTAGAACTCAAATCAAAACCACAATGAGATACCACTTCATACCAACTAGCTTGGTTACAATCAAGCAATGCAAAATAACAAATGTTGGTAAGGGTATAAAGAAACTGAAACCATCATACATTATTGGTAGAATGTAAATAGTGCAGCCACTAAACAACTTGGCAGGTCCTCAAAAATTTAAACATAGAGTTTTATGTAAACCAGCATCGCCTCTCTTAGATATATAACCAAGATAATTTAGAAACATATGTTCACACAAAACCTTGTACATGAATGTACATAGTGTTACTCATAATATCCCCCAAAAGGAAATAACTCAAAAATCCATTAATGGATGAATGAATAAGCAAAAGTTGTATATCCATGCAAGGGAATGTTATTCAGTCATTAAAAAGGAATAAAGGACTGATACATGCGACAACATGAATGGACCATGAAAACATCATACTAAGTGAAATAAATCAGTCAAAATGTCACATATTATAAAATTCCAGTTATAGGAAATGTCAAAAATAAGCAAATCCATAGAGACAGAAAGGAGATTAGTGATTGCCAGAGGGTAAGGAAGAAAGGAAAGTGACTCTTTAATGGGTCAGGCATTTCTTTTTGGGGTGATGAAAATGTTCTGAAATTAGTTACTGGTATAGCTGTATAACCTTGTGAATAGACTGAAAATCACTGAATTATACATCTCAAATAGGTAAATTTTGTATTGTGTAAATTATAGCTTGATAAAAAGAATATGCATGTATACACCTTTAGATAAAATAAAAGTTTAAATTGCTTATGTATCATCTCATTAATTGCTGCCAGGGAATGCCACTGGATGGAAGATTGGGAGAGGTGGGCAAGACAGTGCCAGTATTCGTTTAAAAATTTTGAGTATTAAGAATTTTAAAACTATGTGTGTTTGCTATTTTAAAGTTCACTAAACTTATACATTATAATAATTTAATACTATGACTTTAAAACTATATAGTTGTTTGATTTTTTTCACAAAAACCTTCCTTTATATATAATCCAAATTATTACTCACTTTGCAAATTAGAGAATAATTTCTAGTCTGTTTTAATTCTATCATTTGAAAGAGTATGAAACTTAATTATGAAGTATTTTCTAAACCGCAGATTTCATTATTTTGTAATTCCAATCACATATTCCAAATACATATTAATTTACCATGCAGAGGACCACACTGTTAATTGTTGGCACCCAGGATATATAAATGCATCATATACTGTTCATTTAAATCTGTAATGATCAGCCTTTATTTTGAGGCCAAAATAAAAACATTATCCTAATCCAGGGATTTCTCACAACACCAAAAAATCAGTAGAGCCACTAAAATATATAACAACCTTGGTTCTTACTACTTTGCTTTGTTCCATCTGATATGATGGGACTATCAAAGTAAACATTTGACTTTACAAGTGTATCTAGGGAATTACTGGCAACCAAGGAAGCAAGTAAATTGTATAATAACAGAGGCCCATGTAACTGCTTTCCAGGAGACAAGGATGATCTATAATATTCTGGTAGTAGATATATTCCTAAGTGGAGATTATTTTAGTTTGATGCCAATAGTCATTACAATGATCTAATTATTGACTTTTGTCTGCAATCCAAGCAACCTTCTAAAAATAATTTATCTTCTCATTGAGTCCATTAAATAGAGGGAGAACATGCTGGCCAAAAGAATTTCAAATGGCCTTAACCTCAAAAGTTGTTTTACCCATTGTCAATGAATACATTTTTCTTCCAATTAGATACAGAAACCCCTGTGAACTTGGCTAATGGAAATCTACCTCTCAGCTATGGTTACATCCTTGGAGCATTAGAACAAGAGGTTGATAAACCCATAGGGAGGGCCAGATGCAAATTTTGTTAAATTCACCGAGGTAAGACAGTGTAGGTAAGTATATGTCAAACAGCAAGACTTCCTTAACTGGTGACTACCTTCTTACTCACTATGCAAGGAAAAAACATTTTCTTGGGAATTTTTAGAATTTATTATTTCAATATTAAAATAAAAGTTCATGAAACTATTTTATATGGCATTTTCTATTTTAAACAAATATACATATATATGTTTGAAGGTGACAACCCCCATAATCTTTTTCAAACAAGGGAAATATTTTAGACATGTTTTTAAATAATCAAATAAAAGATGTGACCATTTTTATGCTCTTCACAAACCCTAAGGAACCTTCTAAAGTATTTGTCTTCACCCTCCCTGTTCTTCCCACAGTGCACCTTCCATCTTTAACATCCTGTTCTGCAGTTGTGTCTCTTTTCCGCCTTCATTTCCCCACATCCAATGCCCTTAAACTCTTTCAAATATGTCTGCTTTTGTTAGTGTGGATATGATGGTTAAGTGTATGTGTCAACTTGGTTAGGTTATGGTGTCCAGGTTATTGGTCAAGAAAGCACTGGTTTGATTGTTACTGTGAGGGTATTTCATGAACTTAGTTGATTGCATCTATTGCTGGTTACACTTACAATCAAGAAAGGAAATTGCCTTCAGCAGTGAGATGTGTCTCATCCAATCATATGAAAGCCTTAAAAGGAGAATTGATGATTTCTGCAGTTAGAAGAATTTCTATCTCAACTTCAGTCAGTCATCTTCTCTTGGCGACTCCATCAAAATCTTCATTAGAGTTCCCAATTTGCAGCCTATACTACGGAATTCAGACTTGCCAATTCCCATTGCCTGTAAGCCAATTCCAAAATTAAGTCTCTTAATATTTACATATATATATATGAACTCTGACAAATACAGGGCATATCTGTGTGTGTTTTGGAATGTGTGTCTCCAAGATACCAAAACCTTAAGCTAAAGGAATAAATCACTAAAGGCAAAAATTAAGGCTTATTAATGCTCACTGATAAAAGAAAAAATAGTAGAGGACAATAATGCCTTTCAGAACTGCTAAAAAAAAATAAAGTAAAATCATAGCTGTTAACTGTGCTGACCAAAGAAAGAAGAATAAAAGAGAGCACATACCACAATACTAGAGAGGATTAGCAAAGCATTTAAATACTAAAACTATTTTCTCAAAGGCGACCATTGGATTGCCTTGAAGAGGCATTGGAATTCTAGACTGAGTCAGATATTTCTGGCCTTTAATGCCAATTCCACCATTAACCAAAAAGTGTGTGCTGAGAGAAGACACTCAATCTCACTGGGACTAAGTCTTCTCAATTGTAAATTGGTAATATAAATTTAAACCTAGCACAGTGATTTTTAGAATAAAAACTATGTAAAATGCCCAAGACGAAAGAGGAGTGAATTAATGAAAACTACTGAAGTTAGATAAACTCTGTTTCTATCCAGTGAGAACATTCTAAATACAAGGCAGAAATTTTTAAAGTTATAGCCCAGAAATTGGTGCTAGTCATAGAAAACTTTTAAACAAACTTGGTATTAATTAAAATTTGAAGAATGCCTTGGAAATAATCTCATTCTTTAAATTAAATTCTGGGAAGCAGACTTGGCTCAGTGGTTAGGGCATCTGTCTACCACATGAGAGGTCCGCGGTTCAAACCCCGGGCCTCCTTGACCCATGTGGAGCTGGCCCATGGGCAGTGCTGATGCGCACAAGGAGTGCCCTGCCATGCAGGGGTGTCCCCAACATAGATGAGCCCCACGTGCAAGGAGTGTGCCCCATAAGGAGAGCAGCCCAGCGCAAAAGAAAGTTCAGCCTGCCCAGGAATGGCACCACGCACGTGGAGAACTGATGCAGCAGATGACTAAACAAAAAGAGACACAGATTCCCGTGCCGTTGACAACAACAGAAGAGAAAAAAGAACACGCAGCAAATGGACACAGAGAACAGACAGCTTGGGGCAGCTGAAGAGGAGAGAAATAAATAAATAAATCTTTTTAAAAAATAATTAAATTCTGGTATTATTATGCTTTTCTTCATATAAACAAAAAACAATGGAAAAATAAGTGACTTTGGTTTATGTGTACAAATTGTCATAAAAATTAAATTCTTTCTTTGCAAAGTTAATGAAGTCCAAATTTACTAAAGGCCTTAGTAATATAAGAGTACATTCTAATTAAAGACAGAATGACTTTGGAAATGCCCATGTATTTGGGACAAATGCAAGCAAGATATTCAGATAGAGTAGATGGTACATGCTATTTCGTCTGCTGGTTTAAAAATGCACAGGGCTAAATTTCGAATGCAATCTTAACATTAATATAATATTACCTTTGAATAACATATTAATGCTTCTTATAAACTCTTATAGAGCTTGTCATTATTAATAAAATTGTTACTAATGCAAATAAGTCATTTATAGCCACAATGAAAAGTACCTTACATTTAAGAATAAAAGGTAGACATGCAATTTCAAAAACATTTTTAATAATATATTTCTAGATTCTAAATAAAATATTTATAATGATAAAAATACACAATAATGGCCTAACCTCCAAATGAATAGGTCATTGCAACAATTTTGATAAGGGTCAGGCAAAGGGAGGAGTAGAGTAACAACTGAGGTTTTTGACACTGAATTATTGGGATTGTCATGGTAACACTAACAAAACCTGGGAGGAGACATGTGGAAGAAAGCTATAGAGAGAAAGAAACAGGAAGGAGAATTCTAGGATTAAAATGTGAGGCAGATCAGACTCCAAATCAACTATTACAACTAAGTGTTAATTATGACAGATATATCCTTCATGTCTCTATTCATTAATAAAAGGAAATTATAGATAATATATGATAATCTATACCTCAAGGATAAGATATTGTGCTGGTTTGAAGCTATATGCACCCCAGAAAAATATTTTCTTAAATTTATTCCATTTCTGTGGGTGTGGACCCATTGTAAGTAGGACTTTTGGTGAGGCTACGTCAGTTAAGGTGTGTCCCACCTCTTTCTGAATGGTCTTAATGCTCTTACTGGAGTTCTTCATAAGAGAATAAAATTCAGAGTAAGAGAGAGAAAACCATGGAAGTAAGAAGCTGAAATCACTGCAACCAGGAAGAAAAAGGAGAGACCAACAGATGCTGCCATTTGCCTTGCCATGTGGCAGAGGAGCCAAGGATCATTGGCAGCTGGAAGAAAGTATTGTCTTGATGATGCCTTGATTTGGACATTTTCTCAGCCTCAGACTGCAAACTGATAAATTCCCATTATTTAGGCCAACCCATTTCATGGTATTTGATAAAACAGCCTAAGAAACTATGTATTTAAAAGATGGATTTAAATATAATTGATGAATCCCCATGTTCCCAGACAAATCTATGTGGATTATAATATAATATTTGAAGCACTTCAGTGTGGAGAGGATAGGAGGTGGCAAGGAAGAAAGTGGATTGAATTGTCATTTAGAGATTGTGTTCAAATGTTCCAAATCCTGATACCATGGTAGTTCTGAGCTTTCTTACTTCTTCTCCTCTGTATATGATTCCATTTAATTGAATCATATATGCAGCTATAACTAATATTTATTGAATATTTACTATGAGACAGGCAATGAATAAATTTACACATTCTATCTGAGTCTTTCTAACATTTTACAGATAGTGAAACTAAGATGCAGAGAAATAAATTGTCCAGGGACAAACAATGGGGGACCCAGAATTCACATACAGGTATTTTACTCCAAAGCCCAAACTTTTAGGGATGACACTATTCTCTTTCATCTTAGGGTAGCAATCCCAGTAGCATAGCATAAGTATCAGGAAGAGGTAGAAATTATATGTCTACCTGATAAGAGCTATATTACTTCATCATAAAAATGATCTCAAGAACAGTTATTTAAACACATTATGAGACCCTCATACTATACAAATTTTACCTGAGAACTATTATTTCTGCATCTTATGAGTATTTTTCAGGTTCATAAAAGGTTTCCTTGATCTTACCAAGGACTCTTTTATATTGAATATCTTCATGTCTTTATTTTATTCACTAGTATCTTTACCATCTCCCCTTGTTAATGATTAATCATGAAATACACTTAGCATATAGAAAGCACTCGATCTATTACCTATTATTATTATACTTAATTTGGCTAATACTTAGAACACAGCTGTAAAGAACATGTTTATAAGCAATAAGTGGTATATATGTGTGTGTGTTAAACATTTAAATTTCTTTATGTGGAATATAAATTGAAATAAATTTGCATATAAATTGAAATAAATATTTACTTATATATTCATCCATTCAATGAATATGTATTGAGTACCTGCTATGGGATATACAAGTGTATAAAATACATTAAAAAAATAAAATCCTGTCATTGGAGAAATTGTTCTATACTTGGGAAGACAGACATTAAATGAGAAATATAAAAACAAACAAACAAATAAATCAAATAGTAAGCTAAAAAGTAGTAAGCATTCTGAAACAGATTCTTTTTCCACTTCTGGGAATAGTAGGCATACATTTCCCTATTCCACCAGCTAAATAAAACAAAGAAACAAACCTGGGCATTATGTATAAAGCTAACAGAAGAAGTCTCTGGAAAGAAGGAGAAGAAATCAGACCTACTAATGACTTAGGACTCAACAAACAATATGGTGATGAGTTCCCAGGGTTTTCTTTTTATGTCGTACATCAAAGACTAGGCAATGATGAAGCTGCAAACGTTAAAGGGTACAGACAAAAAAAGTTCCAACAAAAGCATGTTCTCTATTGTAAAGATCCAGGAAAGGGGCGGCCTAGCAAGACAGAGACACTTTAGACAATAACCACTCTACTCCAGACAAACACCAAAGAAAAACTGTTGCCTCACCTCCATCCATGCTAGTGAAAGTCCAGTGGAGAGCCTACACTTCTACCCTGGCAATGCTTAAAGAAGGCACCTTAATACCGCCACTGAGGTTGTGTCAGAAGAGGCCAAGTAGGGAGCCAGGAACTTGAATTCCTACCAGGCAGTATTGAGGTTTCCCCAATATAATGCTAGTGGAGATCAAGAGGGGAGACAAGATTTCAACCCCATGCCTGGCAGTAATTAAATCACACTTCTCACTTCCTTTTAGGGTAATGTCAGAAGAGGCCAAGTGTAGAATTAGGACTTTCACCACTTCCCAACATTAATGAGGCCGTCTCTTTCTCTGTAGGGCCAATGGAGACTACAAGAGGAGTAGCAACGAGGAACTCCTACCTCTCCCAGCCAAGAATGTAGCAATGGAGACTTGGTGAGGATCCAGAATGCCAGCCCTCATTCAGCAATAATAAGGCATCCTGTCTGGGTGTCAGTAGAAGACAAGTTTGGAACCTGGACTTAGATGCAAGTGGACAGTAATCAGTCAGTGTTTCCTCTTCCCCTGCTGAAAGAGTCAGAATGAACCAGCTAAAACAGAGCCCTACCCTAAAATAAAGCTAAAGGAAGTTCTTTAAATAGAAAGAAAACAATAAAACAAGGAATTATGGAACACCAGGAAGGAAAAAAGTGCATGGTAAGTAAAAATATGGGTAAATACAATAGACTTTTTTCCCCTCTTCTTAAATTTTCTAAATTATATTTGACACTAAGCAAAATGATAACACTGTCTGGTGTGATTCAAATTAAGATAATTCCAACACAAAAGAGGAAGAGAAAAGGACACTCTACCCAACAATATTCTTTTTAAGTATTTATAGAACATATACCAAATAGACCATATCCTGTGCTATAAAACAAACCTCAAAAAGCATAAAATAATTAAAATTATACAGATAATTTGAATAGCCCTATTATTATTAAAGGAATTGAATTCATAATATAAAATCTTCAAAAAAGAAATCTCCAGTGCCAGATAGTTTCCCTGGAGAATTCTACCACATATTTAAAGAAATAACACCAAATATACACAATCCTTTCTGTAAAGAGGAGAGAAAACTTCCCAATTCATTTTATGAAAACTTTATTACCTTCAGAGCAAAACCAGACAATGACATTACAAAAAAATAAAACTACAAACCAATATCGCTCATGAATATAAATGCAAAAGTTCATAGTAAAATGTTAGCATATAGAATTCAGCAATAGGTAAAGAGATTATATACCATGACTAAATGGGATTTATCCCAGTGATGTAATGCTGATTTATTCTTCAAAAAGTAATCAATGTATTCTACTAAATTAATAGGCTAAAGAAGAAAAATTATATAATATTAACTGACACAGGAAAAACATTGATAAAATTCAACACCCATTCATGGTTTATATAAAAACAACAACTTCTAAACATATAGGACTAGAGAAGAACTTCTAAAAATACAGCTGTAGTATTTGAGCCAACAAGAATATCTATCTAGAAAACCCCAAAGTATCTACAAAAAAGAAAATTCTTAGAACTAATAAATGAATTCAGCAAAGTCACAGAATATAAGATTTAAATATGAATATCAATTATACTTCTTTTACTAGCAATGAACACATGAACACCTAAATTAAAAACACAAACCAATGGGAGGCATGTGCTCAAGTGGTTGAGCATCTCCTTCCCACATGGGAAGTTTGGGTTTGGTTCCCCATGCCTCCTAAAAACAAACAAACAAAAAAACAAATAAACAAACAAAAAAAACAAATGAAAAAACCAACTCAGGGTTGCCAATATGGCTCAGTGGTTGAGAGTCAGCTTCCCACATATGAAGTCCTAAGTCCCAGGTTCATTCTCCAGACTCTGGCACCAAAAAAAAAAAAAAAAAAATACCATTTATAATCACTCAAGAAAAAGAGATAAATAGGTATAAATATAACAAAACATATATATATATGACTTGGATGCTGAGAACTGCAAAATGCTGGTGAAAGAAATCTAAGGAGATCTAAAATGGAGATACATACAATGTTCATGGCTTGAAAGACTCAACAGGGTAAAGATGTCATTTCTGCCCAGATTGGTGCACAGGTTTAATGAAACAATTATCAGAATCCTAGCAAGACTCTTTTTTAGATATAGACAAGAGTCGTCTAAAATTTAGATGGAATGAAAAGGAACTAGAATAGATAAAACAATTTTGAAGAAAAAGAGAAAAGTGGGAGATATTTTTCTACTTAATTTCAAACCTTATTATATAGCTACAACAAGCAAGACTGTGGTACTAGAAGAAGGATAAACACATAGGTCAAAAGAATAGAATGGAGAACTCTTAAAACAGAGCCACACAAGTATACTCAACTGATTTTTTAAAAGGTGCAAAAGAAATTCAGTGGAAGGAAGACAGCCTTTTTAACAAATGGTGCTGGAGCAACCAGGCATCCACAGGGAGAAAAAATGAAACTTGATCTAAGTCTCATAGCTTATATAAAACTTAATGCAAAATAGATCATAGGATTGTGGGAAGATGGTGGAATAGAAATCTCCAAGAATCAGTCCTTCCTCCAAAACAACTATTGAACAGGAATAGTCTGAATCAACTACTATGAAACTCGAGAGTCTAGTGGAGCACTGTGCAGCATCCAGAGCATAAAGGGAGAAAGAACCTGGTAAACTGTGATAAATACTGGTGTGTTTCACCCTCCCTTTTCCCCAGCCTTGTGGCAGACAACACTGAGGATTGGAGCTCAGACTCCTGAGGCAGCTTGCTGGTGTCAAAGTGGGTTATAAAGACCTAGGAGTGTGTGGTCTGATTGAAGATCTCTACTTCAGATTGTTGGGGATGGCTCTGAGGGCAGCCATTTTTCTAACCTCCTTTGGGCAAAGGCAGCAGAGAAATCTTAAAGATAGTAACTTTCCTGAAAACTACAGAAAATTGTTAGTGTTCTAAATTAATTAGGCACTGCTGAATAAAGAAAACGTAGCTTCAAAAGCTATAAAAGAATATCCTGGTGCCCTTGCTGCCACCACCCCACTTCCTACACAACACAGGGTGGAGCCAGCTTCCTCTCTCATTCCAGGTCCTTGTTCTGGAAGAGGCAAAGTGGCCCTTATGTGGACACTGGGGTGCATGTATGTAGGTACTAATCTATCAGTGGAAGTGTAAAAGACTGAGCCAGAGAAAGTTTGCCCTAACAGAAACTTGCCTGAAGGCAGATAAGTAGCTTGCAGACAGCTGTGATAATACGAGAATCAATTAAGTCGAAGCAGCCTGGAACAAAAGATTACTGCATTAAGTCTCTCAAGAAAGCACCAAGGAAGGGGCGGAGATCTATTTCAAAGGGAGTAGAAGAGGTTTTCACTCAAAGTCCTGTAAACTGTAAAAAAGAAATTCCTAAGATTTCAATCAAGCACAAGTCCAAGAAAAGAAGCAAGCTCCCTGGTTTCCACTCCCCACCAGCATATATAAAAAAGAGAGGACACTGAACTTTCAGTTTCCTTGAGGCTGATATTCATGATAGGAAGGCTAAACTCTGAAGGTGACCAACAGCCAAAACAGAGCCAATTTGCAAATACAATGAAAGGGACATTTTGGCTTGATTTGTTTGTTTTGACTAGCTCCTGGCATTCAAGAAAATTTCTGTTTTATCACTAGTTGGACACAAACTTAAAGAACAGACTCTTTATCTTTAACTCAGGGACTAAATCCCAGGGTTAACACTAATGTATTAAAATATAGAGTGTACAAGAAAAGATTATAAGACAAGCAAAGAAAGGAAATGATAGCCCATCCAAAGGAAAAAGATAAAATCCAGAAACCATCAATGAAGAGCACAAGACTTTGAACTTTTCACACAGAGACTTTAAATTAATGATCCTCAGTATGCTTGAGGAGATCAAGGGAAACATGGAGAAAGAAATAAAGTGTATGAGTAGAACAATTAATGAACAATATAGGAATCTCTCCAGAGAAATACTGGAGTAAAAGAACACAATAACTGAAATGAAAAGTTCCTTACACAAGGTCAGAGCAGATTGGAGTTGTCAGATGAAAGATTCTGTGATTTCAAAAACAAAACAACTGAAATGATTCAGGTTCAGAAGCAGAGAGAAAAAAGAATAAAAAAGAATGAACAGAGCCTAAAAGACCTGTGGTTACCATCACCATCAAGCATTCCAATATGTATGTTATGGGAGACCCAGGAAGAGAAGAAAGAGAGAAAGGGGTGGAAGGAATAATCAAGAAATGATGGCAAAAATTTCCCAAATTTAACTAAAGACATAAATATGCAAATTCAAGAATCCCAATGAACCCCAAACAGGATAAACTCAAAGAAAATCCCACCTAGGCACATAGTAATAAAATTGTCCAATATCAAGGACAAAGAGAGAGTTCTAAAAACTTCATGAGAAAAGCAATGAGTTATGTACAAGGGATTCCCAGTAAGATCAAGTACTGATTTCTTATCAGAATCTGTGGAGACAAGAAGCAGGGGTACCAAATAACTTAAAATATTTAATTTTTATACCTTTTTGACTTTGTTTCACAAATGAGGAGGAAATTAAGACATTCCAAGATAAACAAAGCTGAGGGAGTTCATTACCACTAGACATGCTCTATAAGCAATGCTAAAGGGAGTTCAAGGAAAGGACACTAGACTGTGGATGAAAAAAGTATAAGGGAATAAAGACCTTTAGTAAAGCTAATGTTATGGGTAATAAATGCCAGTACTATTTTATTGCATTTTTTTATTATATAAGTCCACTTCTTATAGGTGTTAAAGAGCAAATGCATAAAAGTTATGATAATTTGACAGTTTTGTATGAACAAAATACACAGATAAAATTTGTAGTAAATAGTAAAAAACATGGGGAACAGAAAGTAGAGGAAAAGTGTATATGTATGTTATTGAAGAGAAGTTGGTATCAAGTCAAATGTAATTGTTATAGATTTAGGATGGTAAATTTTAAAACAAAGGTACCCACAAAGAAACTACATGAAAAATATATCCTGACAGAAATGAGAAGGGATTCAAAATGGTAGAATACAAAACAAAACAAAAAAAAATATGGAAGTAGGCATTAATTGAGGGTAAGAAAAGGTATAAGATATACAAGGCAAAATAAAATGGCAAAAGAAATTATGGCATTTTTATTAGTTAATTTAAATATAAATGGACCAAATGCTCCAGTCAGAGGACAGAGATTGGCAAAATGGATAAAATAGTATGATTCAACTATATACTGTTTAATAGAGATTCATCTTAAATTCAAAGACATAAGCAGGTTGAAATCAAAGGATAGAAACATGTATAGCATGCAAACGGTAACCAAAGGAGAGCTGGGGTAGCTATACCAATATCAAATAAAATAGACTTTAAGTCAAAAATTGTTAGGAGGTACAAAGAAAGTCATTAACACTGATAAAGGGATCAGTTAAACAAAAAGACGTAACAATTATAAATATATACACACCTAACAGCAGACACCCAAAATATATGAAATAAATATTGACAAATTTGAAGTTAGACTAGAGCTTCATTAATTGCAGTAGATTTTAATATATCACTTTCAATAATAGGCAGAACATCTAGACAGAAGATCAAATAAGGAAATAGAAGAATTGAATGATACTCTAAGTCAATTTAACCTAACAGACATATGTAGAAAATTTTACTCAACAGCAGCAGAATACACAGTCTTCCCTAGTGCATAATGTTCTTTCTCCAGGACAGACCAAATGTTAGGTCACAGAACAAATCTCAATTAATTAAAAATTTTGAAATCATATAATGTATCTTCTCTGACCACAATGTAATGAAACTAGATATAATAACAGAGGGAGAATTGGAAAATTCACAAATATGGAAATTTTCTGGAAATTAAACAATGGACTCTTACAATCAATGGGTCAAAGAGGAAATAGAAAGAAAATTAGGAAATATTTTGAGGCAAATGAAAATGAAAACACAATTGTAGCAGTTTGATATTGTTTATGAATTCCAAAAATAGGCATTAGATTATGTTTGTAAACTGGCCTGTTCCTCTGGGCAGATTAGATTGTACTGGATTCAGAGGTTTCACTTTTGCTTGATTAAATTATGATTAAGGCTTTGACTGTTTGACTAGTCCACATCAGTAGAATATTGAGTCCTTGCTTACAAAGGGGTGGGGATTCACAAAGAAAACTACACGGCAGAGGAATTCATTGTAGTTTTAATGCTGGAGCCCCAGTAAGTAAATACACAGAGAAGCAGATACATGAGGAAACAGAGAAGGCTCCATTAGACACTGCAGAGGCCCCAGGAAAAGAGACAAGCCATTCGACTGAGAATTTACAGCTGGCCTTGTGGAGAGAGTAGAGCAGCTGAGCCTAGAGAAATGAGTCTGGGTGAGAGAAGAAACTTATCCCACCCTACAGATGATATTGGTAGAAGATGGGACCACAGAGCCTTAAGAGAAAAAGGAAGCCTGAATCCTTGCTGATGTTGGCAGCCATCTTGTTCCAACATGTGGCAACAGACTTTGTGAGGAAAGTAACTTATGCTTTATGGCCTGGCAACTGTAAGCTTCTATCCCAAATAAATACCCTTTATAAAAGCCAACATATTTCTGGTATTTTGCGTCAGTAACCCTTTAGCTGATTAATACAACAACATACCAAACAAAATGTATGGGATGCAGGAAAGACAGCACTGAGAGGGAAAGTTATAGCTCTAATGCTTACATAAAAAAAGAAAAAAAGATTTCAAATCAGAGACCTAACTGCAAACTTGGAGGATCTAGAAAAAGAAGGACAAACTCAGCTGAAAGTAGGCAGAAGGAAGGAAATAAATATTAAAACAGAGTTAAATGAAATAGAGAATTTAAAAACTCATAGAACAAATAAAACCAAAAGTTGGTTCTTTATTAAGATCATTAAAATCATCTGACAAAGGAAAAAAAGAGAAAGGACACAAATACTAAAATTGGAAAAGAAAAGGGGAGTATTATAACCAACCCCACAGAAATAAAAAGGACTATAAGAAATAAAAAGGACTGTAAGAGGATACTATGAATAACAAATTTGATAACCTAGATGAACAGACAAATTACTAGAAACACACAAACTAGAAATCCCCAGAAATCCAAAAATTACCCCGACTGACATAATAATAAATAAAAAATCTCAACAAACCAATAACAAGAAATGGAATGATAATCAAAAACCTCCCAACCAAAAAAGCCCAGGACCATCTAGATGGCTTTACTGGTGGATTTTACTAAACATTCCAAGAATTAACACTTATCCAACTCAAAGTCGTCTAAAAAATTGGAGAGGAGGAAACACTTTCTAACTCATTCAATGAAACCAATATCACCTGAATACTAAAGCCAGATCTAGATAGCACAAGAAAAGTAAACTATTGACCAACATACCATATTAATATAGTTGCAAACATCTTCAGGAAAATATTAGCAAACCAAATCTGATAGGACATCAAAAAAATTATATGCCATATCAAGTGGGATTTATTGCAGGTATGCAAGGGTGGGTCAATATAAGAAAACCAATAACTGTAATATACCACATTAATAGAACAAAGGCAAAGACACACAATCATTTCAGTTGATGCAGAGAAGCCATTTGACAAAATCTAGCAACGCTTCTTGATAAAAACACTTAGAAAAACAGGGTTAGAAGGAAACATCCTCAACTTGATAAAGACTTATATAAAAAACGCACAGTCAACTTGATACTAAATGGCGAAAGACTGGACAGCAAAGTTAAATCTTAATTTGTACGGAGTTTCTGCTTTGTGTTGCTGGAAAAGTTTTGGAAATGGACAGTGGTAATGGGAACACAACATGGTGAACGTAATTAGCACACTAAATTTTATATTTGAAAATGGTTAAAATAGGAAATTTTAGAATGTATATATGTTACTAGAATAAAAACTTAAAATACACATAGGACTATACAACACAGTGAACCCTATTGTAAAATGATGGACTCATAAAAATGTTTACATAAATTATGCAAATTCACTTCTCTAATAAAAAGAACATTAAAAATTCACATACTTAAGTGTAAAACATAAAACAACAAAAATTTTAGGAGAAAAATAAGTCAATCAGGATCTAGGTCTAGGCAAAGGGTTTAGACAGTCCATTAAAGGAAAAGTTTATAATGTTTATCTCATCAAAATTAAAAACTTTTGCTTTGTGAAAGAGCCTGTTAAGAGAATGAAATTGCAAGCTATGGACCTGGAGAAAATATTTTAATAACTGACAAAGTACTAAAGGACTAACTAGATTTAAATTATATAAGTAGTCTCAAAAATCAACAGTAAAAAAAAAAATCCAAAAATGAATGGGCAAAAGAAATGAAAAGATATTTCACAGAAGAGAGTATGAGGTTGGCAAACAAGTACTTGAAAAGAAGGTCAGCATTATTAACTAAATGAAAATGTAAATTAAAACAACATGTTACCACTACATATATATCAAAATGACTACAATAAAAAAATAGTGACAACACCAGATTCTGGCAATAAAAAGGAATGAGCTATTGATACATATAACCACCTAGATGAATCCCAGAGAATTATCCTGAATGTAAAAAGCCAATCCTAAAAGGTTACACATTGTATGATTCCATCTGTATAACATTATTGGAATGACAAGATTATATAAATGGAGCATAGATTAGTGGCTGCCAGGGTTTAAAGAAGGGGTGGGATGGGACAGAAATGAGAGTGGCTATAAAATGGGGACATGAGGGATCCTTGTGGTCATGGAAATGTTCTGTATCTTGACTATAGCAATGTCAATATGCGAGTTGTGGTTTTGTACTACAGTTTCGCAAGATGTCACCACTGGAAGAAAATGAGTGAAGGGTACATGGGCTCTCTCTGTATTATTTCCTACAATTGTTTA
Source organism: Dasypus novemcinctus (assembly GCF_030445035.2). NCBI lineage: Eukaryota > Metazoa > Chordata > Mammalia > Cingulata > Dasypodidae > Dasypus > Dasypus novemcinctus. Next base: position 73,755,322 of record NC_080677.1, read on the forward strand.
TGAAAACACAATTATCTCAAAGTAAAAACTTTAATAAAAAATATAGATTCCCCAACCACTGCCACAGAGATTCAAATTCAGTAGAATTTTTTCCTAAACTGAGGTGTGGAGACAGGCTATTTTGAACTGATTACCACACCAGTGCTCATATATGCCACGTCAAGAACTATAGGGAGGAGGATTTCTGGAGGGGATGCTCCACACAGTTATCATCATGTCCCGGCATTCCTGGATGGGTGATCTTCTCAGAAATATTTGGTAATAATTTTTAATTTGATGCAAATCATTAAATTAAAATTAAAAAACAGTGTAATCATAAGAAAATTATTTTAAATTCTTTATGTTAAAATATTCCTTCCTAGTTTGAAATAATACATACTACCCAGGATGCAGTTCGCAGCTATTTGGAATGTATAAAAATAAGATCTACATTAAAGGATGAAAGTATATACCTTCACAAACAGAGAGCAACATGATAATGATTAAATTGCCACTAGGAAAAGGATTGTCAAGATTTTTAAATATCTCTAAAAGAAAATTTTAAAATGTATTCTCTGCTTCTGTGAAGACTTTTGCTTAAAGTTGTAAATTTGTTTGCAAACAATCATGAAGGAAAGATTGCAGGAAATATTTTAATCTCTTTAATATGAAAAAAATCTCCATCATGCTGAATTTTTAAGTCTAATCTGAGTTTTTTATATAGTAGAAATCAATAAAGTTTCTATTTCTCCTCAAACATTCCAATTTTAATAAAGCTTTTCACAAAAATTTGGACTGGATTCTTTGTTTTATGTGATTAGAGGAATATTGCAACAATTTTCAAAAGCCATTAAATATAGCCATATGTTTAAAAAGTAGAAATAAATAAGGTCTTCCAAATATTGTATGACTTGTCTATATGGGCATTGAATAATTGATGGATATTTAAAGACACCTAATAACCATCATTATTAATGTCACAGGGTCTAGTCTCTGCCTTGCATTAGTCTGTTCTTTGACTTCTTTGGTTTTCTGGAGGCCACATCTCTCTTCCTTGAAAAGATGGACTAGTTTAGGTTAATCTTAAGATTCTGTCTCTCTATTTCTGAATGACTTCCTAAACTAACCAGCTAAGAGCCTGTACATCTGAGCATAGAAAATACCCTTGCTATTGCTTCAAACACCAATTTCCAATAAAATTAAAACAAGGAGTATAAGCAAATCATATATAGTTTACTGGATTATTTAAACTAATATATTTTCCTAAATAAATTCATGTAGTCCACAAGAATGTTAAATGACAACGACAATTAAATCTGGTTTAATATTCTGATGTAACTAATCCACAGAGTGAAAATCTAAATTTTGGAAAACTCCTACTTCAGACACTTTCCAGAAAATAAGCCCAGGTTATTCACCCTGGTTTCCATTCTATGCTAAACAACTAAGCAACCAGTACTGTCTACGTTATGGAACTAGCAGTATGTTGTTCTTACTATGAAGGCACTTTAAACAAAAGCTTACAAACATACTTTAACAAATATGTAGAACTATCATTAAATCTGAATGTAGCAGGGATCCTAGGTGAACACAATCTGGAAATGATTTTCTGTCTACTAAATTGTCCAGTACTTCCTTGGTGTATCTATTTGCAACAGCTGGGGGTAAGAGCAAAATTACTAAGACATGATTCTGACACAGTATTTTGAAGAAGTATTAACTGGAAAACTTGTAAAATGCATAATTTTGCATTCCCTCCCTTTCCCATGTCAGTCCACCTCCCCCTACCCCTGCATCGCTCAGAGAGTCTAATTAAGTCTGACTGGGGAGGAACCTGGCATGTGTATTTTAACAAATGTCCCAACTGATTCTGATAGCAATGATCTACAAAACAACACTGAGAATTACCTTGCTAGGGAGAGGCTGTGATTTCTAGAAAAAGAAATGGGGCAACAGTAAGGTGTATGCTTCCAAGCCAGGTACCAAGGCCCTAGGGTCACCTCTGTAGTGGGAAGAGCTGCAGGAAAGAGCTGAGTAGGGAACGCTCCTGAGGTATTTTGTTAAATTTAGGAGACAAGTCCCACAGCTTTGGGGCCAGTGTGACCAAGGGCAGCACAGGGCTGGAAGACAGAGAGCCTGCTTTCCATGTGAAACACGGAATGGCCCTGGCACAGTGTGGGATAAAAAAAGTGTCTTGTCCTTTGAAATGTTGAAGATTGAGAAGTAGTAGAAACACTATCTCTCCTAAAAGGTAGCAAGCGCCTAAGGACCAATAGCAAAGTTTTCAATTCAAGAGATATTGGCAAAAGTGGTTGAGGCATGGAATCCCTTCAAGTGACTTTTGGACATCTACTGTCAACTATAAATGGGGCTGAGAATTTCAAGAGGACTAGTAATGAACATGTGTGAACTATCTTAGATCCAAGGAGCCAGTGGGCAGTGAGGCAAAGTGCACTGAGTGGAGGCCCTGGTGTTATGCAGGTAAGTGTTCTAAGCCAGTGGAGTTTGAGCATCATCTGTAATGTGGTGTCATCTGTGCACCAGGCTAAGCATCTCATTGACTTCCATTCCCATGTGCAAACTCACATTTGTGGAGGAGAATATACATAGGTGGGGAGGGCTAAAGGAAGTTCCCTGATGTGGAGACCTTCTGTAGAACAACTCCTAATAGGTGACTTCATCCTCAAATATGATAAGCAGCAACTAATAGCTCCATAATCACCAATCTTTGCAGATCCCAATACCTCATAATCCAAAGAACCCTTTTACCAATATTGACCCTGACACTATCAATGTGATATTAAACAATTTTATCTAATTTCTCTGAACATCTGAGTTTCCAGAGTTATATAACTTGGGTAATAAATAAACTTGGCAACCTTGACACAGCTTTTGTGAATACTGAAAGTGATAATATCTGAGAAAATGTTCACACCACTATCTCAAGCACTCAGCAAGCACTCATTAAGGTTAGCTCTTGTATCTCCTTTCCCTTGTACTCTCCATTGCTTCATTAGACAAAGGAGTATTATAATTCTCTTACTAATTTCTAATTTTAGTACAACTTTGAACATCTCATTTATGCAAGAGATCTTTATATCAACCATATCTATAGAACAGCTAAAGTTTTGAACAACTGGATATCATTTACACTTGGTATTTTACTACTCCCTTTGGACTGTGCTTATGGAAAATAAACAGTGCTGAAGTATTTGAGATCAAATCTTTCAACTTAATCCTAATGAAAAGTCTGACTGAGGTAAAACCTATACCAGAAATAATCTGGAAGCAACACCTTCAACCTGAAAACTTTCCTGAAGCAATCTTTAATTTGGCATTCCAATACTTATAGTTTCATTCAAATTGTCTCAAGAGCCTTCTCTCTCTAGTTCAGAAATAACACTTTTGTCTCTTTGCCTTTCCACCACAACTTTCCTGACAATTCCAACTCTAGAGAAATCTAACCATTTTCTTCCTCCATTCCAAATTTTAGGCTGCAAGACACAGCAACAGAGAATCAGACAAACTTGCAGCTTAGCATCTTTATGAAATATGTGTGTTTTTTCTTTTCAGTTTGCCCTTACTCTTCAGAATTCTATTTCTTGACTCTAGTCAGTCCCAAATCCCTTTTCTCAAAATAGTTATTCAAAATCTATACCACTGTTTGCAAATTCTTTATTCTCACTCAAATAACCCTCACCTAATAGTTGATTTTATAGGATAATCTTTTACCGTTCTTTCTCTCCACTACTTAACTTTATAGATAGCCATCATTGTTTTCTATCTTCATATTTAAATGGGAGAGGCATGCCTTCTAATTTCCAAGGTTGGTCCTTCCATTTGTGACTTGATTTCATTTTCCTCTACTTCCACAGGATTTTCTCCATCACATATCTTCTCTGCTTTATGTAACGTCAGACTCTTTTCACTAGATTCTTCTTAATATTACAAGTATTTTCTGCTCTTTCATCCTAAATCTACCCTGGACCACCATCAAGCAAATTCTCTCTTTATCCCAGTCACATTTCTGGACTAGGAATTTTCGGATGTCTTGTGTAGTACTAAATGTACCTCAATCTGTCTTCACCTTTCAAAATCAACCATCAGTATTAACATTCTAGTTGCCTAAATAATGGCTAACCTTCACTTTCACCCTATTTGATTCCTCTTTGACATTTTATAATTCCAAATTCTTAAAAGGCTTTTCACTCATGACTACCAAGTCATCATTTTCTTCAAGTACTTATGCTGACCATATGACCACTGGCTTCTCTAAGAACCTTTCGCATGTGGCTTTTCTAGTCCTCTCCATGTTCTCCCTGAATAATCTCACTGAACTTAGCTCTGACAATACCTTTGATCAATGATCCTCCATATGACTGCACTGAACTAAATGACGAATGGAAAAGTAATGCTCTAAGTACTAGTCAGAGAAAAAAGTCAAGCACACCATTGTTTAATATTTTTCAAAGCTAAATTGAACAAAACAATATTTATGGAATATGACCTGCCCAAGGGATATGCAATATTCCTACAGCTGCTTAAAATCTTTCCTTGGATTAAGTCAGACAGTTAGAGTCTGATAGATTCGTGGACTGCTTATTAATGCACCTCTTGCCTAATTGTTTTCAGTGAACTATTCTTTGGTATGACAAGTTGAGCTGTATTAAGAAATAGTGTAAGAAACAGCTTTAGGATAATTATCACTGAAAGAACTCTAAAGATATTGTTGAGCATGAGAAATACATAGTTTTAAAATTTGGGACAAATTATAAAGTCATGATGGGATCCTCAACTTATTAAGATGAAAACTATGATTTAAAAAAACACACAAATTCTTATTCTACAGAACTACCATATTTTACTTTTATTTTATTTTCCCATGAAATATAGTCTCCACAAAAGCATTTGGTTAATAGACAAATTGATATCTAATTAATCAGTTAAGATGTAAATACTTATATCTTTTCTAGTACATATACATGTTAAATAACTCACGTTTACATCACAGAAGATCTGTGTAAATACATTCAGCATAATGTATTCAAAACTATCAAAACATATTTCATTGCACTAACCCAGAACATCAGAACATCACAGGTTTCATCTAGGCTTCCTCTTTTGTTCAGTGAATTAATTTACATTTAGATTTCTAAGAGCATCACTAGAAGAATGAAAAAGAAATTATTAAAATATTTTCAAGCAAGCTTGAAAAGCTTCAGAAAAGTTGGAGACCAATGTTACAGGAGTGGAAAGAATACTGACATAGAAGTTGTTAAAAAGTATGAATGGAATCTAGTCTGAATTTTGCTACTGATTATCTGGAAAAATTGTTTCACATAAACCTTAGAATTTTAATTTATCTCTAAGGTTCAACTAACATTCCATAATTGGTCCTAGTTTTATCATTCTCACTTGTGGATTGTTAATTAACGTCATTTAGGTGAACTTGGCAGCTATACATTCCAAACATAATTGTTTATTTGGATATTAAACCTAGTTCATTTGAGAATGGTGTCGCTCCTGGTGTATGCTTTCAAGAATAATGGCCATGTCTTCTATGCAATATGTGTATTGAAAGAGTAATCTTATTATGTGATTTACCAGACAACAAGAAATATAATGGTTATGTTTTTGAGCTATCAGAATGTATGAATGAATGAATGAGCTGCCTCTCATCTGCCTTGGTTCTGTTACTTAAAGTAATTGCTCATGTTTATTTTGAGTAACTTGATATGGCTATTAGATGTGGATTAGAAAGACAAAGAGAAATTTTCAATTATTCCTGTTGATAAAAGCAGAATATCAATTTCTTGTTACCTTTTATGTATCAAAAAATAAAGACTTCATTATAAAAGTACTGTTAATACATGTCAATTATAGGAAGTTAGGTCAATATATAAAGCAAGAAGAAAAATTAAAAGCAACCATAATGTTATATCAAGAGATTATAACCACTAACATTTGTCAGAGAGGCGGTGTTGTGTAGTGGCAAAGAGCACCTTCCTGAAGCCAAACTGCCTGCTGAATATCCACTCTGTAAAATGTGATTTCAGACTCCTTTCATGTTTTGGAGTATGGAAATTTTTTTTTGCAAATTTCAGTACTGTTATGTTCAGTTATTATACTTCATATTTAACCTGGTACATTTTCCCAAGAATTATTATTCAAAATCAGTGTTTCAAATTTATAGATACACCTCAATTGATTTAATAATTCACTATTATTGAATATTTAGGTTAGTTTTAGTATTTTGTTATTATAAATGATCCTGCCTTAGAATAAATAGAACATTAGGTAGATTTTTTGGGGGGTCCTCTGTGCCATAATACTTATAATTATTTGATAGCCAGCATATTCAAATGTTAAACATTTATCATATTCTCCACAGTTTTCTAAATAGAATACAAGAAATAGATACCAAAATTTTGAAACACTAAAATATTCATGCATTCCTGTGTAAAAAATAGCACTGTAAATTTTATCACATATCAGCATTTCTTGGTAGAGAATATAAGATTCATAAATTCTCATATGCTTCCTTACATTCAAAAAATTCTTTTTTTTAAAAAACAATTTATTGAAGTATTTCATTTATAAATGAAACTATGTAAAAAATAAGTATATAGTAAAAGTTGTGAACTTATAAAACAAACATGCATAACATCATACAGGGCTCCCATGTATCACTCTGCCACAAATACCTTGCATTGTTGCAAAACATTTGAAAGAAATTATGAAAGAGCATTGTCAAAATACTACTACTAACTATATTCTGTATTTTATATTTGGTGTATTTTTCTTCCAACCCACCCTATTATTTTTTTTGTTCATAAACAGTACAATTCATCTAAAGTGTGCAACCAATGACATTTGGTATAATCATCGAGTTGTGCATTCATCAGTTCAATCAATATTAGAGCATTTTCCTTAGTTAAAAAACAAAAACAAACAACCTTCATGCCCATTGTTAGCACTACTAATTATAAACCCTATGATGTGCTTTCACCACTTCTATTCATTTCCAAACATTTCCAAATATCTTTTCACCAGTTCTGCCCATATTAAACCATAGCTTTCCATTTTCTAACCACATTCTTTTCTCTGGTGACTTACACTCTAGCTATTAACTCCATGAGTTTGCTCATTATATTTAGTTGATAATAGCACAGTCATATAATCTTGTCCTTTGTGCCTGGTTTACTTCACTCAACATGATGTCCTCTAGGTTCACCCATGTCATATGGTTCACGAATTCATTTCTTATTACAGTTGAATAATATTCCATCCTGTGTTTATACCATAATTTGCTTATCCATTCTTCAGTTGATGGACACCTGAATTGTTTCCATCTTTCGGCAATTGTGACTAATGTTGCTGTGAACATCAGTATGCAGATGTCTGTTCGTGTCAGTGCTCTCAGTTTTTCTGGGTATACACCTAGTATTGGTATAGCCAGGTCACATGGTAGACCTATATCTAACTTCATTGGGAACCTCGAAACAGATTTTTACAGTGGCTGTACCATTCGACATTTCTATCAGCAGTGAATAAGCATTCCTATCTCTCACATCCAACACTTGTAGATTTCCGTTTTGTTAATAGTGGCCATTCTAATAGGTGTGAAATAATATCTTATTGAAACTTTGATTTGGACTTCCCTAATAGCCAGTGATGGTGTGCATTTATTCATGTGTTTTTTCTCCATTTGTATTTCTTCTTTAGAAAAATGTCTCTTCAGGTCTTTTGCTCATTTTTTAAATCAGTTCATTTATCATTTTATTGTTGAGTTATAGGATCTATTCATATATCATGGCTATTAGACTCTTATTGGCATGTGTTTTCCAAATATTTTCTCTTATTGAGTAGGCTGCCTTTTTACCCTATTCACAAAGTCCTTTGAGTTGCAGAAATGTTTAAATTTGAGGAAGTCCCATTTATCTATTTTTTATTTTGTTGCTCATACTTTGGGTGTAAGGTTGAAGAGATCCCCCCACTTACGTGGTCTTGTAGATGTTTCTTCATTGGTATCTCCTAGGATTTTTATGGTCCTGGTTTTATGTTTAGGTCTTTGATCCATTTTGAGTTGATGATTGTACAGAGTATAAGATAGGGGTCCTCTTTCATTCTTTTGGTTAAGATAGCCAGTTCTCCCAGAACCATTTGTTGAAGAGGCTATTATGTCCCAGAAAATTGGGCTTGGTAGGCTTACTGAAAATCAGGTGACCATAGATATGAGGGTCTATGTCTGAACTCTCAATTCAGTTTCACTCATCAATGTGTCTATCTTTATTCCAATACCATGCTGTTTTGAAAACTGGAGCTTTATAACGCACTTAAAGGTCGGAGAGCATGAGTCCTCTGACTTGACTCTTAAAATTTTTTAGGATGTTTCCCTTCCAAAAAAATTTGGTAATTGACTTTTCAATATCTGTAAAGTAGGCTGTTGGAATTTTAGTGGTATTACATTGAATCTATAAACCAATTTGGGTAGAATTGACATCTTCATGATGTTTAATCTTCCAATCCATGAACACGGAATATCCTTCCAATTATTTAGGAAGGTCTTCTTTGATTTCTTTTAATAGTATTTTGTAGTTTTCTGAATACAGATCTGTCACATTCCTGGTGAAATTAATTCCTAGATATTTGAGACTTTTTATTGCTATTGTAAATGGAATTTCTTGATTTCCTCCTCAATTTTCTTATTATTAGTGTATAGAAATGCTACTGACTTTTGCATGTTGATATTGTATCCTGTCAATTTGCTGAACTCATTTTTTAATTCAAATAGCTTTCTTGTAAAATATTCCAGGGTTTTCTAAATATAGGAACAAGTCATCTGCGAATAGTAAGAGTTTTACTTTCTCTTTTCCAGTTTGGATGCCTTTTATTTCTTTTTCTTTCCTAATTGCTCATGATAGAACATCAAGCACAATGTTGAATAGCAATGGTTATAGTGGGCATCCTTGTTTTATTCCTGATCTTAGAGGGAAAACTTTCAACCTCTCCCCATTGACTGTGATGTTAGCTGTGGGATTTTCATATATGCCCTTTACTATGTTGAGGAACTTTCCTTCTGTACTATCTTTCCTTTTTTTAAATACATTTTTTAAATTTTTTTAAAAGATACTTAGATTGCACAAAATGTTACATAAAAAACATAAGGGTTTATCTTATGCCCCACTCCCCACACCTCCCACCCTTCCCCACATTAACAACTTCTTTCATTAGTGTGGTACATTCATTGTAATTGATGAACACATTTGGAAAATTGACACTAAGCATGAATTATAATTTACATTGTAGTTTACACTTTCTCACAGTCAATTCTGTAGGTTACAGCAGGATATATAATGGCCCGTATCTGTCATTGCAAGCTCATTCACAACAATTCCAAGTCCTGAAAATGCCCCCATATTACACCTTTTTCCCTTTCCCTGCCTTCAGCACCTCCAGTGGCCACTGTCTCCACATCAATGATATAATTTCTTCCATTGCTGAATCAAAATAAGTCTATAGTAGAATACCAATAAGTCCATTCTAGTCCATATTTTATTCCTCAATCCTGAGGATTCTGGGATGGTGATGCCCACTCCACCTCTAATTTAGAGGGTGCCTTGATCCCATATGGCTGATGACTGGGACTCTCTTGCTTGCATTTGTGGACTTTTCTCAGTTCCTTGGTGTGGTGGTTGTCCATCCTTACCTCCTTGTTAGTTGTCCTGGGTGAGTCCAATGAACTGGAGAGTAGGTGTTGCAATGCTGCTGAGGCTCAGGGCTCAGCTGGTATATGGACAGCCCAAAGATTCAAGTCTTTTGGACATATACTTACAAACTCCAGCATGAATGTTTTCCCTTGGGCTTTTTATCTCTTTGTCCTGTTCCTTCCAGATGGATGCCTTGAAGCCTCCTGCTCTGTGTGTTCCCAAAACAACTCACTCAGGCAGGATCTTGCTCCTTCTCAGCCGTTTTTTGTGAGAGAGGTGGTGAGTGCCCACTTAAACAGTACCATCTTGCCTCGACTCCTCTGTACTATCTTTTGAAGCATTTTTATCAAGAAAGGATGCTGGATTTTGTCAAATGCCTTTTCTGCATCAATCAAGATGTGTTTTTTTCCTTTGATTTGTTAAGGTGGCATTATTAATACATTAATTGTTTTTCTTATGTTGAACCACTCTTGCATATCAGGAATAAAGCCCACTTGGTCATGAAGTATAATTGTTTTTATTTGCTGTTGGATTTGATATGCAAGTATATGTTGAGAATTTTGGCATCTATGTTCATTGAAGAGATTGATTTGTAATTTTCTTTTCTTGTAGTATCTTTATCTGGCTTTGTTGTGAGTGTGATATTGGCTTCATAAAATGTGTTGGGTAATTTTCCATCCTTTTCAATTTTTTGGAAGAGTTTAAAAAGGATTGGTTTTAGTACTTCTCAAAATGTTTAGTGGAATTCGCCTGTGAAGCCATCTGGTCTTGAACTTTTCTGAGTTGGAAGATTTTTGATGATTGATTCAATCTTTTTGCTTGTAATTGGTTTGTTGAGTTCTTATATTTCTTGTGGAGTCAATGTGTTGTTTGTGCATTTTTAGGAATGTGTCCATTTTGGCTAGGTTGTCTAATTTGTTGGCCTATAGTTTCTTATAATATCCTCTTATGATCCTTTATATTTCTGTAGGGTCAATAATAATACCCTCCCCCTTTTACTCCTGATTGTATTTAACTGCATCTTCTCTCTTATTTACTTTGTTTTTCTTCTTAAGTGTTTGTCCATTTTATTTATTTTTTTTTCAAAGAACCAGCTCTTGGTTTTGTTGATTTTCTCTGTTTTTTGTTCTCAATTTCATTTATTGCTGCTCTGATCTTTGATATTTCTCTCCTTCTGATTGCTTTATGATTGGCTTGCTATTTTTTTTCTAGTTCCTCCAGATGTTCAGTTAGAGCTTTGATTTTAGCTCTTTCTGCTTTTAAAATATGGGCTTTTAGGGCTATTTTTCCCTCTCAGCCCTGCCATTGCTGTACCCCATAAATTTTGATATAATTGTGCTCTCATTTTCATCCATCTTGATATATCTACTAATTTCTCTTGCAATTTCTTCTTTGACCCACTGATTGTTTGAGCGTATTTTTAGCCTCCATATATTTACAAAATTTCCCTTTTCCCTTCTATTATTGATTTCCAGCTTTATTCCATTATGATCAGAAAAGGTGCTTTGTGTAATTTCAATCTTCTTAAATTTTTTGAGAGTTGTATTGTGACCCAACACGTAGTCTATCCTGGAGAAAGATCCATGAGCGCATGAGAAGAAAGTATAACCTGCTGATTTGGGGTACAATGTTCTGTTTATGTCTGTCAGGTTCAGCTTGTTTCTAATATTGTTCAGGTTCTTTGTTTCCTTGTTGATAGCCTGTCTAGCTGTTCTATCTATTGATGTAAGTGGTATGTTGACACATAGTGATATTGTAGAGACATCTATTTCTCCTTTCAGTTTTGCCAGAGTTTGCTTCCTGTGTTCTGGTGTACCCTAGTTAGGTGATTAGGTATTTATGACTGTCAATCCTTCCTGGTAGACTCTGTCTTTTATTAATATATAATGGCCTTCTGCAACTCTTATCAATATTTTGCAGTTAAAGTCCATTTTGTCTGGCACCAGTACAGCTATGCCTGCTCTCTTTTGGTTGCTATTTGCATGAAATATCTTTTTTCAGCCTTCCATTTTCAGTCTATTTGCATCCTTGGGTCTAAGCTCCTGCAGACAGCATATGGATGGTTCATCTTTTCTTACCTATTCTGTCAGTCTATGTCTTTTGATTGGGGAGTTTAATCCAACATTCAATGTTATTACTTCAGTCATTTTAACCTTTGGCTTTCACATGTCATATCTCATTTGTGTCCATCTTTTCACCTTTTGGTTACCCTTTCTGGTAGTCATTTCTACACTCTCCTCTAAACCTCTCTCTCTTGTGTTTTCTGGCTGCAGAGCTACCTTAATTTTTTTCTGCAGAGCTGGATTCTTATTTACAAACTCTCTTAGTTTCTGTTTATCTATGAATATTTTAAGTTCTCTGTCATATTTTAAGGACAGTTGAGCTGGATAAAGAATTTTGGCATGCAGTTTTTCTTTTTCAGTCTTGAAATTATATTATATCACTTCTTTCTTGCCTCCATGGTTTCTGAAGACCTGGCCACACTAAATCTTATTGAACATTCTTTGTATGTGTTGTTTCACCTTTCCTTTGTTGCTTTCAGAATTTTCTCTTTATCTTTGGCGTTTGGCATTCTATATTATGTGTCTTTGGATTTATTCTAATTGAGTACACTATGTTTCCTGGACATGTGTATTCATGTCTTTCATGAGAGTTGGAAAATTTTCAGCCAATATTTCCTCGTTATGACCCTTTTTCTTTCTCATTGCCTCCAGGAACTCCCATAATACATAAATTGTGCTCGTGGTTTTATCATTCAACTTCCTGAACCTCTGCTCAATTTTTTTAAATTATTTATTTATTTTTAAAAATTACATTAAAAAAATATGAGGTCCCATTCAACCCCACCGCCCCCACCCCCCACTCCCCCCACAGCAACACTCTCTCCCATCCTCGTGACACATCCATTGCACCTGGTAAGTACATCTCTGAGCATCACTGCACCCCATAGTCAATGGTCCACATCATAGCCCACACTCTCCGACGTTCCATCCAGTGGGCCCTGAGGGGATCTATAATGTCCCATAATTGTCCGTGAAGCACCACCCAGGACAGCTCCACGTCCCAAAAATGCCTCCACATCTCATCTCTTCCTCCCATTCCCCAAACCCAGCAGCCACCATGGTTACCCTTCCCTCACCCATTCCACATTTTCTCTGTGGACATTGGATTGGTTGTGTCCATTGCACATCTATGTCAAGTGGGGGCTTAGATTCCACATGGATACTGGATGCACTCCTCCTGCTTTCAGTTGTAGACACTCTAGGCTCCATGGTGTGGTGGTTGACCTTCTTCAACTCGATGTTAACTGAGTGGGGTAAGTCCAATAAATCAAAGTGTAGGAGCTGAAGTCTGTTGAGGCTCTGGGCCTGGGTGTCATATTATCAGTCCAGAGATTCAAATCCCCTAAATATATCTAAAACCCCAGCACCAACTACAATTCCAATAAAGTAGCATGCAAGTCTTGTGAAAAAAGATCCCCTCTGAGTCCAATTCCATCACGCAGAAACACCAGCTCCAAAGAAGGGGCATCTGCCATGGCAGTGAACCCCATCTGCCATGACCATAGAACCCATGGGTCTCTTTATTCCTCAAAAGAACCAATACCTGCGGTTGTATCTACTTTATCTGTCTCTCAGACTCTGCTCAGTTGTGCATAAGGGCATTCCTTCTGACAACCTCCAGACTCTTTTTTAGAGACTCATAGCCTTAAATTCTCATTTCTCCTTTCCATTTCCCCCTTACATTAGGTCAAACAGCATTTTGAAGTCATGTTATTATATGTAGACAGGGATATTCTGCTGATCCGTGTTGAACCTTTAATTCAAGGTCATTTTCTAGTTGCATCTTCAGCTGGTATGTGGTAGTGATCCCTCAGTGCCAGGGAGGCTCAATTTTTAACATTCCTTATTCTTGCTGTTCTTCTTTATCTTCGATTTCAGTTGCTTTTTTCTCTACATTGCTGATTCTTTCTTCCATGATTTCAAATCTGCTCTTGAATTCCTCTATTGTATTTTTAATTTTAACTTATTTTGTCTTTTCATTCCCATAAGCTCCGTTATTTTTCTATCCAAGATTTCAAATTTTTCTTTGTGCTCTCCCAGTGTCTTTTCAATGTCTTTAATTTCTTTAGCCATGTTGTCCTTCAACTCTGTGATTTAAGAGATTTGTATGAACTTTTTTGATTAATGGTTTTGAGTCCTGTCTTATTTGGAATTTTGATTTGTTCCTTTGCCTAAGTAATATCTTCCTTTTCCTTAGTATGGCTTACAATTTTTTGATGATGTCTAGGCATCTGATTCTCATACTGAGTTTACTCTGTTGTCCACTTTCTCTCTCTTGCCTAGAGATTTACTATTAAGTAGCTTTGTACTACCATTATTCTTTGACTCTTGGTTCAACTTGTTCTAGATACCTAGGATTGTCCCTGTTTGACTGCTCAAAACAGAAAAAAGGTCTCAGTGATGGGCCAGTTTCCAAGGACTTTGGAGAGGCATCTGCTTGTCTTTTTACATATTTTTATTTATTTTTCCCTTTTTTGTTCACTTTTCCGTCTGAGCAGCAGACGGTACTTTCTTTGACAGATCTTTCAGCTAAGACTCCAGGTGCTAGGGGGAATGCATTTAGTATAATGCCTCAGGTGAGTGGGTGATGCAGAAGCAACGTCTTCATGGATTGCCAAGCCTTACAAACTTTCTCAGATGTTGTTCTCCACCATTGGCTGGCCACACTCTCCCTCCATCTGCCTCCTCAACCAGCCTGGGGCAGTAGGGAAGCTGTTTGAGAAGGCAAATTACCTTTAGCTCCCACCTGACTCTCAGGGCAAACAATGTTGTGACCCCTCCTGACCTGCAAGTATGTGACTCCTTCAATAATGTAGACCAAGTTCTTGGCCAAAATCTGAATTTGTCTTAGGCTGTGTCCCTCCCTCTATCATTTCTTGGGAAAGAGAACCCCTGCAGCCCCCTCAGTCCACAGCCACTGCAATTCATACTGTGGTCTGCAGCCTGCTATTTGCTCCATAGTTGGGGGGAAGGGCACCTACTGCTGCTGTTACAGCTTTACTCATTGTAGTTTTCAGCCAGCTGAGACTCTTTTCCTTTGCCCCTCTCTCTTCTGGGTGATGTCTCACATTCCCTTGATGTCCTGAGTCCCAGAGCAACTTTCCAGACAGTCTCTGCCTGTCATCTAGCTATTTTTCTTGGAGAGATGTGATCCCTCCACCTGTCTAATTCCCCATCTTCGCAGAAGTCACTGATCTACTTTTGGAACCAATTCTCCAGGATTGCCCTCAGAGTGCAGGTCCCATGTACTCAGCTGTAATGTCTTAATGGAGTCAGAGAGTCCCCATATGTTTGCTGAGGCTTCAGGATCTGGTGATTAATATACCTCCTCCCTTCTGCTAACAATATTTAAAATACTTGCTATATTCTGTAAGTTTTCTCCATTGCCTGACAGGAGGCAAGAATGATGCTCTCACCTGTCTCATGGCAGCTTGAGGTCCAAACCCATTCTTATATATGGATTTGCCATTAATGATATTCTGATGTTTTTAGATATTGAATTTGAACCAGATAGGCAAAATGCTTAAGGATTCAGTTTTAAACTAACTTCATTATTAGCATAGCTAATACACAAGTGAGGGAGAGAAAGAAAAACTTTCAGTGATTATTGCATGTATAATATTTTTATTAGTCCATTTCTATTCTTTTGGAATATATCATTTGAATTTTAGTTTAACTCTCTATACTCTTACATATATTGCACAAGAATGCTAATTCTTACCCACATCTCTATCTATCATGTCTATTTCACAAGCTTCTCTTTGTCATTTAATTCTCTTTCCTTTTCTTCTATTCTGTGCACTTTTCTCATTCTTATTCTGAAGCTGAATGCTATTCTTTCTGATTGCAGCTTACCTTTTAAATACTTGTCATATTGTGTTTGTCATGCTGCATAGTAGATTGTCTCCCTTATTAGACTATAAGCCCCTTAAAGCAAGGGGCTTTGTTGAATATTTACACACATCATCCTAGCAGTAGCACCTTAACATCTTTGTGAGCAACACTTTTTATCCCTAGCACTTAGCACAATTCCAGGATTAGTATTGACAATGAATGAATGAATGAATGAATGAATGAAGAATAGATAGTCTAAGGGCATTTAATTAAGGATCATATTTGAAATTACTTGTTCCTTCATAGATAATATCATTTAAGAAGAAATCAAGTATTTCTTTGACATTTCCCAAGAGATTTTAGTTAACTACAATTATGTTAGTCTTATACAGCAACACATTGTTTAAAATACATTATAACCTTTTTCTTTTCCTCTTTTAGTGAAATAGAAATTTACATATTGTTAACATGCTTCATGCTGGAAAACATTTAAAATGGCAAGAACACTCTCATATAGAAAATGTCACTGCAATTTTGGTCAAGTGTTTTGACTCTAGAAAGTGCCTGAAATAATGCTTAGCACACATTAGGTACCCCATAAGTGCTTGTTCACTCATTCTCTCATTCACTCATGCACTCATTCAAAGAAATCCAAGCTTAAGAAGAAAAAGGCATAAGGAAAATGGCAAACACAATCTTTTATCAACAAGATTGTAGCTTTGTCAAACACGTTGGCAATGGAGAGTGGAGAACATTAAATTTGATGGTCAAAATTTCAAACTGCTTGGTTAAAATCCACCAAGTAAAACCTGGGTTGCCCTAGATGACATCTCAAGATATTTTTGATAGCTAATAAGGCTTATGCCCTACTTGTTAAGATGGTTGATAAATAGTTGGTAACAATAAAACTGGACCCCATAGAGTGTTTTCACTTTGGTAGGGACTTTTTAAAGAGGAGGTGTCATCAAGACCTAAAATGGTTGCTTACTTCATTGCAGGATTTGAGTTGAGTTTGGCAGCAGTAGATGGAAGCAGTTATTTGGGAATGGCCTCAGTCTTACTCTCCTTAAATCACATCCTGTAGCTCTCCACATACTTAGGCTATATATTGTAAGCTGACC
This sequence comes from Dasypus novemcinctus, assembly GCF_030445035.2. Classification (NCBI taxonomy): domain Eukaryota; kingdom Metazoa; phylum Chordata; class Mammalia; order Cingulata; family Dasypodidae; genus Dasypus; species Dasypus novemcinctus. The sequence goes on from NC_080677.1 coordinate 73,772,029, forward strand.
CTTTGTGGAAAACTGCTCTCTCTCAAAAGGTATTCTCCTTCTCTATTAAATACTATTTTTTCTTCTTTTTTGAACTGGCTGGATTGGGAATCAGCATTAGAGAAAAGCAAATAGAGAAAAGGTGATGAAAAATAATTGTTTAAAACCTTTGAGCAATCAAATAAGGTCTTTCATAAACAATGTATTTCTTGATCATCAAAAAAATTTCTTGTGCAAATAGGGTATGTGTGATCATTATCCCCATTTCACAGATGAGTCTACTGATGCCCAAAGCACAAGTGAGGTCAATTAGTAGAAAGAACTAGACCTAGAATTCAGATAATTTGCTGCAAAATTTCATGTTCTTTTCCAAAAAATAAAACAAAACAGAACAACAACAATACAAAAACAGAACATCCAAAAGAAATGGCAAATATAACTTCAGATAATATTGAAAATATTCTTATCTATACTGAACCATCCTCGCACATGTAGCTACAAAAGCTAAAGGAAATAAGCCACACAGGACTAATCTTGTTTTTAGAGTAAGAATTTTCCCTCAGAGTTTAAAAGTCCTATCTGAAAGACACAGGACAGTAGGGTTCCTGGTAACCAAATGGTTTTATTTATTTATTTGTTTGTTTGTTTGTTTGTTTATTTATTTATGTTTCCTTATTAGAGAAGTTGTGTATTTACAGAACAATTATGGAAAAAAACACAGGATTCCTTTATACCACCCTATTATTAGCACCTTGCATTGATGTGGAACATTCGTTACAATTGATGATAGGACATTTTTATAATTGTGCTATTAACTACAGTCCATTAAAAAGAGTCATGAATCCAGAGTCAGGACTTTCAAGGTTTGGTACTGTACCAAAGGAGAAGGAATTCTTTGTTTGACTGCATAGTCTGGGATAACTTGCATTTATTTCCATTGGGACAATTTAAATCTGCCTGTTCTCTTCCATCCCCCACCTCTCTGCCATACCCACTCCTGCTGCATTACATACTTTGCATGACTAGGAAGGCATACAATAAACTGGAATTTGCAGAAATGAGTAAGATTCAAATGTTTAAAGTCAATCCTATGACTATTGGTATTTGACTCCAGTGGTAATTGCACTTTACATTTACATTTGCATCTAATTTTACTTGTCTATTCTTGAAAAGACATTAACCAAGCTAACAATTTAACCTAAAACTACTTAAAAATTTCTTGTCATCTGAAGTCACTGAGTTGAAGAGAGTGGTGGAAAACATCTTTAAAGCATGTTGAAATTTAAAAAATAAAAAAGAGTTGCACTTCAAAGAAATAAAACTCAGCAAAATAAAGCATATTTGAGTGTAAATAATTTTAAAAATAAGCCATCATAAATTTTGTTTGAAGAATTCATAAAAGGCAAATATAGTTCCTTTTTCTGTGTGTAATACACTAAGAATGCATGCCAGGTTTAGTTCGGGCAAGTTATTCCATAGGAGGTGCAGTATATGAATATGTGTATATGTAGAATTCCTTTAGATTTGCAGACTGCAACAACATAAATATTTTCAGCCACCAGATGGCAGAAATAAAGCCACTGAACTTCAGAATCAAAAGATTCAGATCATATCCAGAAAAACATAACTGCAGTCTCCATCCTGATTTTATTTTTAGTTGAACAGATATAAAAATACATTGCAGCAACATTCTACTGTACATTGAGTAGGGGAAAAAATTATTTTGATTAACAACAATCTTCCATTTGAATGGGCTGCCAACTCATTAATTTTCCATCAGTTAAATTATGGAGCCCTTAAAGAATTATATTTAAAGAAAAGCTACCACTATATTTGAACTACAAAATAATCTCTCATACAACCAGCATCAACCTCTGGAAAGTATTCTAAATCAATCACATTTGTTTCCAATTATATACACTCTTCTTGCATTACTTTCCAAATCTTTCATTCTTCTCATTTTTCAAAAACCGATTAGTTGTGTAGGTATCTCTGAACTTCTGTGGAAGGTTGGCTTTGCCTGTGTCATTCTGTTATATGGTTTAATAGGTTTTCTTAAAATCTCCAATACTGACAATATGGGTTTAAATTTGGTTGCTAAACTAATTTTATGCATTAGGTAATTGTGAAATAATAACCATAAAATAATAATGGTATAATAAAAAAGAAATAACAACAAACTTTGATTATAGGAATCTGGAATTATCTCATTTCAGTGGTATAAGTGCTTTGATATTTCAAAGTTTTTTCCTAAATTTCAATAAGAGATACAATGAAAGAAATTCCTATTTGATCAAATTAAATGGTTTCTAAAAGATCCAACATTTGATCATTCTTAGATTAGCTAAAATTTTAAATATCGTCATATAACATTTTATTAATATGAATAAGTAATAATAGCAATAATATTGAGTGTTTACTCTGTGCTAGAATCTGTTCAAAGAACTGTAAAGAAATTAAGTAAAAATATTTAAAATAACCTGTAAGTGCAATGGATATCGCTAGTTTACCTATTGTGAAGCTGAGGCATATTTGGCTTATATAATTTTACCAAATCCCAAAGGTGATACATACCTGATTTGTCTCAGGTAGTAAGACTCTCCAACTGCTGCCCTAAACCACTGCTCCATTTATTTGAACTGTTCTATTTTAACAAATAACCACAATTATTTATCCAGTGTTTTGGGGTACATTTATTCAACAAATTTTAATTAATTATCTACTTGGTAGCAAAGATTGAGTATTCATAGAAGAATTAAGGAATGGCCCTTACCCTCGGAAGGCATATGGTCCAATGGAAGATACAGATATGTGACTAAAATGGGACAATAAAGCATTAAGCATGTCATGACTGAGTTATGCATAAGGAATGAGGGCAAAAAGGAAAGAATGGATATGTTTCCCAGAAGATGCTTTTGGTCAGGTGGCAGGAGGAGGAAGTATTCCAGATAGAGAGAGAAAAGATATATATATATATAGTATATATATAGTACTACCAAAAATTCATGCATATTTGAAGAAGTGCGATAATTCATTATGCCAGGAACTTGTTTGAAAATGGTGTACTATTTATCAAAACACATTGAACTGTACTTAAGGACTGTGTATTTCACTATATACAAATATTATCTCAATTTTAAAATGGGTTGCCAATTAAAAACAAACAAGTTTACAAAGGCAGGAAGAGGCCATATCATTGTTGTCTTTGCATGGCATGCTAGGGAGTACATATTTTACTATGTATGCATTGGAGTGATTCTAAATTATTTTAAGAAATGAGTCACATGACAATTGTGTTCTAGGAAATCACCCTTGTAGCAGTGTGAAGGAAGACTAAAGTGGCACCAGACTTGATCTAATAAGACCACATAGGAGACTGTTGTAATAGTGAAGCAAAGGACAATGAGAACTGGACTAAGTCAATTGCAAGGAAATGAAGTGTAAAAAATGAATTAGAAGCTATTATGGATTTATTTATCTACTGAAGGGATGTGATCTACAGCAAAGGAATTAGAATTAACAGTTATCAGTGGGGAGCAAGCTTCTACCAAGATTAGAAGGAAGGCAATGAGAGGGGTAACAGAGAGATCATAATTTTGTTAGCATGGCCTTCCTTTTCTGTATATTATTAGATGCTCATCATACCTAAAGAAAGATGGCTGTGGCCAGGTAGGGAAACAGTTGGAGGAAACAGAAATGGTGAAGTTTCATCAGAATATATATGGAAAATAGAAAAGTGAACTGTCCTGAAATATGTAAAATAATTTCAATAACTTGTCACAGAATTGGAGGATGAATTACTGATAGATACATAAAAAGCTAAGTAAATACAGAGACAGAGTGAGAGAAACACCATGATCTGTAGGCGAGAAGAAATTTTAAACAAGGGAATAAATATAGTTGTTGCACCTGACTGTGGTGTGTGAGATCGAGTTTGGTGTTTTGGAGACTACTGCTTTTTTGTAATAAGCTTTGTAGTGCTATTTGAATTTTTAAAGCATATCTATGTGTAATTTCAATAAAAATAAGAATTAAGTTAAATAATTTTTAAAAGAAAGCAACAAAAAGCAGTGCTTCGGAAGCCTTGATAGGAAATTAGGAGAATGCCAGCTTTGTTTTGAGACCCTGTGACCCATGGAATGTGGGAGTACCCACCATAAACTGGGAATCTGAAGAGCTGGTGAAACCAAGAGGAAGATGAGTTTCAGTTGACACAAGAAGGTGCTTGAGGTTGCATGGGAGTTTGTTCAAAGGGATTTTAAGTTTTCATAATAAGCAATGAAAATATGTATGAAGGAATCACACAGTAGATTGGATGTTATATAAAATATGAGTTTAATAAAAAATTAGCAGACAAATGGAATTTTTAGGTAGATGAATGATTAATGGGAAAATAATTTTTCTTGGTACAGTTCATAGATACATTTAATGTTGACATCAGAGAGATTTTTAATTCCAAAAGACATTAAGAAGAAAATCATAAAATTTATGTCCCTGACTCCTGATTAGAAAGATTGATATTTCCTAAAGACACAAGAAGAAGAAAGAAAATGATAGAAAACTGGGCTTTCTTTCTCCTTAGAAGGCAATAGTGTTAACAGAACAGGACAGGAGGGAAGAGGTTGTGGCTTAACTGATAGAACATCCGCCTACCAAAAGGAGGGTCCAGGGTTAGATACCCAGGGCCTCCTGACCTGTGTGGTGAGCTGGCCCACGTGCAGTGCTGCCTGTGCGCAAGGAGTACTGTGCCATGCAGGTGTGTCCCCAGCATAGGGGTGCCCCATTCGCAAGGAGTGCGCCCCTTGCTGAAGGAGAGACATCCATGCAAAAAAAGGGCAGCCCACCCAGGAGGGGTGCTGCACACACGGAGAGCTGACACAGCAAGACGATGCAACAAAAAAAAGCAACACAGTTTCCTGGTGCCACATGACAAGGATACAAGCAGACACAGAAGAACACACAGTGAATGGACACAGAAAGCAGACAACAGGGGGAAAAGGGAGAGAAATAAATAAAATAAGTCTTTAAAAAAAATAAAGAACAGGACAGAGGCTTGTTGAATGACTTAAAAATGTTCCTGAACCTGTCCTTCCTAACGTGCATATATGCTGACAATTTAAGTAACAGAATTCATGCTTAAGTCAGAATAATATTATTTTCAAACATATTTCTAGGATCACTTTTACAAACTCATAAAACTTCACAGCAGCCATGGCAGGGCAGACAGCAGAGGGTCAGGAGTGAAATGGAATTGTTTTGCCTTGGGCAGTCACAAACTTGCTCAGTGAAGCCAAGCAGCTAACAGTGCAAACACACATATACATTTGTTGGTAGTGCTTGGTTTTTTTCCATTTAACCTTCACATAATTCATGCAGGAAAGAAGTACCTCAAAAGTAGGTTAGTTTCAATCTGCACAGTTCAAAATATCTATTTAAATATTTCTTAGTGAGTGGGAGATAGAAGTAGTTGATTACTGAATGTAAAGAATTTGTACCTTTCAAAATCATTGAACCTTAGACTTCACCTTTTCCTTGGTCTCACTTTAATTGTGCATTTAAGAATCCTCAGACTTTGAGAATAGAGATACCCTACTCTGAGGTATTTATCATTCCTTCTGATTATGTTGTACCATTACTGAACCATTAGCTTCTGGAAAATTTGTTATGATAAACCAAATCTGGTCTCTTGATTATTTTGTTCTGTTCCATTTTTTGTTCATTTGTTTGTTAACTGATTCCATAGTCTAGAACCTTACAGAAATATTTTCAACTATATAAATTAATGTTATCTCCCCTGTCTGCTCTTCTGTGCATTCTAAAGAACTTCCAATTCCCTTAAAGTGACATGGCAACCTAAGACCATCTCTACCTGGTTCTACTGGACATCTCCTAATTTTTTTCATACTAAATTTAACTATTCTGCATTATCTCTAAGATTAATAACAAATTACCAACTCCAAATAGTGACTAACTTGCATTTTCCCCTCAACCAAAGTGGACAGGACCACTTCCTTCTTTTTCCTACAATCGTAGCCTATTGTTGGCATACTTCTAATGCAAGGGTTCTCAAAAGGCAGTGGGCATCAGAATCACTGATTGCTGAGCTCCACCCCCAAAATTCAGAATCCCCAGAAGAAGCTGGCTGGTTCGGTAAATCTGAAGTGGGGTCTGAGATTTGGCATTCTGACCAGTCCCTAGGTGATAAGGATGCTACAGTCAGGGACCACACTTTGAGAACCTCTTGTCTAATATTTCACACCTCTCTCTGTTCCAAGCATTAGTCCAGAGTATGATGCCCCTTTAAAATGGGCTATAGGTACAGCCAATCATAATACAAGAATGAATTAAATGCTCTTAAAATTGTGACATCTCCTACATATTAAAATGTATTTAATTGCAAAAATGTCAAGGTTGTGCATGATTTTTCTGGCTCATATTCCTTAAGTAGAATATGATACATATTTCTATGAAACAAAAATTTCCCATACCTCAGAGGTTTCTGGTTCTTCCATGAATATGTGAAGTGATCATAATCCTCTACCTCTTAAAACAACAGAATTTTTGTATTTTTAAAAATCAGATTATAGTTTCATTTAATGTTATGGATTTACATTTAATTCATTAAGCAAATAGCAATAGTTAACACTTCAGGAATGCTTGACCGAGGTTTTTCCAACAATGCTAAGTACTTCACAAGCATTATCTCATGTAATTTGTATACCAAACTAAATACATATAATTCCCAATTTACAAATGAGGCTACAGAGGTGAAGAGAGATTAAGTAATACACTCAAGTTTACAGAAATAGGAGAATAATACTGATTTAAATCAAATTCAGAAATTATCCTAGATAAATATCTACTTTTGACAAGCCAACCATCAAATATTGATGCATTTCTATTAAAAAAAAAAAACCCATGGAGGCAGTAACTGATAGAGGAGATAAGAAAACAAATATAATATTTTCCTCTCATCATTGCTTCTCATTCCTAGAAATAGAGAGCACTGCCTCTCAGATTAATGGGAATTTATGAGTTCAAAAGTAATAGCTAAGAAATAATTGTTCCCGAAAATGGAGAAAAATTGATTTATTAAGTATTTTGACATGAAAGAGCTTTTTCTGGGCAGCAAAATGCTTGGGAGTAAACAAGAGTTAGTTTATAATTCCAGCTAACTATAGTTTTCACCACTCCATATAATTAAGTCAACAAGGACTTGAAATCAAGGTCATCTACAATGAGTGTAATTCACCTGTCGATAGTCAAGAATTCAGCATTTTATGATTACTCTTTTATATGCTAGTAAACACAAAATAGCAGACTCTCCCATGAGAGTACAATAGGTCAGAAGCAGGTTAAAAAAACAGTTCCCTGACTTCCTTTAGCTAGTTCCTAACTTCCTGAATTAAACATTATGAGCAGATTGGTGTATTACTGAAGAAACCTAAAAGGCTAATACTCCACCTATTTTCTGAAAAACATTTCTTATGTAAGGCAAAAATGCATTGTCAATTCCATTCTACTATCAAATCATACTGATCATACTGACTATGAATTTAATGAATGTATTTTTTGGAAACCTAATAGGGCAATGATGATACAAGCTGAAAAAATAAACATTGACATCAACTGGAGGAAGTCTTAGAATGTGAGTTTCAGAAAGCAAAAGCACTTTGTTGCAATTTTTATTTTTTTATTTTTTTGGTAAGATAGAAATGTTACCAGAGCTGTGCTAGAGAAAGGGTGATTTTCCATTTTTTAGATCAAATAGGTAGGTAGGTAGGTAGATGATAGATAGATACACTGATAGATAGATAGATAGATAGATAGAAAGACAGATAGAAAGATAGATAGATGGATAGATAGATAGATAGATAGATAATGCATCAAAGTGCTGACAAGCGAACAAGTAATACTCATGTTATGAACTAATTGAAGCTGGAACAAGATTTGAGTAGAGCATTAAAGTTAGCTTTGGCTTTGAAGGCAGTTTCAAAAGAAGGATGAATCTAAGCTATGGTTTTCATGAGCTCATTAAGCAAAAGAAAACGTAAGCCCATAGAGGTAATCTAATAGGAGATCACTGACAAGATGCTGAAACCCCAAATGCATATACCTTACAATCAAAGTGAACTAGAAATAAACCTGTTCCCATAGGTAGGTGAGGCACAGCGTCAGGCAACAGTCTGGCTTGCCTCTCTGGCCAGCTCTGGCGCGAAGTAGGTACCGCTTCCGCTAGGGTAAGGGTGGCTGGTACGGGCGCTCCGCCCTCGGCCTGGTACGGGCGTCACCGCCCTCGGCCCGCCCTTCAGCCCTCCCACCGCACGTCATCTCATGCCCCCCCCTGCTTGCCGAGCCTACCGCCTAGCCTTATAAGGGCATGTAGCCCGCCCGGACCAATAGGGAGCTGGGGCCAGCAACGGCCCTCCCCGCACCAGCCCAGTATATCAGTGCCTGCAGTTCCGCAATAAACCAGATCTGCGCCATCAGCCAGTCTCCGTGGTCTGTCTCCTCTAGCCGGGCCGCGTCGTCCTCGCCTCCTGCGATCCCACGAAGCCCCGCAGAGGCTTCAGGTAGGGTGACTGCATATGCTAGTTTAACTGGGAAGTTTCTGGTTTATCTCCTGGTCCCTTCACAATTTTTAATAATGCCTGTTTTCACTCCCAAATGCATCCTGGCTTGAGTGATAAGTGATATTTCATTCTGCCCAAAAAGAATGATAAGAAAATTACCTATCTGAAATTTTGATTTTAAGTGAAAAAGAAGGAAAACTCTTCCTTTAGAATTTGTAACCAATTTCCAGCCTTCACATTGTGTATTACTGTTATGGATTATATTGTGTTCCCCAGAAAAACATGTTCAGTTCCTAATCACCAGATCTGTCAATGTGACCTTTCTGGAAACAGGGTCTTTGAAGATGCTATTGGTTAAAATGAGGCCAAACTGGATTAGGGTAGGCCCTAACCCAACATGACTGATATCTTCAAAAGCAGGGAGAACTTGGACACAGACACGGGAGAAAACCATGTGATAATGGAGGTAAAGAGCACCATGGGTTGCTGGCAAACCACCAGAATCTAGAAAAGACAAGGAAGGATTCTTTCCTACAGGTTCAAGAAGCAGTATGGCCCTGCTGACACTCAGATTTAAGACTCTGGTCTTCAGAAGTGTGTGACAATAAATTTATGTTGTTTTAAGCCACCCAGTTTGTGATTCTTTGTTATTGCAGTTCTTGTAAACCAGGACAACTACTTTGATGGTCCAAAAAACTTAAGCAGGAATTTAGTTTAAAGTGGAGCCTAGTAGTACATCCAATAACCTTGCAAAGCAAAACTAGAGGAACAGATTCTTAAACCAAATGCAGTAGATTACATTACATTAAAGAAATTAAAATCTCTTTTTTCCCTTCCCCTGTGGAAGAATCATCCTTGCCTGATGCACTCATGTTGGGCTTGGCCATATCACTTGCTTTCACCAATGGAATGTGGGTGAATGTGATGTATTTCTGGTGATTTTAAATATGCTTGCATAGTTTGGATTAACCTCTTGTGGTCCTATTCCCTGCTTTGAGAAAAACATGCCCTTAGGAATGCCCCCGTTTTGTCTGCTCTACCTTAGGAAACAGTGTTTCCCCATGGCCCTGTACACCGGGCTGTATTCCCAAGTCAACAAACCTTTGCCCTTGCAATTTGACTGCTTTCCCATAGCGATCTTTGAACCTTTAGGAAAGCTCTGTGAGCTGCCCCTAGAAGCAGAGGCAGGTATACTGAGCCTCCAATGAGTATCCTGGTTCAGTCCTTTAGACTGCCACCAGACAGACAGACACACCTCCAGTATGTGCATGAGGGTTGCTCTGCTCCCTCTGGAATTGGGACCAAGGACCTGCACTGGGAATGTGGGCTGGCTTTGCACTGAGCCAGTGGTGGAATGAGCAGGGCCCAGACTGGGCATCACAAAATCTTACCGGTTCTAAGGTGCCTTTTCCTTAATTCATGCTTGTGGGATCACTGCAATCCTTTGACTGTTTTCTGCAACTTGGAGAAAGATGTTCCTGACAGTTCTTGCTGGTTTTTCGAGGCGTCTGTTAGGGAAATCACAGATACCTGTTAACTGGCCATTGCCCAGCCCTCATATGGACCTTTTCTCTGAGGAAGTCACAAACACAGGATAAGAGGCCCTCCTCTAGGCTTCCTCTTCTGCTACCCCTGCCTTCTTTTCCACTGTATGTTATTCCACAACCCGGAGAAGATGTTAAGTCTAACGAGAAGACCTGGCCAGAACTTAAACGGGAAACCCCGGAAACTGGCAACAAGTGGCCCAAAATGCTTATCAGAAAAGGAATTCCCAGTGGCAGGGCTCCCTCCCCCCAGAGTGGATAAATACTATACTCAAGCAGTATAGATTTATCTCTCTTGTCAGTGGGTTGTATGGAACTGCCATTTACTGACCCTGACCCAGAGCAGTTTTTGGCCACCTCTTTGTGCTATGTGACAAGAGATTATTTGCCCTTTCTGACCTTTTATTCCATGCAATAAGGGAATCATTTGCTGAAAGTTTCTGTTATGCTCTGAACCTGTATTCCCATGTTGTGGCAACTTGCTCCACAGCTTCTGTGGAGGGGACTAGCCCTACAGGATCTCACTCTACCATCTTGATCAGGGCAGGACCTAATACCTTTTTCTTATATTGATGATTTTGCTTGCTAATATTTTGTATTAGTCAAAAGAGTGCTGATGCAAAATACCAGAAATTGGCTGTTGTTTTTTTTAAAGATTTGTTTTTTATTTGTTTCTCTCCCCTTCCCCTCCGCCCCTGCCCCAGTTGTCTGTTCTCTGTGTCCATTTGCTGTATGTTCTTCTTTTGTCTGCTTCTGTTGTTGTCAGCAGCATGGGAATCTGTGTCTCTTTTTGCTGCGTCATCTTGCTGCATTAGCTCTCCGCGTGTGCGGCACTATTCTTGGGCAGGCTGAACTTTCTTTTGCGCTGGGCGGCTCTCCTTACAGGGTGCACTCCTTGCACATGGGGCTCCCCTATGCAGGGACACCCCTGCGTGGCACAGCACTCCTTGCGCACATCAGCACTGCACATGGGCCAGCTCCACACGGGTCAAGGAGGCTGGGGGTTTGAACCTCAAACCTCCCATGTTGTATCAACTGGGCCAAGTCCGCTTCCGGTTGGTTTTTATAAAGGGTATTTATTTGGGGTAGGAGCTTACAGATACCAGGCCATAAAGCATAAGTTACTTCCCTCACCAAAGTCTATTTTCACATGTTGGAATAAGATGGCTGCCCATGTCTGCAAGGGTTCAGGTTCCTGGGTTCCTCTGGGCTCAGTTCCTCTGTTTTTTCTACAAGGTCAGCTGTAGACTATCAGGTGAACTGCTCTGTCTCTCTCCCTGAGGTTTCTGCCATGTCAGGAGACAACTCTATTCCTCTATGTTCTTCTCCTTGCTCAGGTCCTCTCTTTCCAGGGCTTGCTTCTCTTTCCTCTGTGTGCTGACTTCCTGGGGCTCCAGCTTAAAACTTCAGCATCGAACTCCAACATCAAAACTCCAGCATCAGAAACCCTCAACTCTGTCCTTTGTCATGCCTTTAACTATGAGTCCCCAACCCTTGGACTCAATGCTCTAATGATGTGGCCCAATCAAAGCCCCAATCATAACTCAATCATGCCCAGGTACAGACCAGATTACAAACATAATCCAATATCTATTTTTGGAATTCATAACCATATCAAACTGCTACATATTTGGTTTTTTTTTTAATCTATATTCATGAGTGGGATTGGTCTATAAATTTTACTTTCTTGTATCATTCTTGTGAATTATATTAAGGTCATGTTAGCATCATAAATATTAGTTGAGCAGTGTTGATAAGCTTGACTGTCATAAAGTTAATGGAAGAAAACACATTCTATTCAAGCACATTCAGAAAAACTGACCTTATAATAAGTCTTTAAGATAGTCTCAACAAATTTCAAAAAACTGTATCATACAGATCACATTCTTGGACTACAATAAAATTAAGTTAAAAATTAAAGGCAAAAAGATAAATAAGAAAACCCACATGCTTGAAATGAATAAATGCATTACTAAACAACTCTTTAGTGAAAGAAGAAAACCTAGAAATTAAAAAGAAGCATTTAGTACTGAATCAAGTCTGCTACACATTAAAGATTAGCAAATGCAGTTAAAGTGAAAAATTGAGGGAAATTAATATCCTTAAATGCATACATGAGAAAAAGAGAGCTATGCAAATAATTATTTCATTATTCAACTTAAAACATCAGAAGAAAATACAAATTTAAATTCAAAGAATGTAGAAGAAATGAAATTTTAAAATATGAACAAAGTTAATTAATAAAGAATAGAGAGGATCAAAACAAATATGTAGTGATAACTCATGGTTTTAATTTGCATTTTCATATGACTAATCATGTTGAACATCTTCTCATGCGCTTATTTAGTTAACAACACTGTATCAACATTGGCTCAGTAATTTTAACAAATGTACCATACTAATGTAAGATATTAATAATAAGAGAAATTGTATGTGTGCACTGAATATTTATGAAAATGACCTACATGTACATTAGCAAAAAGGACAAATAAATAAATTTTGGTGGATTCATATAACATTAATACTAGACAATAGTGAACATGAATGAAAGTACTGCAACCTTAAGCCACAACAAGAATTAATTTAAAGAACATAATATATAATAAAATTAAAAGGCAAATCATAGACAGATATTTGCTATGTAATTCCTACTTAGAAACATGAAAAAATATTAAAATATGTTGTTTTGGAATACAACAATATAAAAGTAAAAAAGCAAAGCAAAGGAATGTTAAACACAAAATTATTATGGTAATTTCTTCTGAGCAGAGAGAAAGGAAATGAAACTCTGAAGAGTTACAAAGATGATTTCAAAGAGAATGATAGCCATTTTCTTGAGCCAAGTTGAGGGACAGAGTGCATTTGAATCATCATTCCTTATACTTTACACGTATTTTATAATTTTTAAAATGTGTTCCATATTTAGAAACAATTTTAAAACACAACTAGTAACAGCACGTCACAGCCCCAGGTGGTTGGAATAAAGTCATTTCTGCATAACATCTGAACATCTCAGAGGAGATTTAAATAGATAGGATACTTTCTCTAATTATTTTTGCCTGTTTTTCTGACAACATGATAGGAAGAAAAGAAAAAGAAAAATGACTGAAGTCCCAACTGTTAAAATCTGAATATTTCTGCTATATTTCTGAGCTGTAAGAATGGTAGGAAAGATAAGGGAAAAAGTGGGTATGAAAGGAACATAGAAAAAGGTGAGTTTTATCAGGCAATACTTGATTGTTGCTGCATAGAAGTATTAGCATCACTTACAAATTGGAATACTCAGAGAATCATTGTTAATTAAGATTAAACCTTAGTTAATTTAAATGAACTCTTTACTTTTAAAAGAAATTTAAAGATGACAAGAAGAGGTCAAGATTAAGATTATCAATCAGGGCCAGTACTAATGTGACCCAACCAAAACAATACAGACTACTGGAGATAAATTGTCCTTAGAAATGGTGTATTTCTATGCTCTCATTTTACATTGCTCACACTGAAACTGATTCTGAATCTGTTGTTTAGGAACAGAGCTGATATGGTCAATGACTGCTACTTCTCTGGTATGTACCATGGTTAGTGATCCGCATAGCAAAGCTTGGAGGCACACTGTGATGACCAAATGGGAAAGAGAGTCTTCTATCTTTTGTTTGTGAGCAGGAAAGTGCACTGAATAGTGTATTTTAGAAGACATTTTCGCAAATGTCAAAAATAAAGATTGTCTGCTTTATCAAAGTTTAATTGTGCGTGCTAGGACCACTAAATAATGGAATAGCAATGGTTTCCCATAGAGCTGCAATTTCAATTCAGCATGAGAGTAAATAATTACTATTGCAAACAAATCATTCTCTACAGAGGTATAATGCTATTCTACTCAAAGCACTTTTAGCTGAATTCTGAGCTATATAAGTGTTTCAGAGTGCTTATTATCATTGGTAAGGTCTATGGTAAAACTGAGGAATATCAATAGACAGAAATTAATAAAGATCAGCATAGATTTTACCTCCTAATTTATTGCATATTCCTGAGGTAAAAAATTTTAAAAAATACAGGGTATTACATGGGCCCTTTGTCGTGATTTATGATTCATGTAATGGCTGCTCTATTTGAATCTATTAACTTGGCCAGAATTTAGAATCACTGTAGCTTTGTAGCAAAATAAAAATGATTTCTCCTGTCTTAGGAACATTTTATCATGGAACAAGTCAGTATGTTTTTGGAACATAAAACTGCATTTCAATGTCATTTAAACACCCAGCTTTTAAAACCACAAAGCTGAAAGTTAAAGGAAAATATCGTGCTGAGTTCCTTAGAGGAATATGGAAAACTAAATTATAATTATAATATGCATATGACTATGGACAGTAATATGCTGGTTCTTGTCATAAGCAATACATTTATTAGCATAGCCTCAATTCATGGCAGCAAATATCAAACATATATAATTTGGTACAAGAGTATCTAAAATAAAAACAGAAAAGTTTATTCCTGACAGACACCTACTACACTTGAAATCACACAAATTCCTACATTTTCTACTTTTTTCAATAGCTTGTGAGGTTCTTCATATAGGAATTTTTTTTTTAATTGGACGCTACACTGGGTTGGGATTTAAGAGACTGAGAACCTTGTCACAGATCTGCTGTCTTATTTGGGGAAATCATGTCTTTGCCCTTCGACTGACTCAGTCTTCTGATCTGTAAACTGTATAGAAGAAATGTACTATTAGTTCTCAAGATTGGCTATCCATGATAATAAACAATATCTAAGGAATTTCTTAAAACCCAGATTTCAGGCTTTATTAGGTTTAAGGTAGGTCTTAGAGATCTGTATTATTTTTTAAAAGCTCCCCAGGTAATGCTACTCCATAGACAGGCTTATACACTAATAAACTATGTAATTTCAAAGGTCCTTTTAAGCTCTGATTTAACAAAATATTCTTGTTGGTAAAGGTTACAATTTAGAACACATTTACTTTACAATTGTAAAAGACTTTGAGTTAAATTAAATTAATCTCAACATTGAAACTAAACTGAATAGAATGTTATTGGTCTTTGAAAATCTAGTAATATTCAGGTCTATTTGAAATGGCTCAAGGTCATTATTACGAGCATAAACATCACTACAGATGCACACCTCAGGCCAATTAGTAGACATACTTGTGCTATAAAAATTTAATCCACATGCAAACTAAAGAAATGAAACCTTGTTTTACATATGACTTATGGGATCAATCTTGTTTATATCACAAATTTTATTCTACCAAGACAAAATGCACTTTATGAACATTTTCTAAAATATAAGATTTCCATTGACCATCTATTTTCACTTTATTAAATTGGCTTTCCCATACCTCCTTCCTTCCCTACTACCCAACACACACTGTTATGAATTAGCTGTAAACTGTTTCTTTCTTTTTTTTAAGGAGGTACCAGGGATTGAAACCAGAACCTCAACCACTGAGCTACAGCTGATCCCCTTAAATTTTTTAAACATATATGGAATTACTTGGAAAAATAAATGGAAAGCATACTCAAATTATTGAGGCAATAATTTGAGAAAACTAATAATAAATCCTTCTCACTCACGGTATTGATGACAATTAGGCTACCAAAACCAACTGTCTATTGAGGCTAGTCTTATTTCCTGCATTATCAAAGCAACTTTTCTATTCACAGTGGCCAGGAAAATATTCACTGAATTTTTCTAAAAGCAGTGTCATGTCATTCACGTACATTTTATAGGAGAGTTAAAGCATAACCTGGTTTATATAATCAAGATTACTATCTAATCTGCCAGGATTGTGCCTGCCAACACCAATTCTTAGGATTTTTAGACATAGATTGTGCATCCGTGATAGAGAGTCTATATCAAAGTCCTACCACCAAGACTGGTGTCTTTCTCTGGGCAGTAAAAGCCAATGGAAGGGCTATGAAAACTGTAGTGCTACATTGTTCTTGGCTCATTTATTCACAATGTAGTGGAATAGCTGTGTCAGAATACTGCTTTCTTTCTTTTCCGGTAAAACGTTGACTTAAGAGATCTGAACTTGAAGCTTGTTTAAAAGAAAGAAAGTAACAATATTTTAAGGAATAAAACTAATGTCTTTGGTTTCGTAATTTTCTTTGTTGATATTTTCAATGTTCTCTCTAAAATTTTCATTGTTTTATAATATTCTGTTATAATTTTATCTATAATGTTTATTCATTCTCTGAATATTATGTTAAAGAGAATGGGTGTTGTCTGAGACCAAATTTGAACTGAGAAGTAGCATCTCTCTGGGACCTAGCATTTTGATGGTGTCATTAAGTGAATACTCTCAAGGGATGGTGAAACTTAAGGAAATACATCTGGGTCAGTTGCTGCTCTCTCCCCATTTGGGAAATCTCATGTGATACTAAAACCACGAAAATTCTGTTTTCCTTTGTTTTAACAAAAAAGAAGTTTATTGAATTAGGCAATATTTATTTTTAAAATGAGAAGAACCTACCAGAGAGCCTTAGCAGAAAAGTAAGTTAAAAAATAAAGGGAACAGAAATGGATTCAGAGAAGGATATAAACTGATCTGAATTTTAAGAATGATCACCCTGGAGGCAGTGTGAAAATTAATTGGAAAAGGGTGAGAATTGAAGGGGCAAGACTATGACAAAGTTTAATCTTGCATGACAGCAAAGATAGTGAGGGTTGAAACAATGGAATGAATTGGAGATATTTTAAGGAGGTTTCAGCCATTGGTGGCCAATAATATTTGAGATACAGATGAGGATTTCTTAGATTTAAAGCCATGAAATTTGTTTGGAGATTAGGCAAGGAGCTGAAAGTTTTAGGTTTTACAAACATAAGAATTATTTCAAAATAAATTTTAATTTGTATTATTAAATTATTAAAATAATTCATATTCAGAGTAAATTTTTGTAAAATAAAAAAGCACTTTGAAAGAAAATATTAAGGTAGCATTCTTGATACTTAATAAATTTAAGTATCTTAATAAAATTGCCCCACCCCCCTGCTCTCCTGTTGCCACTGATCCATTTTGGAGCATTCTAAAATCCTTCATGTGTTGGGAAGATCATAGTTATCATTAATTATATTTTACATTTTGCCCCAATCATTTCTTTTGTCCCTTTATCCTGAACTGTCTACTCTACCTCCCCAATGTTTTTCAAATAGTGACTATCTACATCATTGATTCTTTAATTTTCCAAACTTCTCTCCAAAATATATTAATTCTCCCACTAGACCTAAGTTTCATGAAAGCAAGAGCCACAATCCACAATACAAATTGTAGACAAGTGTTGCCCATCAGTTTCTGTGATGATGAAAATATTTCTCTGCACTATCTGACAAAGCAAGTACTAGCCATTGAGCTATTAAGCACTTGAAATGTGGAACTAAGGAACTATATTTTTAGTTTCAATTAAAATTAAAGTGCAAATATTGGCTACCTTATTGGACAGCACAATACAGAGATTCAAATTTTCATACAGAGATTAATATTTTTTTGGTTGGTGTTTTGGCTGGTTGATTTTTTACTATGCTTTCATTTTTATTTCTGCTTTCAAGGTTCTCAGTAAATTAGAGGGAGAAAACTGCAGAAAAGATGACAAAGGAAGGAGAAAGAATTAAAGTCAGACAAAGGAACTCAAAAAACCTCCGTCTGAATTAGTATATGGTCAAACAATTCTAAACTCTCAGCTGATGTTCATGATGATGATCCTGAGGCATCCAGGGAAAGGATGAGTGTCAGGAACCTTTTATAAACTCAACCAAACTTGATGAGATTAAAAACAAAACAAAACTGAGATTAAGAAAGTTTAAATAACTTCCCATAAAGTTGTTAAATGATGAAACTAGAATTCTAAGTCCAGTAAAACCAAAGTCCATGTTCCTAATCTCAGTATAATGCCTAAATTATATTGATCATATTCTGCACCCTAAAAAGACACAGAAATACATAAAATATTTTAGAAAAGTTTCTCTTATCAAATAATTAAAACTTAGAACAAATCACTGAAGGGTTTAAAGGGATATATCTTTAACTAATTAAAAAATATTTGTTCTACAAACAACTCAAGGCGTGGTGATTCTGGATAGAAAAGATGATACTATATTCATTTTTATAAATCAGTACAGATATTTTAAACTACTTAAATTCTAAAATTCTTCTCATATGACATTAAATTCATTTTAGTATATCATTTTCTCAAATAAATTTGTTACATGTCATTTTCTAAGGGAAAAGCAAAATCAATGCATTGCAAAGATATGTAATTCCATTCCATTACCTCCAAAGAATGAAAGTTTAAAACTTTTTCTTACCTTTTTCTTCCTTGTAATTGTATGAAATATGAACTCTTTTCTTCTTCTTTTATGACTTCTCTATGAAACTTTTCTGCAATTTCTTCAGTTTCTTAGGTTCCCAAATACTCGATTATAAAGTATATATTTGTTTTATATTTTCAAAGCATTCTTAATCTTTAACAAATACATTGAAACTCTATTTTCAATGTCTCCTACAACCCAAAGAAATGTAATGGCTTTATGACATAGTGCATTTGGTCAAAAGAAGCCACTTACTGCCTCCCAATGTCTATAAATAGGCTATGGTTTCTTAAGACCCATAAAATACAACTTTATTTGTTGTTATTATTCATCTGATTTCTTAAAGGTTTCCTTCATTAGGAATGGGACATAACTAATGATAAAATCGTTTTTATTCTATAATACCTAGTGACCTTCAATAATATCGCTCACTTTTTTTTTTTTTTTTTTTTACTTTCATTCCATGCCATCCTTCTGAATTAAAATTGTATGCTCTATTCTGGATGAAATTCTCTCATTTTCCTCTAAACTTTGGCTGGTAAACAAAAGCATGTAAGAGTATATATAATACAGAACCTCAGAGCTTTTTCATCTATGACTTTTCCTTTAAACTTTTCCTTGGCTTTTGTAAACTGTGGGTTGTTATGGTGTTATTGTCTCAGCTAAACATAGGCCCTAATTTAGATAATCATAGGATAAAACCCAAAGTGAGGTACTGTTTCAAATAAAATACCAATACCCCTTCATAGAGACACACTGCATTTAACTTTCAACCAGTTATCTCACTATTGAACTCTGTTATTTCAGATGTCAGTGTAAACTTAATCAGTGAGAAGCAAACAAGAAGGAAAACAACAAAAACCTTTGCTTTGTATGTTTCCTTATGCAAAAGTGCCTTATTAGGGAAAAAAGTCTTTTTACTAACTGCATCAACCAAATCAAGATTGCCTTTTATCCAAGAGAACCATACTGTTGAATTAAGTATTCTTTATCGCAACCCAAAGATTCAACGCAGAAAAAGGGTTTATATAAGTGATTTATATAATTAAGTGTGATATCTTCTAAAATAGGCTCCTTTATTGCCTCATTGTTAAAGAACAAAAGAAAATGGCAAAGGAATCTAAAATGCCATGGTCTGAAGCAATCTTTTTCACATGGAAAACCCACTGCATGATTGACCATAATTTCTGTTAACTCCCTGCTGCCAAAATGCATAACAATTGAGAGTAAATAAGTCATATAACAATTGAGTTTACACAAGCTGTATTATTGTAATTATATAAGGCAAACATTTTTGTAATCAATATTAACTGAAGGTCTGAAAATTTAAGGCTTTGGGAGTAATCCCAAATAAATCACTGATCAATTTTCAGGCAATAACTAACCTTTATATTTACATAAAACAGATTTTCTGACTCACTAGTTATTGAGCCTTCCGCCAATCTTACACTATCATTAGCCATCACTATATGCCCATAACTGAGCCTGGGAAATACACAAGCATGAATTCAAAGGAAGTCAACTGGTGGTATTCAATACAGTATTATGGACTGGAGGTACTCTACAGTATAAACAGCATAGTGGACGCTGTAGGTTCTGACCAGAGCCCCTTAACTTGCTGGTTGTACCCATCTCCCAGCTGCTTTGAAAGTTGACTGTTAGTGCCTCACAGTTGTTAGTGCCTCACAGCTGCCCCTTCCTTGGAGAATTACCCTCCACAATAACTGACTAGCACAGGGTTGTGAAAGACCGTTCCTTGCTTCAACAGGACTAACTCTGTGGTGTAATTTGTGATCCTAAGTGTCCCCATGTTATGGGAGGGAAGCTAGGCTTTAGCTTTAGACCACATATTTGCTCAGCCTTTTTCCCTTATACTTTCCTGCTTTTCTCATTCCTGTTGGCCTGAAATCACTGTCCAAATAAAACTATATTCACTAAATCCTGTCTCATGTTCTGCTTCCAGGTAACTCCACATTCGACACATAGGGATCATTAAAATTTTAAAGTGAGTGTGAAAAAATGGCAAATTGAAGAGAGTATGTGAAAGAAGAACGGGGAAAGAAAATTTTAGCAGCAACGTTTTTGAATGAAGTTACGACCTTGAGCAGAGTATACCATTTTCAATTCCTCTACTTATATGACTTTAAGCAATCCACTGATTGTATTTGGGAGTCAGTTTCCTCCTCTTTGAAATGGAGATAATACCCCACACTCTAAAGTATAGTGGCAATGCTTTATTTAGATAATGGAATTGCTGATTTAAATGTTCGTTCCCTTGCTTTCTTTAGCTTTCTGTTTAGCAGGTAAGGAAACAGCTTCTAAAGAAGTCATCCCATGACAAGATTTTTTTTTCTTTTTCCTTTCTTTTTTCTCTTCCCAGATTACAATCTAGGAAGAATTGATGTGCTTTTAGTGTAAATGTATCCTACCAATATAATTGCCAGTGTTTTAAATCAATATTTTATTCAAACCGTTTTTATTGGTCTATTCCATGATTGTTTATTCAGCTCAAGATTGAACATTCCATAGGTGGCGACATTATTTGTTAGAATCACCTTTGCATCCTTAATGCCCTTCCCAGTGACTGACACATGGATGGCATACCATAAATATCTGTTGACTCAGTGGCGAGTTCTGCCTAGGCTTTGGGAGTGGCAGCATACATAGTGTTTAAGGCAAAGGACACTGAAGTCTCACAAAGGCTTACATCTTTATTCTACCTCTTAGAAGTTATATAAATTGGTGGCTTATTTTCTGGAAAGATCAGTATTCATATTTTAGAGGCTGCTTAATTCCTTGGTTCATGGCTCCTTTTTTTTAGTTAGTTTTAATTAATTTATTAAAATATATCACCCACACACATACATAGACAATAAGTGTATAGCAATAGTTGTGAACTTACAAAACAAACATATATAACATCATACAGGACTCTCATAACTCACCCTACCACCAACACCTTACATTGTTGTTAAACCTTTTAAACTAATGATTAAAGAGCGTTATTAAAATGTTAATACTAACCAAAATATTTTCCCCCACCCTCCTTATTATTATCTTTATATCATTTATATATGAGCATACATAAACAATTAAATGTATAGTAAAAGTTGTGAACTTACAAAGCAAATAGGCATAACATCATACAGGGGTCCCATACATCAAGCCCCACCAACATGTTGCATTACCATGAGATGTTTGTGATAAATTATGAAAGAATATTGTCAAAATCTTACTACTAATTTTAGTCCTAATCTTACATTTGCTGTGTTTTTTCCCCAACACACTCTATTATTACTTTTTAAATATATTTTTTTATGACAGAAATTGTAAACTTATAAAACAATCATGTATATGTGCAGAATTCCCAAACAACACCCCTCTATCAACACACCACACTGTGGTGGAACATTTATTACAGATAAGATAATACATTCTGTTTGTTACCATGTCCATAATATTCATTTGGCCCACATTTTCCATACTGCTCCATTATCAACACAGTACATCTTTGGCATAGATGCAAGCATATTACATTATTACTGTAACCACAGTCCATAGCTCATTCCAGTTGTATTTTTCCCATGTGTTCCCAACACCCTGTAGTAGTGATATACTTTTGCTCTAGCTCACAAAGGACACTCTTGCATCTGTATCATCAACCACAATTTTCATCCACCTCTTGGTTTACTGTGCTATTCAGTTCAAGATTACTCTCTAGCGTTCTGTCAGTTGGCATTTACATACCTAGACTACCATTTTCAGCCACATCCCCATTTATAAACTAGCTATTAATCACTATTCATTATCATCCATTCTATACATTTGCACACTTTTACAGTGAAGCTAATTAAAACTTCTATATACATTAAACATCAGTAGTCCATCTCAGTCCTTCTCTTATCTCCATTAGTAATCCATCACCTACCACCAGGTCTTGAAGATATTTTCCTACAATTTCTTCTGGAAGTTTTATGGTTCTTGCTTTTATTTTTAGGTTTTTGATCCATTTTTGAGTTAACTTTTGGATAAGGTGTGAGATAGAGGTCCTCTTTCCTTCTTTTGGCTATGGAGATCCAGTTCTTTCAGCACCTTTTTACTGAATGGACTGTTCTGCCCAAGCTGTGTGGGTTTGACAGCTAGTCAAAAATCACTTGACCATACATGTAAGGGTCTGTTTCTGAACCATCAATTTGGTTCCATTGGTCTATGTGTCTGTCTTTATGCCAGTCCCATGCTGTTTTTACCACTATAGCTTGGTAGTATGATTAAAAGTCTGGAGATGAGGATTCACTTTTCCTTTTATGATATTTCTGGCTATTCAGGACCACTTACCCTTCCAAATAAATTTGATAATCATGTTTGCAATTTTTTTTTTAAATGCTGGTGGAATTTTTATCAGGGTTGCATTGAATCTTATATCAATTTGAGTAGAATTGACATTTTAATGATATTTAGTCTTCCAATCCATGAGCATGGAATGTTCTTCCAGTTATTTAGGACTTTTTAAAATTTCTTTTAACACTTGGTTGCAGTTTTCTGAATACAAGTGCTTTACATTGTTGGTTAAGTTTATTCCTGATTATTTGAGTTTTATCTGTCATATTTTATTTCACCACTCTTTTGATACTTTGTTACTTTTATTGATCGAATTTTCATTTCTAGACTCTCTTCCAGGCCCCTCTCTCCTGTCTTTTCTTTTCATGCTCTAGCACACCCTTTAGTATTTCCCAAAAATCTGGTCTCTTGCTTAGAAATTCTCTCAGTTCCTGTTTATCTGTGAATATTCTAATTTCGCCCTCATTTTTGAAAGACAGTTTTGCTGAATATAAGATTCTTGGCTGGAAGGTTTTCTCTTATAGTATCTTAAACATATCAGACCACTATATTCTTGCCTCCATGGTTTCTGGTGAGAAATCAGCACTTAATCTTATTGGGCATTCCTTATATATTATACATTGCCTTTCTCTTGCTGTTCTCAAAATTCTCTCTTTGTCTTTTGCATTTGACATTCTGATTAGTGTGTGTCTTGGAGTTGGTCTATTCAAATTTTTTTGAATAGGAGTAAGCTGTGCTTCTTGGACATGGATATCTATGTCCTTCAATAGGGTTGGGAAATTTTCTATCATTATTTCTTTAAATACACCTTCTGCCCCTTTTCCCTTCTCTTCTCCTTCTGGGACACCCATGACACATATGTTTGCATGCCTTTTGCTGTCATTTAGTTCCCTGTTCCTTGTTCCTTGTTCAATTTTTTCCATTCTTTTCTTCATCTGTTCTTTTGTATGTTCACTTTCAGAGGCCATTTCTTCAACTCACCAATCCTTTCTTCTGCATTCTCAATTCTGTTATTATATGATTCCAATGTTTTTTTTAAAATTTCATCTATTGTGCCTTTCATTCCCATAAGATCTGCTATTTTTCTATGCATGCTTTCAAATTCTTCTTTGTGCTCATCCAGTGTCTTCTTAATATCTTTAATCTCTTTAGCCACCTGATTGAATTTATTAAGGAGATTTGTTTGAACATCTATGGTTAGTTGTTTCAACTCCTTTATGTCATCTGGAGGCTTTTCTTGTTCCTTTATCTGAGCGATATCTTCCTGTTTCTTGGTGTGGATTGAATATTTGTTTGGTGTCTTGGCATCTGGCTTACTAGAGTATTTATTCTGGGTACAGTTTTTCTCTTTAGTTTAGGCCTTATTGCCCTTTCTCCTTTGCTGGTTGTGCAGTGGGAGCCAAGGATGTAATTGGTGCAATAAACTGTGGAGGCTCAAGCTGCCCTCATTGCCCCAGGGACTGATGACGCTTCTCCCAACTTTCTCCTTTCCCAGGGTAGAGACAGAGGCACAGTTGTATGGAACAATCCAAGTCATGCAGACCTAGAGTCTAGGTTCCCAGAGAGATTGATGAAGCTTCACACCCCTTTGTGCCCTTGTGGGGTGGGGATGGAGCTGCAAGTGTGGGCAGCAATCTATGCAGTGCGGGTCTGAGATGACCGCAGTTGCTCTGGTAGACTTCCAATTATTCAGTTTTTGCCAGCCAAAAGTACCCACAGTTACCTGGATAGTCTGGTGCAGAGCTCACAGCTGCCTCCCTGCCAGAAGTGGGTTGCTGCAGGCTGATCTGGGTGAAAGAAACCAGTTCTTACCTTCACTGTGATTTTTGCTCAGCCCAGTTTCCCCTCTGGCTGGGAGTGGATCCAAAATGGCTGCCACTGGCCTTCCTCCAACTTGGACAGATTCACATCCTAGCTGTTCCCAGGGCCATTCCCCAGCCACCGGAGTCTACCACTCAGCAGTCAAAATTGGCAGCCAAACATCTCCTCCTCCCCTGTCCCTGGGAAATCAAGCCTCCAACTCCAGTCACAGAACAGCTCCCGGGGTGGCCGGTGCCACCAGAGTAGGACAATCACCAGCCTCCTCAGCCTCTTCAGCATTTTCCAGAGAGGCTGGTGCAGGTCCCTGCAGCTTACCCCCTGTCAGAAGAGGCACTGGGGCCCCGGCCAGACCTGCCGTCTGAACTGGATGGAAAAAAGTCAGTCCCTACCAGCACTGAGATTTTCAGTCCACCCTGCTTCCCCTCATGCCTTGCATGGAGTTAAGACTGTGGCTACCAGCTTCTTTCTGACTTGGACAGGCTCAAGCTTTAGCTGTTCTCAGGATTATAGTTTAGCCCACTGAATTTACTCATCAGTAGCTGAAGTTGTTGCCCAACCGTCTCTTTCTTCCCCATTTTTGGCAAGTGCAGCTTTCAATTCCAGCCGTGAAACAGCTCCTGAGGCCGTTTGTGTCTCCAGTGGAGGATGGGCTCTGGCCTCCGAGGCATGGAGTGATCTACTTACGATTCTTCTCTGCAGATGGGCAGTCTCCTCCTTCCATTCCTTCAAGGATGTTGCAGGATGCCCTTCTGGCCTCCTGAAGCCCCCAAACAAGTGCTTCAGCTAGCTCAGATAGCTCTGGGTATTTACTAACTGCCTTGTAGCAGGAGATGATTCTAGGGGCTCCTTACTCCTTACTCCTTACTCGCCATCTTGCTAGTTGTCCTTTCATGGCTCATTTTTATATCTTTAAACACATCATTCCAACTTCTGGTTTCATGGTCACATATCTTTTTTCTGACCTTGATCTTCCTGCCTCCCTCTTATAAGGACCCTAGTGATTACATTAAGCCCACCTGAATAATCCAGGATCAAAATTCTTAATCACTTCTTTAAAGTACCTTTTACCATGTTCATTATCATTGGTCACCAGGGAAATGCAAATTAAAACCATAATGAGGTCCCACCACTACAAAACCAATAAAATGGGTATAATAAAAAAGTGAGACAATAACAAATGTTGATAAGGATGTTGAGTATATTTGAACTCTCATACATTGCTGAAGGAAGTATAAAATGGTATAAAATGAATTTGACAATTTCTTATAAATTCAAACTGCCATTTGCAGTATGATTACAATTCCACTCCTATTTATTTACCCCAGAAAAATGAAAACCTATGGCCCCAGACAGATTTGTATCAAATGTTCATTGCAGCTTTATTTATAATAGCCACAAACTGGAAACAACCTAAATGTCCAACAGCAGGAATGGAGAAATAAATTGTGATATATCCATACAAAGAAATATTACTTGACAATATGAGAGAATGAAAAATGGATATATGCAACAACATGGATGTGTCTCTAAAGCATTGTGCTAAGTGAAAGAAGGCACACAGAAAAGAATCAATACCTTATGAATCCATTTTGTGATTTCCAGAAAAGGCAAACCTATTCTGATAGAAAAAACTCAGTGATTTCCAGGGGCCAAAGGTGGGCCAAGGGGTTTGAATGCAAAGAGGCATGAAGGGAATTTTTGGAGTAATAGAAATATATCATGATTGTGGTGGTTGTCACATGACTGTACTCATTTGTGAAAACTCATTAAATTGTAATACTTAAGACTGGTTAGTTTTGTTGTATATAAATCATATTTCAATAGTTAAAAAACTCAAATTAATACTCCCCCCCCAAAAAATAGCACAATTATCTGAATAATAACAATCTCACTAGCTTGCATTCTGATTTTCTTTCTTGGAAGGCAGGAGTATTAGCTAAAACACAAATAATTGCCCCAAATATATATAGGTCCATGTTAGTGTCTTGCTCATATGAATGGCATTTGTTTAGCGTCTCTCTTTTCAAAATGAAATGGTGGAGCTGACATACCACTAACTGGGAGAATGAAAACAAAATAAATGTATTGTCTCACTGTTCTGGAGGTTCAAAGTACCAAATGAAGGGGTCAGAAGGGCCATGCTTCCTCTGACGTCTGTAGGGAAGAATCTGTTCCATGCCTCTCTCCCGGCTTCTGGTGGTGGTTTGCCAGCAATCCGTGGTATTCTCTACCTAAGGTATCACATGGTGTACTCCCTTCGTCTTCCTGTGTCCAATTCCTCCTTCTTATAAGGACATCGGCCTTATTGGATTAGAGCCCACCATAATCTAATGGGGCTTCATCTTAACTAATAACATCTTCCTCCAAGACCCTATTTCCAAATAAGGTCACACTCATAGATCTGGGAATTAGGACTTAAACACACCTTTTCAGAGGACACAACTCAACCCATAATAGATATGGTTAAGAAGTTGTTTAAGATAAATCCCAAATTTCTGACTTTTTAAAAAATCAGTTTGTAGGTTGACATAACTCTCTCCAAAATAAGAACACAAAAGGATGAGCTGATCTGAAGAATTAACTGATGAGTTTAACTTTAGTCATATTGTTTTTGAGGAGTTATGGCATATCACAAGACTGTCCAGTAACAAGTTGCATGTACCAATCTGAATCTCACGGTAAAGGTCGAGGATGAAGACAGAAGTTTCAGAGTATATTAGTAAAGGTTAAACCTTGAGCATGATGTAGTCACTCAAAAGAACATATAGAATGAGAAGAGCAAGGTGCTAAAGATGGAACTCTGGGGAGGACCAACGTTTAAGAGATATAAAGAGAACATATACTCCATGCAAGACAGAAAAAAGGAAATAGTTGGTAAGGTAGGAAGACAACCATGAGAGACTGAGGTCCAGGAACTAGGGATTTTTAAAAGAGTATATTAGGAAGGGTTAACACCTGTAACAAACATCCTCTCCAAACTGCAGTGTCTTAACCATGTTACAGTCCAACACAGCTTTCAGAGCTTTCACAAGTTTGCTCTGAAAGTGACATGTATCTTTTCTACTCCCCTTTATTGAAGATAACTAGTCAAAGTTGCCCCATCTTGAAGAAGGGTTGTTGGGAAATATAGTCTAGATCATGCCTAGGTAATGGTGAGCAGTAGAAATCTCTGTCTAAAGAAGAGTTCAACACTCTCAATGTAGCAGGGATATTCAGTAAGGAGAAACTTAATAAAGAAGTTAAAGGGAAAGAAAGAAGTATTATTTTTAAAGTGTTGCATGAGGACGTAAGTGGAAGTGGGATGAAGTGCAAACGTGGAGAAAGTGCTCCTTAAAAGACAAATTTACCAAAGTAATGAAACATTACTTTAAACAATACTTTAAACAATATTGTCTTTTTATAAAGCTCCTGGATGGATGGGTGATGAGGGGAGTAGCTTGTCTGTTTTATATCCTTCTGGTTTGTTTTCCCAGAATATTGCAAAAATTAATCACGCTGTCTCATGATTTGGGATGGAAATAAAAACTTACAAACCAGGCCCCACTGGAAACCAGACACCCCATTTCCTTGTAGTCATTTGAACTTTTTCTCTCAACAACAACTCCTCTTCTACCAAGTTGTAGGATTTGAAGGATATGGATTAGTTAATTATGCTTAAAATGCAAAAGTAGAAGTTTATATTCAAACTGCTGCTGTGCTAACATAAGATATTTACACTAATTTAGATCATTGAATTGTTTTTCTAATAACTACAAATACATGAATTACAATCAATTTTGAAGAAGAAAAAAAGTGACAAGTTTTCAGCTTTCATTGCCAGAAACGCCACAAAAAAATACTAATCTCTCGACCAGTTGACCCCTCCTTTTTTTGTGGTGTGTGTGCTGACAGTTATATAAATGGGGATAAAGGGCAGAATAAACAAGCTATGAGAAAGAGACAGCAATCCCTTGGCAAATTTCCTCTAACATCTTAGAATAAGGAAAAAATTTCCTGGGTCTTGGGGAATCACATAAATTTGCTATTTTGTAGGTCAAGATGGTCAAATATTATCTGTTTCATATAATGCAAAAGAAGGAATACATGAGGAAAGTTATTTTGCACATGAAGCTCTAACTAAACAATGAACTTCGGAAAGTGATACATGTGTAAGAATGTTTATCTCCCAACAAAGACTGTTCTAAACTAGTTTATGCCATAACCAAAGCTAAACCAATGGATAATTGTGCATCAATCTTAACAACACAAGAGCACACACTTAATAGATGTCCTCTTTATCTCTCTAGAGGCTTTCAGGATGAGGTAGAGTGATTCTCTTCCTATCTAATCCCAGGGTAAATATCTTCATACAAAAATTAAATTCACTAAAATTAAAATTTGCTTATTTTTAAAAGTACTCCCTTAGTTAACCTCTAACCCAAATTTAACTTAACATAATTAAAAATTTATTAAGGGAAGTTTTAATATTTATAAAAATTTTAAATTATGTATTATGATGGCCAGAATTTCCTTGCATGATTATTTATTTGCCTTCCCAGGTAGGTGTATCAAGCATTTACCCTGTAAAACCATTCCTTTATATGTCATGTGGCCCAAATGACGTATTTTAAGGCATTTGTAACAACTATGTTAAATTTTAAAATGCTCTTTTGAGTCAGAGTGACACGGAAACCAATTAACAACAGTCAGTGAAATTTAACAGATCACTGTCACTTGGCCCTGTATCAATCTAGTCCTGTTCCCTTCACTTTGCTAAAAAATATAAAAAACATATTTCTTTAGAGTAGTGGAACCCACATTTCAGGGTAAAATGACTTACAATCAACTCTTAAGCTCCTTTCTCTTTCCCAGAGCAAGTAACAATGATGTTCAAATTGGAATATCAGAATGAAAGTAATATTTTTAAGAAAATTCTAATAAGAGGTTTCCAGGAAAAATCCAAGAAACTAAATTTTAGAAACCCAAAAAATATGCCCTCTTTCTTGCCATCTCAGTTGTGGCTTTCAGTTTTCTAAAGCTTAAAAGCCTATAAAAATTTACTCTGTCCCAATTCAAATAACATTCAGTCTACATTTAAAAAAAAAAACCAAGCACAACAACAAGGAGAAACAAAAGGCTAAGTAAATTTGCTTGCAATTTGTTTGCCTCTCTGAAAGAAAGGTAAATATTTGTAGCATTTATAAAGCATGTTAAAGAATCCTTAACTGAAAGAAGAGGTTCTGAATGGCATCTTTTTTTAAACTATATCAACTTCTGGTAGAAGTATCTGGAGTTTGGTTGTTATATTTTACCTTCCAGTACACCATGTTTGTTTTGAATGATTCAAGGAATTTACACAGTGTGGAGATAACATCTGTTGCCAAGGTATGTGGAATGCATCTACAATTCTTCCAGTAAGCGAAACCAGAACTTTTTTAGAAGAGTATAAAAACACAATTGTGAAAAATTGCATGACATAATGATATAAACGAATAGCAGAAGAGGCTAGTGAAGTAATTGTTGACTTATAATTGTTGGCTGCAAAGCTGAGAGCTAATGACTCAATAAGGAGTTCTTGAATATCAGGAATAGAAATGGAAATACTTTTAAAATCTAAATTTGTTGATAAATAATTTTTGTCTTATTAACATTTATTAACACTATAAAATGTCTATTCTGACATGCGATAAAGCCATTTGATCTAAGTACAGACCCTATAATGAATACTGTGCATACAATCACTAATTTACTTATTTTGTGCTTCCTCAAGTCCCACATAGAGATTTAATGGAATGTAAACTCAAAGTGCATTTACTCCTTAAATGATTCGCCTTCTATTTTTTTGTTGTTGTTTTTTCCCCCAAGACCCTTCTCTTCTCATTTTTAGTATTTTGATGTTCTGCAGTTGCTCCCTGGACCTCAAATGGGACATGGGAGGCTCAGCTCCTACCTATCATACTGCAACAATTTCTGAAAGTGTTCTGGTTCCTCAAGCATTGCCCTCAACTTTCCATCTAAAAACTATAGTTGACCGATAAATCTATGTGCTTTAGCCAGCTTGGGCTGGTAGTTAACTAGTAAAGTATGGTTTGGGCTAAAAGATATGAGGGCCTATCATGGTAATGGTGGTACTGAAGGAGATATGAAGGAGATTATAGAGAAATAGACTCAATGGCATTCATTAAAATGGTTTCTATCTGACAATCAAATATGCACTTTAGAAAAATCATTTAGAGAACTAAATGATTTGCACTGAGGCAAAAATTAAAGAAGAGAAAGAAAGATATTTTAACAATGATTCATGTGAGAAATGCTAGTGCCTTAAATAAGAGTAATGACAATGGTGATGAGAAAATAAGAAGGATTCAGAGACATTTATGAGTCAATAGTTCATATCATTAATTTAGAAATAATGGTTCTATTACAATTGTATATATAAAAGCATCTGCCTGTGTGAAGGAAAATTAAATTAGAGATTATTTCCTTTACCCTACCAGTTCCTAAAAGATTAAGAGAACAAATTTCTTAAAATAAATGTTGAAAAAAATTTAGAAAGATTTGCTTAACTTTGCATGAGGAAACAAATTTGAATATTTTCTAATATAAAACATTCTTTAAAAATAACAAAGATTAAAATCTGTTTCTTAGCAAAGTAAATTCAAGTTCAGAGTTAATATGACTTTTGGTCATATTCCAGTTTATTTATTTTCTTTCCAACTGAGCATAATATTCTGTTAAGCATAATAGTCTTTCAATCATTGCATTTTTTAAGTTCTAGAATGTCCTTTTGGTTTGTTTTTAATAGAATCAAATTCGCTTCCAACAGTCTCAATGTTGACTTAACTTCTTTGAATATAAAATTATACAGGGGAGTGGGTGTGGCTCAAGTGGTTGAGCATCTGCTTCCCAAATGGGAGATCCTGAGTTCAGTTCCAGGTGCCTTCTAAAAACCACTCAAGCAAACAAATGGAAAAGCTAACTTAGGGGAGCCAATGTGGCTCAGTGGTTGAGCACTGGATTCCCACATACAAGGTACAAGTCTCAATTTCAGGCCCCTCCACCAGAAAAGAAATTTCATACATTAATTTCTCATATTTTAAATATCCACACTATCTGAATCATGTGTTCCTCTGTTTCTACCTACTATTGTTTCTCTTGTTTTTGGTTCAGCCAACTTACTGTCTCCTTACATACACTTCTTATTTCTGACTGAGAGGTAGAGAAGTAAACTTCATGAGAGGAAAATTATGGTAAGGAACAGGGGAGGAAGAAATATTTTTAAACAAATACAAGGAAAATATACAGCAATTTTAGGGTTATTTTCTTACATTTGGTCACTCTTTTGCATTATTTACATGGTTAAGTTTTCAGTATGGTTTTTATGACTTTCATGGGCTTATGGTGATGCTACTTAAGACCTTTGAACTTAGGGTCAGTGGGAAAATGAAAAGATACCAAGAGAAGACTGCTTCACGATTGAAAAATACTGGGCAGTTATAGTCAGGGATCAAAAAGGCTTCAACATTTCTACTGGAGAGAACCAAGTTTTGGTAATTGATGGTGGTCACAGTAGCACAATATTGTGAATGTAACTAATAGCATTGAATTATATATATGAATGTGATTAAAAGGGGAAAATTTAGGTCATATAAATGATACTGGACTAAAAATTAAAAGGAAAAACATAGGACTGTGCAATACAATGACCCTATTTTAAATGATGGACTAGAGTTAATAGTACAGTAATAAAATATTATTTCATGAATTATAACAAATGTACCACATTAATACAAAGTGTTAATAATAGGGTGGTATATGGGAACTGTATATTTTATATATATTATGCATGATATTTCTGTAAACTTGCAACTTCTCTAACAAAAAATATTAATTAAAAAATGAAAAATAAAAACCAATGACAGGAGATGGAGGAAGAATACCCATTTTCCTTGTCTCCCAAAAAGGAGACATTTTCTCCTACATCAGGCAATTATTTGGTAAACTACCTCATCTCCTAGAGGTCTTCAATGGAGTTGAGACCCTTTTGTCCACAATAATAATCTACTCATTATTGTTTCCTTCCATGTCTCTCTTCCAAACTCCCTTACTAGTGCTCCCGGGGATCATCACTCAAATAGACTACTTGAAATATTATCCTTGTCTCAGGATCTGTTTCTGAGATAACACAATCTAAGCTCATACACACTTAGCATACTTTTCATTTTATATTTAATAAATGATGTTTTAAAACTTTATACACATGAGGCAAATAACATCTTTATGTTAAGTCAATAGTAATCTATTCTCACTTTAGAGTTGGAAGTGATGAGGCTAGGAATCATTTATTTATTCTTTCATTCATCCATTTAGAAACATAAAAGCCCACTTGTTTTATATGTAACATGTTTAAGACACTGTGATAGAAGTCAGGGATACAGGGGGAAAGATGGGTTCAATTCCTTATCAAAGAGGTCACTGATTAATCACAGAAAAAGATAAACAATCTTTCACATATATGCATTTTATTTGCAAACTTATCATCACACATGAATAAACATGTGGAGAAGAAAACCAATATATAGATATATGTAAGATTGTCACCCAACTCCTTCCCATTACAATTATAATAAAATCTCTACTCTCTACCAGTTCCTGTCAGGATCCCACGCAATCTAGCCCCTGAGGACCTCAACCATGCTTCACTTCCTTCAATCTCCTCTGGCCACCTTGGCCTTCCTCTTGTTCCTTGAGTGCTTGTTCCAGCCTCAGAGCCTTGCCCTTGCTTATCCCTCATCGCTTTCCCTTAATGGAGATGTGGCTAGATCCCTTGGGGGAAGCCTTCCCTGACCACCTCATTTAAAATAACCTCTCTTCTCCATCCCTGCTCCCATAGTCACTCTCCAAACCCTTACCCTTATTTAATTTTTCTCCACAAGAATGCATATTTTATATTTATTTGTTATTCTTTCTCCTCCTCTAAGATGAGTATCAGCAGAGAGATGCTGAATCTATTGCTGTCGTGTAGCAGCATGAAAGTGTTCCTGGGAAATAGGAAATGTTCGATACTTATTCATTGAATTAGTAAATAATTGAGAAAATGAGAGGCATGAGTTTGATCCATCCCAGAGAAGGAGAGCTGAGGAGCCCTGGCCAGACAGTAGGGACCTCAATAGCTGCTAGTTCAGGGCTCTAGAGGGAAACAAGAGGGAAAGTGAGCCCCGAAGCTGTCACTGAGTCGTGGAATCACGACTTCATTCAAAGGCCTAGTTAGGTGTGGAGAAAAGCCTATAGATAAATTTCCTTTATTAGTTATACTTCCTAAGGAAAAGGAGCAGGGGGGGAGTTAGATAAGAGGGAAATAGTAATAAAGCTAATGGTGAGGAAATGCTGATGGCAGAAGTTGATGAGCTAGGAGAAACCTAACAGTTGTTAAAGAAGCAGATTACGGCTGGTTTTCCCAGCATCCTCCCTTCTCATCTGTATCCTAGAGGCTTGTAAAACTTCACTGTAAACAAAGAAGCCTTTCCAATAGTTTTCTTATGCCTGAAGGTGAGAGCAGATCTGAGGTGAATAAAAGTTTTTTGTTCTGGAAATAGGGCTGGATAGTGAGTTGGTGAGACTTCAGGCTGGGTGCAGCATGGTCGATCCAATCAGATTGACAGGGGAATATCTCTTTACTTACATTAACAGGATAAATGGTTGAAAATTATTATATTACTCAAAATGCACACATAATTAATGATTTAGCTGAACTTTATTATATTACTCAAAATATACACAGAATTAATGATTTAGCCAAGATTTATTTCTAGTTCCTTTCTGATCTCAAAAGGTGAAAGCGATTACTTATTATATATGGATTATATTTCCATCTTTGAGAAAGGAAACCAGTTGTGTAAGTACTGGAAATGACTCATAGTCAGGAGATACTATTATATGCAAGCCCGGCTCACATACACAAAAAAGTGAGAACCCTGCTTACAAATCATAGCTGACCCCAGACTATATCATCAAACTAGTCAAGCCTAACTAACTAAAGTTCATGCCCATTAGTGAAGGCAGTGAAGCTTAAAGACAGTTTTTTACCCTGTTGGAATCATGACTACATTCTGACTCTGCATTCAAAATATATTTTGCTCATTCCTCTAAATATCACTTCTACAGAGCTAAAGACACAAGAAACATAGTGCTCCATGGTAACAAGAAAAGTGTCTACAATAAATAACAGAAAATAAAAACATAAATACAGATGTCTTTTTAAAAAGGAAGGAAAGGAGGGAGAGGAAGGGGTCAGGGAGAGGAAAGGGGGAGAAGGAGAGAGGGAGTGAGGGAGAGAGAAAAAGAATAAATATTAGGGGTTAAATAAATATGCTATAAGCTCTTTTATCTTTCCTTTCTATGAACATTTGGGGAAATGTAAAATTTGCATGAATTTCTCATACTTCAGAACACAGTTTCAGGAGAAAGATGTGAGGAAAGAGGAAAAATAGTACTAGAAAATACAAGGAGAAACAAGGAAGATTGCATAAAATATAATAGATATCCAGTTTTACTTTTCCCCAATTTTTCCATTTTCTCATAAATCTTTTCAAAGATTCATTTTTTATTTAGTTAAGTGTCTCTATTATTTGCTGTTTTTCTATATTTTATTTATTTCTGTCTTTATTTTCATTAATTTATTATTGTTTATATTATTTCCTTTTTATTTCTTTGCTCTTGATCTTTCTCAGTTTATGTTGAATTCTTCATTTGTTTGTTTTTTCCTTGTATTTAGAAAAGCATATTTAAAGCTATAAATTTCTCTCTTTTTCATTTTTCCACCAAGTGTTGACACATAGTGACTTATGTATTATTCAATTATAAATATTTATTCTTTTCCTTTATGCTTTTGTGAATAATTGTTTTTAGTAATATGTTATTTACTTTCTAAACATTTTGAATTTTGCTATGTATTTGTTTTTAAATATGTAATTTTTATTGCAATAAGAGAAAATAAATTCAACAATAATATTCTATGGAATTTATTGAGACTTTCATTAATATCAAATGGTCTATTTTTGTAAACTATACTCAGGGAAGTGGAGATCATTTTTACTGAATTTACTACTATATCCCCAGATGCTAGAATAATGCCTTGTATGTGGTGATATTATGGAAGCAGAGAGATTCAATGATCACGTATGGAAGGCCAGGACTCAGTAATAATTTGGGGAAGGAAAATTTATTTATGACTGGCCGATTTGGGAACTTTTCTGTTCAAAAACCTGAGCCCCGAATAAGATTTTTTAGTTCCTTTTATACAGAGGATGTAGGAGTGAAGAGTCAAATGGTGCTTTCTTTGAGTGCTAGATAAGCTTGAGTTAATGTGTATTTCTCACATTCCAGGTAAGGTTGAATTAACACATTTAGTTTGCATCCTTCCTGACTATTCAAAGTCTATAGAGCCTATATCACGTAGTTGGCTTTCTGGGACTGGAGTGGTTGGCATGGTTACGAAAGGCAAGGCTGCAGTTCTTATTGTTTGACACACACGGCCCAGGTTATTCATGAAGAAACACACAGTTCTCACACATAGCCCGTATCAGTAAGTGTTCAACTAATATTTGTGGAGTGAATGAATAGGTGTTTAGACCATATTACGAAGAATTTAAAAATCAGATAGGGAGTTTTAGCTTAACTCCCCTTGTTCCTTGAATATAACCAAAATTTTCTGTCCAAATTTAATAAGTTGAACTTACATGAATTTGAAGGTTCAAAAATCACAAAGAGAAACTATGCAAAATAGTCTGATCAAGTTGAAACTATGGTGAGGCTGGTTTATAAAGCTCTAAGCTATTATACTTTAAAGACCTTGCTTCTGTTAAATATTTCCTATAGCCATCTGGAAATTTAGATGCAGAATTAGAGTGGATTTTACCTTTATAGATTGTTCTTACAAATGAATACAATGTTGATCTACGTTCTCATTTTACAGTTATTCCATGAATGCTTTTAAGGGCCTGTGATAGTATCATCACAGATGCATTCTTAGTTCCATGGCACACTGTGTTCCTTCCATGGTATAAATTTTTCCTGCAGCTGGGGTAGCACTTTTCATTTCCTCTTACCACCACCCTTCCTCCTGAAAATTATTCTAAATTCAGATGCATTGAGTATGCAAAAGATATTAAGAACAGTAAGATACATCCCCTTTCCCTACTATGATTTTTATCCAAGTGTTTAGAGAATGCTCAAATATCCAGCTGGTTCAGGAGCTGTGATATTCACAGTTTTGGCTGATTCAGACCTGAGAAAGTATGGCTTCTGTTCTTGTCCTGGAACGCTGAAATCCAGCTTGGCTCATTAAGACAAAAACACCTGGGTTAGAGATACATAGACCTCTTCAAATGCAGGGATGGGAGAGAGAAAAATGGCATCTTGAACCTTATTCAAATCTTAGACATTCAATAAATGTAAGTAGGGAATAAAAATGTCAAAAGGGATCGCTGAGAATGACTATATATTCCATTCATCGTCTATAGTTTTAAAATATATTTTGCAAAGTAATTCTTTCCAGACCCCAAATAGACCTATGGAAAAGTTAAGAACATGCCTATTTAAAACAGGAGAGATACTGAATGATTTTCCATTTTTAGATTATTATGTTATTATGATTAGGAAACCAAGGAAAATAGTTATAAGAGGATGGAGAGGGCTGAGCCTCTCTGAAGCCTTCATGGGCTTAATGCAGTGCAGCATAATGGAAAGATATGGAGTTCCTGTCCCATCTTTGCCACTAATGCACTGCTCCAATTTAGTCAGGTTTGTTTACATGCTTCTGCTTCTTAGCTTTCTTCATTTGAAAATAAAGAGATTAGGCTATCTAAGAGGTTTGTACGCTTTCAAATGTAGAACTTATTTACATAGCACAAAAATTCTCAAATACTCTCCACAGGATATTAATTGAACTATTAGGATTTGCTGTTTAACAAAAATGAATGAAAAATTGATTTTATTTTATTCTATCACAACAGAAACAACATGCATTTGAATTGCACTGTATGAGCACACACACACCAGACACACTCAAACACATGCACATATAAATATATTTCCACACAGAAGTGACTTTTCTTTTTCTTTCAGGCTACACATGTCTTAAATGCACCCCTTGGACCCCTTCTCAATATTTCTTCTCTCATAGAAGGTAACTTGGGCCTAAGTTAGAAACAACTGGACTTAATGAACTCTAAAATCACTTCTGATCCAATGGGCTTATGAGACATTGGACAAGCAGCAAACCCCAACTCCATCTTTTCTTCAGATTTATTGCAAAGTGAGGAGTCAGGTATGAACTATCTATTGCTGTAACAAATTACCACAAATTTAGTGGCTTATAACATACAAATTTATGACCTTAAAGTGTTGGATGTCAGAAGTCCAACACAGGTATTATTGGCAAGAGTCAAGGTGTTGGCAGGGCCGTACTCCTTTCTAGAGGCTCTAGGGGAGAATTTTGTCCTCTAGTCCTTTCCGTTTTCTAGTGGCTACCTGCATTCCCTCATCTTCAAAGTCAGCAGCGGGGAGTTAGGTCGTTCTCACTTGCCGTCCCTCTGTTTCTTTCTCTTCTGCCTTCCTCTTCTACTTTAAGGGCTTCTGTGATTAAATTGGGCCCACCCAGATAATCCAGGAAAATCTCCAAATCTCAAAGTCAGTTGCTTAGTAACCTTAATCCCCCTTTGCCATGTGTATTTGTCAGTCAGAGGGGTGCTGATGCAAAATACCAAAAATCAGTTGGTTTTCATAAAGGGTATTTATTATGGGGTAGAAGCTTACAGTTACTAGGCTATAAATTACTTCCCTCACCAGTCTTTTGCCACATGTAGGAGGCAGATGGCTGCCAATATCTGCCAGAGTTCAGACTTCCTGGATCCCTCTCTTCCCAGGGTTCATTTCTTTCTGGGCTCAGCGCCTCTGTTTTCTCTGCAAGGTCAGCTGTAGACTATGAGGTTCCCTTGGCTTTGCCTCTCTCCGCAAGACCAGCTGAAGTCCATCAGGCTACTGGGTCTGTCTCTCTCCCCAGGGCTCGATTCTCTATCCTCAGATGCTCTGCTCTTCTGTGTGCTCAATTCCTGGGCTCCAGCTCAAAACTCCAGCATCAAAATTCCAACATCAAAACAACTCAATCCTCTATTCTGCTGTGCAGTTTTATCTGTGAGTCCCTATTCACCAAAGGGGTGGGGACTCAATGTCCTACTGATGTGGCCCAATCAAAACCCTAAACACAATTTAATCATGTCCAGGTACAGACAGTTTTACAAACATAATCCAATATCTCCTTTTGGAATTCATTAATAATATCAAACTGCTGCACCATGTAACCAAACATATTCACAGGTTGCAGAGAGCAAGACAGGAACATCTCTGGGGACCGTTTTCAGGCTACCACAAACTGGACATGGTAACTCATCTTAGAGTCCCAACAGGAATGCCAATAACCTGTCTTGTTTTCAATGCATGTGTCATTTAAAACTGAATTTGACTGTACATGATTTTAAACTATATGATACCTGATCATTATGATAAGGCACATGGGGTAAAAACAAAGAAGAAAAGGCATCCAAAGAGGAATAAAAAGGAGTGAGAGAGAGTAGAGAAGCTATAAGAAAAGTAAGAGTGGGAGGCTGGGAAGAAAAGACAAAGTAGATAGGGAGCATAGATAGGGGAAATACTGTTTGCCAAGAGAGGAAGGGAGTAGAGGAAGTGAGACAAGAGAAATCACTATTGAAAAAGCTTGATCTACAATGGAAAGTAAATGTGCCATCCCTGTTCTCAAATTTTCCTTTAAAGCAAATTCCATAAATGGCCCAGGACTAGATTTATTAATGAATTCTCTACAATTAAAAATTGTCAACATTTTTTTTTTGCATATTCTTCCTTTAGTCTTTCCATAAAGAATAGTTGTATATTAGTATTTTAAAATATATATGGGAAGAGAAACTCCAGGCAGTTTTGGGGATTGAATCATGTCCCCACAAAAGGCATGTTCAGGTTCCGACCCCTGATCCTATGTGTGTGAGTCCACTTGTAAATAGGACCTTTGAGGATGTTATTAATTCAGGTGTGTTCAAAACTAATGACTCCATATGGTGGACGACCTTAAAGCAAAGGAAATGGGACACAGAGAGAGGAGGCCATTGGGAGCAACCAGAAGTTGGAAGTCAACAGAACCCAGAAGAGAAAAGAGAAGACACTGGCATGTGCATTGTATGTGATAGAGAGCCAAGGAACCCCAAAGATTGCTAGCCATCCAGAAGATACTAACAATGGGGGTAAGCAAGACTTCCAGCCTCTAAAACCATTAGCCAATAAATTCCTGTTGTTAAGCCCATTCATTGTATGGTATTTTTTTAGCAGCTAGGAAACTAATATATCTAGGTTGAACTCTCCACAGAGGTCTTCTACTGCCATGTCCAGATTGTTTACTATCTCACCTGCTGAATGTTTGGCTTCAGAGGACAAAGGTTGTTATCAACCACTGTAAACCAGCAGTAATATAGTTCCTGGCACATTGGAGGCACCCAAAAATATTAATAAATATAATCAATAAATTAATCAGCTGCCTTCCTTACATTTTCTTGTCTCCATCTAAACTTCCAAACACACAAATCAAACTATACAACAGCACAACTCCATTAAGAATGGGGAAAAGGAAAGAGAGGGGATAACGAATATGTTGTTAGGCATGGTATCTCTCATTTTCCACTAGATTTAAGATGACTTTTTAACTCACTAATTTGCCACAGGAAGAGTAATTTTCTTTTTTCCTTTCCAAGTATATCAGCTTGGAAAATTGATTTTTAGCTATATATTTATTTTAACAAAAGTACCTTACAGCAAATGTTGTGGCACCCTATAAAATTTATAATGAAGGGGTTTTGTCTGTTGATAGTCAACAGACATATTCCTCAGAACACTGCCCCCTTTCATTTCTGTAGAATGATAATATTTGGAAGGGCTGTCCTTTTTCTAATGCTCTTTCTTTGGATCCTTCATCCCACGTGATGAAATCTTCATGACCAGACTACCAACCTAAAGCAAAATGATGATATAGATTGTGGGCTCCCAACCTCTACCCTCTGGTTTCTATACCTGCTCACACTTCCTCCTCCATTAGGCTGCCAGAAACCCCCTGTTACCCCAGAGAGGGCCAGCTCAGGATCACCACTGCCTCCCTGCCTCTCCTGGCAGAACAGCCCCCTTCTTCCCTCCCTGAATGAGCACACATACACATCCCTTCAGGTATAAGATCCTGGTGATTATCTTCATGTCTATCTCTTTGCCAGAGTTCATTTAAAATTTTTTAATCAGAGCATATATGCTGATGGTTAAAAATCAAATATTTTAGAGAAAAATCAGCAATCTCCTGTTAGAATTCCAGTTCCTCTTTCTAGAGGCAGACTTTTAAACTTCTCTGGTCTTTTGGCTGCTCACACTGTGACTTCTTTTTTGGGTTTTGAAATCCTTTCTACCCATTATCAATTTATTTCATGATTAATTTCTAAGACTTCACCTTACATGACTTCTCATCTCTTCCCTTCCCTCCTCCTAATATAGCTCTACCACATCTTTAGTTCCTCTATAATTTAAATTATTGATATCATAAAATTGGAAAGCTCACATCATTCTATAGCTATAGCATGTATTTCTATGCAGCCATAAAAAAATATGCTTGTGGGAAGTAGATGTGGCTCAAGCAACTGAGCTCCTGCCTACCACAAGGGAGGCCCCTGGTTCAGGTCCCTGTGCCTCCTAAAGAAGATAGCAAG
The DNA here is from genome assembly GCF_030445035.2 of Dasypus novemcinctus. Lineage (NCBI taxonomy): Eukaryota > Metazoa > Chordata > Mammalia > Cingulata > Dasypodidae > Dasypus > Dasypus novemcinctus. The sequence goes on from NC_080677.1 coordinate 73,813,393, forward strand.
CTGGCGTGACAAGCAGGTGTGATAAGCTGACACAAGAGACACAAGAAGAAAAACATAGTGAGAGTCACAACAAAGCAGGGAGAAGAGGTGGCTCAAGTGATTTGTTGCCTCCCTCCCACGTCAAAGGTTCCAGGTTTGGTTCCCCGTGCCTCCTAATGAAAAAAGGAAGACAGACACAGCAAGTGCAAATGATGAGGGGGTAGGGGGAAATAAATAAAATGAATATTTAAAAAAACAAACGAACATGCTTATAAGGAAAGGTCAATGGCATGGGACAAGATTAATCACTAAAACTTAAGTGAAAACTAAAAAATACATATTTAAAAATATGGTATGATTCAATTTCTATAACGGAATATATGCTTTATTCAATAAAATGACAAAAATATATAAAATAAAGTTGATAATATTTATCTCTGGTGACTATAGGTAATTTTTATTTTCTTCTTTGTACTTTGTATATTTTTCTTGAAATCCCTACAATGAATACATACTACTTTTGCAACCAGAGAAACAAATATTCACAGCACAAAAAAAAAAAAATCCCCTCATTAAACAGAAGGAATGAATATTTAATAGTGGAATTTTAGGTCAATGGTAGAGCTAATTTCAGGCCAGTGCCTCTCAAATTATGTGAACTTTTGAATGCTTTTCCCACTCAACCCCTCCTTTTCTATTTAAAATATGAAAACTGGTAGCAGTCCAGAGATCCAAATCACTATAAAAATGCAGGACATCATCACAATTTATTTTAAATGAAAGTCCAACAGTTTTAATTAAGTGCGTAATACATATGTATGAGTGCATTGTCTTTTGTAATAGGAGACACAGCTGCTTGCTATGGGTTTGAAATCCCATTTAAAAACTTTTAATTCTATGCTAATGATCTAAAGAGAAAAAGAAGTGACAGGCAACAATGTTTTTGTTTTTTCAATATTAAATGTGTTCACTGCCAGAAGAATCCTCACTAGTTCAGTATTAATTAAAAGCATTTTCTCTTAGAGTAACATATTTCCTAGTGGTAGTGTCTCCCATCTATAAAAGTATATGAAATTACTTTTAATTACCTTGTACATTGCTAAAGCAAAGAAATTCTGTCTTCTTCCTCGATATTCAAAGTTACCTAATCTAATAAACCCAGTTGGGAATATTTTGTGCAAAGTAGACCCAAATGGGACTGACTGGCTGAGTTACATTCTCTCCAGCCCCCAGGAAATTACCGCTGACCCCATCATACCCTGTTCTGCCTACAAATTCACCCTCCTCCATCAGCACAGAAACCTTCATCACGATTTCTCAGATCTGCTTCCATCAGCCTACGGCCTTCCATTTAACTTGTGGCAATCTGACCATCTGCCCCCAGGGGTAGCCTGGCTCCTTCTCCAAGAAGCAGACCCATGGCAAAATTCTTCAGCCTGTGTCTGTCTAAGACCCTAACTGTACGGCCAGATGGCCTGCCTAGGAGTTGGCTTCTGCTTCTTGGAATAAAGAAACTGTGACTTGCTCCTTATTTTGCCTGCCAGCATCTTCCCCTTGCTTTTCTGCTCCCTTGCTTTTTAGCCAGAGAAGACAGGAAGAACTGCCTGTGCCTCTTTGTTTCACTACCCCATCAGCTTTCAGTCACAGTGAAAGCTAGAGTCTCTGCTTGCGAGGCCCCAAAGAGAGGTTCCCACTCTCAGAGTTTCCGCTGCCCCTCTCCTCTCATTCCTCCACTGAAGCTTGTTGCACTATCAATTAATCTACTCTTAAATTCATTTACTCCCTGCATTTGAATATTTGCTTCTTTTCTTTAGCTCTATGACCTTGATAAAGGCATGTAATCCTTCTCTGCCTCAGTTTCCTCATCTGGAAAGCATAATTAATAATAGTACCTACATCATCATTATACTAAGAAATAAACAAGATTATATAAAGTGCTAAAGTAGCATTTTATATACAGTAACCTTTATATAAATATAGCTATTACTATTTTTATCAAAAGCACATGGGGGAAGCAGATGTGGCTCAAGTGATTGGGCTTCTACCTACCATATGGGAGGACACGGGTTCTATCCCTGGGGCCTCCTGGTTAAAAAAAAAAAAAAAAAGGTGTGCCTGCATGGTGAGCCACTGCCCGTGTGGCAAGCAGAGTACCTGTGCAGCGAGCCAGTGCCCACGCAAGTGAGTCACGCAGCAAGATGATGACACAAGAAAAGAGAGACAAAGGGAAGAGTCGAGGCAAGGTGCAACAGAAACCAGGAACTGAGGTGGCACAAGTGACAGGGAACCTCTCTCTACATCAGAGTCCCCCAGGATTGAATCCTGGTGAATCCTAAAGGAGGAAAATGAGAAGACTAAAAGAGAAATAGACACAGAAGACCATACAGCAAATGGACACAAGCAACAAAAAACAGCAGGGGGGGAGGGGTAAAAAAGCACATGAAAGTCACTTACACACATGAGCACACAAAAGGTATGCTTTCAAAGACCGTGGTCATTTCAAATAAGATATGGGAAGTCTTAGAAGAAGGAACTGCTCCTAAGCCACCGCAGACCTTAGTGGCAAGCAAACTTACTGTATTACAACAACTCTACAGAAGATGCATTTCTCAGGCCACTCAGAGTTTAAAGGAACCTAAGGTCAGAATCTCAGGCTGGCTCAGTCCTAGAAACCCTTGGCCTTGAAGCCAAATCAATACTAGATGGAAAAGCCCTAAGACCTGTACTAATGTAAGAAGACCTCCAGGACCACTGAGATCCCGATATAATTCCAGGACTGACTCTGAACAAACACTGTTAAGAGAGTTGCCTCTTGGCAGACAGCTTCTATCTCTTGTACTTCAGGTCAGCCAACAGGCAAGAGTCTGGCTCAAACAAGCTCATTGGAAAAGTAATAGATAGATTAAGCACTGTAAATGAAGACCTGATGAATCATTAGACTTCACCCATCCCTCTGACTCAATTCTGAATATGTGTATTAGCAGGTGGTGATGCAGCTACTGGAAATGACTGGGCTCTTGGCTATACTCCAATAGCAGTACTATAATTTCATGCCTACAGCAAACCTTTCTCCAAATTACACCCACTCTATAATCAGCTGCAAAGGCCTTTTGTGACTATTTATAAAGGGCACCCTTTAATTCACCCTTATAATTTAGCTGGTAGCATTTGCTGGTAAAGTTTTAACAACTAGGCAGTGCAAAGCCACTTCTATTTCATGCATGATCTCCCTTCTAAGAGTAGAGTACACCACAGAGCCATATTATGGTAATTAATCCAGCTGCCACCAAATTTTGGTGTGAGTCTGGATTGCATTGATCTGTGACTGCCCCAAAACAAAATGCATAATAAAATATGCAACTTTTTAAGGCTCTGTTCACAAACTCCCCATTTACCAAACCAACTTCTCATCAGAGACGTGCAGAAGGTTCATAGAAGTTGTTCTAGAGTGGGGATTCTTAACCAGGGTCCACAGTACCTCAAGGGGTCCATGGAAAGATTTCAGGAGGTCTATGAGCTTGAATTGAAAAAAATCAACTTATTATCTTTATTTTCTCTGACCTCTAATTAAAATCTAGTATTTCCTTCACTGATGAATATATACAATAAATAAATTACAGTAGTACTAATTTCACCTGACTGGCAAAGGGGTCCATGGAACAAAAAAAGGTTAAGGATCCCTGTTCTAGAGCAACTGTCACATGCTCATAATCACCTGAAGATCTTGATAAAATGGAGACAATGAATCAGTAGGTCCAGGGTTGGGCCAAAAGTTTTACACTTCTAGGAATCTCCCAGGTGATGCTAGTGCAGACCACACTTTAAATAGTAAGAGAGTTGTTCACAGGGAGGGGAGGAGTGCAAAAGAAATCTGGCACAGGTGTGAAAATTGAGTCGTGGAATCATTCTGGTGGTTATGCCATCTATTAAATCCATTGAAATCAATAAAGCATATTCTTAAAGCATCCATCTTTATATCTTGCTTGATATTTTTATCATCTTCATATCAAATAGAGAAATAAGACCTGTAAATGGATTCATAAAAATAGATCCATGAGTAAGCACAAGGCTTGAAGTTGCACAGATGACTTAAGTGTGTATATTTTCGGAGTACATGCCTACTCCTCACTCATTTAAAACAAAGGAAATCAGTTGTTTAGCTTTCAGAAAATTAATCTTTCATTCCTCAACTTTTGCATTTAATGAAGGAAAATAATTTGAATAAATCATCTATAAGTTTCTTCCTTCCTTGAATCATAGTATTCAACTCTATGATTCATTAATTAGGATTTTTTAATTCATGTGTGGTATATGTGGTATATGAACCTGTATAATACATGGTCTACAGCAGGCAGAATGACTCCTTTTTGCCAACCAAAAAAATGGAAATGAATAATAGGAGAAAAATCTTATATCCTTACTGAACATTATTCAATCATTGTTTCAAAATTATGAAATGAGCAATCTAAAATATTTAAAGAGGAAAAATAGTAGGGGAGCAGGTGTAGCTCAGTGGTTGAAGCCCTGCTTGGCATGTATGAGGTCCCAGGTTCAATACCCAGTACCTCCTAAAAAAAAAAAAGAGGAAAAATATTTGAGACCAAATATAAATTACTTCTCTACTAATAGGACTAGTGGTTAATTTTCTATTATTAAAAAAATTGTAGGAGAAGCGGACTTGGCCCAGTGATTAGGGCATCCGTCTACCACATGGGAGGTCCATGGTTCAAACCCTGGACCTCCTTGACCCATGTGGAGCTGGCCCATGTGCAGTGCTGATGCGCACAAGGAGTGCCGTGCCACACAGGGGTGCCCCCCACGTAGGGGAACCCCACGCGCAAGGAGTGCGCCCCATAAGTGGAGAGCCGCCCAGCGCAAAAGAAAGTGCAGCCTGCCTAAGAATGGTGCCGCCCACACGGAGAGCTGACACAAGATGAGGCAACAAAAAGAAACACAGATTCCTGTGCCGCTGACAACAACAGAAGTGGACAAAGAAAAAGACACAGCAAATAGACACAGAGAACAGACAACCAGGGTGGGGGGAAGGGGACATAAATAAATAAATAAATCTTTAAAAAATATATATAGATGGAAGTTCTACTTTCAAAATGAATTTATTACATATAACAGTATAATATAACAAGTGAGATTTGACATTTTTTTTACTTCATAATCTTGTCATGAGTCTCTGTTTTCAGCAGAAATAATTTGGTTAATTTTTAGTAAAGTATCAATTTAGTGAACATAATCCTAGTAAATTCATAGCACATTCCAAACAAACATCCTTTACAGACTGCATATTTTTGAAATTCTTTTCTAATAGTTTCCTTTGATTTATTAAGGTCCTCTTTGCTTGGTGAGTGCTATTTGAAAAGCAGAAGAGAAATTTATTTGCATGAAATATACTATTAGTGAACATTCAATTATTTAAATGCCACCTATCTAATTTCTGCCTTTTCAAGGATTCTGTCTTTTCCTGCCTGAGTTAATTATCTATTAATTTCCAGGATGAGAAAAGAAAGGAGGTAAGGTGTGAAGTTTCACTTAAATATTAACAGTTCTTTTATCAGAGAATTTAGGGAAATTAAAGATGAAAAGTAACAATTGCTATATTTACTTGCACAAATTCTACTTAATTTGAGTTGTTTCTAACCATATTTTTACCTTAGTTGAGGAGAACATTTATGCCTTATTATAACATAAGTACTATAATAAAGTATATACATATAATGTACTTATAATATTCATATAACCTTAACCACTCAAGCTCCCATTATATTTGCTAAAGTTGTTTGCAGAGAGAGTAGCAATCCTTTCACTATAGGAACTTCAATTTCTGGAACTTTCTTGTACTACACACATGCTACCTGTGGTTCAGTCAAGGTTTTGGAATAGAAACCAAGCTATACTTTGACCAAGTTGGCAATGCCTTTATTTGCCACTTTATATCATGTTACTCTGTTTTCTCAAAATTTAACTCACAGCTTACTTCTACATTATTTTTGGAGTCACAATAAGAAGACATAAGTAAACTAAAGTAAAATTTTACATAGATGAAGACTATATGACTGCCTTCCTTAAAGACAGAAACATAAAGAAATAAAGAGATAAAATTGTCAGACTTAGAAAAAATAAATACACTGAGTTTACATAATCTATGTCCACAGCATTCATGTTTCTTACCAGTCATACACATTTGAAATTTCACTTTAAAAAGAGTGAACACTGATCAATAACTGTGCCAAAGCATTCTGCTTAGTTTGCATTTTAATAATATGCCTGAGGACCTAGTTTCGAGGAACACAGTGAATTTGAGTGGAGGGAATCCTTCTATGTTCTCCACACTAAAATGATACTATCATTTTTTTTACTATCTAAGAATCTTCTTCGAAGTTTCGCTGGAGAAATTTTTCATTAAATGAAAAATTGGCTTACATATGCACACACCACATGCACTCATACACACTGGAACCACACTGATAACCCTTTCCAAAAAAATTGGCATTCAACACCCCAGGACAATGAGAAAAAAAAAACAAAAACAGATAAATTTGCCTGAGTCAATAGATTTGGCTCTTACCTACCATGACATGCTTAGAGTAAACAAAGTGTGTCAACTAATGGTCTTTTAGCCATCAGAAGTGACATAGAAAGGATACAACATTGGGAAGATGAATTCCTTATGCCCCCAAAGATGGCAAAAACCACGCTCATCCAGTTGAATTGAAATTAAACATGAAAAGATATGTAAAAATATAATCTAGACTGTTATCTCCATGTAGGCTATCACCTATATTTTACATAGAATCATATTTTATATAAATTAATGAGCCTCATGGATGTCAACTGTTGGAAACTGACCTCTCAAGGAGAGACGTGCTATCTCCATGCTAGTGCTGTCTCCATGGCTGCGCTTGCAACCTAAGGAATGCGGCAATTAAGAGTTCCCAGGCAAATGGGATAAAGCTGTTAAAGGTGAAAGAAAAGATGAACACATACCTTTTGTAGTGAATAGAACACTTAGACTTTGTACTTTGAGATAAGATTTTTTAAAATTCCTTAGACTATGGGTAATGCTGATAGTTAATGTGTTGCTGCTTGATGTCATGTACGCTATGTGTTTATGCTTATTGGCACGTAGGCTACGTGTTCCTGCTTGTCACGTACGCTGGGGTATATAGAGAGCCCCTTGTAAACAATAAAGTTGTCTGAGGAGTCATTACTCACAGACCCCCTGATCCCAGCTCTCTCACACGTTCCTTCCCCCTTTTCTCTTTCTTTCATTCCCGATACCCTTGGGGTCCAAATATCCAACATTCAATACCTATTGTAATGAATGGTGCAGCCAATCAGTGAGCCAATGGTTCCATGAGGCAGGGGATATCTATACCACCTTTACTCCATATTGAGCCAAGAGAATGAAATGTACTGTTTTTCTTTTCTAATCATAACTATATTGTTTTTATTTTAAAATGCACATAAAGAATCTAGTGACAGAACTGAATTGCCATTCAAAACTATGACTACATCCATTTCTCTGATTCATTTCTCACTCGTGATATATTTGGAAATTGTTCCTTTAGGATCCAGAACCTTGTCAGCCATTCTGCTCTTAAACTTGCCATTTCTACAAAGAAATTCTTCATGGAGCTTTGAAATGTTGTGTTTTCTCACCTCAGAGTTCCTTAAGAGAGCTGAAAATGACATTTTGAAAACCAAATGAAACATATACATTAATTGTATTCTAAAATTTGACAAAACACGTCTTCTTTTACTGCTAAAGTTAATTGAGTTAGGTTTCAATGCAAAGTCATTTGTGCACTTGAAATAAATTTTTCTTGCAAGTGAAAACTATCCATTCATTCACAGATGATATATAAGGATCATTTGTGACCATGTTAACATATAATTTTGTCTTTATAACCACCAAAGTTTAAGAGACAAGGGAGCAATTCAGCTGGAATCAGCAGCATCCTCTAATTTATGGTGAAAGATGTTCTGAGATGAAGAATCTCCCAAATATTTTTCCAGTCCCTTGTTTCAGCCCAAACACCCTGCAACCCCACATCTTGGGAGGACTCAGATAAATGGTATTCTCCAATAGGCTTGCCTTTTGTCCTCAAAGGTTATGGACACCAGAGAGCACAGAATTCCCAATCTTCAAGGTGCTGAGGTCTAGCAGTGACAGCTGAGCGGCTGGAGTGTCCCTGAGAGACTTGGCAGAAATGAGATCAGTTCATACACTTTATGACTTTGATAAGATTATGTTATCAGCCACAGACCTGTTTTTCAAATGCGCTCCTATGCCTACTTTTTGTTCACTCACGTATGTAAATGCATATATTGTAAGGATATAAATGACTCCCATTCCAGCCTTATCTGTGCAGTTTGTGTGCACACACTAGCTCTGGGAAGACTGAGGAACAAACTGTCACAAAGAAATAGTGTTTTCTGGTCTGCAGCTGCAGCTGTTCTTTGTAGTGCCGATGCCTTTCACAAGCCTTTTATTTTCTCATCCATATCTATCCAGTGACTTTTCTTGAACAGGTTTATTCTAAACACTGAACTAGTTTATTTAGTCCTGTGGCTTCCCAGAAAACCATACCAGGTTAGACCTTCTATCTGCATTGTGATTTTAAGTCACAAAAGCAGTAACTCAACTGCTTCAAAAAAAAATGTTGGACATTTTCATCATAATACCATTTATTATTTTTTAGAGAATATTTCAAAACCTCAATCTAGGATTACCCCTTCACCTAAAGGAAGACTATCATTACAATCAAGCCTTCTAAGAATGACTTATACAATCCTTTATTATCTAAGGAAGTATATTTTTTGGTCAGCTATGTATATTTGTCAAAATAAGATGAATAACAGCTTAGTAGGCAATGGATTCAACAACTACGTCACAATTTGTTCTTGGCAAGATCACCAAGGGTTATGGGCCTCTGTAACACCCTGTGAAAACATTTAAGGGAAAGAATGCAGGATGCAGCAGGAAAACAAATTACAGCTCCCTAAAGTGAAAAGAAGAATGCTCCCCTTTTGCCAATGTTTGTATTTGTTCCTGTAGAACTTGAAAAATAATGAATAGGATTTCCAGTTGCCAGGTTTAGAGCTGTGTCACTAACTTTATTTCATCCTGACAGGGGAATAGAAAAGGAAGGTGGTAATAAATTAATTTATATGTAAAAATGTATACATAGAAAAGTAAGGTACAAAATATGCAAACATACTATTTAATCCCTTTTCAATTTCCTATAACTAGATTGTAAGGATATCCACCAGTAAAAACAGACATTATTAGTAAGAGACTTTAATATATCACTTTCGATAATAGGTAGAACATCAGGTCAGAAAATCAGTAAGGGAGTACAGGGCTCGAATAATACACTAAACCAATTCAACCTATTGCATATTTAGAACATACTTAGAGCACTGCACCCAGCAAAATCAGAATATATGTTCTTCTTGAGTACACATGGGCCATTCTCCAGGATAGACCATATGCTGGATCACAAAAAAAGTGTTAATAAATTTAAAAATATTGAAATCATACAATGTATATTCTATGGCCACAAAGGAATGAAGCTAGAAATCAATAACAGAGGAAGAAATGGAAAATTCACAAATATATAGGTGGATATTAAACAACATACTCTTAAATAATCAATCGGTTAAAGAGGAAATCCATAGGAAATTAGGAAGTAAATGTTTTAAGGCAAATGAAAATGAAAATACAACATATGAAAACATGGGATGTAATGAAGGCAGTGCTGACAGGGAAATTTATAGCTCTAAATGCTTACATTAAAAAAGAGAAAGATTTCAGTTAGGAACTCTAACCTCCAAAGAGAAAGAACTAGAGAAAGAAGAAAAACTACACAAAGCAAGCAGAAGGAAGGAAATGACAAAGATTACAGTGGTGATAAATCAAATAGAAAAAAAAAATAGGGAGATCAATAAAACCAAAAGCTGTTTCTTTGAAGAGATCAGTAAAATTGACAAATGTTTACCTAGACTGGCAAAGAAAAAAAGAGAAAGGATACAAATAATGGAAATCAGAAATAAAAAGGGTAACTTTATTACAGACCCTACTGAAATAAAGAGGAGTATATGAAGATACTATGAACAACTGTATGCCAATAAATTAGATAACCAAGGTGAATTGGAAAATTTGTAGAAGCACAAAAACTACCTACATGGATTCAAGAAGAAAGAATATTTCAGTAAACCAATTACTAGCAAAGAGATTGCCTCAGTAATCAAAAACCTTCTAACAAAGAAAAGTCCAGGAACAGATGGCTTCTGAAGAGAATTCTACCAAACATTGCTAAAAGACAACTTCAATCTGTTCAAACTCTTCCAAAAAAAGTTGAAGAGGAAGGAACACTCCCTTACTCATTCTACAAGGCCAGCATCACCCCCATACCAAAGCTGGATAAAGATACCACAAGACAAGAAAACTACAGGCCATTATCTCTTATAAATATAGATACAAAAATTCCCAACAAAATACTAGTAAACCGATTCTAACAGCATATTAAAAGAATTATAAACCATGATCAAGTGGGATTTATCACTGGTATGCAAGGGGGCGTTAAACATAAGAAAATCAACTAATGTAATACAACTCATTAACAGAATGATGGGAAAAAATACATAATCACCTGAATTGATGTAGAAAAGGCATTTGATAAAATCCAGCACCCATTCTTGATAAAAACCACTTAGAACATGAAGAATACAAGGAAACTTTCTGAACATGACACTATCTGAAAAACCCACACCTCACATTACTTTAAGACTGAACGCGTTCCCTCAAAGATCAGAAACAAGACAAGGATGCCCACTGTCATGAATGTTATTCAACATTGTACTGGAAGTTCTTGCTGGAGTAATTTGTCAAGACAAAGGAATAAAACACATCAAATTAGAAAGGAAGCAGTAAAACTTTCCCTATTTGAAGATGATACAATCCTATATACAGGAATTCTGGAAAAATCCACAACAAAGCTCTTAGACCTAATAAATGAATTCAGCAAAGTAGTGGAGTAAAAGATCAACACCCCAAATTCAGTAGTATTTCTATACACAATGAACAAAAGAAGAAAAAAATCAAGGAAAAAAAAATCCACTCACAATAGCAGTTAGAAGAATCAGCATCTAGGAATAATTCTAACCAAGCCTGTAAAGGACTTGTACACAGAAGTTACAAGACATTGCTAAAGGATAGTAAAAGAGACCTAAATAAAAAAGAAGCATATTCCATGTTCATGGAATGGAGGAGTAAATAAAATTAAGATGTCACTACTACCCACAGCAATTCACAGATCAAATGCAATCCCATAAAAATTCCCACAACCTTCTTTGCAGATTTGGAAAAGGCAATCATCAAATTTATATAGAAGGGTAAGGAGCCCTGAAAAGTAAAAGTCTTCTTGAAAAAGAAAAATTTAGTTGGAGAACACACACTTCCCTATCTTAAACCTTGTTACAAAGCCACAGTAATCAAAACAGCATGGTATTGGCACATCAAACCTGTAAGTCAAAAGAATAGAACAGAGAGCTCAGAAATCGACCTTTACACTTATGGCCACCTGATTTTTGACAAGGTGGCAAAGACCACTCAAGTGGGAAAGAATAGCCTCTTCAATAAATGGTGCTGGGAAAACTGGATCTTCATTTGCATAAAAAAGAGAACCTTACCTCACACCATATACAAAAATCAACTCAAAATGTTTTGAAGACCTTAAGTAAGAGCTAGAATTATTAAACTCCTAGAAGAAAATGTAGGGAAGCATCTTCAGGATGTTGTGTTAGGCCATAGTTTCTTAGACTTTACACCCAAAGCACAAGTAACGAAAGAAAAAAATAGATAAATGGGACCTGATCAAACGTAAAACTTTTGTGCCCCCAAAGACTTTAGCTTCAAAGTAAAATGTCAGCCTGCTCAATGGTAAAAAATATTTGGAAAATACATATCCAATAAAGGATTAATATCCCAAATATATAAAGAAATTCTTCAACTCTGACAAGTCTGACAAACTCATATTGTCAGACTATAGACTATAAGTTAGTCTTATAGGTTTGACCATTGGGTCAGTGTATTAGGAGATCAAATGGTTCAGTGAAGCCCCAGATTCTAGTAGAATAAAACTACTTTTGTGTCTTCAGGTAGACGCATTCTTCCATTGAGATGTGAAATCACTAATCAAGCAGAGCCTAAAATTACAGAAATGGTAAACAAATGTTTAGTGAGTGCATTGAAATAATAGGGAAATAATAGGAATAGGGAGAAGCACCCCCACTCTAACCTTAATCTCAGGCCCATAGGTTCTTATCATGTGTTAGTTACTAGCTCAGAACATATACTGCCTCTTGTCAGGTGGCAAGTAAAGTTTGCAAGTTGTTATTTGTATTTTTTGGTCATGTTCTTCCAGCCAGTAATGTACTGTTTCTTTAGTAGACCATTACATCATTATGTCAGGACAGCAGCTTCTGGATAGTAGAGTACATGATAATGTCAGTGATACTCATGGATATAGGCATCAAAAGTCACTACTTTTGCTGTGAAATGAGCTCTTTGATCAGAATCCATATTATGTGGGATGCCAAGCTAGAGAATAAGGTAATTTCATGAACACTCAGGCAGTGATTCTGGTAGAAGCATTATGGGGGAGGAAACAAAAATTCATGTCAAAGCATGTATATTTTCCAAAGAGAAAAATCTCTCTCCTTCCATGATGGAAGGGGGCCAAAGAAATCATTCTGTCACCAAGGGGCTCAGTAGTCCCCCCAGGAAATGGTACTATATTGGGGAGTTCAGCTTTGGTCTGTGCTGATGGTTGGTTAACCATTCAGCACTTGCGATTGCCATATCAGTCTTGTGAGAAAAACATCTTAAGGCATTTAGACATCATCTGGCCATTCTGGCCATTTCATTCATGACTCCATTGATCAAGCACTAGAATGAGAGAAAAGAGGCAGAATGTTATCATGGTCAACTATTATTGAGAGCCTTCTTTGGAATGGATCCCTTTTGTGAGCACTCACATTCATTTTCTCAGACTTTTGTGCCACCAATCCATCTATCTAATTCCATTCAAGTCTGTAATCATCCAGCTTATCCATTTATCTTTGCATGAATTGGTATAGATCTGTATCTCTGACAATTGTCTCTCCAAGGTGAAGTTAAAAATCCAATGCACTGCTCAAAGTTCTGTAACTAAGAGTGTTCCCCTCACTATCTTTCAGAAACACTGCTAAATTTTGCAATATTAAGTAGCAGTCCACTTCTGGCTGATAGCAGCATATCATCCAGAACTACCTGAAAACCAGACCTGATTTTTTTCTGCTTTAATTAGCCATAGCAAACTATTACCCCATGAGTTCATATGTGAGAGTTGAAGTAACAATGAAAATGAAGTAGGAAAAGATGTTTTGGGAGCCCTAGTCATTTGCGCATGCAATTTGCTTTGCTTTCTTGACCTGGTTGACCCTATTCTCATATATAACACTTCCACATGATGGAGGGGTCTCTGGGCATGCTCAACTTTATGGCTGGAATTAGACAACACCTGTTTGTAATGGGAAACTTAGGTTGCATAATGATTAATATCCTATATTGAGTTGTTCTGTCTTTATAAAGGCTAAAAAACAAATCAAGAATTCTTTCTTAAAAGGAGAAGTTACCTGTTAAGGGTAGGCCTTTGCTTAAAAATCCTAGGGAGGTGTGCTATAATATACCTAACAGGGCTTGCCAGAGGTGCTGTAGAGAAAATCTATCTTCCACAGATAAATATCTTCAGTACTTGTTGAATCTGTTGGGTAATAAATACTAAATGAAAAGCAGCATGCAGGGCAGTCCAAAGCAGGCACAGAACTTTCTCTTCTTTTAGGCTGCATTCAAAACTGGAAACTTTATAAGTTACTTGCTAAACAGAACAGAGCATTCTGAAATGTGGTGTATGTTTCCTCCAAAATCAGGAGTCTCATCAAAAACTATACCTCTTTCTCATGATGGTGGTACAAAGAACAGTAACATTTTTTCACTCAGGATGGGATATCTTGACATACCCAAGACAGACCATTGGATCCCAAGAAAATTCACCAAAGTTCCCTTAATTGCCATGAAAATTTTCTCCACCTTATTGCATACATAAATGTGTCTTAATAAAGCATCTAGAATACTTGCGACTTGTTTTTTAAAAGATCCAGTCAGCCTGATGTCATCAATATAGTAGACCAATATAATACCATGCAGAATTGTTCTCTATGGAACTTATGACAAAGAGCAAAGAGTTGATATAGCACAGGTAAAATGATCATATACTGCTCTCCTTGCCAGATGAAAGCAAACTGCTTTCTCTTGGTCTTTGTGAAGCACTATACAAAAAATACATGTATTTTCCAGATCAGTTGTATACTAGATGCTAGCAGATAAACCAATTTATTCCCATATAGAGACCACACTTAGAATAGCAGTTGAAATTAGTTACCACCTGATTAATTTCATGACAGTCAATGGATATTCTCCAAAAAGCACTGTCTACTGTGCAAAACAAAGAGTTGAATGAAATAGGAATGTGATTTTAAAACAATAACAAAATAACAACAACAAAATTTCAGCTCTTCATGTTTTAAGTATTTGGTAGTATCAATAATATTTATAATTTCTCAGTGGTATAGTAATAATTTTCACTTACTGCTTTAGTAGAGAGGAAATATTTCTTGACTTTTGCTTTTCTCCTTTTACTATAGTGGCCCTGTTTTATATGTCTGAAAGTCAGGATTCTTTCAGTAGCTGAGTACATCTGTTTCACTTATGAATTCAGGAACCAGAGTTTTAACCACAATTTGTCAGAATAACATTGGCCAAAACTCCACATATTGCTTGACCCCAATCATTTTGAGGCCCCACATATTGTTGCCCAGAAACCTTTTAGAAATTTGGGTTATTCCCATTACTTAGTGCACTGTCACCTTGTTTTATGGTCTCAAGTCACTTAGAGGAAAACTGAAAGGAATATTTACAGTACATACTTTTGGTAGTTTTGTTGGGAGCTTTATCAAGGGAATTTGCCTTGTCTTCATTCAAAAGTTTGTGGATTGTGAACTGGGGTTATGGATTGTTTGTGGATTGTGATCTGGGATTCTAATGAGAGGCTGTGAGTCTTCATTGTAGGGACTCATTCACCATACCTAGAGTTTTTATCAAATACAGAGATAAAGCAGATTATATCCAAAACAAGTAAAATTTAGAAGCCTGCTCTAATATTCAAGACCTAGACTCTCAGCTGAAGATTCTGCTCAACCCTTTTGTCCTTTACAGTAATTGCACCTCCTTATTCTGACAGTTAAATGTTAACACTTAAGTTCCATTCATTCCTTTAAAATCAGGGAGTCCATTTCAAAGACAATACTTCTCACAGTCTTTACCAGCTGCGAAGAATAGCAGTCAAGAAGCTTTCCAAAGATCCTGATGTTCCATCATCAGTATATCTCGAAGTTTTGAGTGAAGGGAGATGTTTCAGTTTGCTGGCTGCTGAAACAAATACCATACAATGGGCTGGATTAAATAATGAGAATGTATTGGCTCAGGGTTTTGAGGCCAGGACAAGTTCAAAATCAAGGAAACGTCAAGCAATGTTTGGTAAGACATTTTCTTACCACATGCAAAATATATTCATTCCATCACAACAACCCAAGGCTTATGCTATTTTAGAAAAAATGCTAAGTATAAAATCAGTTATAGGTTTGGTCTGTCCTGGGCAAAATGGATGGATTTCTCCAAATGATGGAGTTGTGAAACCTAGAAACCAGTTGTGTGTTTCCAATAGACGATGGTGGGACAGATATAGGATAAACATTCCAATTCTAGAAGGTAGAAATTGAAAGGAAAACATGGGTCAAGTGTCCCAAACAAGTCTGAAACCCAACAGGGCAAACTCCATTAGATTTCAAGGGTGGAGAGTCATCTACAGATTGATGTTTTGTCTTCCAGGCCTGATGGATGAACAGCTCCCCCCCTTTTTCCAAGTGTTTTGCACCATAGACACAATCTTCTTAAACACTAAGGTTTAGGCTCACTCTCTCTGAGCATTGGGTGGCAACATTCTCCTTGAACGCCAGGGCACAAGGCCTGCCCACACCAAGAGTGGTAGGGTCACAACACATGTGGGTGAGCCATATCTTTTGACTCAAGAACTCTTTGGTCCAAACCTTGGCTTCCATGGTTCTGTCCTTGATTTTGAGGCAGATTAGAATAGAGAACTGGGAAAGGAGTGGTGGTTTACAGTGAACACAACATCTTAGGGCAGCAGAAAGCACTTTAGGTGATAAGTGATAACCTCTTATTCTGCCCAACAAGAGAGGACAGAACACACTGACACTAACCCCTTCCTTACCAACTGAAACCACAAGACAAGAAGACTCATTTCGTTCCTACTTAAATCCCTGCCCCAAGTCACCAGGTGCACCTCTTCACTAGTAACAGTGCCCACACTCACTTCTCAAGTGTGTACTTTCACTTCTTTCACTTTGCAATGAACTCTCTGCTTGCTTGCTTAATTTGTGGTTAACTTTGAATTCTTTCTCATGACTTGGCCAAGAACCTGGAAGCTACACCCAGTAACAATATCATTCTTCTTTCAATCCATCCCTCCTCTGTCCCTTGCAGGTATTGCTTTTGTTCATATAGTTCCAGACGATCCAAACCATTAGACAAAAAACTTTCCACAAATCCTTTCTGGATAATTGAGTTTCCAATCTCAACTTCCTCTAAATTTCTGACTGGATTTCTGTTCAGCTAAACCCTCACATGGAACCCTGTTTTCAGGGAATCACATCCATGAAGCTTAGAGAGGTCCCTGTTAAAGCTATGTCTGGCCCTAGTCTTAGAGATCACTATCTGCATAAACTGAGAGTTTTCAAAATCAGCAGTTTCTGGATCCTTCATGATTAAGAGTTTAATTCTCAGCTGATCTCTTTCCTCTCATATTATATTATAAGCTGCAAGGAGAAGTCATGTGGCACGGTAGGGTGGCACCGTGTGGGAGCGCGGCGACACCAAGGGTCGGCTCGTCTCCAGGCGCCGGTGCAAGTCGGACCCGGGTGGCGGGAACGGGGTGTTAAGGCCCTCCGCTTGGGGTTCGGGCGTACTGCCCGCCCCTCTGCCCAACTGCACCCACTTCCCCCTCGGTGGCCTAACCCCGCCTCTCCCGCGAGGGCCACCGCCGTGCCATGACAGCCCCGCCTCGCTGCCGCCGAGAACCCTGGCTACCCCATCTTCTGCCCGCAACCAGTGATGCACCCCTGCATGAACCTATCAGCCGTCTGCCGCCCCCCGGCCACGCCCCCTGCCCCTCCCCCGTCTTCGCCCTATATTAACCGCTGTACTTCCTGAATAAATCAGACTTGCGCACAGATCCTGGTCTCCTCGGTAGTCTTCTTCCTACCGCGCGTCCTCCACACCTTGCCGGCCCCGGAGCGCCTTCTTGGAAGGCCCCTCCGTGTGTTGCAGCCCTCTGCCCGAGTCCACACCGCCCCTGCAGCGGCCCTCCGGGCAAGCCCACACTGCGACATGGCACCTTCTACACTTAGCTTAGAAATTTCTTCAGCTAAATATCCAAGTTCTGCCCTCCATCCAACATCAGAACACAATTTTGTCAACTTTTCTCCCACACTATAACAAGGATCACCTTTCCTCCAATCTCTAAGAACAAATTTGGCATGTGATTATACCTTTTTGGGGGAATAGGATTCAATCCCCAGCAATATCAAAATCAATAGAACAAGTAAATAGTTGAAACCATTCCTGGCTGCTCAAGATAGTACAGTCACTCCAGAATCTCTGGCAAGACACCCATATCAATACTCTAACCTGGTATGTTTTCTCTTTTTAACTTGTCCTGCATAAAACTGTTAGAATCATTCACATCCATACTTCCCTGGATATGTGAATATAACTTTGGAAAATGTTGGCTTGATTTTAGTGTGGACACCATCCTCTCATGGAGTAGATTTTATAGTCACCCCTGACTTAGCCTGTGTTTGACCTTTAGTTACAGGGCTGGAGGCAGTGGGAGGTGGTGGGGATAAATCTTTAATAGAATTGTCATTGCCTTACAAGGGGATGCTTCATTGAGGTAATTTAGAATCTTCAGGCAAAGGAAAGCAAATGTCCTTAGACAGGGAAAGACAGGCTGCTTCTGATGAAAAGTGAGAATCAGTGGAATTAGGTAAAGTCCACAGACACATTAGAATCCATCAGAAAGTTCCCATTCCAAATCTTATAGTTCTAGTCTTTCTAATTAGTATCCCCAACTTTTACATAAACTTGATATTGTTTATGAATTCCAAAAATAAATATTGGATTATATTTGTGAACTGTTCTGTTCCTCTGGGCATATTAGATTGGATTCAAAGGTTTCACTTTTACTTGGTTAAATAATGATTAAGGCTTTGATTGGGCCATGTTAGAAGGACATAGAGTCCAGTGGGGAATCACAGAGAAAATGACATGGAGAAGAGAAGGCAAGAGTTTTAATATTGGAGCCCCAGGAAGTAAACACAAAGGGAAGGAAGTATGCGAGGAAAGAGAGAAGGCTCCATTAGACACAGCAGAGGCCCTGGGAAGAGAGACAAGCCATACACCTGATAGTTTACAGCTGGCCTTGGGGAGAGAGCAGAGAAGCTGAGCCCAGAGAGAAACAAGCCCTGGGAGAGAGATGAGACTTGTGCCAGCCTATAGCCTGATATTGGAAGAATCTGGGACCATGGAGCCTTAAGAGGAAGAGGAAGACTAAATCCTTGTAGATGTCAACAGCCATCTTGCTCCAACACATGGTAACAGACTTTGGTCAGGAAGTAGCTTTGAGTTAGACTCTTTAGGACCTTGTAAATATAGGCTTCTTACCTCCAAATAAATTTTCATTATAAAAGTCAACAGATTTCTCATATTTTGCATCAGCACCCCTTTGGCTGACTAATACAAGACCTAATATAGATAAGAATTCAGATTGCCTTGTAAGTCTGCAATAAGTCTTATTTCTTATTATGCATTTAGCAGCTATATAACTACATGCAATAAGAAAAACCTTCTGCTTCACTATTTGTGCCATGAGCCTGACATTTTCCCTTTTTGTAAGTTCTCCAAAAACTTGTCTTTAATGGGCACACTGTTTTCCTTTAAATATCAATTAACCATTGTTTTCTTTGGACTACCAGTATTCTGTTTTCCACTGACAAGATCATTATGGGCTTCCAGTGACAATCCCAGATTTCTATCTATGAGGATCTGTTTTCTGGAATGACTTTGTTTTATCATATATTGATGCAGTTAGAATTTGATCAGAAAAATAGAAGACACACTGGGTATTATAAACAGGAAGAAATATAATAAGGGGAATTAGAATCTTACAAATTAATATGAAAATCTGGGTCAGGGAAGGGGAAAATCAAGAAATCAAGAAGCCAGGAATTTCAATAAACCACTTCCTATTTTCTCAGTTGTCTTCAGAATCAAGGTGTATGATTCAACAGAAAAATACTCAGAAAAAAACTGGTAAAATACCATCTGGTTTTGTAAATTCTATAAATCTACATACTGCAACTCATTCAATAATGGATTTTCCTTCTTTTCTACATGCTGAGAAATAATATTTCTCACATTTCTGCACATCTTGTAAATGGAAGTACTGAATGACTTGTTCCAGATTATCTTTTCAAAGATACTTATAGAGCAAATGCCATGAAAGATGGAGATAATGTCTCCCTCCAGAGCAAAAGTAAGACAGGGCTGTTGCTTATTATAAAATATTCAGGTTCCTTAAGCTCAGAAATATTCTCCTGTAACACATCTCATGTGTGTACAGACGTCACCTGGCCTTCTTTGCATCACCTGGTGGGATTTGGTCTTGCAGAACCAAAGCAAATGCTGGTATTCTGTCTTCTGCTGTTGTACTGAATAATGAAGTCCTTTGTCTCTGACCCAGGAGTTTCATGTCCTCTGCCAGTTTCCATGAAACAGTGGCAGCCTAACTTGTTAACTTGCAAGTATGATAATTTTCAGACCCTTCAAGTTCTTGACACTAACTTTCATATTGCAATGGAGGGCCTCTACTTTCTGAAATACAGAGAAAAAACATAAATAATAAAGATGAATAAATGCTGGTTGACCACTCCCTCAAGAAAAAAATTGAACAGATATTTTTAATACTATCATAAATAAAAGCTTTACTTTCAATTTTCAGTTCCTTTTTTCGTTCCTCATTTACATTTCACTTTTTATTTTTATTAAATCTTTGCTCATTTACACATTCATGAAACAATTGTGTTCTTATTTTTTACTAGGCTATGAGGAAAAACCTAATCTATTTTCATTGTTCTTTTCCTATCACTAAAGTTGAATGCTTCACATATTTTAAAATGTTACTGCTCATATTTATTGTTTGAAGTATCTGTATATTCATAAATTTCTGAATTTATTCTGTTTATTTTTATAATTTATTTTCATCTTTGAAGCAATAAATTTTATAGAAGTATTTTTGTGATTCTTCCATTTAATTCTTAAGTGTTTGGTATTTCTTAATGTGGAAGAGTAGAAAGCACATACTCTGAAATGCAAATATTTATGTATTTGAATAAAAATGAATTGGATCAAAGCATAGTACACATCAAAATACTTAATGTTTTAAGAATATTTGTAGATCTTTTTGTCTTTTCCTAATCTATTGAATGATATGCTTTCTTTTCTCCCAATGTTCTTTGAAACTTCAATTGGCACAAAGTTTCTAAAAGGCAAATTAGCAGTATAAACAGCTTTTAGCAATGTAACCAGCAATTTGACAGCACACAAATTTTTAAAATTACATATCATTTGATAGAGAAATTCCATTTCCAATAAGGGAACAAGAGGACATGTTGGCAGAGATATATTCAGGAGGATCATCATTGTAGAGTAATAGTATTAGGAAAAGTTAGGAGCAACCCTAAGGCTCATTCATAGGTACTTGAGTTTAAATGTAAAAAAAAAAAAACAACAACCCTGAGACAATCACGTTTCAACTCTATATTAGCAATTGAGAGTGAAGACTGAAATGTCTATTGACATGGATTGGAAAAGGGTTCATGACTGAGGGTTGAATTATATGAAAGCAGATTTTGTTCCAATTTTCAATTAAAGTATGTATATGTTTCATAGTTACATATGCATAAGAAGTATGAAAACTTTATATCAAAATGATATTAGTTCTTTTTTGAGTGTTTTGATTAAAAATGATTTTTCTTTTTATTTTCTAAATTTTTCAAAGAATATATATATTTGTGCAATTTAAATAATGTTAACAACAAAATTCCTCCCTCTCTTTTGTGTTGTTTTCAATGTATAAGAAATTTACTGCTGCTTCAAATGCAGACAGAAGATAGTTACAAGAAATGCAGAATATGGATTAGAAATACTCATAAAAACCTGCACTGGCTTCACAGATTTTATTGTGTTGTTGTTGGTGGTGGTGTTGTTTAAAGATATTCCTTGACTTATCATTTGTGCTAAGTAATCTGAAATTGCTTGAGGGCACTAAAGAAATCAAATTAAAGGTGCTTTACTTTCAACTTAATTAGTGTAAGATTTTACTTTAATAGTATAGGAAAAAATTAAAATTGAGTCATGGTTCTTCTCATTACCATTACCAAGCTTTTGGAAGGAGAGGTTACACACTTTGGAAAATAAAATCTGAGTTTTATCTGCAAGTTGATAAAAAAAATAAACTGAAAATGGCTCCATTGCAAAATGGGTGCTGCTAACCTAGAATATACAAAATAAAAATCATCATAAATGTCACCCTTCCAGAAGAGTTACTTTCCTAATTCCACACAAATTTAGGAAATAGTTAAGAGTCTCCATCATAAATTACAGTGCCTGATTGTCTGGAGCCTTACCTTTGCACTTTCTCTTCCTTTATGCATCATTTCCTTGAATCCTAGTCTTTGTTCCTGGCCGAATTCCTCTGGCATTAATCCAAATATTGGGGACATTATACAATTCTCATGAATCCAGCATTCCTCACATACTTTCTTATTGAATCATTGTCATTCTCTACCTGGATTTTGGATTCTGGCAAACAGTCAGAGGTGGTGTTCCTCTGCCACACCTCCATATACTAGCATCTGTGTTTCCATTGCAGTCAAATTAACCACAGAACTCTGTCACCAAGATCTCCCTCAATAGCATTACCATCTTTCTTATTGGCTTGATGACTACTCTTGGCTGCCTAAAACAAACAAACAAACAAACAAAAACTTTAAATTCTTTACATCCTGTTGGTCCTTTGCAGAGGGAACAATTGAATTAATTTCAAAACATAATTTCAGAAGTAAAAAGAAGGGTCATAGTACTTCTCATTCCCAGAAAACAAAGTTATCAACCAAATATAGTAAAGTAGAATGTCTAATAATAATTATATTTCCTAAAATCAAGCACTTTCTTTTTTCTGAAACTGAAACTAGAGATTTCTCACACTTTGTCTCAGTTAACTTTTAACAATAAAATAGTATCTTCAAAAGAATCTGGTGGAACTTTTCTATACATTCTATACAGATGGTTCACTTGTTTTCTCTAAGGTTCCTAGTTAAATTTCCCTCTCTGATTACTAAAGATACTCTTTGAGTTCACTTAGATGCTGATAAAAATCATAGCAGAATGTGCTAGTCACAGTTTGGGGCATGTGACTCTGCTATGAAGACTGTGTCCATACTTGATAGTGATTATCAGGACTCTGATCTGACAGATAGGAAGGATGGCAGCTTAGGTACAAGTAAGTCCTTCTGAAAACAAGAAACCAAGGCAATTTTGAGCTGAGTTTCCATCTTCAGTTTGCTTTTTTGGTTCTTCCTCACTCCCTGCAAATGCCCTTTTACTTGCTTCTTTAAAAAATATATATATATATATTATTACTAAGATTACACAAAATGTTACACAAAAAAATATGGTATTCCCATTTGCCCCACTCCCCATACCTCCGACCTTTCCCCATATTAACAACACTTTTATAACTGTGGTATATTCTTTGCAATTGATAAACACATTTGGAGCATTGCCACTAAGTATGGATTACAGTTTACATTGTAATTTACACTCTTTCACACTCAATTCTGTAGGTTATTACAGGACATTTAATGGCCTGTATCTGTCATTGCAATGACAATCAGGACAATTCCAAGTCCCAAAAATGCCCCCATATTACACCTCTTTTTCCCTCTCCCTGCCTTCAGCATCTCTGGTAGCCACTGTCTCTACATCAATGATAGAATTTCTTCCATTGCTGGAATCACAATAGGTTTATAGTCCAGGAAGTCCACTATAGTCCATATTTTATTTCCCAATCCTGAGGATTCTGGAATGGTGATGCCCACTCCATCTCTAATTGAGAGGGGCCTCACTCCCATATAGCAGATGGATGGGATTCTCTTGCTTGTAGTTACAGATTCAGTTCCATGGTATGGTGGTTGTCCATCCTCACCTCCTTGTTAGTTTTCCTGGGAGAGTCCAATGAACTGGAAAAGAGGCATTGTACCTCTACTGAGGCTCAGGCCAAGCTGGCACAACTTGCACAAGCAAGTAAAAGGCCAAAGATTCAAGTCTCTAGGACATCTACCTACCAACTTGAGCACCAATTATAGATTCAAATAGAAGGGACAGCAGAGGCACATGCAAAGAAGTCTCAACTGAGTCCAACTCTGCCAGATTCAGGAGCACAAACTCCAATGTCAGACCCATTAGCAAGGCACCAGACTTCAGAGCTATCTGCCATGATCATAGGACCTGGGTGTCTCCAGAGCCTTCAGGAGCCCTACTATTTGTGGTAGTATCTACTTTGGCAGACTACGAGATCCTCCTGAGACATGCATAAGCATTGCCTCTGGGATAACCTCCTGACTCACTTTGAAGTCTCTTAGCCATATAAACTCATTTGTCTTTAACTTTTCCCCCTTTTATTCAAGGTCTTTTTCAAGTTGCATTGCTAGTTGGTAGTAATCCCTTGTTGCCAGGGAGGCTCATCCCTGGGAGTCATGTCTCACACTGGGAGAAAGTAATATATTTAAATGCTGAGAGAGGCCACAGTTGAACAACTAGGAGGCTTTCAGGAGGCAACTCTTAGGAACCCTACAGCTCTAGGCTAACTTTCAATTTCAAGAGCAAAGGCTCATAAGCATTCCTGCTTCTTTGTACATATTAGCTGTCGCTGTCTGCTAATTAAGTCCCTGCAGAACCAAAACTAGAAGCCTCATTCTCCCTGTTAATGACCTCAAAGTCTTTGTCTCAACTGAAATTATTACAAGAACCTATGGTTAGGTTTTGGCCAGTCAATTAATTGATTAGTTTTTCATTCTATGTCCAATCAACTGCCTGGCTGAGTGTTACTGAAATTAGGAAACAAACAACATTTCTCTTAAGGGGGCATTACCAAGGATTATGTGATAATGAGTCTACTACAAATAGAATATTCATAACTTTTATCAAATGAACAATTATTCTAACTAAATATAAATGCTTTGTTAGCTGATTTGACCCCAAAAGTCTTAATTTTCACATGATACATATTCACTGTTCTTTTTAAATTATTTGTTTTATCAAAATGATGCATACATATAAAGGCACCTAATAATAAATATTGTAGTTCCCTGTGCCAATGTTTCCAACTCTTCCCAGCCTGCCTTTCCTAGTACAGCCAATTTTGACTTTTCTTGCATTTACATATGTCAAGTGAAATGCATTTGTATTTGTTATTCATCAATTTTATATATTATTCATTGAGTGGACATTTAGTGGTCTTATATCACCAACCTCTCTCTTTTTTCCTTTCATGCCCCAAATAGCTAGTTTATAAATATTTGATGTTTACATTATTATGCCTAAGCAAGTATTATTCAAAACTGAGAATTGTATTATACTATGATAATTTTTTGCTTATTGGTTTATTTTTTTCCTTGAGTTAATAATGGCTTTTGTATTTTTTACCTGTTTAGGCTTATTTTTAATCTATCCCTAAATGATTCAAAATCTTTCAATAGCCTCTGTGAACAGTTCTTCATAAAGTTAATCTCATCAGGCTCTCTCCCACTCCATTTTTTTATCAGGGATACTCCACCTAAAGCCCACAATTCTGATCTCTATGTTGGCTGTTCTTTAAGCCAAATGCACAAGTGCTACCCTGAAAATTATCTTGCTGTTATCCTTGGAATTTTCTTTGTCTTTCTTCTGGATTGCGTTTCTGTTTCCTTGAATTCATATTTTCTTCTTTTTATCAATTTCATTTTAGCCATTGGTATATTCCAGTAGGTATAAGGGGTTAAAAAAGATTGTATATGGTAGGAATGTAAAATGGTAGAGTCAATTTAGGAAACAGTTTTGCATTGTCTTATAAAGTTAACATATACTTACTATATGACCATACAATCCTACTACTAAATATTTAACCCAGAGAAATGAAAAAATATGTCCACAAGACTCTTATGTAGATGTTTACAACTGCTTTCTTCATACTAGCCAAAACTTAGAAACCACCCTAATGCCCCTCACCAAGTGAATGAATAAACAAATTGTGACATATCCACACAATGAAATACAACTCAGCCATTATCAGGAATGAGCTACAGACACATGGAATAACATGGATGAAAGTCAAAAATATTGTGCTAAGTGAAAGAGGCCAAATACAAAAGGCTGCATAGTGTTTGATTCCATTTATATGACATTTATATGACAAAAATCAGATTAGTGGTTTCCAGAGAACTGGATGTAAGAGAAAAAATTGACTATGAAGTGGCATCAGAGAATATTTTGGAGTGATGGATATGTTCTCTATTATGTTTGGAATGGTAATTCTACAACTGCCCAAACTCATCACACTGGACATCTTAAAACCAAGTATTTCACTGTACATAAATTATACTTCAATCAACATGACTTAAGAAAAATGAAGATGGTACAGGAGGTATTTCAGGAACATAGTAACAGGATCAGCACAGTTTTTCAATTTCTTTTAATCTCTGCATATAAACAGACCAAACAACTAGATAAGTCAAAAACCCATAGTCTCTTTACATGGGTGCATGTATGGGACTGGGCGGGAGGTGCATGCAAAGTCATCACATGGGAAGGCAGGCAGAGTTGGGTGGTTTAAACCAGGCATAGAATGAACCAGAGGTGGACACAGAAGTGGATGAAAGCCCAAGATGGCAGTGAACATATTCTCAACGTCAGTGACCAGTGATAACCTTAGTCGACATGACATGCTGGCATGGATCAACAAGTTTCTACAGTTGAATTTGACAAAGATTGAACAGTGGTGCTCAGAGTCTGCCATTGTCAGTTTATGGCTAAGCTGTTTCCTGACTCCATTTGCCTGAAAAAAGTGAAATTCCAAGCTAAGTTAGAACATTAATATATCCAGAACTTCAAAATGCTACAAGGAGGTTTTAAGAGAATGGGTGTTAACAAAATAATTCCTGTGGACAAATTAATAAAAAATGAAAGTTTCAGGACAATTTTGAATTCGTTCAGTGGTTCAAAAAGTTTTTCTATGCAAACTATGATGGAAAAGACTGTGATCCACAGAAGCCAATTTCAACACAAAGAAATACTGCAACTCCTAAGGCTGGCCCAGGTGTGGTGAGAAAGAATCCTGGTGTGGGAAGTGGGGATGATGGAGAGTGCTGAATTGATGCAGCAGATCAATGTATTGAAACTTACCGTTGAAAACTTGGAGAATGAGAGAGATTTCTACTTTGGAAAACTAAGGAATATTGAATTGATTTGCCAGGAGAATGAGGGGGAAAACAACCTTGTACTGCAGAGAATTGTGGATATTCTCTACACCATAGACACAGGCTTTGTGTTACCTGATGAAGGGGCCCCCCAGGAGTAACAAGAAGAGTTTTAATAATTTGGACCAGCAGAGCAACACCAGAATTCTTCACTCCAAATTAGGTGCTTAACCGTAAAATACTCCCTTTATTCACCTTTTTTTCCATTAAGTATGAGTTAGGAGCCTTTACCTTTAGCAGAGCAGTATTACTATCTAGTTGGTTCACCTAGGGAACAAAGATGCTTACCACGGGGCTCACATTGTGGTTGCTGGAGACCCTGGTTGCTGGAAGTGTTTTTATATAATACGTTGAAGTGGAGACCTCAGCAGAGAAATGGAAAGCCTAAATTGAATTTTAAGCTAATTTGAAATCTTGGCAAAAAACATTTTAATAAATAAATGCCTTAAGAATATTTAAAATATGCTTCCATATTTCAGAATATAAAATGTAACATGATGGGTTTTGTGTTTGACATTGTGTTTAGGACAGAAGGGCCAGACCTTGGAACCTTTGAAATCTGCTGTTCACAAGACTTTGAAGGGATGCTTGAATCTTTGTAGTCCTAGATACTGGCCCTTAAAAGGAAAGTTGCTCCATAAATCATTTGCTCTCATTAACCAATTACATCCCTGCTAAAAAGCAAGTGGCATTGTTGGCTGGATAAATTTAGAATGTGTTTCAACCCTGAGATGGTTGAGTTAAAGTTCATTTTTCCCAATTATCCCCCCAATTTTCCACCTGGTCTTTCTTGATAGAGTTGTATTCTACTTTAAACAGTTTCTAATTAAAATACTGTATTTCAAGAGAAAAACAAACAAAAGCCCATAGATAAGATATACTAAAAAACTAGGTGATAAGAGCCCACCACAATCAAGATGGCAGAGTGAGATGCTTCAGGGTTCATTTCCTTCAGAGAAGCTTTGAACAATCAGCAAGAAAAGGCAGGAACATCTTTCCTAAAGCTGAGAAAATAGTTGAAAGACTGAAATAATAAGACAAGCCACAAATCAAGAGAAAACTACTTAAAAGTGATAGGATCTCTTGGCACCCTAGCTGAACCCTCCCACACCCCTTACTGGCTGGGCAAGTAGCCAGCCTGCTCTCTTAGAGTGGATCCCTGGTCCCAGTTCTGGAGAGAGCAGAGTAAACTTCGTGCACATACTGAAAGCAAATAGGTCTGGCCCAATCTTCTGGTGTTAGCCTAAAGGAGTCACTGTCTCAGACCTTGCCCTTGCATGTGGAATGTGGCTCACAAAATCTCCCACAAAATGCCATAGGAAAAGTCAAGTCATGCTATCTGATGCAAGGGATTATTGCCACTAGCACATATAGAATAGTTCCCTAGAAAGTGAGGAAATTGCTTCCTAGGGAAAAGGAGATATTCAGAACCTTGGAAATGGGAGAATTCCTAGGACTACATGTGCATGCCCAAAAGCATGCACAGAAAGGATTAAGGAGACCCCTGTGCTTAGACATTGAGCTATTCCCTAAACTTATTTTATGGAGCCCTGAAGAAGAGCACTTGCACTGGTCCATCTGCAAAGAGTTTTCTTTTTTTCTTTCTTTTTTCTTTTGTGTTAGCTCCTGGAAATCTCTGATATAACAGTAACTGGATACAAGTTAAAAGAACAGATATCTCAGAATCTAAATTCCAGTGATAATGCATTAAATATCAAAATGCCCAGGTTTCAAAAAAAGTTACAAAATATACAAAGGAACAGGAAATGATCACCCAGTCAAAGGAGGAGAATAAAACATTTGAAACCATCAAAAAGGAGGACCAGTCCTGAGACATACCAGACAAAGACTTTTACCAATTGTCCTAAATATGCTCAAAGAGCTAAAGGAAAACATGGACAAATAACTAAAGGAAATAAGGAAAATAATAGATGAACACAAAGACAATATCAATAGAGTGGTATTATGAAAAGAACTAATCAGAGATGAAGATCTTAGTAATAGAAATTCAAAATTCCCTAGATGGGTTCAATAGCAATTTGGAGTGAGCAGAAGAAAGATTCAGAGAACTTGAAGATAAGACAAATGAAATCATTCAGTCTGAGGAGCAGAAAAGAAAGAATGATGAAAAGTGAACACAGTCTGAGGAACCTATGGGACACCATCAAGTGTTCCAATGTATGCATTTTGAGAGCCTCAGAAAGAAAAGAGAGAAAGAGACAGAGAGAACATTAATAAAACTAATGGCTGAAAACTTCCAAAATTTAATGAAAGACATAAGTATAATTATCCAAGACATTTAACAAAGTCCAAACAGGATAAACCCAAATTGACCCACATTATGACAGCATATTATAATTATCTCTCAAGTGCCAAAGGTACAGGAGAATTCTGAAAGCCACAAGAAAGAAAAAATTTGTCATATACCAGGGAGTCTCATTAAGATTAAATGCCAATTTCTCATGAGAAGTAATGAAGGTTATAATGCAGTGGGATTACATATTTTAAATGCTGAAAGCAAAAAATTGCCCATCAAGAATTCTATATCTGGCAACACTGACTTTCAAACGTGAGGGAGAGATTAAGGCATTCCAAGATAAGCAAAAGCTGAGAGAATTTATCACCACTAGACTGGCCCTCCAAGAGATATTAAAGAGAGTTCTGCAAGTTGAAAGGAAAGGATAATAGATAATAGATTGAAATTGCATGAAAAAATAAACATCTCCAATGAGGGTAACGGCATGGGTAAATACAAATGCTGCACTATTTTTGGTCTAAAACTCATTTTTTCTAAAAGTCAAATACATAAAATGTAATGATAAGTCAGTGGTTTTGGACTCATAATGTATAAAAATGTAATGGGTGAAAAGAATAATATTAAGGTGGGAGAGTTAAAAGTGTATGGAAACATAGTTTATGTATAATATTGAAGTTGACACCAAAGCAAATAAAATTGTTATAGATACATAATATCAAATTTAAGCCCCATGGTAACTATGAAGAAAATACTGGAGAATATACGAAGATTAAAGGGAAAGAAATTAGAGTAAAATGTGCCAGGGGTGGAGGGCAAGGTGAATTGAGATTCAATGCAAAAGGATACAGGGTTTCTGTTTGAGATGAGAAATTTTGAGAAATGGAGTATGGTGAAGGTACTACCATATAATGGGTGTGATTAATCTCATTGGATGGTAGTTTGGGAGTGGTGGAGATGGAAAGGTCTGCCTTGTATATATATTCCACAAATAAAAAAAAAGAACAACTAAAAAGACAATAACAATTAAATTAAATGTGTGATACTGGATGGTATCTAACAAGGGAGGAGAAAAGGTTCAAAGAACATTGCTGGTACATATGAAGAATTAGAATATAGACTGTAAGCTTTATATCAATATTAAATTTCTTAAACTTGATTATTGTACTTAAAGTAGTTACATAAATGAATATCCTTGTTCCAAGGAAATGTATGTGACAGTATTAAGTGTTCAAAGAGCATAATATATACAACCTACATCCAAGTATTTGGAAAATGAATTGATAAATAGTGTTTTATTTTCCCAGATGCTAAAGCAATTACCATACAACAGGCTAGCTTAACAATAAAAATTTATTGACACCCAGTTTCAGCAGCTATAAGGCTTGCTTCCTCCCAGGGTTAGTATCTTCTGGCTGTCAGGTAATCCTTGGTGTTCTTTGGCTTTTCTGTCACATGGCAAGGCACATGGTGCATCTTCTCCTTTCTCTTCTGGTTTCCAAGGACTTAACAGCTTCTGTCTCCTCCCATGGCTTTTCTCTCTGTGACCTTCTCTATAAGACCTCTAATAATAGAATTAGCACCCATCCTGATTTACTTGGACCACATCTTAACTAAAGTAAGCTCTTCAAAATGTCCTATTTACAGTGGATTCACACCCACAAAAATGGATTAAGAACATGTTTTTTTCTGGGGTACATAACTCCAAGTCATGACAGATATAGATGATAGATAGATAGATAGATAAAGAGGTAGAGAGATAGAGAGGTAGGTAGATAGATAGATAGATAGATAGATAGATAGATAGATAGATAGATAGATAGATAGATAGAATGATACATCAAATGTGGCAAAATGATAAAATTGGTGGATCTGGGTATCTGGAAGAAATGGATATGTTGGAGATTTGTATAAGGTTCTTTAAATATAATTTCAATGTGTCTAAATTTTTTAATAGTTGTAAAAATGGGCATAAATGGTTTATCATCTATCTGTGTAATAAAAGATTTTTCTTGATGGTGAATCAAGAATTCAAAAAGACTGTCTTTAAAAACTGGAGCAACAACCAGCAAGATGGCAGCAGAGTAAGGACCTCCTAGAGTCAGCTCATGCTACAGGGCAGTTATCGATCACACAGAGCTATCTAAAGCACTGTTTGGGGGCTCCAGGAGACCAGAAGAGCATCCTGCAATATCCCTGAAAGAATGGAAGGAGGAGACGGCTCATCTGCAGAGAAGATTCAGAAGTAGAGCACGCCACACCCCAGAGGTCAGTGCTCATCCTCCACTGTGGTACAAGCCACCTCAGGAGCTATTCTGTGGCTAGAAATTGAATCTCCAACTCACAAAAACAGGGAAGGAAGAAACTGTTGGTCACCAACTTCAGCTACTGATTAGTAAATTCAGTGGGCTAAACTAGATTCCTAAGAACAGCTAAAAGTTTGAACCTGTCCAAGTAGGAAAGAGGAAATTGGCCACCATTTTTACTCCTTCCCCAGCATGAGGGGATGCTGGGCTGATTGAAAATCACAGTGACATTAGGGAACTTTCACCCCGGTGGGCCTACAGCCCTACCATAGGCTTCAGCCCCACCTTTAGCAGGGAAGCTGGTGAGGCCTGCACCAGCCTCTCTGGGTAACTGCAGATACATTTCGCTGGCACAGACTGATTAGTCAGAGGTCGACCAGGGCAACTCCAGTCATTTAACCCCACATGGCATAGATTGCTGCCCACACCTGCAGCTCCATCCCCACTCCAGGGAGGGGAGAAAGGGGTATGAGGCCTCATCAGTCTCTCTGGGCACCTACAGTCTAGGCCTGCACAACTTGGATTATTACACACAACTGTGGCTCTGTCCCTACCCCTGGCAAGGGAGAAGGTTGGGAGAAGCTTCATTAGTACCTGGGACAATGAGGGCAGCTGGAGCCTCCACAGTTTGCAGCACCAACTACATCCATGGCTCCTATTACACAAAGAGCAAGGGAAAAAAGGGCAAGAAAGCCCTAATTAAAAAGAGAAACTGCACTCAGAATAAATACATCTAGTAAGTCAGGTGCCAAGACACCGAAAAAAAATGACGATCCATACCAAAAAAACAGGAAGATATGGCCCAGTTAAAGGAACAAGATAAACCTCCAGATGACATAAAGGAGTTGAGACAACTAATCATAGATTTTCAAACAAATCTTCTTAATAAATTCAATGAGAAGACTAAAGAGATTAAGGAAATTAAGAAGATATTGGATGAGCACAAAGAAGAATTTGAAAGCATACATAGAAAAATAGCAGCTCTTACAGGAATGAAAAGTGCAATAAATGAAATTAAAAATACACTGGAATCATATAATAGCAAATTTGAGGAGGCAGAGGAAAGGATTGGTGAGCTTGAAGAAATGGCCTCTGAAAGTGAACATACAAAAGAATAGATGAAGAAAGGAATGGGAAAAAATGAACAACGTCTCAGGGAGCTAAACAACAGCAAGACATGTGCAAAAATGCATGCCATGGCTGTCCCAGAAGAGAAGGGAAAAATTGACAGAAGGAATATTTGAAGAAATAATGGTAGAAAATTTCCCAACCTTATTGAGGGACATAGATATCTATGTCCAAGAAGCACAACATACTCCCATCCAAATAAATCTGAATAGACCAACTCCAAGACACATACTAATCAGAATATCAAATGCCAAAGACAAAGAGAAAATTCTGAGAGCAGCAAGAAAAAGGCAATGCATAATGTATAAGGGATACCCAGTAAGATTAAGTACTAATTCTCATCAGAGACCATGAAGGCAAGAGGACAGTAGTATAACATATATAAGATACTGAAGAGAAAACTTCCAGTCAAGAATTTTATGTCTGGCAAGATTGTCTTTCAAAAATGAGGGCAAGTTTGGAATATTAACAGATAAACAGAAAATGAGAGCATTTGTAACCAAGAGACCAGCTTTGCAGGAAATATAAAGGGTGTGCTACAATCTGATAAGAAAAGACAAGAGAGGGAGGATTGGAAGATAGTCTAGAAATGAAGATTATATCAGCAAAAGTAACTAAAAGTGTCAAGAGTGGTGAAAATAAAATGTGACAGATAAAACCCAAATATTTTGAAGTAAACTTAACCAACAATGTAAAGCACTTGTATTCAGAAAATTATGTCATTTTTTTCTCTTAATATATTTTTATTGAAGGATATCTTTCATACATGGACATACATACTTGGTTTGTATAGCAAAATTGTTAAACTTCAGAAATAAATAGGAATAACACTACACAAGGGTCTCATACTTCTCATCTCCACCAACTCCTTGCATTCTTTTGATCCATCTGTTACGAACTAGGCTAGATCAGTCTTGCAATATTATTAATCACTGTAGCCCATGTCTCATATATCATGTCTTTTTCCAGGCATCCCCTGTTTTTTAAAACAAATCTATTTCACTGATACATAGTTTTAAAAATCCAATCAATCCACAGTGTACAATGAATGATGTTTGATATGTTTAAAGAGTCATGCTTTGATCACTTCAGTCATTTATAAACCTTTTCATTATAAGTCATTGTTAAATAAAAAAGATCTAAATAATTGGAAGAACATTCCTTCCTCACAGATTGGAAGACTAAATAGCATTAAGATGTCAATTCTATTCAAATCGATATACAGATTCAAAGCAATCCTGTTAAAAATTCCACCAATATTTTTAAGATAAATGGAAAACACAATTATCAAATTTATTTGGAAGAGTAAGGGCTCCTAAATAGCCAGAAACATCTTAAAAAGGAAAAATGAAGTTGGAGGATCTCACTTCTGGACTTTAAATCACATTACCTAGCTACAGTGGTAAAAACAGCATGGTACTGGCGTAAAAACAGACACAGATCAATGGAAGTGAACTGATGGTTCAGAAACAGACCTTTACATCTAGGGTCAAGTGATTTTTGACAAGCCTGTCAAACCCACCCAACTTGGGCAGGTCCATACAACAAATGGTGCTAAAAGAACTGGATATCCATAGCTAAAAAAAGGAAGAAGACCCCTATCTCACATCTTATACTAAAATTAACTCAACATGGATCAAAACCCTAAATATAAAAGCAAGAACCATAAAGCTTCTAGAAAAAACTGTAGGAAAATATCTTCAAGCCCTGGTGCTAGGTTGTGGATTCTTAAAGAAGATAAGGAGAGGACTGATGTGGACTACTGATGTTTAATGTATGTAGAAGTTTTAATTAACTTTACTATAAAAGTGTAGATACATGTAGAGTTGATGGTAACACATTATAGTGTGTAACAGCTGATTTAGAAATGAGAATGTGGCTGCAAATGGTAGTCTAGGTATGTAAATGTCAATTGAAAAAAAGCTAGACAATAATCTAGGGATGGAATAGCACAGTAAACCCAGAGGTGGATGAGAATTGTGATTGATGGTACAGATGCAAGAGTGTCCTTTGTGAGCTAAAGCAGATGTATGTCACTATTGCAGGGTGGTGTGAATGGGAAAAGCATGGGAAAAATACAACTGGAATGAGCTATGGACTGTGGTTAACAGTAATAATGTAATATTCATGCATCTAAGCCAAAGATGTACTGTGCTGATAATGGGAGAGTATGGAAAAAGTGTGCCAATGTAAGCTATGGCCCTGGTAATAGTCTGATGATATTATCTCATAATCTGTAATAAATGTTCTACTACAATATGGTGTGTTGATGGAGGGGTGTTGTATGGGAATTCTGCATATGTACATGATTGTTTTGTAAATTTACAACTTCTGTCATAAAAATATATTTTAAAAATAATAATAGGGTGGGTGGGGGAAAAAATACACCAAATGTAAGATAAGGACTATAGTTAGTAGTAAGCTTTTGACAATATTCTTTCATAATTTGTAACAAATGTCTCACAATAATGCAAGGTGAGTTGATGTATGGGACCCATGTATGATGTTATGCTTGTTTGCTTTGTAAGTTCACAACTTTAACTGTACATTTATTGTATATGTATGTTCATGGATAAGTGATATAGTAATAATAATAATGATAATAATAATAGGCTGGGTTGGGGGAAAATACACCAAATGTAAGACATTTTGATTAGTAGTCATAGTTTGAGGATGTTCTTCAATCATTAATTAAAAATGTTTCACAACAATGCAAGATATTGGCGGTAAGTGAGGTTTGAGAGCTCTGTATGATGTATGTTTGTTTTGTAAGTTCGGTTCTGTAAGCTCTGTATGTTTGTTTTGTAAGTTCACAACTATTAGTCTATGCTTATTGTTAATGTATATTTACGTATGAGCGATATACTTAAATTTTAAAAAATCACAAACACTGGACAAGCAGCTGTGTGTAGCCATTTCAAACACAAAAACTGATCTTTAAAACAAAAATTTTAATGGACATAAACTCAAGTTTCTCATAAAAAATTTCAGAGGATGTTATTTGGAAGTTTCATGTACAATCAATTTCCAATATATTCCCCCACATTTTGTACTTTTAAATAAAGACTATTGAACTTTTACTAGATTCCAAATGGAAGCCCTTGGCTCTCTCCACTGTACCTCATTGTCCTTGACTGGATCCTTTGGAAACAAATTCTGAGACAGAGAATTATAGGCAAAAGTTTTATTGGGGAATGTTTTCAGGAGATGTGCTGTAGGGAAGTAAGAGCAGGAAGGTTGGGCTGAGGGAAAAGCTAACCCATACTCCAGTTACAACTGAAGTCTCAGCTGATGCTACCTAGAGCTCTAGAGCTGGGCTGCACCATCAGAATTGTTATAAATTGAGGCAAGGTGGCCAGCCTGTATATTCCCACTTCAGCCAATCATTAGGTCTGCATAACCTTGAGTGAGCAAGGAATCTTGTGATGTATCTGAAGTCGATTTCCTCAGAAGCTCTCTGATAGGTAAGTCAGCCCTGGACATAGTATCCCAGACTATACAGCATGCAATGCTCAGAAAGTGCTGCTGAGTGATAGAAGAACTAACTTTGTTTTTTTAACTACTTCAATCATCTCCTGAGATACATTTAACTGGGTTATTTATATTAGACATACTCTTTCTGAATATTCTGTACTTCCTGATTTTAATCATCACTGTGGATAATAGTATTATATTTTTCACAGCACTTAGTACTATAAAATATTGTAAATTAGTTTATACACTGTAATATTTTTGTGTTACCATTTTAATATTAAGATTTGAAGGTAAATTGTCAGCTTCTTTCATTATTTTATCTCCAGCCCTTAGAATATTGATTTACAAACTCAATAAATATATACTAAATGAATGACAAAATGAATGAATGACCTCTCTCTCTTATTCTTTTTTACTTTATGTCCTATTTCTCAGCATCTTATCTTGCTATAAAATGTGTTTGAATGGAAATGGCACAAAACTCACCCTGATAACTCCCTTGGACATCAAAGGATCCACAAAGATTTGTGAAATACTACTTGGTGAATGATCCTGCTCAAGAATTTACTACTGGTGTTTTAAGGAAAATTGTTTTCCTTAATTTCAAATTAGATTTGCTTTAAATATACTAAAAATACTTTTTTCTGCATATTATAATTCATCTATAATTATAGAATTGTCAGTGCTATGGAATATGAAGTTCTCCATGTCCATACATTCTTCAACTGTGTAATTGCTGCCTACTCTTGAGAAATTTAGAACTAGGGAATATAGACTCAAAAACATTTTCCATTTCTTATCTCTTTCAGGATGTTGTCTTACTCTGATAATTCTATAACTCTTAGTGGAGATAAATTTCCCTTCTGGGTGTTGCTAACTTATCTGAAAATGTTATAGCACAGTTTATAACTTCTGAGTAGACTTTTTGCTGTTAATCTGTGCAGAAACTGTTTCATCAACTTCTGCTTTATCAGTAGAGATAAATGGTATTGGATAGTTTTTGTTTTTGGCTTTTTTCTTTCTGGTTTTTACTTATACCATCAAGAAGAAACTCCTTTTAAAATGTTTCAATTTTTCCATTTTTCTGCTTTTCTACCCTTGTTATTATTTTGGAACTGCTGTGTTTCTTTCACAATCCATAATAAATATTAACCATTTTAAATTATACAGGACTTGTGACCCATTTTCATAATACAGCTTTCAGACATTCCCACTACAGAAAACAATTTTTTTTTCAAATTGGCCAAAGATATTTTAGTGGGTAACTGAATTTCTTTATTTTCTTAATTTTTCTTTAGGTTCTAATGTACTTGGTTGTACGTTCAAATTTACCATTTGCCCCAAAGTTTTCAATGGCTTCCTTCCACACAGTTCATGATCTTTCTAATATATTCCTTTTTGTTGCTGTTACTTTCAGGGCCTTTAGTTTCAAATAAATTTAATCTGTCACATTTCCACTGTTTGAAACAATTTGATTGAAGTATAACCCTAAATAATCAAGCAACATTTACAAGAAGTCCTGTATTTTATAGGACTATTAATGTTTTAATGTTGATCCTATTAATAGCCCTTAGAAAGAAACATCTAGGTTTGTCTCTATTCTGATTCTGTTCATTGCTTATGACCTTTTCTGTGGTGTTTTGCTTACTTCCTAGAATTATGAAGAATTCCCATTTGCTTAAAAGTTGCTCAGTAATTGCAATATGTAATAATTATTAACATTTTTATCATTATGATTTAAGCATTATTTCCACTTTGTACATAAGTTCATTATTCCCTATAACCTCTTTGTAAAAGTCCATCAAAATATTATTATAATCTGTTCTATGAATGCGGAAACTAAAATCAGATTGGGTAAGCAATTTTCTATCATTAAACCATCAATAGGTATAATGATAGGGAATTCAGGTTTCAAATCTTTGCTTATCAATGATATTTACTGCCTCAAATGTGTGTCTTTCTTTAAAAGATAGACATTTCCTTTCTTCATTGAAGCTCCAAAACAATAATCCTACCAGGCTTGTAATGCCAATTCTATGAATAAAAGCATGCAATGAAGCAATTGCCACAGGTAAAACTCTTTCTTCTTACTCCACCCAATTCTATCATTTCTGTGATTTGAGTATGATTGATAGTAGGAAGTAGCTTGGAAGGAATCTTTGGAGGCAGAATGCTTTCTGAGAGAAGCTCCTACATTACAGGTTTTGTCTTAAGCAATTTACTTGCACAGATTGCCAGCAACCTTCCAGAGTAAAGGGGTTGCTTGCTCTTAAATCAACTTGCTGGTTAACTCTTTCATTCCTCTCTACATCAGTTAGTAGTTTTTTTTTACCCCCACCATACCACCGCCCACCCATCTACTCTATTTCATTCTTGCTTAAAAAAAACCCTGTACGCAATGCTCATTTTCTAAATTATGTGCATTAAGGAAACTTTCCCAATCCTTTTTTGAAGTCCTGTCCAAATATTAACTCTTATTTATCCAAGGTGACTTGTGCAAACAAAATTCTGTAAGCTCTGCCCTCTTCACTATATCAAAAATATTTTCTATGTTATTAAAAGTTTATTTCCCTTTAAATTTAAATAATGCAAAACAGTAAGCAAAATAGCAGAATTTATGAATAAATATTTTACAGAAGTCATATGATTAACAAATAGGCATATGAAAAAATCTGACATTATTAATCAGAGAAAAACAAAAAAGATTAACAGTGTGCCATAATAACCTATAAATTAGTAGCAAGAAAAGAAGAGTACTGACTGTTGCCACTTCAACCGTAGTTGACATCACAAGGGGAAAAGTGCAATAGAAAAAAACAGAATTTATATGTATTTGCCAAAGAACAATAAGGAGAAAGTCAATATTTCTGGTCCATATAATTCTTGGAGATAGAGCTTCATTCTCTCTTTGGTGGGAATTAGGACAATTTCAAGACAGTTGAGCCCTCCTTAGGACAGAGAGATCAAGCCATTCAATGTTTTCAAAGCAACAAACTTTAGAGGATAGGTGGTAGTTATCTAGGGATATAATATATATATCATGATTTTATATTCATATTATACTTATTTATTTTAAATAACATATATTTGAAAGCCGTATTTGCTCTTTTGAGATTTATTGATGCCTACAAGTGCAAATATTTCACAAATGTGTGCAAAGTTTAAAAATGTATAGTTTAAGGCTGAAACTCAGGCATGGTAAATACCTTTATGTATTATTTATATGGAAAAAAAAAGATCTTACTTAAATTCACATGAGATTTTCCCATTTCATTTGTAACATAAACATCATCCCAGTTCATGAATTTAATTTTTCTTCCTTAGCTTCTTGTCACACTTTAGCTGAGCCACAGAAATAGAAACTGAATACTATGTGTATATTTTAACATAGATTATTTCTCCAGGTTGTATTTCTACCAGAATCTTTTGTTCAAAGTTATTGAATGCATTTCTTAAGAATGAGCCACTTCAAAATGATGTTTCTTGAATTATAAGCATAATGTGCATGTGTTTGGATAAAAAAAAGGAAGAAAGAAATATTTTTCAAAAAAACAGATGAGTAAGTTAGCATAGCCAAAGGGCAGTAACATCTGATGTGGTGACAGGCTTTGCCTGTTTCACGTATTAATGCAGTTTCCATAACAACCACCACATCACATGAGAGTTCAAAATAAATTGTAATTGCCAAGAACTCTTAAAAGGAAACACACTAGACTCTGATATAATTTTTAAAATCAACTAAATGTTTCTGAATCTAAATCCTTAACTCAGTCCCAACAATGAAACTTTATGGAGGCCACCAACCCAAATCTGTCTCCTCATACATAAAATGAGGATAAAAATATATGTAATGCCTGGCTTACAAGATCAGTGAGTGATAGATGTGGATGTGCTTTGGAAAGTGAAATGTGCTGGATGAATGAGGAGCATGATTAATTTACAGAATCTTAGACTATTATAACTGAAAGAAACATTATAGGCCAACTGATCCCAGTCCCTTATTTCACAGATGAAGCCAAAAAGTACTAAGTAACGTCCATGGGATTACCTTAGGTGAGTGTCAAGGTCTTGATTAAAATGTAGATCATTATCTCTACTCCTAGTACTCTTGGACTTTGCCTCTCTTTTCCCCTGTGATCAGCTACTGCTCAGTAAGATCCACCACCCCCTCCTCCCTGACCTACCATAACAGTTACTCTGATGGAAAGCAGTCACTCCAATCTTCAGAGGATACAGAACTGCACAGATCTGGCTCGTGACCAGCTGGTTATACAGAACTTCAAGTTTATCTCTTTCATGGCAGGGAGTCTTACTATTAATACCTCATTGACTTCCAAGCATAATCTTCCTGCAAGTTGTTTCAGCCTTTTTAGTGTTTGAAAATGATCTTTGATGTAACTTAAATTTTTAATATAAATCAAAAGAGACTAATTGTCTAGGCATTATGGAAACTGAAAGGGGATAAAATCTCTCTTCTGAAAGAAATTCTATCTAAGTAGTCTTAATTGAAATGGTCTCACAAGTGGCAACTAATTTTAAATGCATGTTATAGTTCCGTTCAGGGGCACTTTCATATACAGATCTAATTTAATCCTCAAATAAATCTCTTTTGGAAGTGGTTTTATCACATTCTGTTTATGAAAAAGCTGATTTATCAGAGGTATTAACTAACCTTTCTATAGTGACACTAATATTGGAACCAGGATTTGAACCTATGTTTTTGTTTGTTCATTTGTTTCCAAATTAGCAGCTTCTGTCATTACTTCATAGTATCTGCATAATCAGAAAGTGCCTTTGACCAGTCTTGCCCACTGTCCAAAGTCATGTGCCTGTGTGGCCTAGAATGGAAGAATCTTGACACAGCCCTAAGTCTTACACAATCTCCTGAGATTCCTTTACCCATTGGAAACTGTTTTTATCAGTCCATTTCTTCTGACTTCAGCTACTAATCTCAGTTCCTGCCTTTAACTTGCTTTCTCACCTTAACTCATAGTCTTTCTTGATTCCTGACTCTAACACTGATTACTGATTATGTCATCTTGATTTGTTCCTATTGGCCCCATGGACAGACCTCACCTAACCTATCCAGGCATGAGGGTTAAAAGCCAGTAAGTCCCTGCTACCAAGAGCTTAACCTTGGTCACATATTAGCTGATCATAGGTGTGACAGATTGAGTTATGTACCCCAGAGAATAAGCATGTTTGTAATCTTCTGGGCATGAACTCATTATCAACAGGCTCTCTTAAAGATGTTATTTTTCTTATGGATAGCCAAC
The DNA here is from genome assembly GCF_030445035.2 of Dasypus novemcinctus. Taxonomy (NCBI): domain Eukaryota; kingdom Metazoa; phylum Chordata; class Mammalia; order Cingulata; family Dasypodidae; genus Dasypus; species Dasypus novemcinctus. The sequence goes on from NC_080677.1 coordinate 73,854,639, forward strand.
TGAATCAGGATGGGTCTTAATCCTATATACAGAGTTCATGTAAAGACAAAAATGCAGAAAGGAGCCAGAGAGCCAGAGGTCAGCAGAACCCAGAAGAGAAAGGAGAGGACTTCATTATCTGATGGGAAAGCCAGTGTACCCAGGGACTGCCAGCCAACCAGAATGCTAGTGATCTCAGGAGGAAGCAAGCCTTCCTGCCTCCAAAACAGAGAGACAATAAATCCCATGTGGTTTAAGCCAACCCATTGATTTGTCATAGTAGCCTGGAAATTAAGACAATAGTTGGCACATTCATAAAAGATAACAGGGCCACAGAGTTTCTCTTATCTTTTTCTGAAATCACTGAGGAGTTGTTTAGGGAAAGACACTTATTCAGGTCTCTTTTTCAAGGGTTCTGTATTGGCAGACGATTAAATGATAGTGGAAATCCAGGAATCAATCTGAATCACCTAAAAAACTCTCCTCTCTGACTATGAGGGAACCTGGGGAATGATTAGGAAGGCAGCTGAAATCCAGAAGCGTTGAGCTGAGTAGAGGCTCATTGATTTACACACTCAAGTGTATAATTTAAAAGACCATTATATTTTTTTGTGCACTTCTGTTCTACCCCAGTCTGCCATCTCCAGAAAGAAGAACTTTGTGTATTGTTCGGTAATGCACCCCTAATACCCAGCACAGTGACTGGCTATTAGGAGATGTTCAATGATTTAAATTTTGAACAAATAGACGAATAAATCCTTTCAAGAAAATATATGATAGTTAAAAGTAGACTTCCTTTTTAAGAACCATAGTTTTAGTTAATTGTACTCAGTTTCAGGTTACTTACATGATGTTACCTTTCTCTTCTTATTCCTTGCAATTTGGAATTAGTTTTCATTGTTTCCTGAAGAAAAAATTAAATGTGGGATTGTTGGCTTAGGGAAGATAGCCTGTTAAAGCTATGGTACAAGTGAAATGATAAAAATAGACTTCTAAATTTATTGACTTATCCATTGCAGAAAATTAGACAATGAGTCTATTTGAGTGATAATATTTTCAATTTAGGCATAAATTTGAAAACCAACAAATGCCTAAAGTACTTGACAGTAATATGCGTTGTGAAATGTTTGTTGACATTTTTTTTTTAAACCAGTATGTGAAAGATATTATATCAGTGTTTTTTCTCCTGATTGGTCTAAAATTAAGCTGGGTGCATCAACACTACCAGGCATTTCAAAGTTTAAAAATCGAAGAAAGTTCAAAATAAAATTGAACAACAGGGGATCTCTGGGGCATTCTTCCATATCCACATAGGATAGCTAAGTTAGACTTTGAGAGAGGTCTCTCCTTTCCTGTAATATCTTTGGGTGGAAAGGGCTATAGCCTGTCTTGATTATTTACTGCAATGTCTAAAGCCTATCCAGAAGATAGACTTAACTATATAAATTAATTCATTCCCATTGCAAAATAAGAACATTGTTCTTGTTTTATTCTAACAGGATAGGAAGTGATCTAGTCTCCACCACTGTGTTCTTTTACTTTACTAGCATACTTTTCATAGGCTAGTGTTTTACACATGGTAGAACATGATAAATAATTAATGATTTATCCTCACATGTAGCTTAATTCATTGCAATTTATATAATTTCTACTAATATCATGACATTTATGGAATACAGTGTAAATATTGGCATCTCTATAACACTTTCTAATGTGTTTACTTTATAAATCACAACTTTCTCATTATGGTTGTATTTACAAACTATCATCACTGCCCTACCTAACCTCCCCTTACCCCACACTTTTACCACCAATAATCCTATTCTAGGTATACTATAAAAAGTACCTCTTATAAGACATAGGTAAATTTTAGAAATGGAAGGAATTTCTAGAGAACATCTAGTTAACATGACCATTTTACATGCAAGGGTCCTGGGGCCTAGAAGTCATTGGGTCACTTTTCTGGTTAGTGGTAAAGTCCTTGATAACCAGTTCCCAGTCCATCTTATTTCTGCTCTAAATTTTAGATTAGCTACATTCATAAGAAAATATCAGTTTTGAATTCATTCATTATTTCTCTTATAGTTCTTAACTTTCTACAAATAATACATCAAAGCTACAAACAGCTGAAAAGTTCACAAATAAATTGTACCTCATCTGATTAGGCTGATATCATCTTCCTGTCCAGGATTGTAATCACTGGGAGAAGTGACATCAGCTCTCTCAATCCACAAGGCAGAAATAGTTATTCAAATAAACTTGGCATGACTAGGAAAATCACTCAAACATTATTAATAAATTCAAGAATGCTTTGGCAAAAGATGCAGGATTTAAATCTGCAGCCTTTCAGACTACATGGCACAGACCAATCATCTGATATCGAAGTCTTAGCACTTTAAAGTGGTCCTAGTTGCTGCTGCCACCTGGATTCTGTGCTTCCTGGTAGCAGACAAAAAACACTCCTTAGGGTATAGTGTTTCCCAAGAGAGAGATTCCTTCAACTTCTGGCCCTGATCATTGTGAGTGTTCAATAAATGTTGATGATCAACTAGTTCATTGAACATAAAGAGTGGAAGTGAAGGTTGTGGGACCTTGGGTCTATCTGGATTTGAATCTTGCCCTCTTCTTACTAGCTCTGTAACTTGGACAAGTGATTTATTTTTTGACCCTCAATTTCCTTAGCTATAAAATGGAGCTAATGACATCTCTGAGCATTGTTGCCAGGGTTAAATGATGTATTGCATGCAAAGTGCTTAGAAAATGCCTGGCACAGAAGGAACACCCAACAATTTCTAGCTATTATGATTAATTCACTGATAGTTTATTTTTTAATATAAATATGAAACAAATGATAGATTCTGAGCACAGGATTTTACAAGCACAGGGCGGGTCTGAGTTTGAACAACTTCCCACTTGTGCAGCCTTGGCCAAGTAAGTTAACCACTCTGTGTCTGTTTCCTCATATATAAAACAAGCATCATAATACTGCCAATACTTCCTACTTCATACCATGTTAGGAAGTTTAATGAGTCACTATATATAAAGCACTAAGAATAGTACTTGGACTGTAGTTAGCACATTGCAGACATTTGCTATTCTGGATTTTATGTAAAGAAGGACACAATCAGAACTACTTCCATTTGTATATTTACTTGAATGTGAAATAAAAAGGTTTGACAGTCATTTTCATTATTTTTGAATCAAAATATTCCATACTCTTATTGTGTCAAATACTTATTATTCTCTTTGACAAGGGATGATATGAGATGAAGATGCCTATAAATCACACAGAATTTCTTTGCAAAGTCTACTGATGAATTGCTGTTTTGGTTTTTCCAGAATTGTGTTAGATCAGTTGAATAACACCCACCTGTCCCATACCATCCAATTCCCACCCAGTATCTCCTTGGATTTATGAGTTTATAAGTGGCAGAGAACCAATTAAATTACAGAAGAACACAGATATAAAAAATTCTATTATGCAAATAGCAGTTCTGCTAGGTGGAATGTGTCAGGCATCCTGGGTAACAGATATTTACAACAAAGGTTATAATCCTCTGCATCATGGAAAACAACAGGAAGATGTTGAAATGCATATTGAAATGAGAAAGCAAAAAATTGCATGACCCTGAAGTCTGGGTTTTCACACTTATCTTAACCTTTTCTGCCAGTATACTGTGAGTTTTGCTTTTCAGACTTTTTTCAGATCAATGTGTGTGTTTGTGTACAATTATACAAGCAAATATGTATATGCAGAACAAATGATTAGACAAACAACCTAAAAGAAACATATAACCCCTTTACGAAAGGCATTTTTTCTCTTTTTGTCTTCCTATTTGCATATGCACACCTTTTTATGTTACTAAACTAAAATGTATATACAGTTTTGTATCATAGTTTTTACTGTTAAGATATAAATATTTTCATGGTGATATAATTTGATAAAAAACAGAAATGATGTCTCCCGCATTTGTATAAAGCATGGCTCTTTCCAGTTATATGATTTTCTAATGTAACTATTCCTGGGAAGAAAAGAAAGCTATTCCTTTAAATATATACATTTTAGTTTTAATAACTAAGTGATTTTCTAGAACAGTATAGCAAAAGAACCACTACTTTTATGCGTTTATGACCAATCAAGAAGCTATCTGTCAATCTGTCTTTATCAGATTTCCACAAGCTTCTATTCTAAGAGAGAATCTGCTATCCGAACAGTGAGGAGGTTAGCTCTGTTTGGGAACACTCTATTGCTTGTGGACAGTTCTGCATTAGTGCTAATGGATTGAGGTCATTAGTTAATTTGTATGAGGATTCTCTTTGTTCTGTATCTGTCCTAAACTTACCTGGCTTACCACTTGCAAAAAAGAACTTACAGGTTTCTTTACACCTCTATAATAGGTGAAGAATTGCTAGACCTGGACTCTCAAGGGCCTCAGAATGGATGGGAATCAGGACCTCCCATGACCCAGGCACGCCTAAGAAAGCTTGACCTGTGATGTAGTTATGCCTAAGCTGCTGTGACAAATATTACACAGTAGGTTTGCTTAGACAAAGGGAAAGTATTAGTTTACTATTTTAAAGTCCAAATCAAAAGCAGAATGGCACGAACACATTTCCTCCTGTGTCAGGAGCCTTCTTGTGCTGGTTGCTGGCAAGCCTTGGAGTTTGCTGGTTTTCCTGTCACATGGCAATGTCCTCTCCTTTCTCTTTTCATTCCACTGACTTCTGTCTTAATGACTTATCTTTGCTTATAAAGCACTCAAGTAATCCAGATTAAGGCCCACCCTCATTTAGTCAGGCCACTCCTTAACTAAAAATAACATCAAGAGATCCTATTTGCAATGATTCATACCCACAGGAAAACATTTTAAGAGTAAAATGTCTGAATTGGGGTTTATAATTCAATCTATTACACCTGTGGTTTTAGGAAACCAGAGATGCCCAAACTAAGGATCAGGGAGAGCTTTCCAGAAGTAATTGCCTCTCAACCACCATCTGAAGATCACTCTCCAGGTCAGCTTCTCATCTGCCCTTGAGTTTGACCATAAGTCTGCTGCTTCCTCTTCTTTGCCGAGAAATTACAACAGCTTTTGAACAGATCCTGAGGAAATAGAAACCTTAGCTTTTTTCCTCAGACTCAAAAGACTGTAGCATTTTTATTTTCTCCAAAGACTTTTCCTTTCACCTTCTCTTCCTCTTTCTTGACACCAGAATTTCAGAAGTTTCTGGAGCACATAGGTGGTCCTATTTTCTCTGGAAAGTGATAGAGAAGGGCTTCTTCCAGCAAGATGGAGAAAGAAGAGGCTCCACTACAGGGAGAGCACCAGATCTGGGGATACTCTGAGGATGACCAAGTAGTGACTTCCTCCTGCAAATGGTCATTCCCTGCCAATAACTTGGAATTATCAGATTCACCTGCTGTAAGTCAGTCTACTTCCAGGAGGTACAAATGTCTTCTTTCTTCCTCAGCATAAGGCTGTACATATTTGGAGTCTATTTTTCATTATATTATAGTGTTGAACTTTCCTGTCTTGTCTTTTGGGAGATAAGACACAAAAGTCACATTTTACTGTATGGATAATTTAAAGTTGATATTAAAAGTAAAGTCAGAAATGAGGTAGTAGGCTAATAGGGATGAATTATCTGAAGCAAGAGACATATTTCAATGGGAGACTTTTCACTCTGGAGAAACTAATATACCAAGGTTGTATTTTCATTCCTTTCTGAATAAAGAAAGTGGTGACTAACACCGAGGGAAAACTCAACAAAACACAAAACCATAGCAACAGATTACCAAGCAATTGTTGTATATTCCATACCATGTGATCCAGATGCTGCCAAATATTCTAGTGTAGGTATGTGCTCACTCAAGAGCTCTTTAACAGTACATGCAGTACCTATGAGATGCTTTGAGACACTCTGTGATAGCCTTGTCTAAGAAACTGCATTAGTCACATGTATGTCACTTGCTTCTATTTCTCATATTTTCAGGGCAGTCTTTGTATTTCTATAACTGAGGTATTGTTTTTTGTGACCATCCCTCTCTTCGAGACTAAGAGCTTGTAATGAGTCATCCTGGACTCTGTGCCCATAGACTACAAATTGCCCATTCTTTATGACTCAGGTTTATTATAGCTAGAATACTTTGAAGACAGAACTGTCAGGATCTCCTGCCCCTCACTCTACAAATTCACTGTGGCCTTGGATAAAAAGGAAAACATGTCTAAAGAGATCAATCCATGAGTAGCTTAAATTACTCACCTGACCTAACTCTACCCTTCCAAATCCTACCCAGTTTTGTACAATATTATAGCATGTTTTGCTAAATGCTGCCAAGGCACTATACCAGAAATGAGTTGGTTTTTACAATGAGAATTTATTTGGTTAAAAGCTTACAGTTGTGAGGCCATGAAAATGTCCAAATTAAGGCATCATCAGAGATGTTTTCTCACCTAGCTGTGGCCGTGGGCGGTCAGGCACATGGGGGTGTCTACTTATCTCTCCCCTCTCCTTCAGGTCTCATTGCCTTCAACAACAGTTCAGGCTGCTCCATCTGTGGCTTTTCTCTTTCTTAGTTTTGTCAACTTCTGGAGGCTTTTCTCTGTCCTTGTGGGCTTCTTTCTCCATCTTCATTTTATTCCTCCATTTATAAAGGATTCCAGTAAGAGGATTAAGACCTACCCTGGATCATGCAATCTAATCAAAGGTCCTTGACTGCAGTGATTTAGTCATAAGGTCCAACATACTATAGGCCTACACATACAGGAATGGATTAGTGTAAGTACAGGATTTTCTGGGTTCTGCAAAATTCTCAAACTACCAAAGAGCCCAATCACAGAAAATGGAGAACAAAGTTTCTGAGAAATAAAGTTTAACTAAATGGTTTTTAAAAAAAGTAACCTTGCATAGTAACCCCATGCACTGTGGCATGGGGAATCATATCAAAGTTTCCGTTTCTTCAGAAAAAGATAGTGATAATATCAGGACCATTTTCTTTAACAGAACCGGAAATGACAAGTTCACCTCTTTCAGATAATTTAAGTAAACCAGTATCCAAAGACGTGAAATGAATTGTTCAAGGTGACACTGCATGGATAGCAAAATCTTAACCTCATCTCTTTTGACTCCTAGCCCTGAGCCCCTTCCATTGCCCCCTAATGACAAAAAGGGGCAACATTTTATCACATGGTTTAGAAAGAATCTTATACCAGAATATATTTCCCACAACAACAACCTTTTTCCTTCTGAGGGCTCCAAAAAAGTCCTTTCAGAAGAGGATGTATTTCTGAAGATATTATCATCAGACAGTCTTGGGGAAATAAGTAGTATTTCCCCATCAGAATTTTGCAGCAGCTGTGACTAAGTGACTAATCCAACATGCATAAAACTCTCCCGCAGAAAATGGTAATACATAATTTGCTACTGAATGTTCCTTGACGAAGGAAGTGTAGGAAATTAAAAAGAGAATTAGGGTAGGTTTTTAAAGAGATCTTTGAGGATCCTGTTTTCCAGTTTCTGAATAATATGATAGAAAATATGAAAGGAACATCATGGCACCTAGGGAAGACAGAAACCAAGAATTGTATTGTTCAAAATGAATTATCATTCATATTTCTAATTTTTCCTACCTCATGACATGGGGATGGGCCTACAGCTGTGCCAAATGAACTTAGTTATATTACTAAGAGGAAAATTTTCAAATAACTAAAGATGAGTGATTTTTATATCTTGTTAAAGTATTTCAATATAAGGGTTATGCTTAAAACATGTATTTTCTATTTTTTTTAAAATAGAAATATATTATATCTGCATATGGTTTAACTTAGAGAAAAGTTTATAGAAAAGTAGGTTTACAGAAAAGTCATGCATGAAATACAAAGTTCTCAAGTGAAAGCTAACATTAATTCACCTGGAGAATATGAGTTAAAGCATGAGGAGATTTAAGGGTAAAGGTCAAGACATATCGAGTTGCAGAGAAAATTCAGAGTTGGCTATGAGAGACAAAACCAAGAATAGGTGTTCAACAAAGTTTAGAATGAAAAAAAAATGGGGAAAGCAAGATGAGCAGATAAGGCATAACTGCTTCAACTGGGAGATAATCTGTCTGACTGTCATTCCATAATGGCTAGTAACTCTTGATACACCAATAGTTAAGAATGATTTAACAATCCACCAACCCTTCTTTAGTTTCTTACTACCGGATACAGTAGATCCAAGACTTCCCATCAGCAACTTCTGAAAAATCACTTCATTTTCTAGCATATTCTTGAGCTATACAACTAGAATTCAACTACTTGTGTTTGAATACTATCTTTGCCAGTTATGAGTTGTACATCGTTAAGCTAGTTATTTAAGCTGTGCCTTCATATGCAAAGTAAGCCTAATAATATCTATTCAACATAATTGTTTTGAAAATTAATAAGATAATGCACATCCAATTAATATAGAGGTTGGCATAGATTAAGTGCTCAATAAATGGTAGGTGCTACTATCAACTGCAACTATTATCCTTGATTCCAGAGTTGGGCCTGTTATGGTTCCAACTCATTCTATACCATGAATGCTGGCATCTTTGCTGGGGTTTCTGCTGGAGGTGGCAAAGCCACGGGCATAAGGCAGAAACTGTTTTCCCTAGGAATAACAGGAATCATCAATGGATATACACAATCTCTATGATATTGAATGGGCACCAAAAGTGGTTTCCAAGTTATCTAAGAAATTTTAAAAATATTTAGATTACATAAATGTTACATAAAAATATAGGGGATGGGGAAACGGCTGCGGCTGAATCAGTTGGGCTCCCGACTACCATATAGGAGGCCCTGAGTTCATGTCCTGGGACCTCCTTTTGAAGGCAGTCTCATCCGCGCACCATGGAGAGCCGCCGGCCCACAAACACCATGGAAAGCTGACTCAGCAAGGTGACACAACAAAAAGGGAGACAAGTAAAAACACAGAAGAGCATTCAGTGAATGGACACAGAGAGCAGACAGCAAGCAAGCCACAGGGAGAGGGATAAAAAAATATATATATAGGGGATCCCCTTATGCCCCACTCCCTATACCTCCCACATTTTCCCACATTAGCAACATCCTTCATTAGTGTGGTACATTTGTTACAATTGATGAAAACATTTTGGAACATTGCCCCTAAGCATGAATTATAGTTTACATTGTAATTTACATTCTTTCCCACACAATTTTGTAGGTTGCAGCAAGATATGTATTGCCCTGTATCTGTTGTAATGTCATTCATGACAATTCCCAAGTCCTGAAAATACCCCCGTATTGCACTTATTTTTCTCTCTCCCTGCCATCAGAATCTCCAGTGGCCACTGCCTCCATGTTAATGACATAATTTCTTCCATTGCTAGAATAACAATAAGTCTATAGTAGAATACCAGTAAGTCTACTTTAGTCTACAATTCATTCCCCAATACTGAGGATTCTGGGATGGTGATGCCCACTTCACCTCTAATTGAGAGGTAGCTTTCCTCCCATGGGGCCAATGGATTGGACTCTCTTGTTTGCACTTGTAGACACTCTCGGTTCCTTGGGATGGTCATTGTCCATCACCATCTCCTTGTTACTTATCCACGGTGAATTCAATAAACTGTAGAGTAGGTGTTGGAATTCCACTGAGATTCAGGGTCCAGCTGGCAGATGGACAGCCCAAATATTTTAGTCTCTTGGACATACACCTACGAACCCTAGTACTAATTATAGGTTCAAATAGAAGTGTCAGAAGAGCCATGTTTAGGGAAACCATAACTGAGCCCAACTCTAACATATAGGGGAGCACAAATTCCAAAGTAGGGCCTACTGGCAAGGCATCAAACTCCTGAGCTATCTACCCTGACTATAGTGTCTGGATTTCTCCAGAGCCCTCAGAAGCCTATCTAGGGAATTTTTAAAACAAGTTTTGTCTGAAGAAGAGCACACCCAAATGTTCAAAATTTATTATGCTTTAAACCATCTTATTTCATGTTTACTACGTCCCTTACAGAGAAACCAAATCACATAGTGCTAGACATGCAGTAAGTATTCAGGAATTGGGCAACAATGAGTGACATTTTATCCAATCAGTTGAATGTCTTAAAAGGGGAAGGGATTTCAGCATTCAGAGAGAATTTCCCAGCTTGTCTTTGAACAGCCAGTGTCACCCAGGAATTCATAAAGGACCTTCATTGGACTTTCATTGGATCCCCTGGTTTGCAACTTGAGGAATCTGGACTTGTGCAACCCCACGGTCACATGAGAGAATGCCCTGTATCACAATTAGCCCACTGCTTGCTTGATCAAATAATTGGGCACAATTACCTGGCCAATTTAACACATTAACCTAACCACCACAGCATGTTTATGCAACAAAATGGGTACAAACAAATGAAAGAGGCATAGATAATTATATAGTGCTCTAGACTCCTTCAAATCAAAGTGACCATGGTATTTGACATTTAAGTTCTGATATTTCTCTAGCCAAGATTCTACTGGGCAGTCCTTTTAAGTTTTGACAATGTAAAGCCAAAGAAAGATAAGGTAGTCTAATGCCTGAAATATTTGTTTATTAAAATTCTATTTTTAAAACATTTTTCAATGTCACTCTAATTATAATCTGACCAAGTAGGGGAGCAAACATCAAATGCACTCTTGCAAAAAAATAAATACACAAATATATACTTCTCAATATAATACCCAGAGCAAATCTGAAATTGTATTCTTAGAGCAGGTTGACAATAGCAATACAACATGACTACAATAGCATATCCAGTCCCACAACACAGTAAAATTTATTCCTCAGAAAAGGGTTATAGGTAATTTTCCAGAAACTCCTTTAACCTATTTTTGGTTGTATTTTGTGCTCCATTGTTTTTTGAATTAAGAAAATGTGTTCCAGTTTGACATAAAAATTAATGAATATCAAAGCTGGAAGCAAGCAGAGTTAATCTAGTTACAGAATCACTGAAACCAGAATATTGGGTTCAAATAAGGAATTAAAGACGTTAAAGAGTGTCGTTTAATATTACAAAATCATATTCCTTTACTTGGAAAACTAATTAAAGTGAATATGAAGCAATTTTGAAAGGTAATATATTGGACACTTACCCAAGCTTTTACCTCCACCTTTATAAATGAAAGATCTATATAATAAATACCTTTGATTACTTTATTGACTACGCCAAGTTCAGGTGGTACAAATTCACCTGATCTCAAACTGAAAGTTGTTTTATAGAAATCTTTTGTTTTCTAGACAGAGGGCAGTGTACTGTACCTCTTCAATAATGGTGCCCTTTTTATCTAGCAATAATTTCTTTAGAGTTAAAAACTGCTGTGAATATTAATTTGTGGTATATTTATCCACATATTTATAGTCTTACCCAAAGATAAATGTTTTACAAGTATGTTTATTAAGGGAAGAACAAGTTTGCTGTCAATAGTAACACTCCATAAATACCCCCAACTATTTGTTGAAAGGATGACTCAATTAAGAATTGAATTCAAGTGAAATTATTAAAACCAAAATTTATTTGTGCCAGGGTCAACCAAGCACATTAACTAGAGATAAATATGAATGGATTTTAAAGGCCTAGTCACTGACTGATATAGAATGCCTTGAAAGGTGAATAAATGTGATAAAACATATATAACGTCAGTCCTAAAATAGGAGACTATGGGGACGGAGTAGTTGGGAAGTTTGCCTCCTGACTGACAAAGCCTAGGCATTCAATGGCTACCTCAGACCTCTACATCTTTCTTATACTGCCCATTTCTTGGCCCATCTGCTCCAGAAAAATGTGTTTGCATATTAGTAATATTTAAAGTGCCCAGGTTTGGTGTTCTCATGACAATAAATGTGTACATCAAAAGTTCATTCAAAATTCACCCTTAATTTAACCTTTGGCTGTAAATATAAACCATTTATCTCTGCCTTACGGGTGGAAAAGAAAGTTCATTTATGCCAAGGCTACTCAACAGGCTCCCAAACCCAATCGTTTGTTTCTTAGGAAAACTGTTTTCTCTGTGACTACTGAGCATGAACTTGACGCTTCCTGGGTTCTGCCTGAAGAACTGCACTCTGTCCAGCTCTTCATACTCTGACATTCCTCTTCAGAGTCAGATTCCGGAGCTGCCTGTGCTCAGGAAACTTCCTTCTTCTGGTAAAAATTTTATCTCATGTGTGCCTTCATAATTTCTGTAATACTGTCCAATAATACTTAGAATCTTTTTTTGCATAAAAAAGAGTACTATCTGATACTTCGATTTGGAGTTTCCAGCTCATGAAATATAATCCTCTAATATTCTATGGATTTCAGAGCCATTACTAGTCACATATAGATGCTAATGGCTTAAATAAAGATAGATTAGCTTAACTAAAACAAAGTATTTTTATAAATAGTACAATTATAAATAGCAGTCTAATTAATTTAATGGTATTGACTTATTTGCTTAACATACGGGGATATAGTGAATGGATAGCAATATCCTCTTTAACAAAAAATACATGAACATTTTATTATACTGACTTTTCAGGGAAATTATGCCCTTTATAACCATAAAACTTCCATTTTACATAAAACTGGCCAATTACCCAATATTCCATTGCAATAAAACTATAAATAAGCTTTACAGCTATATTCCATGTTTGTGAATACATTCAGTGAAATCAAATAAAAACCAAATATTCCATTATACTTTGACTTTTTAAAAAAGATTTATTTTATTTACTTTTCTTTTGTCCGTTCCCCCACCTCCCCCAGATGGTTCTCTCATCTGCCTGCTCATTGTTTGCTCACCCCCTGCAGGAGGCAGGGGGAACAGAACCGGGACCTCCCACATGAGAGGCAAGTGCCCAACAGTTTAGCCACATCCACTCCCTGCAGGATGCAGCATCTGCGGGCTTATGGCATCTGCTTGTTGCCGCAGGGGCAGATTCTAGCTCATTGCAGTGGGGGTGGAGTCTAAACTCATTGCAGAGGGTGCAGTGCTAAGCTTGTTGCGGTGGGAGGCAGTGGGAGGCAGCTGTCTGCTTGTCTTCTTTTAGAAGGCACCGGGACCCAAAGCCAGGACCTCCCATTTGGTAGGCAGGCAGGCACTTAAGGGGTTGAGCCACATATGCTTCCCAACTTTGGTTTTTGATTACATGGATTCAGATGTCTTAGATTTGAATTTATGATCACATGCCCATGACAGCAGGCAGTAATGTATAATATACTATAGTGTAATTAGCCTATCACATGAGTATTATATCTTTCTTTGGCATAATGAAAATTGATACATTTCTGGCTAAGAAATCATCAGGAGAACAGTTTGTATTTTGCTGGTGAGGAAGTACCTTCAGAAAATAGACTCTGGAAAGTGAAAGTATTCTGCAGGCCTCATTATCATGTTAGGGGTATACAGGGAGGAATAAAGCATTTCAATGTGATTCAAAATTGATATCATGTTTCCAGAAAAATCGTATAAAATGCACATATGATTATGAGCACGAGTAAAGGGAAAATAAATGTTAATGAAATGAAGTACAAAAAAACTTGCACATTAAAAATTCAATGAAGTCAATAAAAAGCAACTAGATCAAATTTAGCAAAAATAAGACAAAAAGGAAGAAAGGGAAGGAAACTCAAAGTAAAATAAATAACATGAAGTAAAATAAAAGGAATAAAATCATATCTATTTTCACACTATAATGTGAAAAGACTGAATTACCCTCCTGTGCTGGTTTCAGTCTTTTGTAAACCCCAGAAAATCCTTAGAAGGATTGACCATAGCAGATCTCAGGGAAAAAGCAGGCCTAGAGGTGAAGGCAGGGACTGCAGAGCCACCACTGTGGCCTGCCCTGTGCCTCATCACCCTCAGCTGAACTTGGTGAGACGGCATCTCTCAATTATGCCTTGATCTGGACACTTCCATGGCATCAGGACTGTAAGCTTTTAATCTAAAAATTCCCTATTGTAAAAACAAGCCCATTTCTGATATATTGTTCCCAGCGGCTTTCAGCAAACTAAAACACCGACTAATATACAAAGATTGTCATTTTAGACTATCGAACAATAAACTCCCTAAAAGCAAGTGATATTCAAAGTTGAAAATGTTGAAATGGGCCAAAGATACTCTAACTTCAAAGAAAAAAAGTAGGAGCTGTAAGTTAATGTCAGACAAGGTGCAAGGTAGATATAAGGATAAAAGAAGAAAAGATTGTTATATTATATAATAAGAAATATAGCATTTGAGGTAACTTTCATAAACATGTTCACCAGACCACATAGTAGTCAAATATAAATTATCCAACATTTATCCAAATAGATAGTTGAAAACCATAGAGGAGATTAAAAATTCAATTAAAGTTCTACTATTAAAAAAATGGTTTAAACTGGTTAGATTAAAAACTAAGTGCAGTATAACTGCTAATAAAAATATATTTGTAGTATCATTTTAATTTACCAGACCACTTAATAATTGGAAAGATCCCCAATTTAACTTTGATGTAATAATCTGATAAAGATAAAAGCAGTATAAAAAGAAAAGCCTATGAACTAATTGCACTATTGATTATAGATGCAAACATTCTAAATATATTTTAGTAAATATCAGGGGAAATATTCAATTCATTGTAATGACAAAAACTAGGACACATCATCACATTTAGGATGTCATTGATTGTGCGAAACATCCTGACTTCAGGGATATTAAAATGTGAAAATAACATGCATCCTAGAATCAATGAAATGTGATCTAAAATGCTTAAAAATAAAGCTTTTAAAAAGACATAAGCCTTAAAATTAGAAAATATAAAATTTAACAGAATACTCAGGCACATCCTTGCATCTGTTACATCAGAATATCTTTTTAAAGTTTCCCAGGGGATTCCAATGTACTGAGAAATTAGAGAACCATTACTTTTGAAGGTAGAAATGGAGGGCATGTGTTTGGATATAATTAGCCTTACCTTACATATTTTTGTTTTGAAATGTGTCATCTATTAAAGCAAGCATTATTTTCATGAATTTGAAAATGGAAAGACATGGAGGAAAATGATTCCAGAGTAATAGAAGAGAGAGAGCAAAGAGAGGGACATGTGGACGAAGAAGACTTTACTATCATTTCCTTTAATAATTTGTCATTTTAGATTGCCCACTAGAGAAAGAAAAATAATTATTAAAGGCACGTTTGATATTATACTTGAGTGGAATAGATAATAGAGAGTGGTCTTCAAATTATTTCACAGTTATGTCCTTTATATTCTTCATAATATACTTCTTAATGTCTGAAATGTTTTTAATTATTATTTTTGCTTTCTTCTTAAGTACAGGGTCTGGGGATTGAACCTGGGGCCTCATCTGCAGGAAGCCGACACTCACCCACTGAGCCACGTCAGCTCCCCTGAGTTGGTTTTCTCACTGGTTTTGCTTGTTGTTTGTTTTTTTAGGGGATGGGAAACCAAACCCAGGACCTCCCGTGTGGGAAGCAGGTGCTCAGCTCCTCTAGCCACATGTGCTCCCTGAAATGCTTTTTAAGAAAAAAATGTTTAAAGCAAGTTTGACATTATATAGGCAGAATAGAGGGTAGTCTATATCAGAATAATCAGGGGTGCTAGGAGAAGATTTTGCCTAAACATTTCTTTCATATATTCCATAGTATCTGAAATGCTTATTATAGGAAAAAGCACTCATTTCATAGATGTGAATATTATAAAGCACATACTCCTTGGAAAGATTAAATATGGAATAAAATTCAAACTGTTATAATAAAATGGCATCAGATACTGTGACAATTACATGAGGAGAAAAAGACATGTGGTGCGAGGGGAGGAGATATCTCTGTGATGGGAAAGTCGACTTAGAGATCATAGCAAAGTAAAAAAAAAAAAAGAAGAAGATTTTGATGAAACCCAAAACCAAAGGCCTATTTCATAAATTTGTTCAAGTCAGACCCTTCATAAAATCCTCAAGCTCTACAAACCACAAAGAATTCATTCAGCAGTCCCTTACATTTTTTGATTCTCTTTTAGTTCTCTTACATTTGATTAGAGTGTTTTTAAATAGTAAGAAAACTGTAAAGATCAGTAATGAGATAAAACACTGAGGGCTTCAGACTGTGCTTAATACAGAGAGATTTGACGACCCAGATATAGGAGATACGTTTGCTTTGTTTTTTAAGTACAGGGGTTGGGGATTAAATCCCAGACCTCATATGTGGGAAGCCAGTGCTTAACACCAAGCCGCATCCATTCCCCATTATTGCTTTCAAAGACTTCTTTTTCTAATAACTTCCCATGAAATGTTAATAAAACAGATAGTGTATCTGTTTATGTACTGTCTGTAAATCAGTGATTTACAAATAAAAAGAGTAAGATTTTCCCCCCAGGACCCATGCTTGTCAGAGATAGGACAATCCAACACAAGACTGCATGTTTTCAAGTAATAGTGCGGACTACTATCATTGCATGATGCAACTTACATTCCCTTTATTCTAATTTGCGAAACTAGAATAGGTCATTAAAATTGGTTTTTATCCTTAGAAAAGGACTCAACATCATATTTATGAAACTACTGTGGAGAAATAATTTAGATTAAGCAACTAAGGAGAATGAGTCAATTGGAATTTTTCTGGCATGAGATCAATTGCTGGCCTGCTAAGGAGGGAGGGAGGAGTTTTTCTTTCTGGAGTAATGAAATGATTCTAAAATTTTTTGTGATGATGAATGCACAACATTGTGATTATATTAAAAGCCATTGATTATATATTTTAGATAGATCATATGGTATGTGAATATCTCAATAAAACTGCTTAATAAATAAATAAATAATTGTGCAAGAATAGGCAGAAATAGCAGCTATGTACAGAAGGGGAAACGGAGAGGATTGAGAGGTGAAGAATTTCTTGTTTGTCTGTTTTTTGTTTGTTATTATTGAAATAATGAAAATGCTCTAATAATTATTGAAGTGATAAACACAATCATTGTTATTATTATCATTATTATTGGTTTGTGATTATACCAAATACCATTGATTGTATGCTTTGAATGAATGATATGCTTTATTAATATTTATCAATAAAATTGATTTGTTTAAAAAAAGAAATCAATTGCTGGGATGCTTTTCTTTCCTTCTTGTTACTGGAATCTGAAGGAAAATGTCTCATATTTTTAGAAATAATCTTCATATAATTTAGTAAATTATTTGTATTGCAAACACTCCATGTTCTTATCATACATCTTGTTTTAGAATAAAGGGTTGGAATTTCACAGAATCAGTAAATCAAGTCAATTCTACCTCAAGGTTGAGATCACATAAAATTTGCATGTTTAACCAATTTACATAAATGGTCTTCATAGTGATATTTATGCTACCATGCAATCTGAAAACGAAATCAAGAAAAATGCTTCAAACAACTACTCTCATGCACACTTGCGCGCACGCACACACATACACAAATGCTCCCCCAGCCCTTAGTAAATCATTTTTTTCTTCTTGGAAAAAACAATTCTGACCTCAATACTGTATAGTGAGCTATCCCCTTTCCACAATAGAGGAATATGTTCTTTGCCGACATTTCACTTGGGAAGGAAAGAAGCAGGAAGTGCAGGTTTGTGCCATTGCCCCGTGCTGCTCACCCTACTCATTTACAATGTGCCTTCTCCCCACCTGCCTTAAGGTGAAAGTATACAGCTTTAGGCCTTCCTGATGCACTTCCCAGGCTTTTAATGACACAAGAAATAAGTTGGTCTGCAGCAACCTTACAAAAATGCTGACTTCGAGGCAACCTTGAGGAAAGAAATTCAAAATGCAAACAAATAATTTCCAGCAATTTTTCAACCTACCGTAAGGAATAGGTAGCATCAAGACAGGCACTCCGTAATGTGTGGCAGAACGAGGGTTTCGAGCAAACATGGCTGAAATTCCAGTTCCACTACTTAATATGTTAAAGTTGCATAATCTTTCTGATCCTTAGATTCTACTTCTATATAATTGAGTTAAAGACAGTAGTGAGGTTTGCAGAGCAGGAGGAGGGCAGAGGAAAATGTCCAGCACATTGCAAGCATGCAAAGATGTTTGTTAATTGATAACAATAGCGTTATTCTATATCTCAAGGTTATGTTTTTATTGTTTCCAACAGCGCTTAGTGCATTGCCTTGTACTTAAGTATGCAATAAATGAATATGTTCATGAGTTTATGAATATAAATACGACTATATATAACTTAGGATGTGTTCATCTCAATTAAATAATTTCTCTTTCTCCTTTTAATTTTCTCCTTTAAAGTCGAGATAAGACTTTCAAGGTAGCTGGAAATAGGGATATTTCATGTTTTTTCCTTTGAGTGCCCATCGGCTATTCTTTATGGTGTGAAGAATCTCAAAGATTAATGATGATTATCAAGAATGGCAGTTTCTAGAACTCAGATGTAAAATCCTGCATTCAACTATTTAAAATGAAAATCTTGGAAGGAGGTAGTAGAGAAAATCAGCAAATACATAGATATATGTTATGTCATTCTAAAATTTTAATTTTATGAAATTTCACATCCAGAAAATTGATAAATTAATAGGTTAGTTTTATGTCTCCATGAAAATATAGTATAGGATCTAAAGCAATGCTTCTCAAATGGTAATGGCCAGCAACCTTACTAGGGGACCTTGTTAAAATGTGGATCCTGATTTAGCAGGTCTGATAAAGGGCCTGAACTTTTACAAGCACAATTGTGTGTGATGCTGATCCTGCTGTCTGCCTACCACAGTTTGAAAATGAAAGATCTAAGATCATAAGATAATCCTAATTGCCTAAGGAGAGAAATTTAAAAAATAATAATATTGAGAAAGTAAAAGGAACTGTTAAAATTTTAAAAATGTAATTTTATCAGCCATTTGCTCCACAGGGAAAATTATAAGCTCTTCTCCATATATATTATTAATTATAAACATAAAAATAGCAAGTGATGCTATAAAAGCGGAGATTGTAATGGATAGAGACAAGTCAATATAAATTGTGAAATGACAATTAACTGTTACTGGTAGTTTAGCTTTTTAATGTTCAATAACAATAAACCTAAAAAAAAGAGTTGTTCTTGAAAAATATTAATTAAATGTCAGTTTTTCAGGACAAGAAAGGTAAAAGTAGATTGTAAAAGTTTAAATCATGATTAATATTCAAGAGCAAATGAAAAACGGAAATTTCTGAAAGAAAACTGACCCATCCTATTTATATAAAAAGAGATCTAGTTTAAAAAATGGGCAAATGATTTGAACTGGACACTCATATAAAAATAAGAATACATATTCTGAAAAAAATATATAGTCACACTAGTACAGAATTATAAATTTAAAATGAGATGTTATTTTTCAACTATCAAATTTGGAGACTAAATAATTTTTGTTCCCAATATTATCAAAGTATAGTAAAATGGACACCCTTACACAATGTACCTTACATGGTCATTTTGAAAACAATTCAGTAGTCTGTATCAAAGACCTTAAAATGTGCATATACTGTGTGTCCAATCAGGAGCATAAAATTTTTCCACTAAATAGTAGAGTCTTTCTCTCCTTATTCCTGCCTAATTATAGACTCGTTGCCATATTCTTCTAACTCCATACTCTATTTGAATTTACTGAAAGCAAAATAACATTCATATAGCCCTGTCTCTTCAATAAGAGATTTTCACAAGGGCCCAAGTGTCAAACCACTCTTATGACTGGCTTCACATCTTCTCACTCCAACTTTTGACTCCACACATTGCTGCCGAAAATTCCTCCCTTCTACATTTGTTTTAATTTTTTAAAAAGTTAAAGGGATCAAAGATGTATATGTAGACAATGATAAAATACAGGGAGGGGAGTGGATGTGGCTCAAGCAGTTGAGCACCTGCCGCCCACATGGAAGGTCCTGGGTTTGGTTCCCAGTGCCTCCTAAAAACAAAACAAAGCAAAACAAACAAGGAAACAAATGAAGGAACCAACT
The DNA here is from genome assembly GCF_030445035.2 of Dasypus novemcinctus. NCBI lineage: Eukaryota > Metazoa > Chordata > Mammalia > Cingulata > Dasypodidae > Dasypus > Dasypus novemcinctus. Next base: position 73,874,575 of record NC_080677.1, read on the forward strand.
CAGGGAGCTGATATGACTCAGCACCAGCTTCCCACATACAAGGTTGAGGGTTCAATTCCTGACCCCAGTACCTCAAAAAAATGAAAAATAAAAATAAAAATGAAAAAAGAAGTACTGGAAGAAAATATGAAATCATTTCCTGTGTGACTAGAAGAAAATATTGCTCATCTCAACTATACATAAATCATAACTACAAAGCACAAACAACATAACTGCAGTCAGGATAAAAAAATAAATTGTAAAAACAAAAACTGAAATACAGGTGATTGTAGGAATAATTAACTTTAAAAGAGCTTTTGAAATTCGTAGGTAAAATACCCATGACCCAATAAAAGTGAGAAAAGGATATTAACTTATTCACCAAAAAATTAATACAGTCTTAAACATATGAAAAGAAGTTCAATCTCATTCAAAAATTGAAATACAATGTATCATTTTTCATTTATTTTTACAAAGACCAGAAGTTTGACAGTGGACTACACTGGCAAGAGTTTGGGGAAACAGGTTTCTCAGATTCTTTTGGTGAAAATACAAACTGACAAACCATTATAGAAGGAAATATGTCAATATCTACCAAAATTTAAATTATGTCTTCTCTGATCCATTACAGCATTTTCTGTAGGAACTAAAGATTGTAAAGAACCCAAATGTCCAACAATAAATTATAGCTCATCTATTAATATATTAAATTATCTGGTATATAAACTGATATACAACCATTTCCAAGATACATTGCTAAATGTGGAAAAACATGGTTAAGCACCACATGTTTTGCATGTAAAAATGGATATGTGTATTTTATGTGTGCATGCATATGCTTATATAGACATAGATTATCTAGAGAGATACATAAGAAATCAATTATTCACATTTGCCTCTGGATGAGGAGTGAAATGAGGAATGGGAAGAGAGGGTGGCTTTTCACTACTAACTCTTGTACTTTCTGAATTTTGTACTATCTACATTTATTAATTATTCAAAAAACTAATTACACAATAGCCAATGTATTCTTGTCATTATTATGACTCTAGATATTCATTTAAATCATGTTTCATACTTCTTAGTTTCTCATCATGTAGATGCGCAATACTTAATCATTTCGCTATTGCTGAACATTTTTTTCTAACTGTTTATATTAATAAATTTCACCTGCTTTTATATAGCTGCTTTTCTTCTGGATTTCACATGTTTATTGTATTAGTCAGTGCTCTCCAGAGAAGCAGAACTGACAAGAAACAGATCATTCATATATAAATTATATATATAATTTTTATCTGTAAATAAACATCTATATGAAATGACGACATTTGCTTTTGGAATTGGCTCTCGAATGTGGGGATTGGCAAATCCAAATTCCATGGGATAGACCACAAGTTGGGAACTCGATGGTGTTTATGAATTCCACAGGAAAAGCTGACTGGCTGAAGAAGACAGAAATTCTTTCTGTCTGCTGAAATCCTCCCTTCTCCTTTTAAGAACTTCAACTGATTGGATGAGAAGATTCATCTCATTGCTGAAAGCAATCTTCTTTGTTGATTGTAGAAATAACCAGCCAGATACAGTAAACTAATTATGTAAATCCATGAAATACCCTCACAGTAACAGTCAGACCAGTGCTTGTTTGACGAAACAACGGGACACCATAACTATGCCAAGTTGACTCATGAAATTAACCATATACTTATTTATAGATATTTTTCTTATACATGAATGTTCTAGTAAGGCTAGTCTGCTCACGGGAATGCTTTGTCTATTCCTATTTCGAATGGTTTCTTTTCATTAACCCAATGCAACGTGCCTTCTCTAACCTCTCCTCAACTGCTCTCTAAGTCAATTCATCTTTTATAGCCTATTTTCTTTTCTTTTTTTTGAACATCAGGCCCACAGTACTTTTTCCTTTTATTTATTTTCTATATAGTTGTTAGTTCTCTGTGTCTGTTGTATTTCACTTGCAAGATAGGAATATCAGTAGCAACATCAGATAGCATTTGCTGAGACTAAACGAAATTATTATCAAGAAATGTTGTATAAGCACTATTACACTAAAAATAGTATAGTACTTATGTTACAGTAATATTTTGTTTTTAGTATAATTACGTTTATGTTAGTATTTATTGTATTACTGTCACCATTATATTAATAATCATTTTTGTGTCTCCTGTATGGTTGCATATAGTATAAATACCTACCTTGAAGGAGGCTGTGAACTTCCTTCAAAACAAAATTCAGATCATAACTTCTTTAAAAGACCTGTAAACCTCTCAGACAATGTTAGTCACAATTCTCTGACTTATTTCTATGTCATCTATTTCATCAACCAAATTTGTTTCACTCAGTTTCCTGCATGCAATTATTTGTTTATATGGCATTTCCCTCAATCATTTGATGACACTTTGAGGGAAGTGCCCATGACTTTGATTCTCGTATTCCTAGCCCCTACTACAGTGTCTGGAATGTGGTAAGGGTGCCCACTAATGTTCATTAAGGTAGAATTAATTTAAATTAACTTGAGTTTAATTGTTTATACTGCTTCTTATTTGAAAAAAACAAAGTTTTTGGAAGCAAAGTATATCATGGGAAAACATATATACATTTGCATGTAAATGTGTGTTTGCATAATTTTTTCCATAATATCTGTGATAAACTTGGTAATAACAAGAATACCTCAAAAATACAATCAAATATAAAATTGAATAGAAAACAAATTGCATGGTATCTACAAACTACAGGTCAGTGAATAGTCTGTTTGTGATGCCATCAGTTGCTACCTACTGGCCAGTGTTCAAACATGATCAGTAACGTAGTAGATTGTATTTCTGATGATACCTCTATTTTCTGCCTAATGGTGTATTAACTTAGCTGACACTGGTTATCCTGATTAGAACCAGTCAGCACATGAGAACATTGTTTACTGAGTATGGCAAATGTTTCCCTTAACTCCTTTGCTTTCTTGTCTCTTAAAAAAAAAAAAAAGAAAAAAAAAGAAACCAGATATGCTAAGAAGGCCTAAAAACGAAGAGAAAATTAAGTTTTTTTCTGTTCAGCACAACAGCATCTCTAGCCCTGATCGCTTGCTTTTCCCATCAGAGGTAGACTTTGTTATTGCAAAACTTCCTAGTTAAGATATGAAAACACAGGTAAAATAGCTGTGAGTGATTTTTTAATATTTATTTCTATATTTTTTATATGTATATAAATATATGTTTTTATATGTATATAAACATATATAAATATATGTTTTGCATGATGGATGTTATAAATTTAACTGAGAAGAAAAAAACACATAATTACAGCAGGTAGATTATACTGAGAGGCACATTAGTTTTGACTAAAAAAGTTGTCCCCTAATTATAAATGTACAATGAATTAAACACTGCATTCGATGCATGAAGAAAAGATGTTGGAAAACTACTCCTTAAAAGTCGTTTGATGGACTGCTTTTGCTTTTCTCCATGTTCCTCTCTTAAGCTTGGACAATGTCCCAGGAGGTAGATTTCAATGGATGACAACCCCTGGGTTCCTTTCTCTCTGGCTTATGATTGGAGCTGGTCAGTTGGAGGCACTGACAAGAGGTGAGAAGAAGGGAGGAGACAGAATCAAGCATTTACTCCTTCAATCTTTTCCTTTCTGGGATATTGTTTGATAATGGCTGAATTTTGTTTAATGGTCTAATTTCTTCCATGAAGCTTTATTTTCATGGCTACATGTCATCTCAGATCTGATAGAACCAGGGATGATTGAACATACACACCAAAATTTTTATCTCCTATTCAAAATGGACAGATACTGTAGAAAGTTTCTAAATATAAATAAATATTAATTAATGAATAGCTATATCAAGAGGGAAAAGGGGTTAAGAAGTGGCCTCATATCCACTACAGGAATGGAAAAGAAGCAAGCAAGGCTGCCATTACTGTAAGACTTAAGTTCACATCACCTAGGTGACTGCACGAAAAGAATATGATTTCAGGACACAGGATGAATGCATGACTAAGAATCATCAGACATCTTAGATAGGCTAAAAAATAATATAACAAACTCATGAATCAAAGAATAACACCCAATAACATAGAAATAATTCAGAAATATAAAAAGAAGTTAGAATAAGTATAGTTACTATCCTCAGAGAGATAAATGAATCTATAAAATAAAGTAAATAGTTTAAAAAATTGACAGTTGAAGGAAAAAGAATTTACAGATTATAAATTTGACAATTTGTTTGAAATTAAGGGGGAAATGAACATTTAAGAACTAATGGCCAATAATTTCTCAGAACTGTAGAAATATGATTCTGCATTTTGTAAAACCTCACCTAAGACCAAGAAAAATCAAAACAAAAAAGCAAGCAAGAAATAAAACTTCAAACCTGAACACATTGTAGAGTATCATTTCTTTTATGATAAACAGAAACTCCTAGAGTCTTTCATGAGAAAAGATAAGGCAATAAAATGTAAAAATTTATTTTCAACAGCTATTTTTTTTTTGTTCTGTTTCTGAAATTTCAGACTAACTTGATTCCCAAATATCCCATTAAGAACTACTTGGAAATATGGGCAAAATAAAACAAAGGGGGGAGAAAAAGAAACATATGTTTGAAGGCATAAAAGAGTTACAAGACAGTGAAAATAAGTGGAACAGAAAAATCTGAGAGAAATACATAAATGGAAATTGGATGTAGTATGGAGTTTATATTACAAATTAGTAGGGGGAGTGACCAACTAATTAATATTGGTTCTAGCTCTACACATGGACAAAAAGAAATAAAATCTATTTCTCATCTCAGATATAAACTTAACTTCCAGATGGAGAAAAGACCTAAATAGAATTTTAAAATTATGAATTTTTAGATGAGAATAAAAAGAATTGTTTCTATGATGTTGAGAAATAGGGAGGCCTTTTAATAAATAAATTTTTAAAGCAAACTTAATAAAAGAAGATTATTGCGATGGTTAGTCTAATGTATCAAATCGTTCCAGGTAATTGTGCCCAGTTGTTTGGTCAAGCAAGTACTGGGCTAATTGTTATAGAAGGACATTTATGGACTTTTGTCACCAACGACTTTACTACATAGATAACTGATTACATTTACATCAGTCAGGGGAATTGTCATCAGCAATGAGTGATACTTTATCCAATCAGTTGAAGGCCTTAAAAGGGGAAGTAATTCCAGCATTCAGGGAGAATTTCCCAGCTGTGTTTGGACAACTAACATCTCCCAGAAACTCATCAAGGACCTTCAAAGGACTTTCATCAGAGCCCCTGGTTTGCAACTTGGCTGCAGAACCTGGACTTGTACATCCCCTTGGTAATAATGTGAGAGACTCTTATAAAATTTCTTACTATTGACAGTTATTTCCTGTTGATTCTGTTTCCCTAGAACCCTGACTAATATAATCACCAAATGTGACTATCTCAAAAGTAATAAAGTACATCTAACAAAAGACAACATAAACAAAATGTAACAAGTATGGTGCGATAACCAATGGTTCCCAAGATATCTAGCTCCTAATCTCTGGAAACTCGAATGTCACCTTAGGTGGTGAAAAAGAGACTTTGCAAATGTGATTAAATAAAGGATCTTGAGGTAGTGAGATTATTCTGGACTATCTAGGTGGGCCCTAAACACCATCATATGTATCCCTATTAGAGGGAGGCAGAGAGAGATTTAACACGGAGAGAAGAGAAGTCAATGTGACCATGGAGGCAGAGATTGGAAACATGGCCACAAGCAAAGGAATGCCAATAGTCACCAGAAGCTGGAAGAGGCAAGGAACACTTTCTCCTCCAAAGCCCCCAGAGAGAGCATAGCCCCACCAAAACCCTGATTTGCCTCTGTAAAATAGCATTTTTGGTCTCCAGAATTGTGAGAGAACAAATTTCCGTTGTTTCAAGCCACCAAGTTTGTGATAATTTATTACAGCAGCCATAGAAAACTAATAGACAATAAATAGGAGAAAAACTGTGAATAAATGTTTTATTATATATACACAAATATATATGCAAAAATATATAATGACTGATATGCAGCATATAGAAAGAACATCCATAAGTTAAGAAATTGCAATCAACTAAATAAAAAATTGGAAAAAGATACAAATATTTTCTCATAAATGGAAAGCAATTGGCTTTCAAATATACAAAAAACTATCCAAGCTCACTAGTAATTTAGAAAATGTAATTTCAATAACAATGAAATATAATTTCATCGGGTTAGAAAAAACCTAAAATTGATAGGTTAAAGTTGATGACTTTTGGGAAAACATAAATTCTCATACAGTGCTCATGAAATTTAAATTGTAACAGCCAGTTTTCAGGATAATTTGAAAGTGTCTATTAAAATACAAACAGTACATACACTGTGGCCTAATCTTTCTGTTTCTAGTCATCTCCCTTAGAAAAGCACTTATGCATGTCAAAGAAAAAGCTTATAGTTTGCTTTTCCTCAAAACACATTTTATGCTTGGCTACAAGCACACCAGACTCTTGTGGTTTTTCTCTTCTGTCACTATTCATTCCTCATTCTCCATTGTTGTTTTCTCTTTTTCTTGGCTTCATAATGTTAGAGTATCCTCAGTCTTGGTCCTACACACTTCTCTAACTTCAGTCACCTACTTAGTGATCTTGTATGTCTCCCAAGTCTTTAAATACCATCTACATTCCTTTTTTTTAAACTCTTTTTTTTTCATGATGTGTAGTTTACATTATGGTTTATACTTTGCATGATATAATTTCATAGGTTTTGGCAAAATGTATAATTAACTTATATCCATCATTGCAATATCATGCAGAACAATTCCTATGCCCCCAAAATGCCCCATGTTTCATCTATTCTTCCCTCTCTCATCCCTCAGAATCTCTGGTGGCCACTGCCTTTATATCAGTGATACAAATTCTTCCATTGCTAGATGTTTTAATCAATCAAAGGGGTGTTGATGCAAAGTACCAGAAATCTGTTGACTTTTATAAAGGGTATTTATTTGGGTATTTACAGTTACAGTGCCCTAAGGAGCCCAACGCAAAGTTACTTCTCTCACCGAAGTCTGTTGTAATATGTTGGAGCAAGATGGCTGCCAGTCTCTGTGAGACTTCAGTCTTCCTTTTCCTCTTAAGGCTCTGTGGGCCAAGCTTCTTCTGATCTCAACTGTAGGCTGGAGGACTCATTTCTTTCTGGGCTCAGCCACTTTGTTCTCTTCACAAAGTCAGCTGTAAACTATCAGGCAAAGTGCTCATCTCTCCCAGGGGGTGCCAGGATCAAAGCTCTCTCCTCTGCTGCATTTATGGAGTGTTCTCTTTTTCTCTGTGTGTTCTCCTTGAGTCACTGCCCATTTATAAAGCCCACAAGGGGGAAAGGGACTCAAACTGAGTCACCCTAATGATGTAGTAAAATCAAAGCCCTAATCCTGATTAATAAAATGTAACCTCTGAATTTAATACCATCAAAGGGATAACATACCCAGAGGAACAGACCAGTTTATAAACATAATAAATATCTCTTTTTGGAATTCATAAATAATATCAAACTGCCACATTAGAATAATAATGTCTACTTAAGTACATGGTTGCATTCTCCCCTAATTCATCTCAAGGTTTTTGAAACTACCAGGTTGCTTTGAAATCTCTTAGTCATATAAATTCATTTGCGTTGAATATTTCTCCCTTTTGGTTAAGGTCTTTTTCCAAATGCATCACTAGTTGGCACTTAGTAATAATCCCTTTGTGCCAGGGAGGTTCATCCCTGGGAGTCATGCCCCATGCCAGTAGGAAGGTAGTGAGTTTATATGCGGAGTTTGGCTTAAAGAGAGATGACATTAGAGCAACAAGGAAGCATTCAGATGATAAGTCTTAAACAATATACATTATTAGGCTGAGTTTCAATTTCACTACAACAAGGTTCATATGAACAAGTATCAATATCAAGGACCTGACATATTGGTCTGTCCTTCTTTGCTAGGCACTGTCTATGTACTTTAGAGATTCCCTATTAGAGAATGTAGCAGAACTCCCTGGAATGGGAATTCAATATCCTTTCAGTTATTGTGTGGGTCTCCACCCATTGAGACAACACTCTATGACCACATGAACACATTCATATTTCATAAAGCATGCCCCAGGTGCATCTCTTCCCACACATCCCCCCACTACTGACACCGCATACGAGTTATCCTCCCCTGCCACAGTTGTGACCCTTCTGCAATCCAAAACCACCCCAAAAACAAAGCCTAAATAAATAATTTTTTGTGTTATGCTTTTCATCACTGTAAGATCTGCTATCTTTTATGTACATTGACAATTTCTTCTTTATGTTTCCCCATTGTCTTATTTTTCTTTCCACTTTATTATCAAAGAAGCTTTAGGTAAAAGAAAGTCACACTGAAAATATAGGGGATTCCCAGCCCCTCCCCCTTATATTCCTCTATTAATAACATCTTACATGAGCATGTCAATATTTGTTCAATTGTAACAAATGTACCATACTCATATATTCTGATAACTGCCAGGTGTACAGTTCCAGCTCACATCATTGTCCTAAACTTCAGACTCATATAGCAAATAGCCTGCTGACCAACTAACTTATAGTTAGGCACAAACCTCTGTGCCTCCTCAAATACCCTTAATGACCTCTTTCTTTCTAAAAGTACTACATATGTTCTGAGCCCGGCCACCAATGCTACCTTTACCAATTTCTTTGCTGAGCTTTCTGAACTGGCTAGAGTTCAAGTTGAAATCTAGGTCTTCATGGCCCTCATGACTCAACAGTCAAGCTCTACCCACTTCTGAATTTGGTTGATAACACTCGGAAACGCAGAGCAGTTCTCTCCTTTGATTAATGGAAAACAAGCTATTGGAGAAGACTGGACATATCAATTCACAGTCCTTTCTCTTCTCAAAGACACACTCTGAGGTACAGTTGCTCTTTGCACACCTTCCTTAGAAGTCCCAAATTCTGAAAGAACATGACTGCTTGCAACTTGCTATGTCTCTTCATGGCTCTGTTTGGTATGGTGACTTTTCAGCAATACATCACTCACTTTACTTTTAATCTTTCTTTGCCTCACCTTCTCTTTTTCACCCTCAGGACTCTAGACTTGCACTTTAAAGTCAGCAATTTAATTCTTGCCTCAGGTTCTGGTTACTAAATAACCAAGCTAAAATATCTATCCTCTCCAAATATGTTCCTCCTGAAACTTTCCCCATCTAAATCATTCTCAACTCTTCCCTTTTCCTAATGGCCACATTCAATCAGCAAATCCTGCTGGCCCTACTATCAAAATATATCCGGAATCCCAACTATGTACCACCTCCACTGTCACCACACTGGTCCAAGTAGTCATTTTCTATTACCTGGATTACTTCAGTATTCTCTTAACAGGTCTCACCTTCACAACCTTTGCCATCCTAACATCTGTTAACAAAATAGCAGTTACAATAATACTCTTACGTAAGTCCATTGCACTCATTCAAACCCCTGTCATGTCTCTCTACTTAATTCAGTGTAAATAGCTAAAGCCTTATAGTGGCCTAAATGGCTCCATGTGTTTCCACCTACACTCCATGCACACTCTTCTCCTATTACTTTCTCCTTCACTAGGTCCACTCCAACCACCTTGAACTTCTTGCTGTTCTTGGAACACACATGGTATTCTATTGCCTTGGGGTCTTTGAATCTATCTGGAACTCTATACTCCCCTGAAACCATCTATTCCAAAATATCCATTTGGTTGCTCTCCATAGTTCCTATTAATCTTTCCTCAGATCTCATCTTTTCAATGAGTCCTACCCTCTTTTAATACTATTTAATACTAAGCCTGACCTCTCCTCCTACCCTAGCCCTTCTGACTTATTTATCTTACTTGGCTTTTCCTTTGTTTCGTAACTCTTGTTTTCTACTATTTTTTTCAGTTGTTGTTTCTCATTTACTATCTGTCTACTATGCTATAATGTAAGCTGCGTTATAGCTTACAAATAGCAGGGATATTTGTCTTTTATTTACTGATGTATTCTAAGTACTGTGAACAATGCCTGACACATGGAAGGTAATCAATAAATATATTGTGGATAAATGCAAAAAATTATTTTAAAACAATTAATATCCATGAATAGAATGGATAGATAAAATGTGTCATTTTCATGAAATAAAATATAAATTGGTTAAAATTACTAAGCCATATTTATATATCTCAACCATATTTATATATCTTTGAGAGATCTCAAAAACCAGCTATTGACTTCGGCTTTCTTGTAAAGTTCTGTTTGTTTATTTGTTTTAAAGAATGCACTCATGTATTATGGACCATATAATGTAATTTCAACTTGAACCTCAACCAGAAAACAAAAGACACCTCTAGTCTGTGTTTGGAAAATAGATTTGAATGCGAAGGGACAACAGCCGCTGAAGTGATTTCATGAGTTTCTCTTTTCGGCAGTCTAGGAAAGGATGACTTGGGGGATCTAAATTCAGAGTGGGAGGAGATGGAGAGAACTCCCTGCCCTTAGCAAAAGTGAAAGGCTCCTGGGAATGAGTCAAAGCAGGCCTCTAGTCAGTCACATATTTATGGATCCTTGAACATCTTCTATTCACACTTTTCCTACAAATTCCTGACTCTACTATAAATTTTTCTTCCTCCACAGTACCTAGAAGTCACATTAAGAACTTGTAAAATAAGTTTGAATTAAAAAGAAAGAGAGGGGAGAGGATGTGACTCAGTGGTTGAGTGCCAGCTCTCCATGTTTGAGGTCCCTGGTACCACCTAAAAAATTTAAAATGTGAAAAATAAAGAGAGATAGTAAAGATTGAGTAGAACATATGAATGAGAAGGGAAGAAAGAAAAGAAGAAATAAAGCAATCAAGTCAGAAACACATTGGCCATTCAACTCTGTACACTGTTGTAAAGAGCTATTTTATTTTATTCTTTATAACAAGGCCCTAATAATTTATTCAGTAAAGAGAAAAATGTATGTTGTTGTGGCAAAGATGCTCAAATAAGGATTAAAATTTAGATTTATCAAAGTAAAAAAAATGAACTTCCTGGCAGGTGTGGAAACAATTTTGTATTTTTAGTATCTGTTTTACCTCTCTTTCTTCTCATTTGGAATTCATCCAACAGATGACTAATAGATTATTCTTCTTAAATATTATAACTTTTGGCCATTTCCCTAGATAAGGACTTAAGTTCCTGGATTTATGATATACTCTTCACTCTAACCATATCTTAAATCTAATCTTACTCCTAAGAATTTTATTTCTTACAGCTCTCCTATCAATATCCATTTCAGTTAGGGAGTCTTAATTTTTCTTCTTGTTCTATCCAGTTCGGTAAGGCTCAAGTTAATATAGCTTTCTCTCCCCAGAATCTTTCCTTCCTCCCCACAACTTATCTCTATAACTTTGATAAGAACTCTCCTTTTTGGATGCTGCAGGTCCTTGGGATTATGAAATAAACAAAGAGAAGGCTTCCAGAATTTCAATAATTTAATTGATCTCATGATGTCTGCTATCATCAAGAGAACAAACAATGCAACAATCCAATTGTAGCCCAAAACGCTTTCATATAAAGAACATAAGATTAAAAAAAATTTTCCCATTGCTTCATTCCCATCATAGATAAGAAAGTCCTTTGTAATTACCTCAGAAATAAATAATCTATGGCAAACAGTCAGTATTAGTCATTCAAAAAATTTATCCATGGACAGTTTCTATATGCCAAGTACTCTTCCAATAACAGGATTCTTTGGTGACCTAGATAGACATAACCTTACCCTTTTGGAGCTTACATTTTAGTAGAGAGACACAGAAAATTAATAGGAAAATATACATAAGATAATTTCAGAGTGGTAAATGCTATCAAATAAACAGGATGATACAACAGAACGTAGATCAGATAAAGGAGAGATAATTATAGATTAAGTCATCAGGGCATGTTTTCTGAAGTTGCACAATATGAGACAAAGCTTGATAAAAATAGATTCCTCATCTTTTTAGGAAAGATTATTCCTTGTATGGAATCAACAATAACGAAAACCCTGAGGTTGGAAGGACATTGGTGTATCTGGGTAATAAGAAAGAGTCCAGTGAGGTTGAGCAAAATGAGGAAAGGGAAGTTGGTATAAGTTGAGATAGGAGAGAAGGCAAAGGACAAACCATGAGAAACTTGGCATGGTAAGGAGTTTATACTTCATCCTAAGTATTAATAAAATGGGAGTGAAGCCGGCTAGTAAGATGGGGAATAAATAGAAAGATCTGGAACCTGACAAGAAAGTCCATGTGGACATTTGATACCTCCAAGATGGCTGCTGGAAGACCTTCCCACCAATTCTGCCATTCAGAAAAAGATTTCCTCTGAAAGCCAGGAGAAGCCCTGGATAGTCCCCAAGAACTTTATCATTAGACCCTCCTAGGGATTGATGGGTGGGGTAATCAATCAAAACAGCAAACAGCTGGAACTCTTCCCCTGCCATTAGCAAAGGCAGAATAATTTATGTATAAATTATATAAGTAGAATAATTTATGGTTTAAAAAGCAGGTGCAAGGCCTAAATTTGCTCTCTTGCCTTTGAACCCCTGTTCCTGTCTTTTGTGCACCGCTCTCGCTGTTTCTCCCCACAAGGATCAACACGCAATTAAAACCTAGGCATTTGTAATCTATAATGAGGAATTAAGTCTGTAAATCAGCTCACTTTATCACTCTTCAGCCCCTTCCTCTCTACATTGGACCCATGATCTGTTATTTTCTCCCATTTCTCTTCCCTCGCTACCTTAATAAATTACTGGCCTAATTCACCCAACGTACTCTGGAAATTCATTTCTACAGTATAGTCAAGAACCTAGGCAAAATCCAATAACAGAAGGGAACTGGAGAATTTTAGTGGTGCATGGATATTTAAACTTCATGTCACAGTTGCACTGTTTCCTTTGTGGAGACTCGAGAAGGGAGAGTACCAATTCCACTTTTACTCCTACTTTAGAGATAATGTGCTCTGGAAAAAAGTATGAGTTCTAGAATAAAGTGACTTTTAATATCTGCTAATGATTACTAAAATATTTCCAGGCAGACCCATGTTCCTTGACGCCTTAGACTAAGAATGTTATGTAGAAAGTCCATGCCCAACATCAGTAGATCAGATGACTAATAAACTTGTAAAAGTTCAATAAACAAGTAAATCTGAGGATCTGAAGGCAAAATTTTCTAAAATAAGAGGAAGTTCAGAGTATTACTGGGTGGACCTGTTTGTTGGATTAGGAAAATAATAGCCTATAGCAATGTTGAATTACAAAGGCACCAACTAGGGCAGTTTTGCATTTAAGTGAAAAACATGGTATTAGCTTCCCCAGTTCTGATCTACATGCTTTCAATTATCTAAATCACCTTCATTCTTCAAGGTCCAAGTAGGTCTCACTACCTATGATGGTTTATCTTGTATTTACAACCACTATCAAATAGTGTAATACTTTATATTCTTAAAATGTGTCTTGACGTTTATTTCCCCACTAAATTGGAATTTCATTAGAATAAGAAGTTACATTTATACTTCATGTCCTTTTTTATGATCAGAAGAGTGAGGGACACCTAAGAGGCATTTGACAAATATTTGATTGATCATGTGATATGAGCTGATTGGGAATATTCCTTAAGTAGTTTGACTCACGCTTAAATAAATACAAAAATATGCCAGTTTTAAATCAGTTTTTAATGTACTGAAGCACTACTGCTGAAAACTATGGCTATTGTAATAATTCAGGAAGTAAAATTGAGAATTTCAGCAATTTACTTTTGTCTTTGGATAGTTTCTGCCTTTATAATGTACTATTTTAGAATGCCAATAATATTCAATAATAGAAGTGAACAAATCTATTAAAAATGTTCAGAAAAGTCACATAATACTGAAGTTGGCTAGTAAGATAGGAATCAATAGACAGAGCTGGAACCTGGCAAGAAGTCCATGTGGACATCAATAACTCCAAGACGGCTGCTGGAAGACTCTTGCGAGAAATCTAATTCAGAACAAGATTTCCTCCGGAAGCCCGGAGAAGCCCCTTATATTCTCCAAGGGCCTTATTATTGGGCCCTCCTGGAGGATTGATGGGTGAGATAGTCAATCAAAACAGCAAACAACTGAGACTCCTCCCTTGCCATTGAGAAAGGGTGGAATAATTAATGGTTTAAAAAGCAAGCACCAAGACTTCTTGCTCTCTTTTGCTTTCTTGCCTTCACCCTGTCCCCGTGCATGTCCCAGTGCTAGTCCGTGTGCCTGTTCATGCCTTCTGTGCCCTACTCTCACTGTTTTTCCCCTGCCATGGTAGCCATATAAGGAAAACCTGGGCATTTATAATCTATAATGAGAAATTGTAGTCTGTAAATCAGCTCACTTTATCACTCCTCAGCCCCTTCCTCTCTACCTGGGACTCATAATCTGCTATTTTCTCCCATTTCTCTTCCCTCTCTACTTAATAAATTACTGGCCTAATTCACCCGACATGCTCTTGAAATTCATTTCTATAGCATAGTCAAGAACCTAGACCAAGTTGGTTATAATACCAGTAGGCAATAAGTAGGGTATCTAGCAAGATATTGAGCACAAGGATGGGGAAAGTTCTGATTAGAAAAAATATAGCCAAGTTTTTTAAGTCCTAAAGTGAGTGGGAGCAAGGGTAAATTAGGACAACCTGGGCAAGTATGTTCTACCGTAAGTGATTATTAAACTAGAGATGAATGATATGTAGTCACCAAAGGGTCTGCTATTTCTCACCCCATGCCAGTAGAGCCAGACTAGCACATAAATTGGGCTTGCCCAATTGAACTTTAGGGTTTCTGGGACTATGACTCTTGATTATTTCACTTTGTAGTTAAAGTTTATATTTATAAAGAGGCAGCATATATCTGCCTTTAATGGCTTCTGCAAACTAGATTTCTAGAGCTTCCGTGGTCTTTGTCCATCTCTCTCATTAAGTCCTTCAGTCTGCCATGGATTTTCTGAGCCTACAATGACCTTCCAATAATTAAAAAAGTAATAATAATAGCCAGAGTTTGGCTCTAATTCTTGAAATAAAGAAATTTGATTAATATTGACACAAGGAATATTTTAAACTTCTTTCCTCCTTGTCCAAACTCTCTCCAACCCAATCTTCCTCAATCCCATTTTTCCTTTCAGTAAATTTCTCTTCTGTCCCTCCCATTTTCACTGCTGTTCCTACCCCAACACTTGAACATTAAGATCCCTTATGCTTCTTTCTTTCCAACTCAGAACTGCTCTTGGGATACACAAATTATAAGGTAAAGGTTGAAGTCAAAGTTAAAACAGGTATTCTCAAATTTAGTGTTCTTAGACTTTGATAAGATAGATTTTAAAAATGTGGTCTCAGAGACTTTAAGGGAATCATGGGGAAAGTCCAGGAATTTGCATTTTTAGAAAACATCTCCTGCTAAACAGAGTCAAGGAAAACTACAGTTCCATTTCATCAACATATCTGTAGGAAAAAAAGTGGAAGACAATCTTTATTTGGCTTTGAAGGAAAAGAGCTGACAACCAACATTTGGATAGTTCTTTTTCTCATCATCTATTTCATGTATTATTATTCACATTTATCTCACTGACTGATTTCTTAAGCAAAATGTGATTTCTGTGGCCTTCAGTGTGTATTTGTGCTTATTTGTGTACTTCTTGGTGCCGTTTACAGTTTACTTATTTTGTTGGAGCATCTAATCGCTTATAATCATTTCTCTGAGCATTTTGCAAAGGTCAATTTAGTCACTTATTTTCTGAGATAACTTAAATTCTGTCCTTCAAAGGAATCCTTCCTCAAACTTGGGGAATGGTAAACATTTGTCATTAGGAACCCCTTGCCAAGGAGGCATTGATTAGCTGAAAAATAAATGTTTACCATTTAAGAAATTCAGAGAACTCATAAATTTGTTTTTTCCCTTTTACTCTTTAAAAAATATTTATTACCCGGGATGAAATCTCTTAAATTGAAATTGAAAAAAAATTTTAACTAATCTTACATTTACTATTCTGACTAGATTTTCTGTGCGATAAAAAGAAAACTCTAAACACTTTACTAAAATTCAATGGAGTTTTTATATTAGTTATATAATGAAAATAATACTGGTGGGAAGATGAAAATACAAGTTTTAACTCCAAGCCTACTATTCATAAACTTCTTTTATCTTTGAATTATAGTTTCTATTTTTTCATCTGCTGGATGTATATAATTCTACTTGGCCTGATTATATGACCACATGACAGGCTTAAACTTTGTAACTACGAAAGCATTCCACCAACAGAACATACTTGTAAACACTATATAAATATTGTTCCAGTAAAAATGTCTTTCAATTTAAAGTGTTACGAAATAATAATATTAATATTATTAATATTATTATATTAAGATTAGTATATGTCATTCTTCTAAGCATGTGTGTGTTTGTAGAGTATGAGATTCATTTAATACTCACAAATGTCTTATGAAATTAATATTATCTCCCTTTTTCAGACGAGAAAGCTGAGGCTCAGAGAAGTAATGTGTCAAAGGGCACACAGATTTTCACAGGTAATTTGTTGTAAATGCAGTGAGAAGCAAATTATTTTTTAATGAACATACCAACATCCACAGGAATTGATCCTGGCATCTCAATAGTGCCATTAAATGAATATAAAATTTTCTTTTCATGAAGCTCAAAAATATATAATCATATTATTTTTAGTATGAGGAGTTTGCACTATTCTCACTTTCCTTCTACATCTTATGATTCTAAGATGATTGCATTTATTTTTGCAGATAGCAAAAAACAACTGGAATGCCATGTAATTGCTGGAATTTTAATTGGCCGGGAAAGAGGAACATAAAATAATATTATAGTCAGAGGTAACCTAGATTTAAAATCAGTGACTATTTAAGTTTGTGATTTATGAGGCTCCTCTGCAGTGTGTGCTCCCTCTTCAGACTCCTTCACCGGATACTACAATTTGGTATATGCTGAACCTGCTAAGGGCTGAGAGAAACTAGACAATAATGAAGTTGCAAATCAAGGTAATTATTAACTAAAAAGAGCTAGGTGAGTATGTATAAGACTGGATCCTGAGGACAGTAGATCAAGGGGGATCAATCATAAAGTTGGACAGGGAGAGTCTATCAATATGGGAGCAATCCCTTATGATACCTTACAAAAAATACCCTGGGAGATGACATTAACATTCTGCTAAGATGGCTCCTAGAACCTTGAAGTGAAGCAGAAATTCCAGAACTTTCAGGGCAAATGATAGAAGAGATCAATGGTCTCAGAGAATTGGGCTCGCAATAGTGGATATACCACAAAAGAATAAAACAAACAAACACCAATGGATCTTGTTTCACCGGAGGATCAGGAGGATTCTCCATTTACCCAGGGCCTTAAGAATACGTTGGTGAGAGGGGCACCGGCAACACTGAACAGTTCAGTGGTGGCTGACCTCTCTAGGCCAGAAACGACAGTTATGAGATGCTGTAACTAAACTGGCTTCCCTAAAAGCAATGGTGATGAGATGATTTTGGATGGCCAGGTCATGGCACTAAACTGCCAGAAATAAGGTGGATGCAATTTATCACAGTGAGTGGCAAGATTAAAATGGAAACCAATGGGGCCCTGCAGACAATTATGGAGGTGGTTAGTAGAATGCAGTGTTCCTGGAAACTATGAATGAGCAACATCAAGAGTTATTATATAACTTATTAAATAAATACATAAATAAATAATGATCAGGAAGATGAGGGCAGCCATCCCAATAAAAATTCAGTTTTCCAAACATGATCCAGTTTTTCAATCAACCTAGAACCCATTGAGTTTCCCCAAGCACCTTTGGAAAAAGAACCTGCAAAACTTCAATTATATTCAGTAGTGACTGTCTTAGAACGTCCCAGAAGGGATCCATGGTCATTTATTTGGGTAACTAGGCATTGGGGAGAGGAATTTTAGGCCTTAAAAAAAGTGTTGTTGATTTTGAAACTGGGACCCAAAGCACTACATTCTTTTGCTCTCCCAGTTAGAAAGGATGCATATGGGTAGTCCCTGAATTTATATCTGGAAAGAACACACATGATGAAGCACAGGCAACTCAGAATCATTCCTTCGTTGGTCTATGAAGTAAGAGCTATTCTCATAACATAGACCAAGTAGACACTTTTGAAACAGTAGCAATGTGAGACATTAATTTACTAAGAGCAAAGAATATGTTTTTTAATCCCCTCAAAATGTAAGATAAGGATTCAAGAAAAAAAATTAAAAAGAACCTAGTGTTTGGAAGTCTGGTTCTACATTAATGTGATTACATGGTCAGCTTCACTGTGCCTGCTTAGTGTCAGTTTATAAAATTTTTATACAAGGAATACTCTCTATTCCAATGCCTGGTTTTAAAAATGGTGTCTGTACAAGTACAGACATGAGAATCAGTAGAGCTAATTAGAATCTTGATAACTTGTTTCTTTCCATTCACTGAACTCTAACTTTAATACACTCCGTGTTTTAGTTTGCTAAAGGCTGCCAAGGCAATATACCAGAAATGGGTTGGCTTTTACAGTAGGGATTTATTAACTTGTAAGTTCACAGTTTTAAGGCCATGAAAGTGTTTAAATCAAGGCATTGTCAGGAGATGCACATTGCATCTCCTAGTCTCTCCTGTCTCCTCTGGGCCTCCCTGCTTTCAGCTTCTGGATTCCTCTAGCTTTCTCTTTGCTCCTCTGGCTTTCTCTCTTTTAGGCTCTGCTGATTCCAGTTTCTAGAGTTTTCTCTCACTCTGCAGTCTTCTTTTTCTGTATATGTATTCTGTTTATAGAGGACTCCTTCTGGAATAATGCCATAAAATAACCCTTACCTGAATCTAATCTAATCAAAGTTTCACAATATGTTCAAACCCACAGGAATGGAACAATTTCAGAACATAATTTCCTGGGGTCCACAAAAGACTCAAATTGCCACACTGTGCTTCTTGCCTTTGCTGCTACTTTCCCCAATGGTTATATCTTTAAAATTCATTTATTTATCTCAAGTTTTTTTCCATTTTCATTTTAATCTTTGCATATTAGTACATTCATTAGCCTGGTTGAGTGTAAGACTTTTCTCCATATATTCGGAACAGGCTTCAATCTTCTTTTCTCTCCTGCATTTTCACTTGAAGAATGCCCCATTCTGCATGGGCCTGTTTCCCTGACAGAGATTTGGGCTCTTCCTGTGATATCTTTGCTTTTGCTTCATAGCGTACTCTTTCTATCCATTACTTACACATAAAAGATCAGTTTTCAAAAGTCCATGTCTTTTGTAGGATTCTGCATTTGGGTTACATTGCCAAAAAAGCAATGGCTTTCCTCAATGATGACATTTATTTTGGGCCTTAATAAACATCTTGATTGCATCCATATTATTAGTCACACTGGGAAGTCTGGCTCTTTATGCTCATCTCAGCTCTTTAATTTTTTTCAGTCTTTTAAGTGTCACTTTTTTCCTTTTCCATCTCTCAGCTCCTCCTTCACAGTTGACATATGGTCAGGGGTTGAGTGCCTTCCATACTTTGGGGCACAGTACTATCAAAATCTACAGGCACATCTGTGCTAACTTACGTGCTGCCAACTGAGAACAATTTCCCATCTTCCAGTACCCCTCTCCCACCCGCCCATTACAATGGCTAGAAGTCTGGGAACAACATTTGCCAGAATTTCTACCAGGAGATTCCAGTTTAGGTTCTACCAATCAGAAGCACTTGCTTGAGATTTGGAAGAAAGAAGTAGAAGCCACACTGTTGTTCTTATGGCAACAGTAGGCAGATGAGTGGGTGTTGGCAGAGATATTGCTGCAGCCTCCAGGCATTTTTCTGTGAATCATCTATCTCAGTGCTTTAGGTAACTGTGATTACCACTTTTGGTTTCTTTCAGCTCCTGCCACTTACTGAATCCCTGAAACTTAGAGACAACTCTGAGACCTAGCATTGAGTTTTCTTGAGTCTTTCTCCCACTCCTTCCAATGGTAATCACCCAATTCCCTGCATTAATTCCTTCCTGCTAGAAATAACTAGATTATTTTCTGTTTTCTTGACCAATAAAATATCAAAATTACCAAGGGATATTCTAAATTACAGGTACCTGGACCTTCCACAGACAAATAAATTATAATCTCTAAGGTTGGAAAGTCCAGGATTATACATTTTTAAAAATCACTAAATGTTTTTAATGGAACCAGCACAAACTAAGAACCAGCGTTTAGTATCCACTTCTTTGGAAGTTGTTAAGGCTGCTTACAATACGTCTCTAGTGTTCCTCTTTCTGAGCACAGGGTAAGATTGTACTTCCCTGTGTCTGGAAGTTAGGCATGGTCATGTAAATTGTTTGGGTCAATGAAATGAGAGTGGAAGATTTAAGAGCTGCTTTGCTTTTTGCCAAATCCTTTCCTAATATTATGAATATTGGCAACATTCCAGATGATGGAGGCTCTGTATGCTGATGTGTATAAGGTGGGGGGAGAGGAGACATAAAGAAATGTTGGACTGCATTGTAAATGTAGAGTTAGTGAGAAATAAAACTTTATTGTCCCCTCAGATTTTGGGTCATTTACTCAAAATATTTCTCCTACAGTGCTTGATCCAGATATTGGTGCCAAAAGTGGGGTAGTGCCACCAAAACAAACAAACAACAAAAAAACTTTCAAATATGAAGCATAACTTATAAGACAGTTTCTGGGTAGTGAGAAAATTATCAGGCAAAAAAGTTGTGGATTCATGTTTCTGCAGTGGCAAAACATTTAGTAAAACCATTGTTTTTATAGATGCTTCCTGCTCTAAAGTTGTAGCTTTAGAGGAACAGTCAGTAAATAAAATATTAGCATTCTTTCTGTTGTTGGTATTTGGCAAGGTTTTACAAAAAAAAAGATTCTTGCAGGCAAGAATAAAGTGAAATAATTTAGGTCCATAAAGTCCAAGATGACTAACAAATAATATAAATAATGCTAAATAAATCTGTGGTCAGATAAGGGTCTCAGCATGAGAATGCTGTGGAACAGAGTTCCCTGCCAATCAGCCAAGGTCAGGAAGCATAAATGAGAAAAAAACTTTTTTTAAATTTTAAGCCACTGAGATTTGAGGGACTGTTTTTAACACAACATACTCTAGTCCAGTGGTTCTCAAAATGTCATCCCTGGATAAGCACCATCAGCCTTGCCCAAAAATTGTAAAAAAGCAAATTCTTGGCCCCAAACCAGACCTACGCATTCAGATGCTCTGGATGTGGGGGCAGAGCATTTTGTGTTTTACTGAATCCCCTATTTGATTCTATATGTCAAATTTGAGACCATCTCCAGTCTATGCTAATATAATAGGCCTGGCCAAGTTTTCGAATTGGAACTCATTATCAAAATCAAAGTGGGTTCATTATTGATTCTGAAAACTGCAGATTCCTATATCCCACTGCATATTTCCCCATAAATAAGCCTCTCCAGGAAAAGAGACTATGAATCTGTATTTTGACAAGTACCTTCATGTAATTCTGATTGTTAGTCAATTGTATTGCTGCTTTCCCAGTTTCTTGTTTAAACAGCATTCCCTTTTCCTTACAGTCACAAAGGAAGGAACAAAACAGTTGCATTTTAATGAAAGAGCTGTGACGTATTTGGAAAAGTATGACTGCTTAACATAAAATTCCTTTTTAAAACTTACCTTTTATAACTTTGTTTTTCTCCTTACTAAAAAGAGATAACTTTTATCACAATTATTATAAGTGCCAGTTAAATGGTATCTAGATACCTGGCCCCATTCCAGACCTCTTAAAACAGATCTGTGGTAATGGGGCATAGTTAATAAACATACTAACACATGAAAGCTTGAGAGCCGCCAGCCAAGTCTTTCCTAGTTTCTACCGTACTATATCTGAATGTGTTACCAGATGGGATATCTATACTGTAAAACTAAATATGATAAAGGGATGTCTATAAATGGTACTGATATAAAATATTAGCTCTAGGCTTCAGTTTCTTCTTCATGGATAAAAACGAAGAAGTAGAAACAGATAAACTCTCATTTCTCTTCATGTTCTAAATTGCTCAGATTGAATTATCAACCTATACACATAGCCACTTCCAAGAACTATAAATATTACATGGTTTTCACTGGGGCTCCTCCTTGACCACATCATTTACTGCCCTGACTGGAGGCAAGGATTTCAAATTTATTGTCTTTTTGGCACACAAAAAAAGGCGAAAGAAACAAACGAATGCTCTAAATACTTTGCCCATATTTTGCTCCACTTCTTATAAATACATCTTTAAACTCAAAATATTCAAAGCAATGATGATATTCTTGGACAATCTTGTGAGATGACTGATTTAAATTGTATTTCCCAATGAAAATAGCAAATACTCAAAGAAAACATTTTAAAAAGTCAATAACATACAAGAAGGATATCACTTTATCTCAATCCCAGTTTTAATTATGAATATTTTAAATTATTCATTGTAAAATATATCAATATCTAATATTCTACTAATGGCTAAATTTTCTAAATGTGTACTATTCAGGCTCTCTATCATTGACTTATTCTGTTAGAATTTCTTCTTTAACCCGTGAATAAGTAATGATAAGAAATGTATAAAGTCAAAGCCAAATTAAACCTAAGTTTAGAAACATTAAGCACAATTTCTTGCATTCAAATTTAATAATTATGTTCCTTGAAACGGCAATTAGATACTCCACTAATTATGACACTAAGAATAATTTTTAAAAAAACACATTTTGCATGATTTGAATTTGATCAATCGTAAATCTTACTAGGGTCTCATACCACAAGTTTGGTTTTCTTTGTCTATCATTGTAATGTATCTGGAAATAATTTCTCATTACCCTGAAATGCTAAAATAATTCTGGATAAAATAAGAGTTATTAAGGCATGGAAATGACAATCATTAGGTTGCAGACCTCATTTCTTTCATTACAAAATTTTGGTGGGTCCAGGTACCATCTAATTGAAGCCGGGTGTATCATGATAAAGTTGGGTAAATGTGAAATCCAACAATCCAAAATTGATCAAAAGTTCCCATGTTGTTTAATGACTTAGTCTGGAATGATAAATAAATAAAAAATGTTGGAATGTTGGTCTTCCTGTCTCTTTTTAAAATGCTTCTGAAAGCTAACTTAATTGTTGCCTTATTTCTGGAATATTCAGACCTGGTAAAATGTTACGAGTTAATGACAAGGAAAGGGCAAAGTCATGGCTAATGGTCACAGTCCAACAAAACCAAGTCTGTTGGCCTTCAGGGCTCAGTACAGGATCCATCTGTTCAGCCAGACTTTTTTCTTAATTGAGGAGAATCAGTTAGCTCCTTAATTTCAAGATTGCATCATTTGATTTCATTTTGCTTCCTGTAACATTTGATATTGGTACATTTTTATAAATAAAAGTATATAATAATTATTGTTTTTGGCCTTTAAGTAATTTCATTATGTTACTACTATAAAATAATACTGGTGCAATAAACTGTATAGCTTTGTAAAAAACATGACAAACTTATTTTAAAAGACATGTATTTTCATAAATTATTGAGTATGAAAATTACTTGCTACAGACAATACTTTATTCACCAATAGGCATAAGAAATATTAATATGCTAAGCAAAAAGTAATAATAAAATTTGATACTGCGGGACTAATTTCTTCTTAAAACAAAAGTTTTTTCATAAAAACATTTAATTCCTGACTTAATATTTGATGTGATTAAATCATGCACAGTTAAAAATAAAAAAGTAAATTTTATTTTTAACAAGTATTTGAGAAAAATGACAGATTTTCATAAAAATTTTGTAAAAAAAATAACTAAAGTTCCTAGAGAATCAGAAAAATAATGTCAAATAAAGAATAATACATTAGAATGATCAGATTAAAATGTACTTGATTCTGTTGAGGCAGACAAATAGCCTGAGGCACTGGATCTTGGCATATGCTTCAGGCCCATTTTAGATGGAAATATTGGTCAGACATACCTCTGTAATGATTACAGTAGGTGAGATTACATGTTCTGTCATTGTATGTGCCTCTTTAGAAAATTCTGGGTTTCCCCCATATTTAACTCAGTATAATTTTTTTAAGTGAGTAAGAAGCAACATCAAAAATATTTTGAAGAAATTCTTCAAAGCCTTGTTTTTTCTCACTTCTATAATAAAATAAAAGCATATCACAGTTTCCTATTCTTTGTTTCCATTTTGCTGTTTTTGTAGTACACAAGGTGTGAAACTAAAATGACTCTTCATATCTAAATTAATAAAGGAAGAAAATGAGAAAAATCAGGTCCTCTGGCAAAAAAATGTCATTTTTTTTAGTTTTTATTTCCAAAATGATTGCCTCACACTAGCAGTTCTCAACGTCTGGTAGTCTCAGTGGTCAGCAGCAGCATCTCCTAGGCACTTGTTATAAATTCAAATTCAGGCCCCACCCAGACCTCTTAAATCAGAAACTCTGAGAATGGTGCCCATCAATTTTAGTTTTGACAAACCCTCTCTATAATTCTGATACCTGCTAAAGTTTGAGAACCCACTGCCTTATACCATGGAACATAAATTAAGAAAGCCAAGATAGAAGGTCTGATTTTCTGGATAGATCATTTGTTGTTGTTAGATCTCAATCCTGCCTACCAGTCCCACTTGGGAATGTTTTCAATAACCCATCCCAGACTAATTGAATCAGAATCTACCCTGTATCAGCATTTTTAAGAGACAGCTATGAGATGTGCATATTTGTTCTATAGGTCAATCACTTGCTGCATCTTAAACATATGCTAATGTATGGCCATTCCTGCTTTTTGCTCCTGCTTCCTCACTGTTTCTCATTACCCTGTTAGCTGAAGCATTAGAGATCCAGGTAGAACATGGGTCAGCTGCCAGAATAACATTCATATGAGTTACTCGCATTTGGGGGGGATTTACATTCAATTTAAAAATCATCCCACTATCCCTTAGATTATTTAAAATGTACTCACTACTGACATCCCTATTAATTTCATCTCTTTTCATCAATTATCCACACTGTAGTCAGTGTTACCTTTCTAAAATGCAAATCTGACCATGTCTCAGGCTCTGCATGAAGTCTGTATAATACTCCTGCTTCATCTATCCATGATTTCCCTGCCCAAATTTCTTCTTTTATCTAGCTGTACTGAACATCTAGTTCTTAAACCTAGCATGCTTTCTTTCTCCTCTAGTCAACAGAATGCTGTTTTTTCCACTGCTTCCTAAGATGGTCATCCTACCATCACTCATTCATTCTTCAAGTCTTAAGTTTGTTTTTTTAAAGATTTATTTAATTTTTATGTAATTCCCCCCCCCCCCCCCCCCCCCCCCCCCCCCGTTGTCTGTTCTCTGTGTCTCTTTGCTGCGTCTTGTCTTGTTTCTTTGTTTCTTTGTTTCTTTGTCCGCTTCTGTTGTGGTCAGCGGCACGGGAAGTGTGGGCGGCGCCATTCCTGGGCAGGCTGCACTTTCTTTCGCGCTGGGCGGCTCTCCTTATGGGCGCACTCCTTGGTGTGGGGCTCCCCTACGCGGGGGACACCCCTGCATGGCGCGGCACTCCTTGCGTGCATCAGCACTGCGCATTTGACATTATTTCTTTCAAGAAATCTTATCATTCAATTTGGGATAACACTCTGTAAGGTACCCTAAAATCCCCCTTCTGAGAAACAGAACCATTAGGAGCTTTATGTACATGTGTATGTATTTATATATATATTCATCCATATATAAATATCAAGAGATTTATTATAGGAAATGACTCACATGACCCAACGTTGGGATTAGCAAGTCTGAATTCCATAAACAGTTCACAAATTGGAGATTCCAGTAAAGGTGCTGAATTCCTCAGGAAAACCTGGCTGGCTGAAGTAAAGATGGAAATTTTCTCTGACTGCCCCAAATCATCATTCTGACTTTAAGACCTCCAACAGACTGGATGAAAAGACTCTCCTGATTCCAGAGGGCAATCTCCTTTGTTGTTTGTAGATGTAATCAGCTATAGATACAATCAACTGACTACACATGCCAATTCATCTATGAAATAACCTCACAGTAACAATCAGGCCAGTAATTGTTGGACCAAACAACTGGACACCATAACTTAGACAAGTTTTATGCATGAACTTAGCCATCACAGTGAGGAATATCCAGAAAATCTCCAAGAAGGAGAAATACTAAGAAAGAGATTTCCTCCATCTCTTAGTAAACTTATTAATCAGAATTACCTTCTGAACTGTGTGAACTTTGTGAGCTTAAAAAATCAGTCTATACATAAAACTGATCATTTATGTATTTTCTAGATCATTTAAAAGTGTTATAAAGATGCATGCAGTACACAGATATTAGTAAAAGATACAGATCTTTTAATAACCACAGTCTTGTTGAACATACAATTTCTGTGTTGTAAAGATATTGTAAAGACTGCATGCAGAACAGTTCAGAAGAAAAATATACCAATATTGGCTGAAATAGACATGAGAAACAAAATACAGAAGGCACCTAAATGGATCTCTGAGGAAAATAATATAGGACATTTTTGGAAGTCTTGGAATTTGGGGTTCAGATTATGTTGATCATTGGAATGAGCCCCCGTTCTTTCCCCAAGTTCGGATTTGGGTGCTATTGCGTTGAATTAGTGGGCATGCTTACCCCCATGTATGTATTAATATTTAGGACCCTCTTAGGAAATAAGGCACTGACAGCTTAATTAATGAGATTTAAAGGCATAAAAGCCTATCTGTGTTTCCAAAGGACACCAACTGAGTGAAGTTTGCCAAAATGACAACTGGACCCTCAAAAAAGAATTCACCTCAAGAGAAGAAGCTAGACTGTTGTAGAATTTTAGAAAGGTTCGATTATTTGCATATAGAAAGGCCAGGACTTAGGAATGATTTTGAGAAGGAAAAATGGTTTATTGACGGCTGACCAGTCTTGGGAGCTTTCTGTAGCAAACCCAAGCCCTGAACAGGAATTTTGAGTTCCTTTTATACAGAGGAAGGGCTAAATCGTTCTTTGTTTCAATGCTCATTAGGTTTGAATTAGCATATATATCTTCCACATCCTAGGTAAGTTTTTAGCATGGACTTCATACATTCTAGATAAGCTTTAGCACATTTGGTTTGCATTTTTCCTGAATATTTAAAGTTTATAGAGTTTGCATTGCTAAACTGTTTCCTGGGACTGGAGTCGTTGCCATGGTTACCAAGGGCAGGGCTGCAGCCTCTCACCATCCCACACCCACAAGTCAGGACAGACAGCTTAGGTTAAGGTTATCTCCGAAGAGACAAAGAGCTCCCACCAATAGCCCACATGAAGACTAGTGAACCAAACTTAATGCCAAGGCCAAACTTAGCTGAGGAAAGACTTTTCAGGCACATCTGCACTTAATTCCATGACCATTCTAAGCAGCCATTCTGGCACTGAGGGAGAATTTGGAGAGTGATTTTCACAGGTTTGTACTGTGAGAAAGAGCTTTAATATTAAAAAGCCATTATACTTTTTCACAATGGTTTTGCCACCAGAATATAGGTGTTGTGAAAACCATTACTAAATCTTAAGCAAAAATGGGAAAAGACTCATATGAATATTGTTATCATTGGACATGTAGATTTGGGCAAGTCCACTACTACTGGCCACTTGATCTACAGATGGTGGAACTGACTCAAGAACTATCCAAAACTTCAGGAAGGAAGCTGCTGAGATGTGAAAGGCTCCTTCAAGTATGCCTGGGATTGGATAAATGGAAAGTTGCATGTGATATGGTGTCACCACTGATACCACCCTGTGTAAGTTTGAGACCAGCAAGTACTGTGTGACTGTCATTGATGCCCCAGGACACAGACTTTTATTAAAAACATGATTCCAGGCACCTCTCAAGCTGACTAGGTTGTCCTGACTATTACTACTGGTATGAGTGAATTTGAAGTTGGTTTATCCAAGAATGGGCAAACCCATGTGAATGCCCTTCTGGCTTACACTGGGTGTGAGACAGCTAATTGTTGGCGTTAACAAAAGGGATTCCACTGAGCCACCCTACAGCCAGAAGAGATGTGAGGAAATCATTAAGGAAGTCAGCACCCACTTTAAGAAAATTGATTATGATTCTGACACTGTAGCATTTGTGCTGCTTTCTGATTGGAATGGTAAAAAACATACTGGAGCCAAGTGCTAGCATGCCTTGGTTCAAGGAATGGAAAGTCACCCATAGGATGGCAATCCTAGTGGAACCATGCTGCTTGAAGCTGTGGATTGCATCCTTCCACCTACTCATGACTGTCCCTCTAGGGTGTCTACAAAAATGGTGGCATTGGTACCATCCTGTGGGTCAAGTGGAGACTGTTATTCTCAAACTGGGTATGATGGCCACCTTTGCTGCAGTCAATGTTACAAATGAAATTGTTGAAATGCACCACGAAGCTCTTCCTGGGGACAATATGGCCTCCAGTGTTAAGAACATATAAAAGATATTTGTTATGGCAACATTGCTGGTGACAGTATAAATGACCAATGATGGGAGCAGTTGGCTTCACTGCTCAGGTGATTATCCTGAGCCATCTAGACCAAATCAGTGCTGTCTTTGCATCTGTGTTGGATTGTCACACAGTTCACACTGCTACCAAGTATGCTGAGCTGTAGAAGATTGAGTGCCATTCAGGTAAGAAGCTGGAACATGGCCCTAAATTCTTAAAATCTGGCAATGCTGTCATCATTGAAATAGTTCCTGGTAAGCCCATATGTTTAGAACTTCTCTGATGATCCTCCTCTGGGTGATTTTGTTGTTTGTGATATGAGACAGACAGCTGATGTGGGTATGACCAAGGTAGTGCATAAGAAGGCAACAGAGCTGACAAGGTCACCAAGTCTACCCAGAGAGTGCAGAAGGCTAAATGAATATTATCCATAACACCTGCCACCCCAGTCTTAATCAGTCATAGAACAGTCTTAGAACAGTTTGTTTCAACTGGCCATTTATGTTTAATAGTAAAATATTGGTTAATGATAATGTATCATAAAATATTCAGAAGGAATGTTTTGTGTACCATTTTTTCTTTGGCATGGCCGTTTTAAGTTGTTTTAAAAATAAGTATTTTTTAAAAGAAAAAAGCTTGAACAAAAATCTGCCACAGAATTTTGAGGTCAATTAAAATGAAATTTAATGAGGAAAAAGTTGTTATGCATGGGGCCATGAATGTCTTTAAACTGTCGGAGCACCAAAGAGGCTTAGTCTAGAGGGACTTGTAGACATGGCGTGCATGTGTGCTCTATCATTACTTTTTCCACTGGAAGAGGGCTTCCATCCAATGTGGTTCTCAAGGAGTCTATCAATCCTGCCCCACCCATCTCCTAGGGCCACAGTCCTGGCCTAGCTCATCAAAATCTATCTCCCTAATCAGCATGATAATTCAAGAGATGAGCTTGTGACCCAAGCAGGACCTATCTCTTTCACAAGATAAACTATAGGGACACTAGTAAAGCGAGAGGTTCTTTCTTTTGGTTCATATGTTATGGAGAGCTGCCAGCAACCACCTTTCCTCCCCTATATAAGAGCTTGCACAAGAATGAATCCATCATGCAGAGGGAAGCAAAGCCCACAGAGGGAAACTGAGTCTGACAACTTTGTTAGAGACCTAGGATTCATAGGTATTCAAAGTCTACTCTATGCTTAGACTTACCAGGTATGTCAGTCAATATTTTATTTACTTACTTCACCAATTTGAGTTTGCATTTTGTTTATTTTATAAAGGGAGTTCTGAGAATACTCATCACAGTAAGGAGCCAAAGAACAGCTGGGGCCATTGGCAGAAGGTTTCACCAGGATCTTGGGGAATATGTGGTAAGCAGTGCCACCAAGAATTCAGGAAGAAGCTACTGGGGTTGAGATGAGTCAAAGACTTGCAGAATTGCTAGAACTTCCAGCACAGTTAAGTCAGATGTTGGATAAAAAGTTTAGAAATGGATTTTGCCTTCTGGGAACTTTATTTGAGGTCTTGTTATCTTGGAGTGATAAAGGACAAGAAAATGAGAAATATTTCATAATTTATCACAAGAAAAGGGAAGCCCTTGAAATACTGGAATCCCTGTCAGCAAAATTGAAGGAGATGTATAACTACTGTGATTTAAGCATGACCTCAGACTATTTCTACTCAGAGAAAGAAATGAGAGGTCATTTCACAGAAAGAGAAATCTTGGCAATAAAACTTTGGCATATTTGACAAGTTTATGAGTAGATCGATTGTCATGACAAGGTGAAATTCTGGAGAGACATGTGAAAAATAAAGTTGGCTAATTATAATAGGGCTAGTTTGGGGTGGATCTTGTCAGAGAAGTTTAAATTGGATTTAGTATGAAATAGGAGAAAAAGGGAGGTTTTTTTTTTTTTAATCAGCAAATCATAGAACTGGCACGACCTGTTTAACTACTTTGTGGTATAAATAAAATCACATTTCTTATTTTTCCAAGGAATTGTTTGAGCTTCCAAGTTTCATTATAAAGCATGAGTTCCTCTATCTTTTTCAAATGTCTCACCCCTCCACCCAAAATCAACAGTAATTTGTTCAAACCCAAGGAGATAATTTAATAGAATGAGATCAGTTCTGCTTCCAAATACCAAACAGGAAGAGGGAACTGTAAAGTCAGATTAGTCCATGTCCCCTGTTGATTTGGTCACAATTGACTGTGCATGTATGGAAGGTGGGTACTACAGTCAGACTGAGGGATCTCTCCTCCTACTATACATCACTTATCTTGTTTTGCTTCTTGAAATAGGACTTTTCACAGAAAAGGTGCTAAGTAAACATTTGAAAAGTAAAGGACAACTATGTTCACACACTTACATCCTTCAGTCTAAATATTATATTACTAGAAAGAAAAGGTTAGGACATAAATAATAATATAAATATAATAGTTTGTTTCTATTCAAATTTATGTAGCAATTTTTAAAGAAGTGATCCACATAAGTTTTTCTTGGTGTTTTGAGACCTAAATTGAAGTTATTAGAATTGATTGGAAAAATAGGATTATTTGTAGAAATATTTGCAATTTTAATTAGGGCTTAACCACAGTGGCTATAAGTAGAGTTAGCAGCTGTATTTTCCTTAACAGGTCAAAAGTTTCCCAACTGTCCTTCACAATAGCTAAACAGGAAGAAGATCTCTGCTAAAAGGTTCACCATGGTTCATGGAAAGAGGGATAACATTTAATTAGAAAAGATGGAGTATTTATATGGCTTCTCAGATGAACTCTTTTGCCAGAATTGAAACAAGTCATGTTGAGAAACAGCCCTGAAATGGGGCTGCCAGCTGTGTATGAGAAATCTTTTGCTATTTAGTGAACATAATACCATGGATTTTAATTATCTACACACTTAAGTCAAGAAAAATCAGAAGATAAAGTTGAACTCTTAAGAAATTAGATAGCAGGATTAATGCTGCTTCTTTTCCATGGAAAGCTCTGCTGTCAATATAAACCATGATGTATTCAAGTAACAGTGAATGCCTTCTACTAATATAGTGATGAGGGATAGAAATAGTCGGCATTGCCAAATGGAGATAGAATTTGGATAAATATGAGCATGATGATTTGATAGAAAAAACTTGATTTTTTTCAAACTTTAGGTTCTTTGATATAAAAATGGATATAAATTTATCTGAATCTTAATGGATTTATTGCATACATAATCATTTATTTAAATGAAAATTAAGTTAACTAGTCTTTGCTTCATAATGGTTAGAGCAATTTAAAGCCACTTTAATCATTTAGTCTTTTGCAATCTTTAAAAAAACTGGACATTTTTCTAAAATACATATTTGATAATTTCAACTAATTACAAATGAAAAATTTTCACATATTCCAATATAATTATCTTTAAAACTCACACTGTTCAAAGTAGAAAACTGTCAAAGAGCCCATGGAATGATCTATATAGTTATACTCTAAGGACAAGTGTATCTAGAATATACACTTTTCTCAGATTGATCCCATTAAATTAATGAACTCAAATCCTGAGTGAAGTTTGAAAATCTAGTAAACTTCATTTATACAGATTAACACTTATGATTTTCTTGAATCTTAAAGAGTAAATCATTTGTAGCCTTCTGTCTTACCAAAAACAAAATAACCACCCAAGGCCTTGGAATATTTGATATCCTACCCTCTTTTTTTTTTTCCTACCCTCTTTGAAGTCTGCACAATATCAAATTCCTGTCCTCCTTCATAGCTCAAGGGAGCTACTCTAAGTTCAGAAGCTTTTTTAATGCATGCCTGTACTCAGCCCATTCTGTGGGAAGTGTGGAGGAAGAAAGGAATTTGGCTGAGAGAATTGAAAGATATTATAAAAACACACACAATATAATAACAACATGAAAAAATCCCATTTTGTATTTGACTAAAGAACACTGAAGAAATGGGTTTGTAAATCAGGGCTTCATAATTTTCTAGTACTCAAATGGGTCCACTACTCCATGAATGTGAACTAAAATTAAAGATACTGCTAATTTCCAAACTCTAGTTTCAGGATAAGGATTTTAAAACATGTATCGTTCTCTTGTATTGTACCTGACATGACTGAAGTGAAAATGAGGTAAGTTTTTCTACCCCAGGAAAGGACGGACATATATCAAACAGAACCATAGCATTTTAAAACTGGAATGATCCAACCCTTCACTGAGGCTCAGCATTTTACAAGGGAATCAATAAAGTTGAGTAATCCAAGGCACCAAGACCCAGATCTTCAAATCTTAAGTTTTTTAACCACTACTGCTTTTCTAAAACTTGAGAACACAATGCAAATAAAACTGTTATGGAGGAAGAAGGAAGAAGATGGAAGAATATGGAAGAAGAAAGGAGGAGGAGGAGGAAGAGGTGGAGAAGAAAGCCATCTATGCTGTAGTGCACTGCTATCCAAACAGAAACATAATACAGGTCACATAAACAATTCTAAATTTTATAGTGGCCATATTAAAAATGTGAAAAGAAACAAGTAGAATTTTGACACTGTATTTTAACTTTTTTTTGAGAGTTGAAAAGTTTTATTTCCTTCTAAATAACTTGCCAACAGTAGCTTGAACAGTTTGTCTTCTAGTTGTAGAACTTAAAATACAAGGAATACTATATTGAATCTAATCCAGCATTTCCAAAATATTATCAGTTCAACATTTACACTTTTTTTGTATAAATCTTTGAATTCCTGTGTGTATTTACCATTTATTAGCACATCTCAACTCAGACTAGCTGCATTTCAAATTCTCCATAGCCACATGAGGCTATTTGGCGACTGTGGTAGGCTAGCATGAAAGGGTGGGATAATCACATACAGGTTTTTCAGAGCCATCGACATGCTAATGTACAACATGCACATTATTACTATCTGCTCAGGGAACACCACTTGGGACTTGTTAAACTACACTATTTGGCTCTCTGAGGCAAATCCTCATTATATCACTGGATTTTGAGACATGGCTAACGAATGACTTGTAGCCCTGAGTTTTACTCCCACCTCTGATGTTGTACAAGACACTAAACCTCTTAAATTTGTTTCATTTGGGAAATGGAAACTTTTCCAGAATGGGACTTCTCTGATGACTTGATGAGAGCATTAATAAAGCACGTTGAAATATACTATGCACATAGTAGGAACTCAATAAATGATAGTTATTAATTGCTCTATGTGTATTTACAGTACTGTAAGGGACAGCATATCATTTGTGATATATGTGAAACTACTGACTAGTTCATGGTTTTGAATGGATTCTGCTACATTAGTAATATTTTTCAAGGGATTCAGTTTAGAACTACACTGCTTCAAATCTGCATACAGAAGCCTTAGATTTTTTAGGGGAACTGAGGTGGGGAGGTGGGTTCTGAGGGAGAAGAAGGGGCACTTTTTACTGGTTATAAGCTTTCCACTCCTGCTTCAGCCAGAACGCTTAACTTTTAACCTTAAACTTCCTTTTGAAGAAAAAAATTCACAGCTAAATTTTTAATCTGTGGTAGTCAAGCAAAATGTATTCCCCCATCTGAAAGTTCTATTCATTTGAGTGTACTTGCCTTATATAATAGGTTGCTATTCCTGGCTACTTATATTTATAAATAAAGGGGAAAAAATTTTGCCCTGCAGTGGCATGCTATCATTCAATAAATGAGAGTGTACAAATTAAATTAGTCAATTTGCTGCTGGAATATTCTAAATTCCATAAGCTATAGGGTTAACAATTCAGTACAATTTAGTTTAACAAAAATTAAAGACACAGTTGTCTCAAAGTAGCTTTGACCTCACTCCATTTTGATTTCCAAAAGTGAGGAAGAGACATATGCTGAAATTACCAGACAGTTTTCACAGGAAGGAACTAAAACTCAAGAGTGCATTAGAAATCATTCCAGATAATAGGGCTGTGGCCCAGAATATCCGATATTGCAGTTTAATTCAGCAAATTAGAAATTGTTGCGCTAATTCAGCAAAAAAAAAAAAAAAAAAAAAAAAGAAAATACTGGTGAGATGGAGAATACATATATTCCATGTTTGTTCAGGAATAAAATGAATTTTAAATCTATTCATAGACATTATTGCTGGAAATAGAAATTTCTTTGGCTTGAGTCTCAGGCTGTCAACTGTCCTACTCCATGTACTTTTTTCTAGGCAAGACGCTTAGATAGCTTCATTTACTAATAGTGGCATTCTATCACCTATTAACATAGTAGATAAAATCCCTGCCTTCATTGCTCTTTTATGCATGCTTTCCTCAAAACTTCAATTGTCTCATTTTTAATTGATCACAATGCATTCTTAACTTGAAGAGCTATATCTTTACAATGATAGGGTTTCCATTCATTTTCTTGGTTAAGAAGACCAGGGAAATGGAGAGTAAGTCAAAGGAACTGGAAATATTTTACCTCATAATGATGCTCAGGAAAAAACATTACATGTTAGAGCTATCTCAGTTCAGGTCTCATCAGCTATACTCTGGACGAATGCAACATATTCCAGCCCGTGCATATTTGGGGTGTATTTCTGGACTTGATGAAATGTATTTCATAACTTTTCAAGTAACTCAAAAATCCAAGTAAATAATAGAAAACACAACAGGCACCAATGCAAGAAGTTTTTGGTTAAGGGAAAAATGCCTGGGAAACAGGCCAAGTCAGAACAGTGAAATATAAAACTCTTGATAAAAATGCATTTTAACTGTTAAGATAGGGTTTTAAAAAGCAACTACAAGAAAAATTTTCTCAAACTAATTTGAAATAGCATGTATCTCCAACATTCTTGTTAACACTAAAATACAAAGAAGTGCCTTGAAGTTGATTAAAGAGATGCATTTTTTTCTTATTTGGTTTTCTAATATCAATATCAATATCAATGTTAGACACTCAGAAGTTGTAACTATAAAGATGAATTACAGTAGTTATATTGTTTCTGAGGCATTTCACCCAAAGCTCTTATCAACAATTATTTGTTAAGCACCAATTATAATTTTAAAGGCACTCTAAAATTAAAATTCTTTATAACATCCTAAAATTTAACTGTCATATTCAAATAACAACAACAATACTTATTGAGGGTTTAGGACAAGAGAGCACACTACTAAGTGCTTAATACATACTGTGAATTTATATAATACTGATAAAAACCATTAAACAAATTATCTGATTAATTTGAAAGGAATCAGAGAAGGGTTAAACAACTCACTTAAGGTTAACTCATAAACAAGAGGTAGAGCCAAGATTTGAACCCAGACTGGGCACCAGAGCCTAGGCTCTTCAACACCACTTTCTACTAACATCTGTAATACTGATTGCATTATTGATTAAATTCATTGGTACAAGGCACCATGGGTAGTTCTTCAGCAACAAAAGATGTAAAAATGTACAAAACTACAGATCTATGGCCAATTAATTTTTTTATAAGGATGCAAAGTCCACTAAATGGGAAAAGACTAGTATCTTCAACAATGGTATTAGGACAACTGGATATCCACATGCAAAATAATGAAATTAGATCCCTACCTCACATCATCTGCAAAAATGAATGAATCAATGAACTAAATATAAGGGCTAAAACCAAAAATTCTTAGAAGAAAACATACTGAGTTGGAACAGGCAATGAATTCTCAGAAGGAGATGACAAGCAGGCAATTCCAAATATGGAACCATATCTCATGAGAAAACTTGGGTTGGGGAAACTCAAGCTTTTGGAGTTGATAAAACTGCAAAAAGATAAAGTATACAGAAGGAAGAAAATGGACATACAATAGACTGATACTTTAATTCTAATACAACACACATGCTTAGTCAACAGGTTTGTAAAATTTTAAAAATTTATTAGGACTTATTAGTAACACAATTACACAGAATAACGTTCAGGAATTCATCAATGGTGATCACCAATATGTGCTTCTTTGTAGCTTTTTAACAATATTTCTCATGATTCAAATTTATTCCTAATATAGTTGAATTTCATACAAAGTTTCACAATGTGAATATTACACATTGGCAAAATTAATGAAAACATATCTTTCATGAAAGGCACATAAAGAATTTAAACACACAAAGAATTTTGATAACTGAATTTCTTTGCATGACAGAGAAGGAAAAAAAGAAACAATCTCCCAAATGAAACAGATACAAATGCAGTTTTGGTAATCCATACACACACATATTCATATATGTCAACAAATACAAAATGACTGCACATAATTAAAATTATAAACAACTTACCAGCAATTACTAAAAGACTTTTTTCAAGATGAGCGATGAAAGGAGGGTACGGTGAGAATGCTGTTCATTTTGCAGAAATAAGGGCACAGAGACACATGATGAATAAGCAAATTAAAAAAATGATTCTATAAAAGTTCAACATCTAGCTGACATATAATAGTTATAGTACATACACTCACTGACTTTATTAAGTACTATTACTCTTTTTCTTTATTAAGTCATATTCCTCAGAAATAATAGCACATTTTAGGAAGAAATCATATAGACTCAAGCCTGTGGAGGAAATCTGAATCGAAGAGGAAAAAGTAATTTTAGCATAGTGTGATAATTAAATTTGAAACTAGTTACATATATGAATTTAAAGCTTTCATTATATCAGCAGTAGATTATTCAAAGCTCTTTCTTGCTCCATTCCAAACAAGGAACTAACGTGTATGCTAGGTACAAGGGATTTCCCAAAGGAAATACACAAATGAATGTCTCAAAATTCATTATGCTAACAATTTTTGGACCACAAAAATACTCTCAACATCTACCGGAACTTAGTTATAAATAAAAATGTGGTTATTTAAAGTGTATAAAAAGTAATCTTGGTGTCGCCTTTAAGGCAATGCATAACTACCATCCAAATATTAAAATTCAAAGTGAAAAGAAACCAACAGAATAAAAAGTAAGAGTATATAATAACTATAAGATATCCTCAAAAATCTGAAATTTTAGTTTTGCAAATCAAATCTAATGTAGAATTAAAGCAGCATGCAGTCTGAAAATTAAAATTAAAATGTGTACAATGTTTAAATAACTGATCCAAAGGTAGGTATATTCATCTGCATTAAGAACATTTCAATAAAACATAATAAATTTAAAGGACAAATCATGTTATTAAAATAGTCTGTGCAATGTTTGTACAAATAACATTTTTATGATTACATGTATACGTATGACCAGGATAAAGTTTTCAGTGTTTCCTAATAGCAGTTACTATACTCAAAAATTTACAGGACACGAACAAAATAAAGCTGTTTAAAACTGGCAAACATGGTAACAGTTTGTCATTAAGTACAAGGTAATTAATATTTCTTTTATTTCTATTTCCATCACACTAAAATTTTAAATTGTCACTCTTAAAGCATATAAGTAATGTGAAAAACTAAACTTATAAATACAAGTATACATACATTTGCATATTTACACTTATGCAGAAATCATCAATACACTAGAGTCCAGTTTTAACACTGTCCTTCAATTTCTACACTGCAGGACTATCTCTCATATTTAAGAAAGATCTTTCAACAAACAAACAAACAAACAAACAAACAAAACAACTTTGGTCAGATCCCAGATACAATTCCTATAAAATACATTCTGTGTTGCTGCAAGACTCTAGTCTAGAGAGATCCACATATAAATACTCATTTGGTTTGAAAAAATGCATTTTACTATTAACTGCAAAACTTAGAAGAGGCCACAATCTTTTAGGTTATTTTTTATGATGACATCTGTTACAGCATCAAAAACAAACTGCACATTCTTAGTATCTGTGGCACATGTAAAGTGGGTGTATATTTCCTTTGTGTCCTTTCTCTTATTGAGATCTTCAAACTGACATTGAATATATGCAGCTGCCTCTTCATATGTGTTTGATCCTGAGATGGAAAAAGTAAAGAAACACAATATGAAAAGCTGAAATGAGTATACTGCTAGGCAAATGGGTCTTAAAATATTAAAGTCAGTTACATATACATACATATATATAATATATATATTAAATATACAGACTCCATAATTGATTTTTCCCTTCTGGAACTAGAGAAACTGTTTCTTCTAAATGAAAAATACCAAATGCTAACTATGTTTTGATGAATATAAGTTACCACTAAAATATAAACATCTTTAAATGGCATACAGTGTTCTCCATGTTCTTTATTCCTGTCTTGATCCCAAATGTCAGATTGCCATTTTTCTCTTATTCTTTCCTTATCCTCTACATCCCACCACTGAACCACTCACAGTGCCCTACTGGTGACCTGCTATTTCAGTACTAGCCCAGTGGATGATCAGTATATGCTAACTGAATGATAACCAATATTTTGTTTCCCTTTCCTATTTACACATTAGCATATCTCATTCATTTTTGTTTATTCAAATACTGTACAAGGGTTTACAATGTAGTTTAGCATTATGAGGTTACAAAAAAAGTGAATGGCACATTCTGCCTTCAGGTTACTCACTAAAGACTTCTTCTGAGTACAAACCCTCCAGAAATTGTTTGGCAGTATTTAAGGCAAATTAGAGAAATGCTGTGTGACCCAACAATTCGGTTTCTAGGTGCGCACCTGATAGAACTATATGTATATATACATGAGAAGACACAGAATGTTAACAGAAGTGCTCTTTCTACTTTAGGAAATAATCTAAATGCTAATCAATTGTAGACTGGCTAACAAATTATGGTATATTCATGCAATGAGCTGCCATACAGTAACGAGAAATGAAATAAAAGGACTACTGCTGCACACAATAACATGGATGAATCTCATAAACATACAGAATAAAAGAAGCCTGATACTAAAGTTTATGCTATATGATTCTATCTATGTAAAGTCTGAAAAGAATAGAAATTATTAGTAAGGACGAAAGTCAAGATAATGGTTGCCATTTGTGTGGGGGCGGGGGATAAGGGGAGTGCAGCAGTATTGATCAGTTCATCTGGGATCCTGGAAATATTCTATTTCTTGACCTGGGTGGTAGATATATTAGTATGTTCACATTTACAAATGCATTGAGCTTTACACTTATGCTGAGTACTTTTCTGTAAATATGTTATACTTTGATAAAATACATATTTGAAAAAAATGTATTTATTTCAGTTCTCTTTTGTAATACCCCAAAATTATCTGCCTGGCTTACAAGATCCCCTATTCCAAAACTGCAGCTTGCTCTGGGTTAAGAAGAACCACCCCCCTGTGTTGCAGTAGTACTTCTCCTTTACTCAATCTCTCATCACCTCTAAATGTGTTCACAATTGGCAGTCCATGTAACTTTTCCAAAGTAGCTGTACTGGACTGAATCATGTCCCCCATAAAGGCACGTTCAAGTCCTAATAATTCCCTGTCCTGTGGGAATTAAGTCATTTATAAATGGGATCTTTGAAGATCCTATATGGGTGAAGCCAGATTAAATCAGGGTGGGCCTTAATCCAATATGACTAGGGTCATTATAAGCAAAAGAATTTTGGACACAGAAAACAGAAGGAACAGGAGGAGACAAAAAGAGATGGATCACCATGTGAAGAAGGCAGGGAATGACTGCCAGCAAGCTACCACCAGAAGACTACAGACCTTGGAGAAATCATGACTTGTCAACACCGTGAGTTTAGATTTCTACCTGCCAAAATTGTGAGAGAATAAAAACTACTCTGGTATTTGTTATAGAAGCCCTGGCAAACTAACACATTAGCTAAATCCAGTAAGAAAATTTTCCTTCTAGTACTACAGATACACCCTATTTTTCTCTTTTATTTTAGAGAATTCCAAATTCTCTTTAGTGTTAGGTCTTCTAAAATAGAATGAAATTTATTCCATCGGTCCCCACCTCCAATTATATCTTATATACCACCAATACAATGCAACGTGACAAACATGCATAGGAATCCTGTGCTTAATGTACCGTGACAGCATAAATGATATAACTCATTGTATTAGGGACAAAAAGTTAACAAAACTAGAGTCTTCAAATAATGTTACAGGGGAGTGGATGTAGCTCAGTGGTTGAGTGCCTGCCTCCCAAGTCCGTGATCCTGGGTTCAATCCCCAGTACCTCCTAAAAAAAAATAACTTTACATAGTAAACTCTTTCAAGTTACTAGCAGACAAACATATCCTGTATAAATCAAATCTTATTTTATTTTATTAAATCATACTAAGCTTGGCTCTGAAATTCTAAAGCAATAAGCAGTTTCTTGTTGGACTGAAGAGGCTGATGCAACCTCTAAATTAAAAATACATTTTGGAAGGAAGCAGATGTGGCTCAAGCAATTGGGCTCCCATCTACCATATAGGAGGTCCAGTGTTCAATACCCAGGACCTCCTGTGAAGGCAAGCTGGCCCATGTGGCGAGCTGGCCCATGTGGAGTGCTGGCACAGGAATGCTGGCCCACGTGGAGAGCTGGCACAGCAAAGTAATGCAACAAAAAAAGAGACACAGAGGAGAGACAATAAGAGATGTAGCAGACCAGGGAGCTGAGGTGGTGCAAGAGAATGATCACCTCTCTCCCACTCTGGAAGGTCCCAGGATTGTTTCCTGGAGCCACCTAATGAGAATACAAGCAGACACAGAAGAACACGCAGCAAATGGACACAGAGAGCAGACAATTGAGGGAGGGGGGAGAAATAAATAAATATTTTAAAAAAACCATTTTGGAGAAACAGCTTATACTGAGTGCATAATTCTGTTAGCTCTATATATCCTGGGTAGCTAGCTAGATTACTGTACTGCAAGAGGTTAAAAAATATATATATGTGAATGAATTAATGAACATGTTCTGTAATCTCAGAAAAGAATGGCAAGGGTGGGAGGAAGGAGAAAATGTGACTGATACTTTCTAACATGATGGAACTGTCATAAATAAAGGTAAGTACATATATAACCAGATTTTGAGATGAAAGAACTGGAGGTTGTTGACATAATTAAAAGAACGCAAGAAAGACAAGATTTGAGAAAAAAAATAACATGAATTAAGTTTGAGTTGCAGGAACTAGAAAAACACGAATGTGTTCAACAAACAGAGGCTCTAGACAAAAGTCGGAGTTAACAGAATTTAACATAATGAGAATATATAGGCATATGAAAGGATAGAGAGCAAAAAGTATTACATGACTGCAGATGGAATCTGGTGAAATGTCAACAGATAATCTAAAAAGATGAAGAGGAGAAGAAGGTAGGAGTAGACAGAGAGGTAGGAAATAAACCAAATGAGCAGTGTGGAGGCTGCACAGAATTATAGGAAGCAGTAGCCATAGGATTTAAGAATTCCATCAAGAGGCAAAAGAATCAATACTTAGGGCATATAATGGGGATTTTAAATTAAAATCCTAACACAGGGAGTGTGAAAGACTTCTGGATATTCATTTGTGCAAGGATTGTGAGACAGGGATTCTAACTAATTGGACAATATAAGCAAAATTTCTTGACCACATTTTAAACTGGCAAGGTAAGAGTTAAGAAGTATAGTCTTGATTGCTCTGAAATCCCTCTAGGCATATGATATTTATGATTTCATCTACGTACAATGGTGACATTAATTGGTAAAAAATGGCTACTTCATATTAGGGAAGGATAAAAATAATTGGAAGGATAAAAAGATAGACCCAAGTAAGGACAAAACTGAGCCACCTTGGTTTTGGATAACTTCAAGCTTGGAAATAGAATTAATTATAAGTAATTTTATTCCTAATAGGCAGTGAAAATGTTAATGAATGAGTAAAGTGACATGTCACTATGACTTTCAAAAAGAAAATGTTTTAAAATGAACTTGCATGAAATTATTTTGTACCGAAATATAACTCTGTAATAATTAGTAGTGTGACTACATTTATCAAAGAAATCCCCCTTTTGGTTCCAATGGGAATCTAATTAGAAGTGGCCTAGTTGCTAATGGCCAGGGCTCAGGTGACAGAAAGACCTGGGTCTGGATTTGCGCCGTCGCTT
Source organism: Dasypus novemcinctus (assembly GCF_030445035.2). NCBI lineage: Eukaryota > Metazoa > Chordata > Mammalia > Cingulata > Dasypodidae > Dasypus > Dasypus novemcinctus. The sequence continues at coordinate 73,916,995 of NC_080677.1, forward strand.
CATGAAACCCCACAGTTCTCACCTGTAAAAGCAAAGCCATTACTAGACAGTAATACTGCCTGTCATACAATTTTCTCAATGAAGAATGACTAAAGTTTTCTTTTTAATGAAAAAATTCTTGAGACTGCTTTTTTAAATGGAAGGATGGGGTGAGGATTAGTAACTTGTATTGGTGAGCTAAATAAATAAATCCTTCAGAATATTTAGATTTATAGATCATATGACCACTGGTAGTCAAACCTGTTTTTAGGCACACAGTTCTTTTTGTTAAAGTCTTATTCAGAAACCCAATATGTAAAAGAGAGGAAAGCTGAGTTACTCTAATCAGGGAAGAGGTTGAAGTGGGGTTTATAAAAATTAGTAGCTCTGATAAAACGTACCCACCTGCCACAGAAGCCCAAGAGGCTCTCCAAGGAACTAAACAAAACTATAACCAATGTTTTAGGCCAACTCCTGAGTTTACATACAGAGGGTCATGCCTTGTTGAAGATCAAAGAGCTAATTTTGGAAAAGCCAGGACTGTACCTCAGGTCTCCTTTTCTCACTTTAAATTTTTACAGTAGAAAAACTAAAGTACTATTAACAGACTTACTACCAACATTTGAATTTCTCATGAAAATTACCCTGACCTTCTGAAACACAAGCTGCTTCACTGCTTCCATCTTCATTTCCCTCCCTTACAATATTTTTCATGTTCCATTTTAGGAGCATGTTGCACTGTTATTGTTCCTTTTGGGCTTGCTTTTTTAAATAAGTCTGTCTTTTAGATTAGACAGTGAGCAGAGGTCATACTATATTTATTTTGCATTACATAAACCTGACACAAGAACTGTTAACTGGATGAGTTAACCAATATTTAAAATTTACAAAGACTTGGAGTCACCATTAAGCTATCTAACACTTTTACCATAAAATGAAATGTTATTTTCAGTAATCTCATGGACAATCCAAAGAACTATTTGTAAAAACCTTTTATAATGTGCTCAAATACAATTTGATAAATAATTTCTCTTGAAGGTAAGAATTTCTAAGCCAATGGATTCAAATCAACAACTGAAATCTTATTTTACAAGAAATTTCACTTAGAAATATTTGACTTGACAAGTTTTCAACAGAAAGTAAAATACCTGCATATTCTGGATAACATATAGTGAGAGGGCTCTTTCTGATTTTCTCTTCAAAGAGATCCTTCTTGTTTAGAAAAAGTATAATAGATGTATCTGTAAACCATTTGTTGTTACATATGCTGTCAAACAACTTCATGCTTTCATGCATTCGATTCTGTAATAGAAGAATACAACAGATTTGTCACCAATGACAAGGATTTTAAGGAATATCACTTCAAAAAAGTGTTCAAATGAAATCAAGCTCAGTCAGTTGAAAAATAAATAATGTATCACAAAAATAAATGTCTGCCATTTCAAAACAAGCATGTTTGGCTTTTAGGAAAGATTAGTGTCTGATCATCACTCACCACTTTTTATATTCAACCAGTTATTGCTTAGTGCCTACTATGTGTCACCCTGCCTCAGGAATGGAGTTTTCTATTAAAAGATAAGCAGAGCTTACTAAAAATTAATAAATTAAATAGAATAAGCAGGACTAATTAATCCTAACATGGTATTTTAAGGAATGATACTTCCAGTTCCTACTTCTTCCCTTCAATCTATGGGTTCAGAATGTATATTGCTATATTTTATGGTGCTGAAATAAAGGAAATTAATATATGGTGTTCCATTTTACCTACTGAAATATAATTGAATATAACTGATTTAAAAATATAAAACTGATATTTCTACATTTTCTTCAAATTTGTACTAAAGTTAATTTACAATGACAAAAGTTTTAAACTACTATTTAAAAAATATTTTCCCCTGGATTTATGGCACATTAGAACACATCTAAAAACTACATGGCAGCAGCAAAGTATAACATATAGCAAAGATTATTGAACTGGCAGAAGTAACAAGTTAAGAAATGTAGGGAAGCAGATGTGGCTCAAAGCAATAAGGCCTCTGCCTACCATACCATAGGGAGGACCCAGGTTCAATTCCTGGGGCCTCCTGGTAAAAAAGAAGAAGATAAAGCGTGCCTGCGTGGCAAACCAGTGCCTGCATGGTGAGCTGAGTGCCTGTGTGGTGAGCCAAGTGCCCATGTGGTGAGCCAAGTACCCACACAAGTGCCTGCATGGTGAGCCAAGTGCCTGCGTGGTGAGCCACGTGCCCACGTGGTGAGCCCAGTACCCACGCAAGTGCCCGGACAGTGAGCCAAGTGGTGAGCTAAGCGCCCATGCAAGTGCCCACACGGTGAGCCGAGTGCCCAGGTGAGTGTCCATGTGGTGAGTCAGTGCCTGTGTGGTGAGCTGAGTGCCTGACAAGTGCCTGCATGGTGAGTTGCATGCCTCCATGAGTGCCTGCATGGTGAGTCAGTGCCTGCACAGTGAGCCACGTGTGCCTGTGCAGCAAGTAGAGTGCCTGCGCAGTGAGCCAGTGCCCGTGTAAGTAAGTCACGTAGCAAGATGATGACGCAACAAAAGAGAGATGAAGGGGAGGGTCTAGGTGAAGTGCAGCAGAAACCAGGAAGTGAGGTGGTGCAATTGACAGGGAACCTCTCTCCACATCAGAGGTCCCCAGGATCGAATTCTGGTGAATCCTAGAAGAGAATGACGAGAAGAGAAGACAAAAAGGGAGAAACAGATACAGAAGATCACACAGAGAATGGGCACAGACAGCAAAAACAACTGGGTGGGTAGGGAGTGGGGAAGAAAAAAAATTTTTTAAATCACATTATTAAAATAAAAAAAAAGAAATGTGAAGCTTGGACTACTATGGAACTAACAAGTTTTATCCACATAAATTTTATGTGTGGCTATCAGATACAGCAGATACAATGTTATACATATAGGCCTGAGCTGAGCTGAGCTCTTAATCTTTCCTTTTTCTCAGGATCTGATTGTGTATCTTTGGTATATGTCCCTTTTAGTATGCAAACAGAACAGTGAGAGGAAAGAGCCTGAACTTTCAAATAATTCAGGCATGAAAAAGAATTTCTCAAGAATTTTCCAAGAAAAATTCTTGGCAACATTTTCAAATCTTCATATTTCATGCTCAAGCCTCAAAAATGATTCTACTTGCCATTTCTTCATCTTCAGCTAGAACCAAGTCATAGTCACTGAGTGCTACGCAGAAGATGATTGCAGTCACTCCTTCGAAGCAATGAATCCACTTCTTCCGCTCAGATCTTTGTCCTCCCACATCAAACATTCTGTAAGAGGAAAAACAATGAGTTGACATCTTATTAAGTGTTCAAAAGCTCTAAGCATTTCTGTAATGTCAACAAAATAGCTCCAAATAGCTGGGAAATGTGGTATGGGAAGAAAGGAGAAAGCACTTTATGGGAGGAAAACAATATCACAAATTGGTTTCAGCAAAGGCGGAGGGAAAGTCTGCTTATTTTTTTTTTTTCTATTTTATTGGGAAGGACATCTCTCAAAAAAACAAAACACAAACACTCTCAAAAAAAACCCCAATACATTCATTAACATATGAGAACATTTAGCACAGAACATTAAAGCAACTACAAATGAACAGACTGCCAACTGTGTATAAACATTAAGAAGTCACATGGAACAACTGGTAAATATTAGAGTACATTTAATTGGCCAAGGTCACAGAATGTTAGAGGCAGAGGTCACAGCCCCTCTTCCCACTACAAAATGTTGTTTTCTCTCAAGAGACCATAAGCAGGATTTTGACAGAAAGAAGAAACCATTCCAGGTAAGAAAAAGTGGAGCAAGCAAGACAAATTCAGATAGGGAAAAACAAGTTTGCCTAAATGGGATAAAAGAAATGAGAGTTGAAATACGAATGGGAGGTCTGATTGAATAGCCTTGAAATTTAGAGTGAAAAGTTCAATTTTTACACAATATACAGTAATGGACCATGGTAGTTTAGCCAACATGGTAGTAAGCAACACAATCTAAACACTATAAAGACAATGGTCTTTCCCTCTTTGTTTCTTATAAGAACTTACAAAGTTAAATTAAAAAAAGTTGAAATCTCATAGATTCATTATGCAACCTAGAAATAACTAGTTATATAACTGAAAGGCGATGCAAATTGGTACATTTTTAAAGGCTCCAGTTATCCAGACAGTGCACTAATTAAAATAGTCCCTATTTAATTCTCAGGCAAAAAGAATTTTCCCTACAGAGCAATAGTGACCTATAAACCAAGTCTAAGTACATCAACTGGTATTGTTTCTTTTATCATCATTTAAGTGGCCTTCATTCTATCAAATGAGCTACTAAATTGTTCATTAGGTTTAAGTATGCTATATAACAAAATGATTCTACCAGACAATAAATCACTACCACAAAATAAAATGGTTATATACAAAAAGGACAGCTGGTAATAAAGATCCTACAAAGAGAGGAAAAATGAATTAAAATTATTTTTTATTTGTTCAGTAGTTTATGACCACAATTTGAAAAAAATTTTAATGAAAAGATAATATATTTTAGATAACTTCTCTGCTGAAATGTCATACATTTCCTCACCACCAAATATAAAATAACCCACTGTATCCCCATCTCACATTTTCTTCGTAACTTGCTTAATGCTTAAGTTTTTCTCCATAGCAATGATCACTGCCTGAAATGTTAAGTATTTATTTCATCTCCTCTTCCCCATGGTAAAAATGTAAAGACAGTCTTTCTCTCTTTTGTCCTCCAGAACTGAACACACATTAAGTACTTATAAATATTTGTTGAGTGAATGAATGAACAGTGCCTACAGAATACTTTAAAATACTTGCAAGGAACAATAGACTAGCTTTGCCATGTTGAAAATCTAGATAACCACTTAAACTGTGGGAATGTTAAATATAAAAGAACTTTACCTTAATAATCAAGTAATTCGACTATGGAAGAAATCTCTACAATTTATTTAATTATTTCATGAACTAGAAATGAATGAAGGTTATTCCTCTGTTGGTCATAAACATAGAACATTTCTTCAGTCTCATCCCCTGAGTCTCAAATGTTACTGTATCTCAGAATCCCCAGGTGGGTGGGGCTGCTGCTGCTGTTCTAATCCATCAGTCAAGGGGCAAAAATGACTGAGAACTGCTATTAGAAATGATGTGGACCATTGACCATGAGGTGCAGTGGTCCTCAGAGATGTATTCACCAAATGCAATGAATGTCTCATGATGTTGGAGGAGGTTGTTGTTATGGGTGGAGGAGTGGGGTGAGGGGGGTGAGGGGTATATGGGGACCTCATATTTTTTTAATGTAATATTAAAAAAAAAAAGACAAACATTAAAAAAAAAATGATCCAACTGTGCTTATTAACATTACGAGAGAGCTAGATGAAGAAAACTAGAAGAAATACTAAGTTTAATATTGCTTTTATCTTCTCTGAAAAGCTAGATTAGAAAGTACAGAGAATGACTGTTTCAGACAGACATTAGAAATATATTATGTACTGCCTTGAAATTCGGGACCTATTACCAAAAAAAAAAAAAAAAAGCAACCAAAATGGCACAGAAAGTACAATATAGTGTCCTTCATTTGAGAAGATGAGAAGATGACTTCTGACTAGCATCAAACAGGGAGAGAATTTGAGTTTTCTTTGAATTTTTTCAGAGGAGAGGGAGCTATTTCAGATTCTGAGAGAGGCTGACTTATCATTTGACTATCACCTAAAACTATACGTGACCAAAACTGATCTGTACAAAAAGCAATTTGACCATATATGCATATTAAACCCATAAATATGACATTGTACCCCAGCCAATCATACATTTATCTACTATAAAAGAAGAAAAATTTGTTTTATCTTATGATGATAATTTTATAATTATACATGGAAAGAAAGTTTTTTTTTTTTAACTCTTTGGCAAAAATATCACGTTGATTCTTAAAGTGAAATAATCCACCCAGCACACACTGTCCATAATTACCTAGTAATAGAGGTGATAATAGGAATTCTTAGATTATAACAGATCTATTGCCACATTTTGGATTTAATTGCAATCATGCAAAAAAAAAAATAAGTGAAACAGATGTTATATCAGCAGTTAAAAACAGATTTAAAAAGTATAACATGAAACACAGCAAGAACTACAAAATGATGAACACAGTCAGATTTCCCCAGAGAATTATTCTAAATACATTTCTGCTCTCATTTACCTAAGGCAGATTTAACATTATGGAAATCACAAAGTTGGCACTATAAATTTGTGATGACAGTAATTTAACAGAATTCAAACCCAAAATAAGACAAAGTTTATCTGAAGTTCCTGACAAACCTATGTTTATCTTTAAGTCAGTAAATGAAAACAGTGACTAAATATGCCCTGTCAAATTATACCTCATCCAAGAAGGCTAAATAGAGCAATATAAATAGAGTTCCTGGATGTCCTACAGTCAGAGACAACTTTATTGAAGTCCAGTACTTGCTTGATGTTGAAATGGCAACTTTGAGAAACCTAAGCTGGAAATGAAACATACAGTCTGGAAATGAATGTTTAAGAATAAATGTAGCCATGATTAAAAGTGAGTTTTCAGGGACCAGATGTAGCTCAAGCAGCTGAGCACCTGCTTCCCACATGGAAGATCCTGGGTTCAGTCCTAGTATCTCCTAAAAACAAAAACAAAAAACAAACAACAAGCACACAAATGAAAAACCAACTCAGGAGAGTCGATGTGGCTCAGTGGTTGAGCACTGGCTTCCCACATATGAGGTACCAGGTTCAATCCCCAGCCCTCCCTGGTACCTCAAAAAAAAAAGTGAATTTTTGGATGGATTGTATGGTGTGTGAATAAAATTTTTTTAAAAAGTGAATGTTACAGAGTTACAGTGCCTTAAGTATCAAATAACTGACATTTACAGAATTCTCTCCTTTACAATATTTCCTTTTAATCAATAACTCATTTTATCTTTAAACTTCCAAAAAGTGGTATGACTGAAATACTCACTGTGTTAAATACTTTAACCAAGTTTGTCTACTTACTTAATAGTGGAACCAAGGGTCTAGAATCACTATTTCCTAAACCCAACTCCATGCATTTTCTTCTCAGACTACACTGGTTAGAATTAAACCACTGTATGAATATAACAATTTTAATTTGCTTTAGAACATAGTTTTTAAAACAAGGTAAACAAACAAAATATCAGAATCTAAGGTGCATGGAATTAAAAAAAACAACAATAACCAGGGAAACGGACTTAGCCCAGTGGTCAGGGCGTCCTTCTACCACATGGGAGGTCCGCGGTTCAAACTCCGGGCCTCCTTGACCCGTGTGGAGCTGGCCCATGCGCAGTGCTGATGCGTGCAAGGAGTGCTGTGCCACGCAAGGGTGTCCCCTGCGTAGGGGAGCCCCACACGCAAGGAGTGCACCCCGTAAGGAGAGCCGCCCAGCGTGAAAGAAAGTGCAGCCTGCCCAGGAATGGCGCCGCCCATACTTCCCGTGCCGCTAACGACAACAGAAGCGGACAAAGAAACAAGACAACAAGACGCAGCAAATAGACACAGAGAACAGACAACCAGGGGAGGGGGGGGAAATTAAATAAATAAATAAATCTTTTTTAAAAAAACCAAAAACCAAACTTTAAAGCCTTATTCTAACAGTGAAATTCCTTATAATTAAAATCACCTCATAGTTTTAAGTTTAATATGACAGCAGTCCCCAGATCAGATATCTCACATTATATAAAATCCTGGTCTTGTGTTTGATCATTTAATACCCTAGAAGCAGTAAGCAGACTAAAAGAAGGTAAATGATTGCAATAAGAGATAGTGCTAGCAGCAAAAAATGTCCACTGACAACTTGATAAAGCATGAAAACAGAAATAAATTAAAAGCAGATGAAAAATTGTACAATGTATTAAAGTACAAAGTTATATGGTCAGATAATTCATTATGATCTGTATCTCTATTTAAGAAAACAAGCAATGTTTTGATTAGGGTGAGTGAGGTAGGCAGAAGCTGCCATGGAAATAACTGAAATTAAATTATAGCCCTCTGGAAAATTCAATTACATGAACCACTGAGTGTGAGATAAATCAGTGACAAATAAGAGCAGCAAATGTATAATACTTAAACTACTTATTGAAGTAATCAGAGGTATAGTTGCATATATTTAACTGTGCTTACAATTTGTAATGAGTACTTTTATGAAGTGACCTGTGATTTTTATCTTTGACTAGGAATCTTTTTGTAAAATGTTGTCAGAAATTCTGCTTTATTATCATTTCAGTTTCAGTGTATTAGAGTTCTCTGAAGCAGAGTCTAATCTATAGTGTATATTATCATAAAAATTTAATCAAGTAATGAGGAAGAATAAAATAATTTCAATAACAATATGGGAAGTATACTCTACTTGCAGTTCAAATGCAGATAATCACTTTTTGATAACTGAATAGTTGAGAAGTTTTTTTCCTTTTTTTTTCCATATCCTTCTAAATTTTGTGTTAGGAAATGGGTGGGGGAAAGGAAAAGGCTCAGGGGAAACATGCAGTCTGGTGAACTTTGAAACTAAACAAATAAACCAAAATTTTCAACTAGATATAGTCTGAAAAAATATAAAACAAACACATAATAACATATTTTCCTATCTACCATATTGCTAAAAAATTAAAACTTATAAAACATGGAATATAAAAATTATCAAAGTTTTCATAAAAATAAATCAGACCATAAATGATTTTCTAATCCAATTTTTTAGGGACAACTGGACTCTTCTCAGTTTGAGTCAACATACCCATAAAGTTTTGCAACTATAAGATGGCCTCAGGCTGATTCACATGAGTAAAGCTCTAACCTTCCTAATTAGATGAAAAAGAGAAAAAAAAATCTATCTATTAAACTAAGAAAAATTATAAAAATAAAAACTATAAACCAACACCTTATTTAATTCTAGCATTTTAAATATTTTTATTTCCCAGGTCATATATTAGTAAATATTTATTTGATATAGGGAATATGTGGGTCTACATAAGATGACTTATCATGGGTATATATTAGGCACTGCCTCTCAACTGCCTTTTTGTTCTTAACCCCTTCTGCTGGGCACACAACTGGCACTTAGGAAATGCTATATTTTAAATGAAATTGAATTATGGAAAATTAGCAGTTTTTAAACGGGAACTTCTGCCAGCCTCTTTATTTAGCTTCAACATACTGAGACAAATAATACTAGGGTGGGAATATTTTAAGGTCAAGTAACGTTACAGTGGTCTAAGATTTTTATGAAAACAAGTTTTGTTTTGGTAGAAAACCTTGTGATGTTAAATTACCTTTACCTTTCTCATGAACATATCCTTATATGGGATATACACTCTTTTTTTCCAAGATTTTACTATTAATGTTTTAACTAGAATAAGGTGAATAGAAATGAGGAAGAACAATGTGTGCTAAATGGCAATTTTGTTTGGATGAATAATAGAATTAGTAAGTGAAGGATTTGGAAGAAGAAAGTTATGGTGCCTATAATCAGGTATCAGATGGCAGCGGACTTGGCCCAGCGGTTAGGGCATCCGTCTACCACATGGAAGGTCTGTGGTTCAAACCCCAGGTCTCCTTGCCCCCGTGTGGAGCTGGCCCATGCGCAGTGCTGATGCATGCAAGGAGTGCCGTGCCACACAGGGGTGTCCCCCATGTAGGGGAGCCCCATGCGCAAGGAGTGCGCCCCCGTAAGGAGAGCCACCCAGCACGAAAGAAAGTGCAGCCTGCCCAGGAATGGCGTCGCCAACACAAGATGACACAACGGAAAAAAAAGAAATACAGATTCCCGTGCTGCTGATGACAACAGAAGCGGACAAAGAAGCAGCAAATAGACACAGAAGAACAGACAACCGGGGTGGGGGTGGGAGGGGGGGGAGGGAGAGAAATAAATAAATCTTAAAAAAAAAAAAAAAAAATCAGATATCAGATGTCCTGGAAGGGGAAAACAGATTAAAGTAACTAACCAGGAAGGCCATATAGATAAAACAAGAATCCACCAATTAAAAGGTGGTTGTGCTTAAGGCCAGCAGTTTTTCTCATACCTTAAAAATTTTTATTTGTTGGAAAAAGAGAAAGGCAGTTCCACAAATTTGTTTAACTGAATTTCTGAGTGAGTTAATTATAAATGGAGGGGACTAGACAAAATGAACACTAACATCCCTTTCATTTCTAAGACTACAAATCAGTATTCCTGCTTAGAACCCAGCAAATTAATATTCAGTACATATTAAATTCAGTGAACATTTCTCATCATGAAATAGTAGAAACTTCAGCTCTCTACAAGTAAAAATTCTCATGACAAATTGGAAAAAATACCCCTCTGATTCAACATTTCCATAAAGAAGCATATATTCTATCAGGAAAACTTTGTCTCTCTTTTTTCCTTCTATTTCTAAAGCAATATATTTTTTTTACCTAAAATTTATAAATCAGATGTTTCAAAGCTACTCACTTAAAATGAAGATCTTTGAAAGTAAAATGGGTTTCAACAATTCCTGTAGTTTTCACTCTAGTTCTGAGAACATCTTGTTGAGTTGGGATATAATTTGTTTGTGCTATTCTGTCCAAGTCATTCAAATAGCTGAAAAAATAAACAAATAATCAAAAATCCATGCTAATAATTCATATAGCCAATAAAAATTATCTAAAACAAAGAATAAAACATACTTGGATACTTTCAATATTCTAAATTACTGAAAGATTTAAAGTTTCTGAATAATAATGCAATGCAACCTTCTTTAAGCTTATAGCCTATACTACTCCAACTGAAATAAAGTGTTTATACTTTTCTGGCCACAAAAAAATTATTAGTATTTTTTAAGTGTAATCTGCTTCAATTCTCAAGAATAGTGATTAATAAATCTCTTCACTGGAAAATCATGGAGAGTAATGATAACATTTTTTAAAAACCACTCAAAGTAATTATATACCATGAGTTGGTTTCTTAAAATACATTACACTCATTCTTTAGCTCTATGTCTATGCTTCAGACACTGTCATTTTTTGAGGTTTAAAACATCTTCATTTTTGAACATGTAGCAAGGGAACTTCTGGCCAGAGGCTAAATTATGCATTGTTCCTTTTCAACCAGTCTTACATTAAATTACAAGAGAACATTACATATACTCCTTTACTTTGCACTTTACAGTGCTATAAATCAGAAAGTAGATTATTTTGTACCAAATTATATGGTAGAGTCAATAACGTCATACAAAGTCTAGGTATGGACCTGAATGGTTAATGAAGGATTTGTGTATAGTGAGGGGTATAAGTAGAAAATTGAACTACGGGACAGAGAGAAGAGAATATCATTTCAGAGAAGCAGTAAAACAGTATGGATGCTGGAATACCGTGTCTTGTTTCTCAGAGAATAAGGTAATTAACAGGTTATGTACAACTTTAAAAGAGAAGTCTGGAATTAATCCTAGGATAGGATGAATGTGAGGAGCATCACTGCAGTGTATTGTAATACCACAGCAAAATGCTAAAAGAAAATTTAGAAAATAAATCTAGGTCCTGAAAAGCACCAACTATTGCAACATTAAAATGATGTTATCCTTTGAAACTGTTACTTAGCCATATCATCATTTAGAATAGGATTTTGCAAACAAAAGCTCAATAAATATTTGCTTTGGAGTTAGAAAACTACCCAAACACTGAATTAATAACAATGTTTTAGACAGTTAAGTCTATGTAGGTAGTATTGATAATAGAATACACAGAGATGATAGTTTAAGTTAACTGTACTACATTTACTGCATTGAAAATAATCTTGTCTAATATATGTTTTGGTGATAATACCCCAGTACTTTGTGTTTTTAGTTCCATATATAAAACTTTATATTTTATTGTAGAAAATCTGATTTAATAAACAAACAAAATGGCCCGGGGCTTCTTTTTATTAATCGTTCCTTTAAAACCTCTTCCTTCTTTGCTTAAATCTGCTATAGTCCTTCCAATAGTCTTTAAAAATAAAGCACAACTGTGTTTCAAAATGACAAAACTGAAAAACAGATTTTGTGTAAATCATGCTGTTTTGAGGGATCACAATTTAAAGTGTAAGTTGTTGGCTAGACAGTCCTAATGGGTAACTTGCCAGCATCCCAGATCAAGAACTCAGATAAAAGAAGTCCTCTAACCACCAGGGAAGAAAAGATTACTATGACTTTCTTTGTTCTTGAAAAAGGGCTCCTTTACTGACATCTTTTTTTTAAACCATTCGTATAGTAAGTTTATTTACAAACACATTCAATATGCTATACAAGTTTAACAGAGGTTGATCTGTATTTCAGGATTGAGTTTCTTAAAATACTCCTCTTTGTAGCTGTTTCCTGGGTGAACTAAAACATCCTTATTTCTTAAGCAGTTGGTGTCTTAATTTTTGTGAAGCAAATCCACATCCAAAGTACAGAATCATCATAATTAGTAACTGCCACTTATTTCCCACTGAAAACGGCAAATTCTCCCTGAACTCTCTTCGTAACGGCTCCTGCAGACCACAGAAGTTGTGGACCCTCACATGCTTCTGCCCCATGGCACTGTTGAGGGCTTTGTGACATCTTAAGGACAGAACTACCAAAAATGAAATACTGGGGAGCCAGAGCAATGCTTTTTCTCAAAGCATGTCTAAGCACTGTATAGGGAAGTAAGGGTCTTGGCCAATAAACTAAGGAGTCCAGGAAGTCTCCCTATATAAGGAAGAGGACTTCAATCTACTGTCCCTGAGAGGTACAACATAATTGTTGAGATAGTTCTTTTTGCTGGTTTCTGCTCAGAGCAATCTTCTCACTGTAACAGCAATTCCCATTTAGGCCTTTCTGCAGATGCTGGTGGTGCCAAAGCAAATAGTATGTTCTGAGTTCTTGCTGAAAGTAATGTTTCTAATTTCTCTTCTAGCCTCGGTGAAGTTTGGTTTATTAAATCACTCACTTATTCCCCGAGGCCACAATGAGCTAACTGTATGTGTCAGGCACTGGGGATACATGTTAAGCAAAAACTGACCTTTTTGAATTTACAGTATAGTAGCAGAGATAGAAAATAATGAAATAGTCTCAAACTAAATATAAATCTAATAATTTCAAAATAAGCGGAAATTTGTGAATGTTAAGAAGAAAAGGTACATATTACGAGTACATGATACAGTGAGGCAAGGACCTACTCAGTGGGGTAAGGAGTATTTCCTTATAGAAGTGATGACATCTGTTGGAGAGAGAGGCTACATTTTCAATAACAGTATAAGTTGCATATATGGAGGTAAAATGCATATATAATAATATATAGGTTGATATAAGTTTAAATGTCTAAAATACAGATTAAGAAGCAAAGTTATAAAAAGATTGTGTGGGTCATACAATAATATATATTATTCATTCCTCTATCATTCACATAATCGAGTGCATATACTGATATACAACAAATGAGAGGCTATAAGATAATTAGGTCCTCAGAAACCAAACTCCATTTTTTCTCATTTACAAAGAATGTGTATTTACCTAGACTTTCCAATACCTGTCTTCTTCCACCTAACCCTCACATGTGTCCCTAAAAGCCAAAAACTCTGTCAAGAAAAAGCAACAACCTTGGAAAGTAAAATGAGTGTACAACATGATTTAAGGAGCATTTATTCTACACATATATTTGACACTGTTGAGTATGCATACCAATTAATGGACACAAATACATGATTTTTTAAAAAATTTTATGCAGATCACCAAACAGAAAGCTCCCCAATTAGGTTTTATTACAACTTTCTGGGACCATAACCTGGAAAATCAGGTTAAATTTTTCTCCCAAGAACTGTGCTCAGATATTTGTAAACAGTGTCTAAAGCAAAAGAGCACATGCAACTGACAATTTTCAAATGTACAACTATGTTACTCACTGAGAAAGTACCTCGGGAACACCATACACCCCTTCAAAAAGTCCCTTTTCAAGATGCCTGTCTTGGGCAATTAATTCTTCTCAGGTACCACTGTTATAACAGAAAGCACTTCCAAAATAGCTACCCTTTCATTTGTCTTGCCCTATCCAAACTACAGAAACATCCAAATTCAGGGTGAATGTTGGGAAGTTCCAATTCCTTTCTTGTATATGTACTGGAAACAGTCCCATCCTGCATGTTTTAATTAAAATTATATAAGCAGAATCTCTTGAGACATTTTTGAACACAAAGGAAATAACAGCATTACCATGTACAAACAGAAGAAAAGACAAAAGTTTTCAAATATCGTCATCCTGAGTTGTACAAGAATGTGTCAGGCAATTCTGCAATAAAATTGACTGGAGGTATATTTGACTTGCAAGTAATTATTCATGATAGTTTAGTTCTGAAGTTATGATTACTTACTATGCTGCAGAATCATTAAGCTGGTACTCCCGGGATCTGTTGAAACAGGCTTGTACACCACTATCTTTCCACAATCGCTTTATAACTCCAGCAAGTTCTGCAGTCATAAAACCCTCTTCAGCAGCTCCAGCAAGCACAAAGAGTTGGCGGGCATCATCCTGAACATTCAAAGGCCATTTATTTTAAAAGTACAAAAAGGATATCACAGATAAAAATCCAAATATAATAATGAATTTCCTTTATGTTTTTTATTGAAGCATTGTAACTTTCTTTCCTTTAAAGTACCACTGAAAAACTGATTTAAACAAAAGAGCATAATCTTTAGACATAATTATGTTTTGTGGTATTAATAATATCTATCAAGTTACTAGGAATCTCTGGAAGAACAACTATCCTTTCAGCTCACGAAGGGGATGCATTAACCAAGTATCCAAATGGTTGTGCACTGAAAATGATCATTTTTAAGAAAACAGAAGAACCACCTATCTTACCACTCTACAACCAGCCCCCATAAAAAAATCTTTATTCTAAGAAATACATAATACTGTCAGAAATTATTTTAAGATAGAATCTAATTATTAGCTTTCCAATGCATTTTATAAATGCTAAATACATTCAGTGAGAGGAGAAATCAATGTAGAATAAGCAAGAATAGAATCACAAAATGGTATGAGATTTTTCAGGAGACATTAAATTATACATACATTAAAATCATTCGGCCAGTGGTTGGAAGCAAGTGCTTGTTAATTCAAGCAAAGGAAACAAAACACTCAAATATGCAAAAATTTTAAGTGAAGGATTACTGCATTTAAAGTTTATTAAATTTGCCCAAGTTTTGAGACTAGAAATAGTTATTTTGATCCATGGGTAATTAATCAACTGCTTTACATCAGTACTCTTTGATAAAAGTAAAATGTGAGCCACTAGTGAGAGCCTTCTATGCAATTTTAAATTTTCAAATAGCCACATTAAAAAAGCAAAAAGAGGTAAAATTAATTTAATAATACATTTTGTTGAACGTATATATAAAAAATATTTTAAATGTTATAGATATTAAATTAATAATATTTTGTAATCTTTTAAAATATATTAAGCCTTCAAAATCTAGTGCATATGTTACATATCTCAAGTCCGACTGGACACATTTCAAGTACTCAATAGCCACATGTGGGTAGGGTTACCATACTGTATAACACAACTCTAGTCTCCAGGTCATAACACTGTTAATTCAAAACTAGGGGAGGATGAGAAGTTGTTATCCTCACAAAGACTCTTTAGCCTAAGACATGGAATTTTATGTTAACTGGGGCAAGTGAGAGTCTTAATTTCTCTCAAGTGGCATTCTTCCAAAATATAAAGTAATAAAACATGAAAAGGTGTACAGAAGAGAAGCATTTGGTGACACAAGCTAGCACAGTGTAGTAGCTGACAATATAAATTCATTTTGCTGCCAATTTGTGAAACATTTTCTTTTCAGCTGGAACCCATGATAAGGAATAATTAAGTCTCTCAGCATGGAAACACAATATTCAACCATATGTTTCCTTTTATAGTAAATCACAAGAGAAAGGCATGCAAGAAGCAGCATGTGTACAAGAGCCTAAATAAACCCCAGTATAACACAGCTTGCAATCATTCTTAGCACCATTTACCTAATTCCAATAAAAAATTATTCAGTTTTCCAAATAACTTCCTATGCTTGAGAGAAATTTCTTAATTGTCATTTTTGTGTATTCAATTATCTCAAACATAATTTACTATATCTACTTTAGAAAAGTAGCTTTCATTAAAGTAAGTTTTTTGAGGAACAGGTGTAGCTCAGAGGGTGAGTGCCTGCTTCCCATGTATGAGGTCACAGGTTCAATTCCTGGTGCCTCCTAAAATTAAAATAAAAAGTAAGCTTTTAAATTAACTGTCATTATATCTTTATTCAGTTTTTAAAATTTCTTGACAGAAAAACTGAAACCCTTTGGAATGGATCATAAGGTCACATTCTCTTCAGCTTTTCTATGAAGAAGCCTGAGGAAGAGATGAGAAACTTTGGAAGCTCTTAGTATAAACTACACTCTCTAGGTGGCATTCAAAAAGGTCTCCTCGTCACATAATGTAAAATAGCCTTTTTTCCTTCAGAAACAAATAGGAATATTTACCTCCATGTCACTAGATGACAGTAAATGAACTTTCAGGGGAAAATTCTGAGCAGAAAGGCACTTCAGAAATTATTTTATCTCATTTTTTAAATAAAAAGAACCGGAGGCAGAGAGCTTAACAACTTTAAGATCTATAGCAAATTGGCCTTCCAATTATACAAATTAGTACATCAACAATTGCCTAAGACAGGATAAATTTTTAAATAGCTTCAAAAAGCTTGCCATGAAATGAGGTCTTAGCAAGAGTCATATAAAGTAAAATTCAGTAATGTTTTACAATATTTACAAACATAAATGTGAACATACCACAGCAACATGCGATAAGGTAGAAGGATCATGGGGATTACTGAGAGAAGACTGGAGTTCAGTCACAAGTAGGGCTACAGATTTATAAATCAGGTTAAGGGATCTCTTTTGGGATGATAAAGAGAAAGACATTTTATTTGCCTGACAACTATCGCAGAGAAACAAAGAAAAATCTTTCGATGCAGCCAAGTTTATATATTTTCAAATCACAAAGAACTAAAAGATGAAATGGTTTAAAGAAAGTCAGTTCCAGTTCCTATACCCACATGCTTTGGGAAGACAGAAAAGGGAGATGAAACACTATTGTCTCAAGGAATAAATAATAGGGTATCTTTTCC
Organism: Dasypus novemcinctus; assembly: GCF_030445035.2. NCBI lineage: Eukaryota > Metazoa > Chordata > Mammalia > Cingulata > Dasypodidae > Dasypus > Dasypus novemcinctus. Next base: position 73,934,145 of record NC_080677.1, read on the forward strand.
CAGTGACTGTCAGGGATTACATGACATAATATGCTTATATAGCGAAAGCATATTTTCTTTTCAGCTGTCTCCAGTCTACGGGAATTAAGAAGATTTTGTCCAGGATGTACAAAAGAAGATCCAGAGGGAACATGATCACTATCTTCCGATATATAAGGAACCATAAAGGTAAGAAAGAGTAGACTTTGTGTTAGGACACAGAACAGAAAAAGAATTCTTGGGACAAAAGATATCATATTTCAACTTAATAGGAAAGCAGTTTTTAACAATTCAAGCCATCCAAGAGAAAAGGGGAGAAAGAGATTGAGGTATTTAAGCAAAAGCTAGGTAACCATTTATTGTGCTATATCAGAAAGAATTCCTAAATGATTCTATGAATTTAAATGGAAAACATCAAAAACCCTTCTACCATAGGCTAATAATAAGATAAAAAGAGTGTGTGTGTGTGGGTTTTAAGTGACACCTCTATATTTTTGGGCACAAGGATAATGTATACGTCATGATTGATGTTTGTACAAAACTCATTTTTTTCAATGGTTTTTGCTCAATTATTTCATTAATACCTGTAGCTGACAGTACTAGACACCCTATCCAATGAAATCTACTCATGTATTTAATTTATCATATTTCTATGAGATGCATAATCACTCCTGCACATTTAAGACAGCTATATTGTTCTTTAGAAAGTTAAAAGAAAAGCTATGAATTTTAGTGAGCTCATCACTCCCTGGCTCATGGTGCTAAAGCCCAGATATTAAAGAGTTTTGATTAAGAAATGTATAACATAAAAACACATTTTAAAAATCTAAAAACAAATTTAAATGTAAATAACTCAAGCAAGGAAACAGGAAAACATTTTTTCATTTTTCCCATAATGTTATTTAAAATGGGGGGAAAAGACTAAAAAAATATAATGATCTGAGTTAATTTTTACTAAGTTGCAGTTAGCATTAAAAAACATCAGGGAAACGGACTTGGCCCAGTGGTTAGGGCATACATCTACCACATGGGAGGTCCGCGGTTCAAACCCCGGGCCTCCTTGACCCGTGTGGAGCTGGCCCATGCGCAGTGCTGATGCCCGCAAGGAGTGCCCTGCCATGCAGGGGTGCCCCCGCGTAGGGGAGCCCCACGCGCAAGGAGTGCACCCATGAGAAGAGCCGCCCAGCGCGAAAGAAAGTGCAGCCTGCCCAGGAATGGTGCCGCCCACACTTCCCGTGCCACTGACGACAACAGAAGCGGACAAAGAAACAAGACGCAGCAAATAGACACAGAGAACAGACAACCCGGGGCGGGGGCGGAATTAAAATAAATAAATCTTTAAAAAAATAAAAAAACATCACTGGAACAAGCACGTGCTTCAAAAAGATTTGAGCTATGTCAAGAAGAGAAACTTCTGATACATGTATTGCACAAATATAATGATGCATATTTATTTTATAAAAGTATACATTTTTTACTTTCAAATTTTAAAAAAGGAGAAATATTTACATTTCTATGTTTTTTGTATGGACAATAGAACCTAGTGTCAAAAGAGATACAGGGGAAAAAGTAAGAAAGATATCAAGAGACCTAACCTCACAGCTAGAGTAAATAGAAAAAGAGCAAATTAACTCAAAGCAAGCAAAAGAAAGATAATAACAAAGGTTAGAGATAAATGAAATAGAGAATTAAAAAAGAGCAGATCAATGAAACTAAAAGTTGGTTCTTTGAAAAGATCAATAAAATTGGCAAACAGCTAGACTAACAAAGAACAAAGGAAAGAGGACACAATTAAAATCAGAAATGAAAGAGGGGCCATCACTAGTGACCCCACAAAATTAAAAGGTTTATAAGAAGATACTCTGAACAATTGAATGCCAATAAATTAAATAATCTGGATGAAACAGACAAATCCCTAGAAACACACAAACTACTTACACTTACAGGAAGAAATGGAAAATCTCAAAAGACCAATTACTAGAAAGGAGATTAAATCAGCAATCAATAACCTCCCAACAAAGTAAAGCCCAGGACCAGATGGCTTTACTGATGGATTTTACCATAGGTTCCAAGAAGAATTAAAACCGATCTTGCTTAAAGCCTTTGAAACAATTAAAGAGGAGAGAACACTCCTTAACTCATTCCACGATGACAATAAACCCTCATAATGAAGGCAGAGAAAGACACCAAAAGATGAAAATTACTAACAGATAACCTTTATGATATAGGTACAAAAATCCTCAACAAAGTGCAAGCAAACCAAACCCAACAGCACATCAAAAGAATCATATACCATGATCAAAAGAAATTTATCCCAGGTACGCAAGGGTGGTTCAACATAATATATTGTAATAATTAGAATAAGCAAATCCAGAGTCAGAAACTAGAATACAGGTTAACAAGAGTCAGGGTGTGGGAGTTACTGCTTAATTGGTACAGTATTTCCATTTGTAGTGATGGAAAGTTTTGGTAATGGATGGTGGTGATGGTAGCACATTATTGTGAGTGTAATTAAACTAATGAATTGTATACTTGAATGTAGTTAAAGGGAGAAATTTTAAGTTGTATATAAATTATTGGAAGACAAATTTTAAAAGACCATAGGATTGTACAATACAACACAAATACTGAACCCAGTATAAACTATGAACTACAGATAATACTATAATTTTAATAATATTGTTTTATCCATTGTAAAAAAAGTCTCGCACTAATGCAACATTTTAATAATAAGGCAAACTGTGTGTGAGGGGAAGTACATGGAAACTGATTTTTCTGTAAATGTAAAACTTTTCTAATAAAACAAAAAAGAGATATAGGAACATGTGATAACTGATAACTGAGTTGAGAGAAGTAGAAAAATACTGTGCTAGGGTACATAATACATTGTAAATTATAACTAATATACTAAATGTCTACAATGGTATGGTATTAATGCAGATCATTAGGGGAAAAGTCCCAAATCTGAACTTACTCTATGATGAAGGTGGTAGACTAAGAGTTCAATAAGTAGGAAAGGATTAAATTATTCAAAAACCACTTTGGGATAATTAGCCATCTGAGGTGGGGGGTGGGAGTGGGGGTTATATTGTAGATCCTAGCTTCAGGAATACAACAAAGTAAGTTTCTGAGAGATTAAAGAACACAGTAACTTTAAATACTAGCATGACTAATGCCAAATCTTTGAGTGAGAGAGGAATTTCTAAATTTAAACATAACGGAAGAAGCAATAGGGGAATATTTTTAAAAAGAACATATATATATTTATTTTTATTACAATAATATTAAAGGCAATAAGCAAAATGTGAAGGAACATTTGTATTAGTGGCCAAAAAGGATTAATAGGTAAGTACAAATGAATAAGCAAACAGATACTCAAAATACCAAGACTCCAATAATTGCCTATTGGATAAAAGATACAATTAGTCTACTAATATAGAGAAATGAAAATATAGCCAATAAAGACATGGAAAACTGTACAACTAAATGTAAAAATGAAAATGCAAATTAAATAAAAATCTACTACTATTGAACTTTGAACAGATATATGCACACCAGTGTTCAGAATGGCATTATTTACCATTGCCAAAACTTGGAATTAACCCAAATGCCCTTCAACAGAGGAATGGATAAACAAATTGTGGTATATACATACAATGGAATATTACTCAGCTGCAAGAAGGAATACAATATTAACATATAGGATAACATGGATGAATTCCGAGGACCTTATGTTGAGTTAAGCAAACCAGCCACTGAAGGACAAATTTATATGACCTCACTGATATGAATTAAGCAAACTGACAGACTCACAGAGTTAGCAAAAATATTTTTAAAAATATAGGACTCCTAAATTTTGGCTACCCCAAGTGCTAAGGAAAGGCTAAGAAATGCTAAGAAATGTATTATACAAAAATAACTTTATAAATATTTACAAATTTAACAAATGCATCTATTTGTAGAAGATAAATCAATACAATCCTTCCCAAAATCATTTTGCTAAGTCTGGCAGACAGATATCAACTAATGAAATAAATGACAAAATTAGAGAACATGAAAGCAGCCATTATATAGGAACATACTGAGGCTTCGGGGAGAAAGGGGCTTATCTAAATCAATTCAAAGCAACATTTTCTTTTCCTTATATAGCCCAACACCTTACTTCTAAATAAGTGCTTCTCAAGCTATCTCTGATAATGGACCAGGTTGTTTTATTTCCTTGTTTAGAACCTATTTTGCAACCACTGCTACTTAAAAAATGAAATAGAAATGACATACGAAATATAAATCCATTTTCTAAAATCCATAATACAATGCAAATTACTGTCAATTACTACAAAACTATCTAAATACTCAATTTCTATACTCATCTCATGCACATGTGCAACAGTTTGTGGGCACTGGTCCACGGACCACACTTAAGTAGCACCGTTTTAAGTAATCAAAACCCTAAGAGATGCCACTAGGCCCCTACACAATGCTTCCCTCACTTCACATTAGAAATGTAATCATCTAAGTTTTGCACATACTATCATCCACAGTGAACTACCTTCATTCTGAGTTTTGAAAGGACATTAAGCACAAAATCACTCAATTTCAGTCTTGAAAACAATTTGTTTCTTATCACTTAAACAGCTAATGTAAAATCTGCTTTGCAAATCTGGTAACAGCCAAATATTAAGCAAACCACAGCAAAGTAGTCACCATCTCTTAAGATTTTAAATCTCTTTAGTCAACTCGACCCAATTAATTAACCTATGTATTCAAAAGGAATCCCAATCAAAATGCCCACAAGGGTTTGTTCATTTGTTTGTTTGCTTGTTTTGTTTTAATGGGGAAGAAAAATGTATAATAGCCTCAGCATGATCTTCCCCCTTTCTAAATATCAATCAATGCTACAAAATTATAGCTATAAAACTAAAATAATGTGATTATGACAAGTATACTAGTCACTACTAATAGTAGTGTAATCATAATTATAAATAATAATAATAATAGCAGACATTTACTGAGCACCTATTCCAGTCATGGCATGTTGTGTTTGATATTCAAAATCTCATCATTCCTCACTACTCTATGAAGAAGATGTTGTTATTCCCATTTTATTATGATGGAACAAGCTTAGAAAAATTGAATAACTTAATGGCTGATCTGGGAAAGAAAATAATATATCATGGGAAAAAAATGGAATCCAGAAACACACTAAAATATATCTACTTATTGCTAAAGGTAGCATTTGCAATTCAGAGAGCAATAACAATTTCATAAATGGTGGTAAGGCAAAGGACCTTTGCAAGAAAATGTACTTAGATCTTGAAGAGGTGGGTAAATAGATAAATCTAAAAGCAAAACTAAAAAAGTTCTAGGGAAGAACATTTTTTAAAACAATTATGAAGAAAAGAATGCCTTTCTTTCTAACAAGATACACAACACACAAGCCAGAATTGATTACAATAAAACTTAAAAGTTCTGTAACAAGGAAAGCGCTATTTCCAAAAAAAAGTAAAAGAAACATACTGGGGAAATATATTTGCAATATATAAAGAAGAGTTAATATCACATATGTTCAAATAGAATCACTATGAAAGGGGACAAGTAATTTAACAGAAGTGAGTAAATAATACTATAAAAGGAGTTACAGAGGATATACAATTAAAAAATGTTTTAATGAAAAATTCTCAACCTCACTAAAAGTCAGGAAAACAAAGAAAGGCAATATTTTTCACTCATTAGGTCTGAAACATTAAAATATCAATAGTATCTAAGTTGGTGAGACTCTGGAAAATAGATACTGATGTATAGTTGCTGGAAAAGATTATTCATATCACTTTTCTTTCAAAAGCAAATCTTTGGTACCTATTAAAATTAAATCTCTGGGCTAATATTTATTTCCTTAGGAACTGATACTTTAGAAAAAGAAACAAATCCAGATTACCTTTGAAAATACTGCTGCTTATTCATAGAATACTTTTTCTTTGTTTTAGTCTAGAAAACGTTTTTCAACACCCAACTCAAACGTCCCTTCCTCTGTTAATCTGTCTTCTGATGGCATGCCCTGGCAGAAGAAATCTCCATGAAGAAGAATGACCACATTTAATTCACCTTTGTAGTAGTATTCCTTAGGACAATTCCAAGAGCCTAGCAGCATTTTAAAGCTTATGTAGAAAATAATTTAAAAAATGAAATTTAATTTAATTTAAAAATTTTTAAAAGCTCATGTAGAGGTAAGGCAACTCAAACATGGAGCAGACACCAATAAAAAGCAATGCTGAGAACATGAAAACACTTGAGGGAATGAGCTCATGAAGATGGCTATACACAGAAATAATGATCTAAAGGTAGCAAGAAAACAGTTATTAGGGAACAGCTAGAGTCTAAGAATTGTGGGTCAAATTGGCACTCATGGAAATAAATGATGAGCAAAGCAGGCCCACATGTAGATTGCAAAGCATCAGAGAACCATTAGAAAATAGCTTGTGTTGAAATAGCTGTTATTCCCAGTCTGTTCTGAAATTATGTATTAAAAAAAAAGAAAATCATAACATTCCTTGAGAGGAAAAAAAATGAAAAGAAAAAGAAAGCTGCTTTCATTACCCCCTACACTGGAGACTACAAAACCCTTTTCTCTGAATAATTACATATAAAATCTGAAAGTAGAATAATGTATATGTGAATGTGAAAAGAGGTTAATTGTGTTAATGGGAATTGGTGACAAGTGCAGTTTGTATCAACTTTTCTCCTTAATCTAAGAGTAGTTCCTTTCTATGTAAAACCAACAGTTCAAAGAGTTTGCTGAATGAAAAAATGATGAATTAATAAAATATAAATTGAATGGACAGTAGATAAAGCAAATAATATTATGGAGATTATCAAATCTTGTTTCAGAAAAGACAAGTTAAAAGAATGTTATAAACTGTTATTAAAAATTACCTTGAAAATCTACTGGGAAATTTTAATCTACCACATTAAGCTTTTTGATATCATCATTTAAAAGGAAAATCTTGGTAAATTAATATAGCCCCAGTAACTTCCTAAAGAAATTTTTTAAATATACCAAGTTTATCTTAAAGATTTCCCTATTTGTTGCTCTCATTCATTTTTTTTTCCTATTCAGCATTAACTGCACCTCTATGTAAAAAAAATAAAAATAAAAATCTAACAGACAGTAAAATGATAAAAAAAAGAAAATGTCACAGCTTCTATCCACAAAATCTTTACATTATTATTAGGGAAACAGCACACACACACTTACTGAATACTTAAAAATACAAAGGAACTATAGAAAGGTGTAACAATAATTCATACTATTTGTAGAAAAAACATTAAAAATTAAGTGAAAGACTCAATTAAGGATTTCTGATCAAAAGTTTCACATAGTTATTGAAAAAGGGAACAGTAAAATTATGGGCCATACTCAAATAACAAAATTTGAAATAAACAGATTGAGAAAGCAAAAAAGGGGTTGGTATTATGAGAGAAAATGTGATAGTATGGACTAGACAAAGGCTGCTTCTAGTCAAACCAAAAACAAGTGATTGGGCCAAATAGGAAACACATAGTATGTTGGTTGACACTAACTGCAAGACAATTTTTATAGCATGCAATTTCCTGGGCTCCAGTTTCCTTACTAGTAAAACAAAGGGGTAGAACCAGCCTGTCTTCAAAGGTCCCCTTTAACTATACAATTCTGATACATGTTTTCTAATAGCTGATATTTTCCTATTCAAAAAAAAAAATACCTTTATATTGTTTATCACTATATGAGATTAGATTACTTTTTGATATGGGCATGGATACAGATAATTAGATAATTTCAGCATTCCAAATGAAAAAATCACAGTTTACTAAACTCAGAACTTACTACTAAAAACTGTTTTGGTGATGCAGGGATACTCAATATAACATGTTATACAGAAAATATCACACTTATTGAGTTGTCCAAACCTATAAATGGAAATAATACAATCCCGAATATTCTTACGTCAATCACTTCTAAAGCTTCTGACTCACCTCACTCACTTGCACCCTTTCTACTCCTGTTACAAAATGGACCTGAGATAGTTGATGGGTCTATGTTAAGTGATATAGTATAATCATGCAAGATAATGTTTTTACTCATCAGACCTGCTCTAATGAATTTAATAGCTTACCGCCCGAGCTGAGTCACCAAAGTCTATCTTCAACCTCCCCATTGCCCTAATGATGGCAATAATCGACTGGATGGTATTGCTGTAGACCACTGCTTTATACTGTTTACATTCCTCTTCAGAATAACCAGCTTCATGGATAATTCTAATAAGAGAAAAAGAAAAAGAACAGTTACTACTCTGATGGGAAGGTATATTTAAACAACACAAAAGTGTAATGTTTTAAGTCTACTTACTTCATTTGCTTTACGATTGTACTTTTCCCAGATTCGCCAGCACCTAAAAAAATAAATAAATAAACTAAAATAAGTGATTTCTAACATCAGCTAGGCATATCCAACTTCCAATATACACACCTTCTCTTACTCTCTCCCTCATGGGTGAATTTTGTTTTATATCAAAATGAGTTTCAAACATGTAGAAAACTACCCCCCAAATAAGTATCATCTGTTTGTTAAAAACTATTTCATAGTACTTAAATTCAATAAACTCAACTGAAAACAAATGCTTTCATTGTTGTTGTGTATATTCCCTAGAGCATTAAAAAAATCAGTCTTGTATAACTTAAATTGAAGCACTATAAATTAGTTTTATTAAAGATTTTGACGCCTATTGGCAGAAGTTTTTACCTGCTCAGCCAATTATTATAATTTTAACCTTTAGATCTGGTGAAATAGAAGGCAGTAATGATGGTTAAGTTCACGTGTTAACTTGGCAAGTTATGATGCCCAGTGGTTTGGTCAAGCAAGCACTGGCCTGATTGTTACCGTGAAGGTATTTCGTGGATGGAAATCATCAGCAAGCAGATTGTATCTATGGCTGATTACATCTACAATCAACTGAGGAGATTTCGTTTAACAATGAGAGTTCTCATCCAATCAGTTGAAGGCCTTAAAAGGAAAAGTGATGATTTCAGCAGTAGAAAGAGAGAATTTTCATCTCTACTTCAGCCAGCCAGCTTCTCTCAGGGAATTCATCAAAAACTTTCATCGTCTAATTCTCAGCTTGCAACCTGCCCTATTAAATTTGGACTTGCCCATCCCCACAGCTGCATGAGACAGTTCTTATAAAAATCTCATAATATATACAATGTATATATATTATCCTGTTGGTTCCATTTCCCTAGAGAAACTTGACTAATGCAGCAGTGATGCCAAGAAGCCGCATGAACAATAATATTAAAATAGCTGTCTTATGCAATTTTCATTCAACAACTATTTAACATCTAATACATACCAACATGATTTGCTAGCACTGGGAATACAATAGCATTGCTGTATTTAAGTGTCTCCTGAGGTTTTTCACCTTCCCTGTCACCCAAGTAATAAAGCTAGGGGGCCCTCTCAAAAACGTTGCTTGACTTTCCACACATGCAGGGTCTCCTCACAATTGGAGTCTCTAACGTTATGACATTCTAACATGAAAATATCACTAAATGAAATGACCACTGATAAAATTAAGCTCCTCTCAAATATCATTCCTACATAACAGTAGCTTCTATCTTTACATTAAATGTCAAAATCTCCGTCAAGCCCCTGATTATTGGACACTGTGAACATCTGAGTTGAGGACACAAAAGAACGAAGACATTACAAGTCTGTCATATAGTTCATGTACTCCTTGACATATCCTGAAGGAGTTTACTACAGTTTGAGAAACAGGGCCCATGCATTTCATTACCTAGGCCCCATACTCCCATTTTCCCATGGCCATTTACATTGTGCTTTATACTCCAGAATTATTAAACTTACAGTTCCAGGAATATCTACAGGGATCATACCACAAATCTTCAAATAAACTGTTTCTCTTGCCAAAATGCAATGTGCTCTGCTTCCTCTAGCCATCCTGGTGATGATCTTCCATCAACCTGTAAACGTATCTTCTTCATCAACCTTTCTGTAACCCTCTCCACATGTGATCCCTGCTGCCTCTCACTTTGCACACATTTTTATTTGAATTCTCAGCTGCTAGCTTGTGCTAGGCTCATAGTCAATCAACCAGAAATGATACTTGGAGGTATTTATGCAATTTGTGACTGACAAAATTAAATGGTAAACTTCTGAGTTTCATCTCTCCATTCTCTCCTCTCCTTCCTCTAGACAGACAGACACACACATGCACATTCCATTTATCAGAGACACTGGAGGCATCTGAGAACAGGTCACAGTTTATATGATCTAGAGAAAAACTGCCTAAGTTTTATTTGTGATTTAATATTCAAGAAAATTTCCCAAGATACCCTCACATTAAATAGAAAAAGCAGGAACTGAATGAACAGTGAAGGCATTCTTCACTAACAGACAGCCTTGGAATCTTTCAGGGCATCTGCCAATATAAACAATTCCAACATACATGACACATTATTTATTAATCAACACTAGTGTGCTTGGCTCTGTGAAGAACACAATTGCAGGAATTACGGCTCACACATTTCTCTAATCCAGGAGCAATCCACCTGAGTAACATACCATAGGCAGTTTCCAACAGGGCTTCTTTAAAAGGCTCCTCTGGGTTTCTAGACTACTGCAAGTTGAGTCAGCAGCTGTCATGCTGTGATAATGGGACATGCTGGACCCTAGTATCCATACACAGAGTTGGTGATTCCACAAACACGGTAAGCTCTGATAAATAGCAGCCCGTGCTCCATTCTGTTAGTCAAACAACTCAAAGGCCCAGAGAAAATCTCAAATGATACAAGCAAGTGAGGTTTGAAAGCTATGCAATGGGAAAAATCAGAAATAGTAAAGAGTAAGATTGCTCCAATTGAACTACTGTGTATACACATGAGAATTTTTTTAAACCTTAACAAAAAGAACCATTTTTTTCTGATGTTAGACATTGTCTTTAAATTCTAATTGCTTTGTGTCTCTTAATAAAACTGGTGACATGGAACGTATAATTTACTTTGCAATGAGCATCTAATCAACAGCTTGTGGTTCAAGAAATTCTGAAATCTGTTTTTAACATTAAAGAATGGAAGTAGCAGTCTTCTTAATTGTATTTCTATCTACTTTCTTTACTAGGCATAAGGTACTCTTTGTGGAGTAGATAGTAGAGGCAGATATGATGAAATAATCTTCCAAAGCTTAGCATATTAAGTATTAATTTCAATTTTCTTTTCCATGTAGAGACAGACTCCTAATAAGCAAAATTACAAATGCTTTGAGTTTAAGGTTTCAACATTTTAAATACTGGGTTTTTTTTTCCCATGTACCAAACAGGAAAGAGCTAAAGGTTTATCCTACAAATATTAGCAAAGTCAAATTTGTGAGTCTGGCAGGAAGAAATACTGTTAACAGAGGATAGAGAATAAGGGAGAGAAGTATAAATAATCCTATTTATACTCAGCTAGAAAGCAAGTGCTTTTCACTTATATCAAAAGGTGGAATAAAAGGTGCTCCCACCCAAGCAACATCAACTTCCCCACAGCTTAGCCCTATGCTCAACACAAAGCAGGAGCTCAATAAACATTTATTTATAGGATGGATGGAAGAAAGGGGAGGAGGGAAGCAGGGAAAGAGGCCATGAAGAAACTATAAGAAAATGGATGTGAATATTTATATGAACTATGGAAGGAAGAGAATTCTATTAAAAGAACAGAAGAAATAAAGGAAGAGTGTGGCAGGAGCTTCTGGTTGTCCACTAACATTGGTTTGTTCTCTCCGTCTTCCATTCTAATAATGAGTAGTGGCTGGGAACATGGATGTCCAGCTGGGCACTACATTTCCCATTCTCCATTGCTGCTATGTGGGAGCCATATGACATTTCTCACCCATCCTATAAGATGTGTGTATAAATGGAAACTGCAGCCTTGAACCCTCTCTTTCCTGCCCCTTCTCGTGAGTTGGGAAATGGATATGCCTATGGTCTTACTCTGATCATGCAGATGAAGACAACATCCAGGACAGCAGAGCAATGAAAAGGCAGGAACTTAGGTCCCTGAATGATCAAGTGAAGAAGAACACCCCAAGGCTGTTTAACCTTAGCACTGTTATGTAGAAGAAAGAAGTGTCTATCTTCTAATCTAGACCACTGTTGGGTTAGGTTTATTTGATACAAGAGCTTTGGCATTTATGCTGTCCAATTCTTTAAAAGTTGGTTAGACTTAAAAACTATAACAAAGTTAACTAAAAAAAAAAAAAAAAAAACACAACACAACAAAACAACAACAAAAATACCCAAATCCACATATGTCAAAAAATTACCATAAACAAAATGAAGAGGTTTAAAGAATGGGGGGAAATATTTGCAATTAATGAGTGTGACTGTTCTTGTCCACCTCCAAAACCAGATGTAGCAGAACACATTACTTTTGAGGGACCAGACTCTGCTCCTGCAGCAATGGGGTCAAGTAAATCACCCATCCCTTACCTCCCACCCACCCATGGTCCCACCCAGAGTCCGGGAGAATAGTAGAAGGAGGGTGGCAAGAGATGAACACTACATAAATGAACTGTTTAAATTATCAGATTGAACCAAGACCTAAGCAAAATTATTATTTTGTAATTTTCCCCACTAACCAGCAGGTAGGGGTTCAGTAAGAAGCAGATTGATTTCCTGTTAAATTAAAAAACAAAAACAAAACAAAAAACATTTTTCCCTCCACATTCAAGTTATAGTGTGCATCAACTCTTGTAAACTTCACTATTAATACATAAGCAACATATTTCTAAGGATACTTAGAGATGAATATTATACTTTCTCCATATACTATCTTCAACAGCCTGTTCTAAAGAATTATCAAAGTGTACTTCCACAAAACAGTGCACTGAGACAAGAACGTCACACCTGAGGTGAGTCAGGATCAATTCTCTCACTACTTCAAACAGTTCCCTTCAGTAGATAAATCTGATGCATAAAGTAGAACGTTCCCCTTTTCTACTTTCACCAATGCAGATTATACCAATTCCATGTGATAGCATGTATACAGGTATCTTATTTTAATGTTTTAATTAGGATCCTGTTCAAACAATGTAAGTGATTTCAACACAAGAGAAAGAATGTCGTTTCTCTTTTACACAGCAGGTAAGCAAACAGTCCAGAGCTCACAATTAACTTGAAAATGGTAGCGATCCAGGCTCTTTCTAGCTACCATCGTCCTAACATGACTCCCACCTCAGTGTAAGATGCCTGTTCGTATTCTTACTTTTACAGGGACCTTGAAGGGAGAATCAGTGGAGGAAATGGAGGGAAAGTCATTTTCATTTAATTGCACAACCCAAAAATTATTCTCATTATTTGCACTCATTTCCCTATGTTAGAACCTAGTCTACTGGCCTCGCCTAGCCACAAGTCAGGCTGGAAATAGTCACCAGCTGTGTGGCCATGTGATGGGGACAACCGAAGTCTGCCACACTGCATAAGCCTATTCTTTTGCTTTGCTTCGCTATCTGTTCTACCTTCATAGGAAAAATAAATATTATGTAAATAAGCATAAGCAAAAATAAAGACTTGGGGTTTTGGGTTTCTTTTTAATTTGTTCTATGATTTTCTTCCTGAAAACTAAGTTGAATGCCTTGGAAAGACGCAATTCAGTAAGTTGTTAATATATGCTGTCCATTTAAGTATGCATGAAACGATTGTTAAACAGAAAAAAAACACTTAAAAGATAGAAGGATTCTCCATTCAGACTGATTTGCAAGCATCTTTAAGTTCTCACCTGGAAGAGTAAATAAAAATAATAACTCTGAAATATAATCAGTGAACTATACCCCTCAAAATGGCCACAACCCTATATCAAAAGCTTTTTTATTAAATATATACTTACATGTTTTCAAATAAAATAAAATGATCAAGGTATATTTACATCTTGAATTTTTAAAAAAAATATTTCTCCTTTAGAAAGGTTGTTTTGTTAATATATGGATGTCCTCTGAGCCCATCAGAACAGAGGACTTCTGCAGAAGATTACCCCAGCACATGAACATACTTAAGACTTATTTCCTTCCATCCTCTAGTTTTTACATTCCTCCCAGGACTTTTTCTAAAAAGTTTACATCTGTACCCACCTTTAATGTAAATTTATTAACATGGCATTCCAACATTCTAGGATTTGGAAGCAAATGCCCTTTCAGTACTAACTCTTAAATATACTTCCACTCATCCTCTAGCCATAAGTCTTCAAAAATAATCTATCTAATCCATACAGCCAGAATTTTTTAAGCACCTTTGTGTGAAGGATTATACTAGGCAATCATAAAACAAGACATGGATCCTCACTTCTATAAGGTTAAATGCAGACTATGGGGAGACAGTTACGTAAGTAAACAATCACTTAAATTATTTAAAAATATATATGTATTGAGAATCTACTATATGACGGGCACAGTGCTATACACTGTGGAAAGAATGACTGGGAATAAGAGTTGTGATCCCTGCTCTTATGAGAGGGAAGAAAAAGTGGGAGGAAACACTTCCATTGTGTGGTCAGGAAAGTGGGAGGAAGTGATTAACACATGTAGACACTTTACTTAAAATATCAACACCTGCTATTAAAGTATCTTAATAGCAGTTTAATGTATCTGGTAACTCTCTGTAAGAACTAAATTAATAATAGAGGAAAAGACAGTAAAAGATTACAGAAAAGCTAATACAAATAAAACGTGTAGAATATGTATAATCCCAAATAGCAAGAACTATATAGCCCTATTATTCTTTTTTTTTAAGATTTATTTATTTCTCCCCCTGGCCTTCCCCCTTCCTCCCCTTCCACCCCCCCCCCCCCCCCCATTGTTTTGAGGCTCTTTCTGTGTCCATTCGCCGTGTGTTCTTCTACATTCCCTTGTCTTTTCTTTAGGTGGCACCAGGAACCAATCCTGGGACCTTCTAGAGTGGAAAAGAGGCACTCAATCTCTTGCACCACCTCAGCTCCCTGGTCTGCTGTGTCTCCTATTGCCTCTCCTTTGTGTCTATTTCTGTTGCATCATCTTACTGCACCAGCTCTCTGCACGGGCCAGCCCTTGGTATGGGTCAGCATTCCTGTGAGGGCAAGTACTCCTGCATGGGCCAGCACTCCATGTAGGCCAGCTCTACACTCAGGCCAGTTTGCCATGCTGACAGCTTGCCTTCACAGGAATAGAACCCTGGACCTCCCATATAGTAGATGGGAGCCCAATTGCTTGAGCCATATCCGCTTCCCCCAATTATTCTTTTCATTGGTCCACTCACATCTGAAGTATTTCCTTTTAAATCACTCTTTTAGGAAGGACACTGATAAATAGGAGTAGCACCAGAAAGGTGAAATAGAAGATTATACACAAGTTCATCTGAAGAAAGGCTGAGGAATGAAATGATTAGGGAAGAAAAAGAATAAAGGAAGATAGGATGTCTGATAAATAGTTGAAGAGCCTTCAGGTGGAAAGAGAAGTTATACTACTGTATCATACTCAAAATGGCAGAATTAAGATCAATAACAGAAGTTATACAGAAGCAAAGAAGCTCAGTATGAAGAACACTCTATTAATAATCTAATTCCTGAATCTATAAACTATGTCATCTATCAATAGAAGGATTGTTATTCCTCCTGGTCCTTTATTTTTATTTTTATTTTTTTTAAAGATTTATTTTTATTTATTTATTTAATTCCCCCCCTTCCCCGGTTGTTGGTTCTCTGTATCTATTTGCTGCGTCTTGTTTCTTTGTCCGCTTCTGTTGTCCTTAGTGGCACGGGAAGTGTGGGTGGTGCCATTCCTGGGCAGGCTGCACTTTCTTTCGCGCTGGGCGGCTCTTTATGCAGGGCACTCCTTGCGCGCATCAGCACTGCGCATGGGCCAGCTCCACACGGGTCAAGGAGATCCGGGGTTTGAACCGCGGACCTCCCCATATGGTAGACGGACGCCCTAACCACTGGGCCAAGTCCGTTTTCCCTCCTGGTCCTTTATTGTAGAAGGCATGGATACAGCTTCTTTTTATACAGATGCTATGCTATACATAGATACAGATGCTATTTTATATCATTAAGATAAAAGTTTAAAAAAAAAAATAGGGGCAAAGAGAGCCAAGAATTACATTACTGGAAGTCATAAGCCACCCTACATTCTATGTGTGAGATGTGGAATCTCCCAAGTGTTGCCATCTCTCAAGCCACGATTCTTATTCCCTATTTTTAATCCAAGAACATTTTTAAAGGGAAAAATCACTAATATATTTTTTTAATTCTGAAAATTAAAGGGGAAAAATAAAATTTAAAAAATAAGGGAAAGAAGTATAGAAAAGAGGGTAATGATAAAACCACTATTTAAAATACTTAAAAGAAATCAAATAAAACAAAGGACAGAAAAGGCAAAAAGCAACAATAAAGAGACAATACATAAATAACAAGAACTAGCAACAGAGGGAATACACAGACTCCTTCAACATGAAAACATGGCAGTCTCACTTCTCAAAAAAATCGAAATGATAATAAAATATTTTAATGAAGCCAGTAAGGTAAATTGTTGAGAATGGTGAGGGAATGAGTATGTTCACATACCATTATTGGGAGTAGAGCTCTTACAACCATTTAGAGGGCTATTGCCAATATATTTCAAAAGCTTTAAAAATAGAAGCACCTGACTTTTCTAATGACTTGTAGTTGTGGCTGGGCATTTACATACTAAAAATCCTTATAAATTATTTTATTTCTCTAATACATAAGAATTAGAAGATTAGACTAATTGTTTTTAATAAGTATATGAATAAGTAGGTTATTATCTCCAATATTGTTTCAAGATAATATAGGGGCCATTAAAAATATATGTATAAAAGGGAGTCCTGGGTCAGAAAAGGATGGAATGAATGCTCTAAAGCAAGTAAAATATAGACCTCTTTTCCTGGGCCAGACTCCGGGCTCCATCTGCCCTCCAGTGACCTAACCTTCTCAAGAGCAAAAAAAGAAAAGTTATTTCCACATGGCTCCTGTAGTTGTTTGTTTTCCACAGAATGTCAAGAGCAGCAAGGAAAACCTTTCTTTTCTTCCTTCAACCTATCCATGTACAGTGTCAACTTATAAACCTTGTCACTTATAAACCTGTCGACTAAGGAGGAAAGAGCATCTGGAATCTTTTTAGGAAATAGTAGCAAATCACTGCTTTTAAGAACTGCAGGTTCTTAAATCAGGTATATATTTTCATAAAACATTAGCTATAGAAGAACATGTATTTGTAGCATTTCATCTCCAACCTATGATATAAGGAGTAGTAGGGGGAAAGCTGAATATTACATTATAAATATGGATAACATATTTTCCTCAAAACCCCTACATAGTTTGAAGGGACTATAATTAAATTATAATATGTGAAGCTAGAAGAAATAGAATTCGAATGAATACTCAGTATTTGAGTAATTATAAACTCAACCCAGAATATTAAATTAACATCAATACACAAATATTCTCAATAGAACTATTTGGGGGAGTCTTCACTTTCTCCAACAGCTTTCTGTAACACAATCATTTATACTCAAGCAAATGTAAAATATATTTCCACAACTAACCTTATGATTATTAATGCTGAAGTCAATTAATCTAATTTGCACAAAGTGAACACAACTAAAGAAATAGTATCCTACTTTTTAACATGTAGGAAGTTTTCTTTCTCCAATGTCAAGTATCCAACCCCACTTTCTGAAACACTGCATTTAGATGAATATTCTTGCTTCTAACTATATATGTTTCCCATGTCAAGATGAAAGTTCTCCCAGAGCAAGAACTCAATATTTTCTCTCTCACATGCTTAATGCATAACATAATGCCTACCAAACACCAGTAAACAAATAGTATCTGTTTTTGTTAATGCATAAAAATAGCTACCTTGCAGCTCTTATTTGGTGATACGCACTATGGTAACCATTTTATTTTCATTGTCCCATCAACCTTAACAAGCATTATATCATCACCACTCTATATTATAATTGGCAAAACTAAGACTATGATTAAGCAAATTGCCCAAGGTCACACCAGTTATAAACAGAGATCCAGTAATAAACGTTTTTATATAAAATTACATTAAAAGTCTCAATGAAGTACAAATAGGATGACACTGTCCAAATGGTTCAATAATGGTTATGGAAATACTTTGCATATTTACTTTCATATTTTAGTTATATCTATGATTCATTTTACTGCCAAATCAAAAAATTTCAGATCTGATATCCCAAATAGCATTTGTTCTTTTTGGGAAGACTGTATGACTTACTTAATAGGAATCTAGTTTTTTTAAAAAACCACTGTATTAAAAAAGAGGAAACATCTCCAGTTATAGAATAATTCAGCTAAAAGAACTAACTATTAATGGTATATTTGAATGGAAAAATTAAAATAAATGCATGTGATGTTCAATTTCACTTTAATAGACAATTGTTCTGCCAAAACTCTGAAGGTTAACTGAAAATGAAACAGTGTCATTAAAAATAATTTATCAAGTATCTCATTCTATTTACATTTCTGAAATAATGCACGAAGTATTTATATTTCATAAAACCATGAATTACAGCCTTCTTTTTCGACTGAGAATAGCACACTGAACTGCATGGTCTCCTTTCCATTAGCAGATTCATGATGGAATGTTAACAGCACTTTAAATGACAGAAAGAAAAACAGCAGGAGCGACTACAACAGATCCCTATACTAAATGTTGGTGAGATTTGGGAAAATACAGAATCACTGAAGAAGAAAGGACTTGTAAAGGTCACCTGGAATCTCTCTTTGCCTTTTGGGAGCACCATAAGACTATACCATTACTATGAGATGAAAATCTGTTATTTTTAGAGGCTTTTAGAAGGGATAAAAATCACAACTTCCTTCAAAAAGTCACTACAGAGTTGAACAACATTTAGAATCAGAAAAGTCCTACTTAATACTTACATTCAATATAAATTCTTGATGAATACAGCTTACATCTATTTCTCTTTGTTTCATCTTTGTGGAATGTGCAAAAAGAGCTAGCCATCAAAATATATCTTCACATACAAAGTCCATCCTCAGCTTCCTTTTTTCTGGTGACAAATAACACCATCTTTCAAATATTTTCATATGCTTTATTTTGTGACCCTTTATAAATCCTTTTCTCTGATTCCCTTTAAAAGGCCAAAATAAAAAGTAGGTGATACTCTAAAGCTCTGAAATATCAGCCAGCTATTATTAACTCATCATTCCTGCTTCTCCAATTACTGACATCTTTGCAAAGTCATCAATGAAATCTGAGAAATCATGAAAAATGTCAGAGAAGAGTAGAGATGGACAACTGCCCCCAAATAAAAAAGGGGAATGGAAGAATTAGGTATAACCTAGGGTCAATTTCCAACAATTTTGAAGACAACTCATTAAAAGTTTGTGAGCACTCAAGAGAGAGAGAGAGAAAGAAGGAAGGAAGGAAGGAAGGAAGGAAGGGAGGGTGGAAGGAAGGAAAGATGGAGGGAGGGAAGAAACACATTGGTATAAGGGTATAAGTTCATTTTTAAAAGGTCAGTTTCCAGACAGGGCCTTTTTTTTTTAGGAGGTACCGGAGATTGAACCCAGGACCTTGTACATGGGAAGCAGATGCTCAACCACAGAGCTACATCTGCTCCCCAATGAGAGTTAGTTAATTCCTTTGTTTGTAGGAAGTACGGGGGAGTTGAAGCCAGGACCTCATGCATGAGAAGTAGGTGCTACATCCACTCTCCCAGACAGGGCCTTTTAAACTTCTTGAATGTTATATATCTTGTATACTTCTATGGGATATAAATGTGTTCTTGTTGCCATGGGTAGATTTTCTGAATAGAGAGAGACCCTCATAGTAGTTAACAAAAATATTAAACTTCTCTCATGGGGAAGTCCTGCTACTAAAAGAAAACAGGCTAAAATGCCAAGTCATCCATCTTAATGCTTGTACCTATGAACCTTATTCCTGTAATAATGAAACTACTAATTAATGCCTAAGAGTTACCTCCTGGAAACTTCCTTGTTACTCAGTGTAGCCTCTCTCTAAGTCAAACTCTGGAAATAAACTCACTACCTTCCCTCCCGCCCCGACATGGGACATGAGTCCCAGTGATGAGCGACATGGGACATGAGTCCCAGTGATGAGCCTCCCTGGCACCAAGGAATTATTACCAAGTGTGAATCAGTGCTGTATTTGGAGAAAGACCTTGATCAAAAGGAGGAAATATTAAATAAAATAGAATTTTTATAGCTAAGAGATATCAAAGTGGGTCGGGAGGTCATTCTGGAGGTTACACTTATATAGGTCTCAGCCAAACTACATAAATTGCCACGGTAAACAAAGTCTCAAACGAAAGCCCTCCCGAAGGCCCTAGAACACCACTGGCAAGTCACGTGGCCTCATGAAATCAACAAGACTTTGGGGATCTATCTGGGAATATAAGAAAAAGTATCTCCCCAATAAAACAAAGTCACACTCATTTATAAATTCCATAATCATGATTATTCTTTGTTTTTTGTACTTTGTTTTCTTCTTTGTTTGATCTAAGTTTGAACCTATAATTTGAACCTATAATTTTCGATTTACCCGTTAAGTATTATTTCTTGGGACTTAAAGCCTTTGGATTGTTCCTATGCCAGTTAAGCCCTGAAACCCAGCAGATAAGTGGCCAACTCCAACTCTCCAGTTTTTCGGACCTGACCTAGACAACTAACAAAACAATGATGACGGGCCAGCCCCAACCCAAAAGCAAGGAGTATTTTCAACTGCAAGCAAAAAAAAATTCCGTTCTTATGCCCTCTAATGTCTATGTTCCTTCTCAGCCTATAGCAGTCAGAGTGGACACCTTCATGTATCCCTCAAGATTGAGGACTGAACAAAAATAAGGGGGTGTGTTGTGTAACCACTAAAGTAGATTCATTGTTACATTAGTTATTATCTTGTGTTAAATGAGTAATTTATAGCATTGAATATTTTTAAAATGACATTTAAAATTTAAAAAGGTCGTTTCTATATTTTATTAGATTATTAGAAAGAGAAAAAGTATGACTACACCTGAGACTAAGAGCAGTGTAATTTCAGAAAGGCTTTAGCTTTAAAACTATGTCCCATGTTCTTGTGTTAAATACACAAAAATATATACTAGAGTCTAGTTTATTTAGATATGTTTGTATCTGGTGAGACAACTCTATTTAAAGAATGTTGATTAATGAATTTGTATCAACCTATGGATAATGTGTTACAGAATTCATACCTTGACTGAAATCATCAACATTTATCAGCAACGTCCACAGAAATAAAGGTTTGTGACTAGACTAGGTGGGCAAAAGTATGGAGGGACAATTAGTATTTCTAAATAGCTCAAAACTCTTATTATGAGGAACTGGAATAAGTTATATTCACATATGTCAAAATTAATAGAAAATACAGAATATACTCAAAACATGCAATTTTTCAAATATACCTTATTGGCTGGAACTAAGTAGCTACACAAGTGAATTTCAGTTGAATAGAAGTAATGTAAAACAGTCAAGAGTTTGCTCAACACAAAGCACATGATGGAGAAAGGCAGATGAAGCATCTATGATAAACTTAGATCATATTATTAGAGAACATGTAGAGATGAAGAAACGTATTAGTACTCATTATTGTTCAGAATACATCTGGATTTTGTAAACGGGTGGGCTCACAGAGGTCTACGAGGATGCTGAGGTGTCTGGTGGTAATGTGGTAAGATTGATTACCAACCAGAATTATTTAGCTTAAATAAAAGACTGGGGCGATCTGGACTTTCGGATGCTACATAAATAGGATCAACATTTATACTGCCAGAGGGAAATGAGCACAAGATCCACAGAGATAAATGCAACTCCGATATGTCAGTGTTGCCCCCACCCCCACCCTCGCCTTGGGTGGCTTTAACAAGTTTAAGATCTTCTTGAAGCTGCAGTCAGTACTTGGCCACATTCCCTAAAACCAACCCAGTTTCATGAATTATTTTTAAAAGTAGATGTTTAATAAAGATTTTGTGGGGAGAAAAGGAAGAAGATTTATATCACAAAATGCATAGCAGAGACTTAACAATATTACGCATATATCTATCCTTTCTCCATTCCCCCAAGATTCTCTTCACTGAAAGTCACCTCAGACGCCTTCAATCTCTTCCCACGGTCTCTAAAAAATAACCCATCTTGCTCAGCCATACCAAATCCTAGTAAGTGGCTGAATAAGAACCATTTATTATTTCTCAGGTGAGTATCTATCTTAAACATCTCTCCCCCACCCTCAAAAAGCTGTTCAAAGTATTCATTCAACCCAAGAAGAGTTTCTTTCTAGGTCAAGGATTTTCTGTTGCTATTGGAGTGGTAGCTCCAAGAGCAAAACTTCTTTGAAAACATGCATCCAAGAGAATTCAGCTCATTTTGCTTGTGCATCAATAAAGTCAACTCATAAAGATGTAGGACTGCATTTCTTTTCTACTGTTTGTATTGGCATACAGCTGTGGTGCCTAAGAAGCTTGGGATTAGAAGACTGTCTGTTTTGTCATCTATAAAATGCATATAATAGAAACAACTTCCTACGAGAGTTGCTGCAGTATTTAATAAACTACCTATCAGGCATGCTGCCCGGCGCATTAGCAAGCATTCAGTAACTATTAATTAAATCAGCCAATATTTCTAAATCTCTGAAGGACACTGATGAACAAATGGTAAGCACTGTAAGAATAGCTGCTAATAAATAAAACAATTGAGGACCATTTCAGGGACTTTTAATCATGCTATAAAATTCCATGATCCAATAGGGCTGTTGCAGGGATAATTACATTTTTTAAAATAGGAGTTTAAAATAAGAGATCCTAAAAATCTCTTTGGATTCAAAACTTCCCATAGATCTATGATTCAGAGTATTTTGGTTATGGAGCTCCCACTTTAGAAACAAATGCAGCTTCCTTTAAGAAACTAACTTTATAGACTGTCTTCTGCATTTAAATTTAATTTTATAGGAACCCAGAGAGTTTATACTACAAAGCCATAATGTACTTCTAAAAAATACAAACTCTTTTAAAAAAAAAAACTCTTTTTTGTTGCTACAACTAAATTTAGAAGTGGAAAATTTCACTAGCATGCCCAGTGGTAAATAGTTGACATTCTTAAATTCTCATTCTCTAAATCAACGTCTTCTAACAGATTTCTCTTTAATCACCAGAGCCATACTCAATTAACTTCTCAAATACTTCTCAAAACAACATGCTGCTGCTAATTTAAGATATAATTTCCTTCTCAACATAAACTAATCTCCAACTCAGTAAGTATGAGTCTTCCTAATACAGTTACAATTTTTCCAGGGCTCATGTACCAATCAGTAGAACACTTCACAGGACTGTGAGAATCAAATGTGATAATAATATAATACTTTATAAACTGCCAAGTATTAAATGAATGCGCTTTTCTCAGATTGTATCCTTGAAATGTTAACATTATAAAGAAGAATAATTGGTGTTCTATGGATATCAGATAATATAGTAAAAGATGCACCCTACACTTTCTTTTGGATGATTCACAACACATATTAGCATATTAGAGACTAACAGAGCCCTACATTTAAAAAGTCCTAACTTCCTTTAATACAGCATTTTTCAGATGTAATGAACCAGGGAACCCTTTATCTTGATTGGTAGAAATTTGGCCTCTGGAATATACTGTTTAGAAGATATCATACTATACAGATATCAATTATTATGTTAGTTATCAGAATATTTTTTCTAAAAATTAGGATTTTTACTAAATAGAAAGAATATGAAACAATAAACTTCCTTCCTTGCTTAGGAAATATTCATTGTTTTACCAAAAGGTACTCTTTAATAATAAACAGATTTTTACACTGCTATGAAGAAGATAATGTGCTTTAACAATTCAAGGTAATAGTATTCTTCTTAAAAGTAATAACTAATAAAATCACTACAGATAAGTTAAAATGAAGGCAACTTAAAATGAAGCCTGTGATTTACAAATAGGTATCACAGTATTCATTTTTAAAATGTAATGAAAACAATCTATGAAGGCCAAAACCAATAGGGGATAGAAACTGTCCGGTCAATTTCCAAACTCTGACTGTGGAATTCCTCCTTAAATTTACTTATTCCATGGTGGAAGTACCAGAACATATTCTGTGA
The DNA here is from genome assembly GCF_030445035.2 of Dasypus novemcinctus. Classification (NCBI taxonomy): domain Eukaryota; kingdom Metazoa; phylum Chordata; class Mammalia; order Cingulata; family Dasypodidae; genus Dasypus; species Dasypus novemcinctus. The sequence continues at coordinate 73,958,342 of NC_080677.1, forward strand.
TAGAAATACCAGAATACTTCCTACTTATATCCAAAACACCTGTTTAAAATACAAAATTGAGAATAGTAGAGCCTATCTTACAGAATAACAAATTTCTTTTTTTAACATGGAACAGCTCCTAAGAGATCATCTGGTTCATTCCTTTCATTTCTTAAAATCCAAAACTGAGGTCCAGAGAATTTACAGAGAACCCATGCTTCCTAGCTGTTGTGTCTAAGTCTACACTCTGATGACTGTCACATGCTCATATCATGTACAAACAATTCTGTCTTTCCCCCCTCATTTAAAGGGGAAATTTCCTTCAAAAGGGAGGCAACCTAAAGTATATGAAAGTCACTTGTGGTGGTGATGGTGTTATCACTTAAAAGAGGGGCAGCCATCTTCCAGAGAAGCTTTGGGGAATTGATTTGCAATAAAGTGGTGAAGCAAAGTAACAGGAGGGATTGGTTTATTTACTGATGGTTAATAATTGATCCAACAAACTAGGGGAGGTCAACATTAGCTATCACACAATGAACTTTTAGCATGTGCCCAGCACTTGACAGCGATCTCTAATCCTCACAACAATTCCTAGAAGACAGATGTTTTCTGCCAATTTCAGAGATGAGGATATTGAGTTCACTGGAAATTAAGAAATGTGCTACGGTTACCCCATCAGTTAAAGTGGTGAAGCTGAGATTCAAACTGAATTCTACTGCTTGACAATTAGGCTTAACTTTTAGCACAGAAAAGTAAAATGAAGAAAACATGCCTGGAGAAAACCACAAGTAAAGATTCTCAACCACCCAAACAGGATACAAAGCATATTCCAAAACTGTCCTGACAAAGAAGATAATAAAGTAGAGCTATCTAAAGTATCTGCTATGGACTACTATGTGTATCTTTTAAACTTGAGCTGTGCTCAACTGGGATTTGGCCTTTTCTAGAAACTGGAGGGGAAAGGGCAAATCATTCTACACAAGTCTGACTCAAAAACAAAGGCCCAACCTCAGAGTTGGGGTTCTGAATATGGTGTTTTTCACTCAGCCAAGCCCATCTGAACTTGGGTTAGAATTGAGCACAACTGCATTTCAACAAACCAGCAAGTAAAACCTGAAAAAAGATTTGTTTCGCTAAAGTCCCTGGGGACTGTGAGAGCACAAATACACAATAACTTGCACCAGCTTCATCTAGGCCAGAATGGTACTCTCAGGTAAACATGGAGAGCACCACAAGGAATTTCACAAGGCCACAAGGAAAACACAGCAAACTCAAGCCCTGGGCATCAGCAGTTTCAGCATCTATATGGTGGGCAGTGGCAGAAGCTATGCTACCTCTGACCTCAACAGTTTAAAAGACATCACCACTGTGAGCCACAGCAAGAGACAAGAAAAATGCCGGAGTCCAGGAGGAAGCAAAAAACCCTAGTAAAGACTACAAAGGAGAGCATACCCGAAATGTCCCCTGATGGACTGCAGAGAATTTGAAGGGGCTAGGTTTCCTGAGGTTAGCAAGAATAGCTTGGTGTAATATGAGAAACCAGTGTCTTGTCACAGCAGTGTGACTTAATTTAAAGCCATCCTATGGAAAAGAAAACTTTATTTGAATATCTGGAAACATTAAATATTAGCATGCTGATTATACATAAAAATACCTCAATAAAATTTATGGAGTTAGCAAGCCATAATTTCATTTCAGTATCCAATGGTCCTCCTTTAGAATAAGTGTAGTTATAAAAGACAGCTGGAGAACTGTTTCGCCTTACAGAATGATTTCTTAAATCCTTTACCCACTGCTAGATTGGGAGAGTACAAAGACCTCCTCTTTTCCTTGTTCTATTTCACTTTTTCTAACAGGATGCATGACACATGATAAGCACACAGTAAGTGTTTATTTAGTACAACATATTTATCTGAAATCGAGGAAAAGGGTTTGGAAGAATTATGCCAATGAACATGGCATCCTCAAACAACTAAGGCCTATTCCAACAGCTCTTACTTTTTAATGTCACTGGGAAGAGAGGCAGACTGTGCCTGCTGATATGTACGTTAGCTTTCTAATAGTCTGCTCAGTGACACATGGATTTTTTTTCTTAAACATCTAACTGCTTAACTCTGCTATCATTCCTCCTGGAATGCCATTTGCTACTTAAAATTTCAAAACCTTAATTATAATCACTGATCTTTAATAATAAAGACACCAGCCTACTCACTGACTTTGACACCTTGATGACTAAAAGTACAAAGTCTTAAAAACTAGACTACATAAAATATATTTAAAGAAGGTAAGCACACAAGCGTTTTTACTTAACTTTGATGAAATAATTTCAGAGTAAATAAAACAAAATCACTAACAACCAAACTCTGAAATCACTAAAACCTTTAACAATAGACCCTGCATACAAAAAAAAACCACACTTTTTTATGCAATATACATGTATGGTCTGATAGACAAAAATACAGGATTAGGAAATATTTAAAATTGATAATACTATCAAAAAAACTTTGCCTTTATTTACAAGGAAAAACTCAGCTGTGATTAAAATAACAAAAATAAAAAATAAATCATTTGCTTAATTAGTGTCAGAATGCTTTGTCTTTATTCATGTAAGAGGACTCTATATATACAAACTGCTAAAAAAAAAAACTAATTTTTCCATCTACCATGAAAAGCTCAGTAATTAAAATGTTGCATTCCCCCACTTATTGAATCGACAATTTTTTTAAAATCTCTTACCTTTAATGAGAAAAACAAGATTTATAAAAGACAATGCATCTTAAATGAATTTAAAAAGTATAAAATGGATTTAACAGATATCTTTGCTACAGTAATAGTTCTCATTAAAGATGAAATTTTACAGAAAAAAAAAGACCTATTTTAAAAAGTATTTTCTCTGTAACCTAATAAATAGTAAAGCCAAGTCTTTCACAATTAAACCCCAAGCATAATCCTGGAGCACGGCCGAGTAGGCTATTGTTGGGCCCCAAACTCTAGTTACAATAATCAAACCCTTCCAAGTTTTTGCAAGTGGGGCAAAATACCATTTTCAAAAAAGATGCCTTATGATTTAAAATAATTATAAAATGATAGGTACCTACCATTTGCTTTTATATAGATTAAAGGAAACTAACTTTCAAAAATAATATAATAATTAAACTGTGTGTTATCTGTCAACCATGAATCTAAATAAAGTCATTCTAACAAAGAAAATAAATTATGGTAAAAGCTTGTTTATCTAAGAAGTACCCAAATAAAAACTAGAAGCCCTGGCTAGCTTCAGTCAGGAAATAAATGTATAAACAGAGTTCCCAGAAACATGTTCTGTCACCCCAACTTGGCCTCTCTTCCCAGGACAAACCCCATGAACTTGGGGGAAGATTAGGGTTTTATTGCAATGATTCTGGACAATGAGTTCAATCCTACTTCTCTCCGACCACTACACGTACAAAATGCACCAACTTTGCAGAGAGGCATAAATAATGCGCTCTACAAAATACTTACAACCCAAAACTCAAACAGATGATATTATTAACATAAAAATAATACTTGAAATAAAGGTGTGTCCCTCTATTTTCTTTCCAAAGAATCAGAACAACATAAAACTGATTCCCCAAGATCTTATGTAAATTGGCTGCCTGGAATATTTCTAGGAATTTCACTAAAACAAACAGAATAGAAGTCATAGAAGATAAAAGAGTCCTGTTAGAAAAATAAGGGAATTTTCTAAGTGCAAGGGAAAAAAAGTACTACTCGTTGTTAACTGAAAATTGTTTTCTCCACCTTCTTGACCATGACACAAAGGATGTATTTCTGTTTAATGGCTACTGGAGAAAAGTATTTAAAGCCATGTTTCAGAATTTTAAGTCCATCAACTACGAGGATCTTTCAAAGTAAACTGGCAAAAACACTCCTTTGTATATTTACCTATTTTAGCATTTTAGATGGAATAGACATTCCATTCCAGGCACCTCAGATTTGTTTACTACCACTTCTATGTTTTTCTCTTACTATATCAGAGTAAACTTACCCCCCCCCCCCATTATATTCCTGGTTAGTTAACCCTTTGGAACAAGAAATGGTTTCAATTACAATTAGCTTTTATAACTAGACAAATCAGTGTTCAAACACAGAAGTTGTCTGAAAAATACACTAACAACAAGCTTGCATATTTTTATGATATACATCTTGTAAATGAAATCAGAAACAACCAGGAGCATTAAACTATGAATTATAGCTATACCAAAGAAAAAGAATATTAAAATGAATATTATGATTATTCTCGAAGAGGACACTAGATACATGATAAGCTTGATTAATTTATTCTGCTCATGTTAGAGTCGCTACCATGCAGGAACCAGCGCTGGGTCTTTTTTCCAAATGGCTTTACTAGGGTCACTTTTACATTTAGGGATATTCTTACAAATTTAATATTTTGGTTACCTTGGTTAATGGGAAAGTCACTGATGAAAAAAACTTTAAAAAATATATGCCTACATTCTTTTCTTGATTAAATGCAGAGTAATACATATAATTAACTCTTTCTTCAAAGATTCAGGGTATTTAATTGCCTCAGGGCTTGTTTTTAATAAATTTTACCTTTTATTTGACATACTTCAGACCCAGATAAAGCAGATGTAAGAGAGAAGACTGAATCTATACTAGTCCCAGATTATATCCCCAGTGTAGTTTCTCTTAGTCATTTTTTAAAAACAAAGCACGGACAATATTTTAATGTATAGGTATGACTTAAAGAGTCCTGTTTTAAAAATTCATTTAAAACACTTGGTTAGTTATCAGTTTATGTTGGTGTTAAAAGCTATAATTACTTTTTTATTTTACAAACAGTATATATAAATGGATTACTTTTGTTTAAAGGGGGAAGAAAGAAAAGAGGAAGTTGAATATACAAAGGATGCCTCAATTACATTTATTGCAATGAAGGTGAAAGCATGACTGGAATGGGGATTTTGCAATAGCTCAATTAGAAAAGAGGAGGCGAGAATTGAGACATCATGGGGCATCTGGTAAAACAGGCATGCCAAATACAAAAAGCAGGTTATACCTGATGCACATCACAATCAGCACAGAACAATTAATGTTAATTAGACTTTTATTAGTCTGAAGCTTTGCTTATTTGTGGGCTTTGTGGTTGTTTAGAAGTTAGAATCTTATGGGTTTCATACCTGATTATATTTTTCATAGTTGTATATATTTAAGTGATATTGCAATACATGTAAATCAGTATTAGGAATCCATAGGATTGTTTTTCCTTTATTAGGAATCCATATATCACAATTTTGAGAAACTGTTCCAAAGTATGCTCATGCATACATGGCCAGGACTGGAAATAAATAAGGGTGGAAGGGTATTCTTGGAAAGAGGAACAGCTGAGCAAAGACACCCAGATAGCAAAGCACAGGAAGTGCTCAGGGGTTGGCAAGGGATAGTAGTGGGAAACACAGAATGACAGAATAGGAGCCGAGCAGTTACTAATGAGATCGGTGTTATCATTCAGAAGGTAGGTGGTAAAACTAGGTATAGAAGGATATTGCAGCAGCTTAACTTGTGTGAAAATGGAGACAAGTGATGACGGATAAGACAATGAAAATGAAATGTAAACAAGGCTTGGGAAATTAGCAGATGTGAAAGCACAAAAAAAGGATATGCTAAAGATAGCTCGCATTCGTCTACAATTACAAAATTTCTGTATATTTATCTAGTCATACAAAAGTATCCAGGAAATAAATAAATGTCTGTGCATCTGCATCTAGTACCCTACTTAAACATTAAAACATTACAGCCCTCAGGATACCTCTCCCTGATCCATTTCCCTCGCTCCCTCCTCAGAGGTAACCAGCTTCCTGGATTTGATGTTTATCTTTCCCATGCATTTCTTTATACGTTTACTTTATGTGTTAGCACCTATAAACAAATGGTATTGTTTATAAGATTTTTAGACTTTATATGAATATATCACAGAATATATCATTTTGTAAAATGCATATTTAACTAAACATTGTCATTGAAATTTATCCCTAGCTCACTTTCTCTGAATAGTACTTCATTTGTGTAGTTCAATAGTACTTCATCTTTAATATATACTCTCATTTATTTGTTCACTCCTGCTGATGAATACTTTCGATTTTACCAAATCTTGATATTACTAGCATTGCTGCAGTAAATATTTTTCTTGGCACATATGCAACACTTTTTCTGGTGTCCATACCTAGGAGTACAACTTTGTGTTCAAAGATTTGTGTATCTTTACTAGACACTGACAGATCATTGCCCAAAATGGTTCCACCAATTGATGTTCCCATCAACACTAAAAAGTCCAAGCCAACATTTGATATGTTCTGATTATGATAGAGGTGAAATGGTATCTCACTTTAATTTGCACTTCCATAATAACAGGTGACATGTGGTATGCTTTTTGCCTCAGCTTGTTAATGGTACAGATGTTTTCAATGCTGATGTGAATGAATTAATCAGTCTCTTTATGGTGTTTTGTACTTCTTTCTTCCCGCATTAGGAAATTTTTCTTATTCCTGATGAAAAACTTCATAGGTTTTATGTACTAAAGGCATATGTAAATAACTGAGTATGAAAATATTTGTGAAAACAACTCAAGGTATAATTATAGAGGCCAAAAGCAATTTTAACAATTCTAAACCTTCTTCTTTAACTTGAAATAACTCAGGCTATCTATGTCAAAAAAAATAACAAAATCAAAAAGCATACAAGTGGAAGAATATATATACAACAAATACACAAAACGTTAAAGGATAGGTCCTGATGAATCCAAATGCCACAGATAAACTTTTAAAGAATTGAAAGTTGTTTTACTACTCCAACAATACAAATTAAAGCAACAATGGAATTACATTTTGAATCCATCAATTTAATGAAGATAATTACAAAAACACTCAATACTAATGATAGGTGAAAAGAGCAGTCTCATACCATCTGGAATATATGGGGAAAAGCAATTTGTCAATACACATCATAAACCTTAGAATTGTTTAAACCTTTTAACCCAGTAATTTAAGGAAATAGTCAGGAATGCAGAAAATGATATATATACAAAATCATTACAGCATAATTTATGATTGTAAAACTGGAAGATCTCTATTTTCAACAATAATGTGCGGGTTAACTAAATTATAGCAAATCAACAAAATGGATTATTATGTAGACATTAAACAAGGTTTACAGAAAATGGGAGGCAAACCCTTAAGTTAAAAAAAAATGCAGTTACATCTACAATATCATGTCAACTCTTCAAAATGCAGAAAAAGAAACTTACTTAAATGTTTATTCCCAGATGTCCAAAATATATACAAAATACATAATACTTTAGAGATTAATAAATAATGAAAAAAATTAAATGCTAAAACTAGATAACAATACTTATATTGTCTTCCTATATAAAACAGCTCTGATGCATGTAACTAATGAAAATTAGGGAAGCACACTTGGCCCAGTGGTTAGGGCATCCATCTACCACAAGGTCCGCAGTTCGAATCCCGAGCCTCCTTGACCTGTGTGGAGCTGGCCCATGCGCGGTGCTGATGCGTGCAACGAGTGCCGTGCCACGCAGGGGTGTCCTGGCGTAGGGGAGCCCCACGTGCAAGCAGTGCGTCCCCGTAAGGAGAGCCGCCCAGTGCAAAAGAAATTTCAGCCTGCCCAGGAATGGCACCGTACACACAGAGAGCTGACACAGCAAGAAGACACAACAAAAAGAAACACAGATTCCTGTGCCGCTGGCAACAACAGAAGCAGACAAAAGAGCATGTAGCAAACAGACACAGAGAACAGACAACCGGGGCTGGGCGGGGGGAAAGGGGAGAGAAATAAATAAATAAATAAATCTTTAAAAAAAAAAAAAGAAAATTAAAGGACACTGAGATACTACTTAGTACAGTCTTAAGACAGAACACTTCAAAACAAAGAAACAACTTTACATTTATATTATTATCATGGATAAAACAGTTTAATAAAAAGTTCTTTCTTGGCTGTTTAAAAAAGCTACAAATATTGTACTCTCCATATATAGAGGATTTGAAAGCAGCACTTAATTTCTTTTAACAGTTTGACAGCCCTTTCCTTGCCTTTTCTGAGGTGTAAGCACAATGTACCCAGAACACTTCCCATCCCAACAGCTCTCTGATGGAGGAATATTTGATAAAAGGTAGTCCAACTGAAACCTGACAAAGGGCTAGCTAGGATTCAGTAGCCTGGGGCAATAAGCTGAGATGGACCAATCATTTGTTTAAAGGTTTGAAGCAGTGAGTGGTGTGAATTGAGTTGAAAGCTCCTAAAATGAAGAAGCCAAAAGTTTGGATGGAAACTGCCGGGAGAGCACCAAGAAGCCCCACCACTTTTGGTGATACACCCAACAGTTTTGAAGAGTTTTAGCCTTGGGTTTCCTGCAAGCCTTCTGCATAGTAATGCCCCCTTTGCTAGAACTACATTGAATTGTCTTTTTTCATAGCATGTAAAGGCCCTACCTAACAGACATGCACTCCACACATCAGCTCCAATATTTACCATAGCTATGGTACAGATGACAATTTATTTTTATAAGTGAATGGTATATAAACAAAAAGAAATTAGAGAAACAGAGATAGCTGGAAAAGGAAGAACAAAAATATTTTGTGAATATTGTATACCCAAGAAAGTTGCTGAATGTATCTTTATATTGAAGTCTTTACACAGAAGTTGTAAGAACAGACTGCATTCAAGTATTAAACAACCTTGTATCTGTACAACATAATTCGTTATTAGAAGAAATGTACTCAGAAAGTTGCAACAGCAGAAATACTTTGGTTAAATGCCTCAATTTAAGGTACTCAAATATCAAGTTTTAGAAATGATTATAATAAAGCACACCTTGAAAATATGGCAAATGTAAATGATACATACATTATTTTAAAAAACAGCTAGCCATTTTGGGTGATAATCTGCAGACACTGACTCTTCACACCCTTTTCAAAAATCGGTTGACCAGAGCTAATGTTATTAACATGGCAATGTAAGACATCCCCTGAATAAACCTCTGGGGATAAAATACAAGGATAAATCCCTCTTGCTTAGAACTCTGGAAGAAAGGAGAGAATGGAGAAGGACCCACAAATGCTAAGTCAAAGAAAAAGAAAAATATCAGGTAGGAAACTTCCATCCCAGAACCACAGGACTATTTCCCTCTCCCTCACTTAGTGCTGCACAGATTGGGGCTTGCTCAGGTGCAGGGGCCCAGATCCTTCCCATCTCTCACAGGAGACTACAAAGCCACTCACAACAATGACAGAACCCCATACATATCCAGGCACAAGGACCAAGTCAACAGAGACCCAGGGCTGAACAAATGTCATTGAGGAGTGCTGCATAAAAAGGTCTCCCAAGAAACAGAGGTGAGGGGGAGACAATGACCTTGATGGAACTGTGACTGGCAGGTACTGTCCTCTCTCAATCCAGTTTCAGTTGGACCCACCATTTAAGCACAAAACAGGCTTTACTAAAGTGACCCATCTTTCTGTATTGGCCCCATTTAGCTCCCCAGAGTGGGATGCCCTAATGGGGAAGAAACTGGAGGCAGAAATGATTCAAAGAGAAAAAAAAGGTTAAAACTGAACAGTTATTAGCCAGGAGTATCCCAGAATTGAAAAGAGTAAGGAAAACAGAGTGCTGCATAAGAGAGAGAATTTAAACAAATCACAGGAGCTGGAGAGAAAATTCTGCACAAAAACAGAACAGATCAAGATTACTGGAGAAGGAACAGAGGAAGAGAAGTTTTCTTCTACAGGTAAAACAGTTAAAAAAAACTGCAATCTTAAAAATTTCACCACATATCCAATGCAAGAACTAGATGAAGAAGGGCTGAGAAAATCTGATCAGTCAAATATGTGGCTATTCTAAAGGTCTAGAATAAGTTGGATCAAATGTCAAAGTAGAGCCAATCATTAATGAAACCCTATGCAAAAGGGAAAAAAGACCTGCAGAGTTAACTTATCAAGATAACCAGATGCCTAGACCAGGGAAAAATTGCAAGCAATACTAAGAAACAGAAAGATGGGTCTCAGTCAGGGAAACAAATTAAAATTTCAAAGGAGACAAAGAACTGGGAACACCTAATCAGAGAATTTCAAACAAATCTCCTAAGTCAATTCAAGAAGACGAAAGAAAATACACATAAAGAGATGGAGGATATTTTGAAGAACTTGTATATACATAAAGAACTTGAAAGTATAAGAAGTAATGTAACAAAAATTATGAAGATTAAAGACACAATAGTAGCGATTAAAAATACATGAGGGGCATAAAACAGTACATTTGGACAGGCAGAAGAAAGAATCAGCAAACTAGAAAACAGGACAATCAAAATCATACAGTCAGAAAAACAGAGAAAAGAATAGAAAAAATAGAAGAGTGTTTCAGGGATTTGAATGACAGCATGAAGCACATAAACATACTGTCATAGTTATCTGAGAAGAGAAGGAAAAAGGAAAAGAAAAAAATATTTGAGGAAATGATGGCCAAAAATTACCCAATTCTTATGAAAGACATAAATATACATGTTCAAGAAATGTAAAGTACTCCAAACAGAATAAACCCTAATAGATCTATTCTGAGACATATACTAATCAGAATGTCCAATACCAAAGAAAAAGAAAATTCTGAAAGCAGCAAGAGAAAAGCAATTCGTCACATACAAGAGAGCCTCATGTATCAGACCAAGTGCTAATTTCTCATGAGAAAGCATGGAGGGTAGAAGGCAGTGGTATGATACATTTAAACTACTGAAAAAAGTATTTATCTGGCAAAACTGTCCTTCAAAAATGAGGGAGAGTTTTAAATATTCACAGATAAATAGAAACTTAGTTTGTAAAGAAAAAAAAGACTTACCAGACAAGAATTACTGAAGGGAGTTACATGGTTGAAAGGAAAAGACAGAAGGGAGTGGCTTAAAGTATGATGAAATGGAAACTTAGAAGCGTACCTAAAAGGGTAAAGACAAAGCACAGTAGTACTATATCTTCAATATACAACTATACTCTGTAATTTCTGTAAGAGTCAGAATACAATTGAACAAGAAAAAGGCACATTTCCTGATAATGGACATATAAAATAATGGAACAGAAAACAACATAAAGAAGGGAACAGAGGGGTTCAAGAACAGAGAACATGTATGCTATTAAAGGTAAGTTGGTATCTTTTCCAATTAGTACGTTACAGGTGTAGACTGTATAAGACAGACCCCAGGGTAACTACAAAGAAAGTATTTTAAAAATACATGGATACAGAATTGAGAAAGAGATCAGTCAACTACACCACAAAAGATCAATTATACAGAAAAGTAGGATTCAATAAAGAAAAAGAGACAAAAAGGATATGACATAAAAATGAAGGAGAAAAATGTCTGAAGTTACTACTGCCTTCACATAACACTGAATGTTAATCTATTAAACTCCACGATTAAAAAAAATGCATGATCCAACTACATGTTGGATTCACAAAAGACTCTCCTTGGACCCAAAGGCACAAATAGTTTAAAGTGGAAGTTTGGAAAAAGACATTCCATGCAAATAGTAATGAGAGAGAGAGAGAGAGAGAGCACTGGGGGTAGCAATACTAATATTGAAAAAAACAGATTTTAAATAAACAACTGTTAAAAAGACAAAGAAGGACATACTATATTACTAAATGGATCAATCCACCAAGAAGAAATAACAATCATAAATATTAATGCACCTAACAATGGTGCCCCAAAATACATGAGGCAAATACTCGCAAAACTTAAGGAGTAATAGACACCTCTACAATAATAGTTGGAAACTTCAATACACCACTCTCATCAACATAACATCTATTATTATATAAATGTTCTTCTCTGACTATAATGGAAAGAAGTTGGAAATCAATAACAACCAGAGAACTAGAAAATCCACAAATATCTGGGAGTTTAATAACACACTCTTAAACAATCAGTGAGTTAAAGAAGAAACTTCAAGGGAAATCAATAAATATCTTCAGATGAATGAAAATGAGAATGCCACATCAAACCTTATGGGATGCAGCAAAAGCAGTGCTGAGAGGGAAATATATAGTTTGCAGTGACTTGGAACTGTACATACCCCAGAAAAACATGTTCTTAAAACTAACGTGTACCTGTGAATGTAAACATATTTGTAAGTAGTTTTTCATGAAGTTACTTCAGGTAAGGCATGGCCCAGGGTAGATCTTAATATTCTTACTGGAGTCCTTTATAAACAAGATCAATAGAGAGAGAGAAAACCACAGAAGCAAGCAACTAAAAGCAATGAAACCTGGAAGAGAAGGGAGAAACCAGCAGATATACCACCATGAGCCTTGCCATGTGACAGAGGAGTTCAGACTCACCAGCAGTCAGGTTTCAGGAAGAAAGCATTGTCTTGACTGATGATGCCTTGATTTGTACATTTTCATGGCCTCAAAACTGTACGCTCATAAGTTATTAAATTCTCTTTATTAAAGCCAATTGATTTCATTGAATATTTCTTTCAGCAGCCTAGCAAACTATAACAGAACCCTTAATGCATACATTATAAAAGAAGAAAGAGCTAAAACCTGGAGGAACTAGAAAAAAAACAGCAAACTAATTCTGAAGCAAGCAGAAGGAAAAAACTAACATATACTAAGAAGAAATAAATTAAATTAAGAACAAATAAGTAGAGAGAACTAATAAAACCAAAAGTTCATTCTTCGAAAAGATCAATAAATATGACAAACTTTGGCTGAACTGAGAATAAAAAAGAAGACACAAATAAATAAAATCAGAAATGAATGGGGAATATAACTACTGACCCCAGAAAATAAAAGGAGCATAAAAGGAGTCTATGTCAACAAATTAGACAACCTGGATGAAATGGTCAAATTCCTAGAAACACATGAACAACCTACACTGACTATAGAAGAAACAGAAGACTTCAATAGACCAATTACAAATAAAGTGATTGATTTGGTCATCAAGAACCTCCCAACAAAGAAAAGCCAATAGATGGCTTCATAGGTGAATTCTACCAAAATACCAAGAAAAAATTAGCACCAATCCTGCTTACACTCTACCAAAAAAACTGAACAGGAGTATGATGATTTGGAGCTGTATGAACCCCAGAAAGGTATATTAAAGTAAATCCATTCCTGTGGGTATGGACCCATTGTAAAGTAGGATCTTTTGTTGAGTAGTATTTTAATTCAAGTTAAGATGAGACCCACCCCATTCAGGATGGGTCTTAATCCTCTTACTGGAGTTCTTTATAAGGGAATAGCCACAGAAGCAGCTGGAAGCAATGAAACCCAGAGGAGAAAAGAGAAACCAGCAGATGCTGCCATGTGACAAAGGAGTCCGGAATTGCCAGCAGTCTGTCTTCAGGAAGAAAGTATCCCTTGATGATGCCTTGATTTGGACATTTTCACAGCCTCTGAAATGTAAGCTTGTATGTTAATAAATCCCCATTGCAAAAGTCAACCTATTTCTGGTATATTACTTTCAGCAGCCTAGCAAACTAGGTCAAGAAGGGAGCACTACCTAACTCATTCTATGAGGCCAACATCACCTCCATACCAAAGCTGGATAAAGATACCACAAGAAAAGAAAAGTAGAAACCAATCTCTCCTATGAATATAGCATATGAATATGGGTGCAAAAATCATCAACAAAATACTTTCAAATAGAATCAAATAGTGCATTAAAAGATTATACACCATGATCAAATCAGTTTTATCCCAAGTATGCAAGGATAGTTCAACCTAAGAAAATTAATTAATGTAATTTGACATTAACAAAATGAAGGGGAAAAAACACATGATCATCACCATTGCCACAGACAAGGCATTTGATAAAAATCCTTTCTTGATAAAAGACATAGAAAAATAGGACTAGAAGGAAACTTCCTCAACATGATAAATGGCGTATATGAAAAAGTCATAACTGGAGAGAACCAGCAAGATGGCGGTGGAGTAAGGAGCTCCTAGAGTCAGCTCTTGCTAATGGGCAGTTAATAAACACGCAGAGCTCTCCGGAGTTAGCTGAAGCACCTATTTGGGGGCTCCAGGAGACCAGAAGAGCATCCTGCAATGTCCTCAAAGGGGTGGAAGGAGGAGACTGCCCACCTGCAGAGAAGACTCTTAAGTAGAGCACTCTACGCCACAGAGGCCAGTGCCTATCCTCCACTGGGGGCACAAGTCGCATCAGGACCTGTTCCGCGACTAGAATGGAAAGCTCCACTTCCCCAAAATGGGGGAGGAAGAGACAGTTGGGCACCAATTTCAGCTATGATGAGTAAATTCAGCGGGCTACACTGTAACCTGAGAAAAGCTCAAGTTTGAGGTTGTCCAGGTCAGAAAGAGGCTGGGAGCTGCCATCTTAAGTCCACATCTGGCATGAGGGGAAGTGGGGCGGACTGAAAATCCCAGTGCTGCTGGAGACCAGCTTCTTCCCATCCAGATCATATTGCAGCTCTTGCCTGGGCCCCAGTGCCACCTACAGCAGGGAAGAAGCTGCAGGGAACTGCGCAAGCCTCTCCGGGAAATTACCAGCCAAGCCGCAATTACCAGCCAAGCCGCGGAGGCCAGTGATTATCCTACTCTGGCGGCAAGACCCGCCCCAGGAGCTGCTCTGTGATGGGAATTAGAAGCTCCATTTCCTAGAAACAGGGAAGGAGGAGATAGTTGGCTGCCGAATTCGGCCACTGATTGGTAGGCTTGGCTGGCTAAAACATAACCCTGGGAACAGCTGGAGTGTGAACCAGCCAGAGTCAGAAAGAGGCCAGTAGCCCCCATTCTGACGCCGCCCCCTGCCTGAGGGAAGCAGGGCTGACTAAAACTCTCAGCATTGGAACCAGTTTCTTTCATGCAGATCAGCCTGCAGCCTGCCTAGGCTTCAGACCCGCCTCTGGCAGGGAGGAGGCTGAGGAGCCCTGCACCACCCTACACAGGTAACTGCAGATAACTTTGGCTGGCATAGATTGAAAATCAGAAGTCTACCAGGGAAACTGCAGTCATCTTGGACTCCTTTAATGCATAGATTGTTGCCCATACCTGCAGCTCCATCCCTGCCCTAGGTAGGGGAGAAAGGAATGTGAAGCTTCATTAGTCTCTCTGGGCAACTACACTCTAGGCCTGCATGTGGAGTATTCCATATAGCTGTGACTCTGTCCCTACTCCTGACAAAGGAGAAAGTTGGAAGAAGCTTCATTGGTCCCTGGTGCAATGAGGGCAGCTTGAGCCTCCACAGCTTACAGCACCAATTGCATGCTTGGCTCCTACTGCACAAATGGCAAGGGAGAAACGATAGGAAGCCATAAACTAAAGAGAAAAACTGCACCCAGAAAAAATACTCTAGTAAGCCAGATGCAAAGATGCCAACAAAAAATTACAATCTACACCAAGAAACAGGAAGCTATGGCCCAGGTAAAGGAACAAGATAAGTCTCCAGATGACATAAAAGAGTTGAGACAACTTATTATAGACGTTCAAACAAATCTCCTTAATAAATTCAATGAGATGGCTAAAGAGATTAAGGATATTAAGAAGACATTGGATGAGCACAAAGAAGAATTTGAAAGCATACATAGAAAAATAGCAGATCTTATGGGAATGAAAGATGCCATCAATGAAATTTAAAAAACATTGGAAACATAGCAGATTTGAGGAGGCAGAAGAAAGGATTGGTGGGCTTGAAGACATGGCCTCTGAAAGTGAACATACAAAAGAACAGATGAAGAAAAGAATGGAAAAAAAATGAACAAGGTCTCAGGGAACTAAATGACAGCCAAAGGCATGCAAACATACTTGTCATGGGTGTCCCAGAAGGAGAAGGAAAAAGAGGCTGAAGGTATATTTAAATAAATAATGGTAGAAAATTCCAACCCTATTGAAGGACATAGATATCCATGTCCAAGAAGCACAACTTACTCCCAAACAGAAAAAATCCAAACAGACCAACTCCAAGACACATACTCATCGGAATGTCAAAGGTCAAAGACAAAGAGAGAATTCTGAGAGCAGCAAGAGAAAAGCAAAGCCAAACATACAAGGGATACACAATAAAATTAAGTGCTGATTTCTCACCAGAAACCATGGAGGCAAGAGACAATGGTCTGATATATTTAAGATACTACAAGAGAAAAACTTCCAGCCAAAAATCTTATATCCAGCAAAACTGTCTTTCAAAAAATGAGGGCAAAATTAGAATATTCACAGATAAACAGAAACTGAGAGAATTTCTAAGCAAGAAACCAGATTTTCAGGAAATACTAAAGAGTGTGCTAGAGCCTGAAAATAAAAGACAGGAGAGAGGGGCCTGGAAGAGAGTCCAGAAATGAAGATTATATCAATAAAAGTAACTAAAAGTGTCAAGAGAGTGGTGAAAATAAAATATGACAGATAAAACTCAAATAGTCAGGAATAAACTTAACCAATGATATAAAGCACTTGTACTCAGAAAACTGCAGCTCAATGTTAAAACAAATCAAAAAAAAGCCCTAAATAACTGCAAGAACATTCCATGCTCATGGATTGGAACACTAAATGTCATTAAGATGTCAATTCTACTCAAATTGATATACAGATTTAATGCAATCCTGATAAAATTCCACCAGCATTAAAGAAAAAATTGAAAACACAATCATTAAATTTATTTGGAAGGGTAAGGAGTCCTGAATAGCCAGAAACATCATAAAAAGGAAAAGTGAACCCTTATCTTCAGACTTTAAATCATAATACCTACCTATAGTGGTAAAAAACAGCATGGCACTGGCCTAAAGACAGACACAATAGACCAGTGGAACCAAATTTATGGATCAGAAACAGACCCTCACAGGTGTAGTCAAGTGATTTTTGAATAGCCTGTCAAACACACACAGCTTGGGTAGAACAATCCATTCAACAAATGGTGCTGAAAAGATTGGACATCCATAGCTGAAAGAAGGAAAGAGGACCCCTAGCTCACACCTTATCTAAAAATTAACTCAAAATGGATTAAAAACCTAAAAATAAAAGCAAGAACCATAAAACTTCTAGAAGAAATTGTAGGAAAATATCTTCAAGACCCAGTAGTAGGTGGTGGATTCTTAAAGGAGATGAGAAGGACTGAGTAGACTACTGATGTTTAATGTATGTGGAAGTTTTAATTAGCTTTACTGTAAAAGTGTGGAAATGTAGTATGGATGGTAAAACACAGTAAAAGCTAGTTTATAAATGGGGATGTGACTGAAAATGTAGTCTAGTTATGTAAATGCCAATTGACAGAATACATGAGAATAATATATCAAATGGATAGCCAGTAAACCAAGAGGTGGGTGAGAATTGTGGTTGATGGTACAGATGGAAGAGTGTCCTTTGTTAGCTAGAGCAAATGTAAATCACTATTGCAGGGTGTTGGGAATGTGGAGAAGCATGGGAAAAATACAGCTGAAGTGACCTATGGACTGTGGTTAGTAGTAATAATATAATATTCTTGCATCTATGCAAAAGATGTACTGTGCTGATACTGAGGCAATATGGAAAATGTGAGCCAAATATACACTATGGACATGGCAATAATCAGATGATATTATTTTATCTGTAGCAAATGACACACCTTATTGTGGTATGTGGATGGAGGGGTGTTGTTTGGGAATTCTGCACATGTGCATGACTATTTTATAAGTTTACAATTTCTGTCATTAAACAATATATTTAAAAAATAATAATAGGGTGGGTTGGGGGAAAAACACACCAAATATAAAATAAGGACTATGATTAGCAGTAAGATTTTGACAGTGTTCTTTCATAGTTTGTAACAAACATCTCATAATAATGCAAGGTGTTGGTGGAGGGTTGATGTATGGGACTCCTGTATGGTGTTATGCACATTTTGTAAGTTCACAAGTTCTACTATACATTTCATTGTTTATGTATGTTTATATATAAATGATATAAAGATAATAATAATCGGATTGATTGGATAAAAATACTTTGTTTAGTAGTAATATTTTGACAATGCTCTTTAATCATTAGTTAAAAAGGTTTACAAACAATGCAAGTTACTGGTGGTAGGGTGAGATGTTTTATGTTTGTTTTGTAAGTTCACAACTATTATACACTTATTGTTTATGTATATTTATGTATGAGTTATATATTTCAATAAATTTTTTTTTTTAATTTTTAAAAAGCCACAGCTAACATCATACTCAATGTTGAAAGACTGAAAGCTTTCTCTCTAAGATCTGGATGCCCAATGTCACAGCTGTTATTCAATACTGTACTGAAAGTTCTGGTCAGAGCAGTTTGGCAAGAATAAGAAATAAAAGGCATTCAAATTGGAAAAGAAATAAAACTGTACTATTTTGCCGATGACATGATCTTATATATAGAAAGTTTTGAAAAATCTATAACAAAGCTACTAGAGCTAACAAATTCAGCAAAGTGGTGGGGACATGATCAACATGCAAAATCAGAAGTGTTTCTATACACTAGTAATGAGCTGTCTTAAGAAGGAAATCAAGAAAAAAATTCCATTTACAATAGCAACTAAAAAATCAAATATCTAGGAATAAATTTAACCAAGGATGTAAAGGATTTGTACACAGAAAACTATAAACATTGCTAAAAGAAATTAAAGAAGACTAAATAAATGGAAGGAAATTCTGTGTTCATGGAATGGAAAACTAAAAGATATTAATTCTACCCAAAATGATTTACAGAGTCAATGCAATTCCACTCAAAATTTCAACAGCCTACTTTGCAGAAATGTAAAAGCCCACAATCCAATACATTGGGAAAGTAAGGGGCCCCAGATAACCAAAAACATCTTGAAAAAGAACAAAGTTGAAGAACTTCTGATTTTAAAACATGTAAGAAAGCTACAGCGGTCAAAACAGATGGAACAGGCACAAGGACAGACATAGTGATCAATGGAACAAAATTGAGAATTCAGAAATAGACCCTCACATCTATGGCTAGATGATTTTTTGAGTACTGGGCCAGGGATTGAACCTAGGACCTCTTATGTGGGAAGCCAGTGCTCAACCACTAAGCCACATAGGCTCCCCTGAGTTGGTTTTTTCATTTTGCTTGCTTGTTGTTTTTGTTTGTTTGTTTGTTTTGTTTTAAGGAGGCATCAGGAACTGAACCTGGGACCTCCCATGTGGGAAGCAGGCGCTCAATGGCCTAAGCCAAATCCATTCCCCTTTAAAGTCTATTTTTTGGGAAGTATATACTGGGGCCCGGAATTGAACACAGGACCTCACACGTGGGAAGCTGGCACTCAAACCCCTGAGCCACATCAGCTTCCTCCAACTGATTTTTGACAAGGCTACCACAACTACTCAATTGGGAAAGAGTAGTCTATTAAATAAACTGAGCTGGGAGAACTGGACAACCATATGCAAAAGGATGAAAAAGAACCCTTATACTATATATACAAAAATTAACTCAAAATGGATCAAAGACTTAAATATAAGAACCAGGACTATAAAACACTCAGAGGAAAATATAGGGAAGCATCTCCAGGATCTTGTTTTAGACAATGGTTTCTCTGATTTTATACTCAAAGCACAAACAATGAAAGAAAAAAATAAATAAATGGAACCTCCTCAAAATTAAAAACTTTTGGGTATCAAAAGACTTTATCATGGAAGTGAAAAGACAACCTACTCAATGGGAGAAAATATTTGGAAACCACATAGACAATAATGGTTTAATATCCTGAATATATAAAGAAATCCTACAACTCAACAATTAAATAGACAAACAACCCAATTAAAAATGGGGAAAAGACTGGAATAGACATTTCTCTAAAGAGGATATATAAAAGGGCTAAAAAACACATGAACAGATGTTCGACATCATACCACTAGAATGGCTACTATTAAAAACTCAAAACTAGTGTTGGAGAGGCCATGGAAAAATAGGAACACTCATTCATTGCTGGTAGGACTATAAAATCATGCAGTCTCTTTGGAAGACAGCTTGGCAATTCCTCAGGAAGCCGAACATAGAATTACCATATAACGTGGCAATCCCACTACTAGGTATATACCCAGAATAACTGAAAACAGACACTGCACACCGATGTTTACAGCAGCATTATTCACAACTGCTAAAAGATGGAAGTAACCTAAGTGTTCATCAACCAATGACTAGATAAACAAAACGTGTTATATACCAACTATGGTGTATTATTCAGCTTCAAAAAGGAATGAAGTTCAGATACATATGACAACATGGATGGACCTTGAAGACATCCTGTTGAGTGAAATAAACCACACACGAAAGGGCATATTTTGTATAATCTCACTGACATGAAATAATTTGAATAAGTAAACTCATAGAGTCAGAACCTAGAATGTAAGTTACCAGGGGATGGGGTGGCATTAGAGAACGGGAAGCATTTGAGAATGCTACTATACAATTCTGAAAATATTTAAGTTCAGCTCTCAATTTTACCCTTTATGTACCTAGACCCATTCCAGAAATTCCTCAAGTTACTTATCTGACACAGACCAGGTTCAGATGCATGAATTTTCCAACATGTTTTGTTTTTCTTTTTTGTTTTTAATTTTAAAATAGCATTTCTGCCCTGCAGGGAAAAGAAAATCTGCACACACCCAAATACAAGTCAAAGTTTAGAGAAGTGTACAAATTATAAAGCAAAAGTCCTGTTGACTGATTCTCCAAAGGTAGCCACTACTAAAATATTGTTAAAAGCTTTCTAATTTTCACACTTTTTATATTGTTTACTTTAAAAATCAGACCTTATTTCAGCTGTTACTTCTAAAACTACAATGTGCTGCATTTGTCTGTTGATAACTTTCACAAAAATTAGTTCTGAAATTCTAAGCATAGCCACACGCACAGATAAATTACTCCAGTGCTCATTACTTACTCTTTGCTCTGAAAGTTTTAGAATTGCTTTTGGTAAAATGCAATAAAATTCAACTTGACCTCTAAAAGTCAGCGATCAAAAACAAATTCAAGAAAGTCTGCTACAAAGGCAAACTAAGAGATAATGGGAGGCAGAAAAACCCAGTAGCTTTAAGAAAACAAAAGAAATTTATTGTTTCACCTCACAAACATTCCCATCTCAACCACTCCCAAGTGTACCATTCAATGGAATTAATCACATTCACATATGTTGCAGTACCCTCACCACATTCTGTTACTAAAACTTCCCAATGTCCCCAAACAGAAAACCTACATCCATTTTGCATTAACTCTCCATCTCTGCCCCCAGTAGTTTCAGTGGGGAGTAAATTTAATATCCTAAGTCTATGACTATCTCGATGTGCTCTGATACTGAGTTAACTTCAATAGTATATAGAAACTATATTCCTATATCCCTCTGTCTCATTTCCTTAATGTAGCTCTCGTGACAAATTACATGTTTATACAGAACCTATTTTTTTAGAATGAAATGTATAACTAAACAAGCAAAAATAACCATGTTGTTTTATCTATCAGTAAACTGCAAGGAAAGTTTTATCCACTTCAATTTAACAGCTTCCCAAAGATGGTTCCATTCTTAGATACCCAGAAAATGCAGTCCACAGCATCTGCACTCTGTACATATTTGTTGCATGAATTTACACATTTCATAAGAACCAGATGTCATAACTAACTGAAAGAAGTAAGCCAACCAGCAATTGCTATTGATTATGCTGACATCAGATGCTATATATCACTTACAGTATATTTAATCCAGTTACGTGTCATTAAAAATTAATGAGAACAGTAGTTTTCTAAGATCAGAATTCCCTTATTAAGGCAATGTAAATTATGTTGTGGATGCCCATAGATTAAGAGAGCTGAGTTATATAAAGTTACAAAGATTATTTCAAATCTAATGACTATGAACTTTGTCAGTTTTTGCAATCAACTAACTTATCTACTTCTAACAAAGGAATTTTCATCAAAACATTACAAAAAATGAAAATGCCCATGAAAACATTATTATGGAGGTGCTTTGAACCTGAATTGAGTAATTCTACATCAAAAGAATAAATCTATTTTTTAAATTCTTGCTAAATACACTGAAGATTCACTGTCACTAATTAGTTTTGGTCTCTCCAGAAAACACTATGCATGTTTCCATGTAAGATAATATCAAATAGTTTTTCTCAAATTGTACTACTTAAGGTTCCATATTAACATCAGACTTTTAAAAATTTAATAAAAATAATAACAGTAATTACATATGTAATAGGCAAAGTGTGTATACCTCTATGTAAATATACAAAACAAGTCCTTTTTGGGCAAGGCACCGTTTTAAATACTTTTAAAAACTATTTAGACACTGATAAGGTCATGGGAGGCTTCATGAATGTGGAAAAGTCAGGCTAAATCTTGAGAAATGATTATAAACTGCATAAATAGAGTCAGGCAGCTCTCTAGGAATTTGCTCCTCAAAGGATGGAATGGACTATGAAAAAGCAGCACTCACACACCAAAAGCTTGTAAGAAATGTAGAGTCTCAGACTTCACCCCAGACCCACACAATGAGAAACTGTGTTTTAAAAAGTTCCCAAATGATCTGTATGCATATTAATGTTTATGGCGCTGTTTTTTGGAAAACATCATAAGCACATGTAGGGCAGCAAGGACATACACTAGGGAAAACTAGGAAAGAAACCTAACTCAGAGCGTAAGAGACAGCAGGGAATGTAATGGGAGCAGTATTTTGAAAATTATTAGTGTGCTTTTTCTCTCTTTTGCATCTATATGAATGACAGGAGAAGAGGCAGACAGGCTGCATGAGAGCCATCCAGATAGAAATGGAAGCGTACAAGCGGCTTACTTTTTCAGGCATCAATGGCAGATGCTGGATGCCTTCGAGTCACTTGGAAGAGCACGGGGCAATCAGGGCCTTAGTAGCAACTGCAGAAGGCAGATGGGGATAAGAGAGGCAAAAGGGTTTGATATCTATCCTGAGATCTTCTTTGGGCCAAAGTTTCAGAGATGGATGGTATGTCAAAGAAAATGAAGAGATTGCTGAAGGCAGCAAAGCTTCTGATACTTGCCCTTTGAGGTCTGGGAGAAGAAACTTTCCCAGGCAGCCACGAGAGCATTAGAGCAGCAGGCATATCTAAGCAGCCTGGTGGAAAAGTATGGTTGAGCAGTGTGGTCAAACATGGCAATGCCTAAGCTCACCTCTTCCCTATGTCCTGTAAATGTCAATTGCCATAACAAACCAAAAGCAGACAAAATCAAAATAGAATTTAGCACTTGAAAGCAGATTTGGTATGACAAGAGTTTGAATGCTCAATGAAATTTATGTGCCTGCCTAATCACAAGCTGTTAACAACAACCAACATGCAATAACCAGATCAGGGCACACAACACATTTAAAAGTAGAAGACACCAGAGACGCTAAAGTGCACTGGCCCGAGGGCCAACAGAAGGAAGACACATATATTTCTCAAGAGGTCTCGGGAGCCAATTTAACATAGCATTAATGGAGGGACTGCATTCATCAGCAGAAGACACTGGCTATGGTACAGCAGTAAGGGTGACAGCAAGCTTCACAGCACAATCTAAGATTTGGGCAGGGAGCCATGATGGTCACCAGAGTGGCATCTATACTGGATTTTAAGCCTCAGAGGTCTGGTCATCAACATTGTTATCAAGGGAATGCCCTCCATATGTTAGCATCAAGCCAGTCCATATCATATCCTCACACAATGCTTGGTTATCACTTACTCTAAAGAGCTGAAAGCAGGAATTCAAACAGATATTTGCATATTAATGTTCATCACAGTGTTAAGAGAAAAGGTAAAAGCAACCCAAGAGTCCATCAACAGATGAATGGACAACCAAAATGTGGTATATCCATTCAACGGAGTATTATTGTCATAAAAAGTAAAGTGCTAGTACATGCTACCACGTGGATGAACCTTGAAAACATAGTGTTGACTGAAGTAAGTCAGACACAAAAGGACAAATATTGTATGATTTGTCTTACATGAAATACTCAAAATAAGTAAATTCATAGGGACAGAAAGCAGAATGGTGGTTCCAAGGAGTGGCAGGAGGGGAAACGGAATTACTGTTAATGATTGAGTTCTGGTTTAGGGATGATGAAATTGTCTGGAAATAGACAGTGGTAAAAGTTACACAGTATTGTCAATGTACTTAATTTCAAAGAACTGTCCCCTTAAAATGGTTAAAATGAT
Organism: Dasypus novemcinctus; assembly: GCF_030445035.2. Classification (NCBI taxonomy): domain Eukaryota; kingdom Metazoa; phylum Chordata; class Mammalia; order Cingulata; family Dasypodidae; genus Dasypus; species Dasypus novemcinctus. The sequence goes on from NC_080677.1 coordinate 73,982,512, forward strand.
TTTTATGCAGCACAAATAAAAATAAATAATTTTTAGGAAAAAAACATTTTCTCAATTTGTTTATGTTCTAAATGTAATCAACATGCTTACAATATTTTGGGGATTCAAGATCATTAACATCATTTCAATCCATAACACCCCAGCACCCTGGGACCTCTGCAAAATTAATACAAAGCATAATTTCACAACTGCTTGAGGGAACTGGAGAAGACCAGGTACTGAAGCTAGCTAAAACCTTGGCTACCATGGACTGGCTCTGCATCACACTCCAGCCTGGGGAAAACAGATCAGAAGATCCATGGCATTCTCAAGAGAGGACCAAAACAGCAAGGAAGATGTCCTGTTCTGGCTGTGACTGACATGACATATAATGGGCCAGCAAGTATAGTCACACTGAAGCAGCATACTTCACACTGCCAGCAGATAAAAAATAAGCTGGCTGCCAGGGACAGGGACATGATGGAAATCAATGAGGATCCCCAAAATAGTACCAGTGGTCCCCACCAACACACACACACACACACACATATCTTACGGTCGCTTCTCATCCTAAACAGACATCATATGAGCAAAAGATGGAGGAAAGGGAAAACTAGCATAGGAATGAAGGCAAACCATGAGATCAGTGTTGCTGGATCATAAATTGCAAGACTGAAAAATAAGTAAAACATTTTAAAAATTAATTCTCTTGGGCTGTTGATATATTGAGTATAAAGGCAAAAGAGGAACCAAGGATTGGTGGTGTCACCAACTACGAAAAAGAAAACAAAGAGGAGAAAGTGGTTGGATTAGGGAGAAAGAGATAATACTTTTAGTTTTGGACACAGTGTATTAAGGTAAGAGATTCTTTTCTCTTTTCCCCATAAGAAATAAATGTTCTATTTGGCATGATGAAAAAGTTTTGGTTATAGATGGTGGTTATGGAAGCACAATATTGGGAATGTAATTAATATCACTGAATGTACACATGAAAGTATTTAAAATGGGAAGCTGTGTTGTATATATGTTACAACAGGAAAGAAGGGAGAGAGGAAGAGAGGGAGGAAAAATAATGAAAGAGATTAGAAATTACTTAAAAGGTGTATGAACAGGTTTGTTTGATTTAAATACTTTTTAATCTTTTTTTTATTTATTAGTTAGAAGTTGTAGTTTTACAGAACAATAATGCATATAATACAGGATTCCCATACCATACCTGTAGCCGTTTGACATGTTCTATGAATTCCAAAAATAGATATTGGATTATGTTTGTAAACTGGTCTGTACCTGGGCATGGTTAAAATTATGATTAGGGCTTTGATTAGGCCACATCAGTAGAACATTGAGTCTCCGCCCCCTTGGTGGGCGGGTACTCACAGATAAAACTACAGGACAGAGCAGAGGAATTAGCTGGAGTTTTGATATTGGAGTTTTGATGCTGAAGTTTTGAGCTGGAGCCTAGGAAGTGGACACAAAGGAGAAGAACACAGAGGAATAGAGACAGTCCTTAGACATGGCAGAAGCCCTGGGGAGAGAGACAGAGCCAGTCACCTGATAGTCTACAGCTGACCTTGTGGAGAAAATACAGGAGCTGAGCCTAGAGAGATATGAACAAGGGAGAGAGGAACCCAGGAAACCTGAACCCTGGCAGATATTGGCAGTCATCTTGCTCCAATACGTGGCAAAAGACTTTGGTGAGGGAGTAACTTATGCTTTATGGCCTGGTAACTGCAAGCTTCTACCAAAATAAATAACCTTTATAAAAACCAACCGAGTACCCCTTTGGCTGACTAATACAGCACCCCATCAACAATACCTTGCATTGGTGGGGAACATTTGTTACAACTGATTATAGCACATTTTTAAAATTGTACTATTAATTAAAGTCTATGTTTAACTTAGGGTTCACTGTGTAGTGTAGTTCCATTGATTTTTAAAAATTTTATTGTTACCACATATACAATCTAACATTTCCCCCATTTTATATATATATATATATATAATATATATAATCATATTCATATATATATATTTCAGTGCTGTTAACTGGATACACAATGTCACCACCACATTACCAAAACATTTCCATCATTCCAAATAGAATTCTGTACGTTTTAAGCCTCAATTTCCCATTCCCTATCCCCAGGAGCACAGTATTATCGGTTCCAGCAACTTAATTAACCAGCATAATGACTTTTTACCAGCACAACACACACTTTGCTTATACATGTTGATCTGGTTGTTGACTGTACTGGGGTGCTTAGTTTGTGAAAACTCAGTGAGTTAATACACACGGACCTACTTTGACTTGTACAGAAATCAATGCAATTTTTGAAATAAGATTAGCTTCAGAGCTGTCATTAACTCATAAAAGACAATAAGGTAACTTTTTCAAATTACTACTATATTGTATTGATCTTAATTTTGGTGTACTTACAGGTTCAATGCCTCTGAACACAATCAAGAAGAAAATTAGTAATTCTTAAGAAAAACTTTCAACTAAAAACTGTCTGCCCGAACAACAGGGAAGAGGAAACAATATAGATTGGATCATTAAGTTACTGGAAAAAATCCTGGACTGAATCTTAGAAAGACAAGGTTGAAAGAAGAGAAGAGTTCCAGGCAATTCAATGCTAATTCTTAAGGGACTCCTTTTAAAAATTATTGAAAAGCGGAAAAATTATCACAGATAAAAATTATCACATCCAGGTTACTACCGCTTTTCAAGAGATTCTTTCACTTTTCCACCATTAGAAATAAATTCATGATAATTCTGGAGTTTTATTAGGAATCTGTTTGAGTCATCAGTACAGGGAGTATCAGAAAGGTCTTTAAATTCGTGGGAAGTAATCACAAACTCCCCCGAGAAATAGCACATTCATTTGAATCAGCTCAAATAATGTTTCATAATTTATACTAACAGCTTTGTTTTATTTTCAAGTAAGATAAAAGGAAAGTTTGTAAGAACCATTGTGTTTATTCTTAAAATAGGCAATAAAAAAGAGAACATTACCTTTAAATCATTTTGCAGAGTTTCCATTACTTAAAACTAGCTCTACAGAATTCATAACATAGCACAGATATTTACCTGGTCGAGCCCAGTAGGGAACTTGTTAACAGAAATCCAAATCCCAAAAGAAAGCTATGGTGGGATCAAAAGCAGTAATTAAGATTGATTTTACACTTCTTAACACATTTACAACACACATACCCTCTGCTAAGAAGAAACATATGGTCTATGACCATAAATGGATTGAACCACAAGGAGGCAAAAACAGAAAGCTGACCCCTAAGAATCTCTAAAGTATTTATATTAACAACGTATATTTATTAAAAATGCATATGCCATGTACTGTTCTGTTTTAGAGCATTAGCTTACTTGGTCCCCTAGCAGCCCTATGAGGTAGATATATTTGCCCAAGATATCAAAGGAAACATTTTACTGACAAGTGCCTTTCCCTACGTGGAGATTCTCCCTACAGAGCTAAATAAACCTGGCAGGGATAAAAGCCTGTATGAAGAACATAAGGAAATGCAATTCCTTGTGAACAAAGTGTCTTCTAAATTCTAAGTTTCTATATAACACACAGCATACAACCAATGAAGATCAAACAGTAAACTCAGAAATACATAAAGGAAGTTGACAGATTTATAACCATAGTAATTTCTGAGAGTTGTGCTATGACTGCCACCCCACAAGATCAACATTAAAGCCCCTGATATTGCAGCTCAGCTCTCCTAGCATTTACTACTATTCTATTTCTCCCATATCTGTGATTATGAAGAATTATTTTTAGATATACATTTATATCTCTAAGTAGACTGTAAATCTTACGGAGTTTATAAGTCTAAGGCATAACTTGACATCAAAAGATAAAATGCACTTTACAAATGACACCAGTGATCACTCTCACCACGTAATGGCAGGCAAGATAAAAAGAACAGACTGGTAGCAAGCTTCTGCTGGCTCCTGAAAGCCAACTTTACCCACACTCACATTATCCTGTGTGACAGAAGGTTGTGAGAAAACAGTCAATGCCTACTATACATAGAGTCAAGAAAGCAGGGGACTATGAATGTGTGAGGCAGCAGTGTAAAAGTATCGTTGAAAACAAAGTGCCCAAAATATACAAATAGAAAAGTCACATTGCATTCTACTATTTAACTGACCAAGAGTCACATTATTTTTCTGATCACGCAGCAAGAATGTGGTCCCACAAATTAATTTCAATTTTTAGAACTGTGCTAGTAATAATACAGTAGGTTTTAGTTACTCTAACCAACAAGATATTTAAAAACAAATAAATAGGGATCTGGTAGACCAAAATTCACTAAAATTATCCAAGGTACATGGAAAATGTATCAATTTTTTTCCTCTTAAAGGACTATTATTCAAAAGGTGGCATGTCCAAAGTTAATGTTCAATAATTTAGCCATTTGTTCATTCATTCAACCAGTATTTTTAAAAGACTAGGATGTGTCATTCCATTAGGTCATAAACCAGTCTGACAATATTCATGCGCTGATGGACACAGGCACATAGAAAGAGATAACAGAAAATAAAAAGTAAAAAAATAAATGTACAAGATGATTTCGGTATGGTATAATTAGGACAGTTAGAGGAAAAAAAAAAAAAAGATTCATTTAGCCTGGGTACCCTGAAACAGGTAAACAAGGAAAGTGAATCAATAAACATATGCACTTGTGTTATTCTTCCGCACTATGACTTGAGTGTAGACATATCATGAGTTCATTATATAGTGCCATAAATTACAAGAAATTGAAGAATATCAACTTAGAATCATTACATATCCTCTAAAGTTATAAATGAAATATCAATGAGATATTGGAACTATCTGCAATATCTGGAAGTGGGGTGCTACTGTAATGAATATCTAAAAATATGGAAATGGCTTTGGAATTGTGCAATGGGCAGAGGTTGAAAGAATTTTGAAGAACATGACAGAAATGAATCTAAATTACTTTAACTTACTGTTACCAGAAATATGGATGTTAAAGCCTCTGCTCATGAGGTCTCAGAAGGAAGAGAGGGGCATGGTCGAGAAAACATATGTGGTCTTATAAAACACCTGAATTGTCATGAGCATACTGTTAGTAGAAATACGGACTTTGAAGGTGATACTGAAAGGACTCAGGTGGAAATGAAGGAAATGTTACTGAAAACTGGAGGAAAGAGGATCCTAGTTAGATGGCCACAGAAAGCTTACTGAATTGTCTTGCAGTTACACAGAAAGCAGAACTTGTAAGAAACATAATGAACTAGGATATTTAGCTAGGAGATTTCTGAGCAAAGTGCTGAAGATGTGGCTGAGTTTCGTCTTGCTGATTATATTAATAGTAAAAGAGATAGGAGAGGTATACTGAGAGATTACAAAATGAAAGAATACTGTAAGACCCCCAAATTCTATAAGGGAGAAACCAGCTGATAAAATTACTCAGCTGCACAACTCGTTTATAAATGGGATTGTGGATAAAAATGGTAGTCTGGGAAGTAAATGTCAATAGAAAGAAAGCTAAAGAATAATCTGGGGGCTGAACAACACAGAGAACCCAGAGGTGGATGAGAATAGTGGTTAAGGGTAAAAATGCAAGGGAGTCCTTCTGTGAGCTAGAGCAGATGTACATCACTATTGCAGGGTGATGGGAATATGGAGAAACATGGGAAAACTACAGTTGGTGTGACCTATAAACTGTGGTTAACAGCAATACTACAATATTCTTGCATCAATGCCAAAGCTGTACTGTGTTGATAATGGAGGTGTATGGAAAAAGCATGCCAAATGTATGCTATGGACCATGATTGGTGATAATGTCTGACGATATTTCCTCATAATCTGTAAAAAATGTTCTACTATGGTGTGGTGTTGTATGGAAAATCTACACATCTATATGATTGTTTTGCAAGTTCACAATATCTGTAATAAAAACATATTTTAAAGAAAATAGTATGGGTTGGGGGAAAAATACACCAAAAGTAAGATAAGGACTATAGTTGGTAGTAATATTTTGATGATACTATTGCATAATTTGTAACAAATGTTTCACAACAATGCAAAGTGTTGGTGGAAAGGTGATGTATGAAACCGCTGTATGATGTTATGTATGTTTATTTTTTAAGTTCACAGTCTTTAGTATATACTTATTGTTCATGCATGTTCATGCATGAACGATTATACTTCAATAAAAAAAAGAGAAAAAAAATTACTCAGCTGCAAACATGTGCTACCTTTCATAATAAAGGATGGATAACTCCAAGGGGAGAGGCCAGTGCTCAGAGAGCAAAGCAGAGAACCACAGAGGATAATTCCCAGAATTCAAAACCTAATATAGGGAAGCAAATGTGGCCCAAGTGACTAAGCTCTCACCTACCACATGGGAGATCACAGTTCAGTTCCCAGTGCCTCCAAAAGAAGACAAGCAAGACAGCAAGCTGGTGCAATGGGCTGGTTCAATGCGCTGACACGAGAGACACAATGAGGAAAACATAATGCGACACAACAAAGCAGGGAGCAGAGGGTGGCTCATGCGATTTGGTGTCTCCCTCCCACATGGGAGGTCCTGGTTTCAGTTCTGGTGCCTCTTAAAAGGAAGGCAAACACACAATGAACAGACATATCCAGTGCAAACAACAAGGGGGTGGGGAGAAATAACAAATAAATCTTAAAAAAAAAAAAAAAACTAATGGAGTTTGCCCTGTTAGACTTCAAAATTGCTTGTGACTCCTTTTTTACCTCTATTTTCTCCCTTTTGAAGGGAATGTCTAACCATTTCCTATGCCTGACCCATCATTATATTTTAGGAGCAAAAAACTTGTATTCCCACTTCATAGGTCCACAGATAGACAGAAATTTTTCCCGATTATGGATTATACCTAGAGTCTCACCCCATGCCTGATTTAGATGATTAGATTTGGGACTTTTGAGCTGGTAAGATTTGGATGAGATTTTGGACCTTGATTTGATACCGCAATGGGTTGAGACTTTTGGAGTGGTGGGATGGGTTGAAATATAGTTTGCATGTGGGATGGACAGCAATCTTTGGGAGCCAGAGGATGGACTGTGTTTGGCAGAATAATGTCCTTGCTAAAGATGTCCACATCCCCAACCCCAGAACCTGTGAATGTATTATTTTACATGGCAAAAGAGACTTTGCAGATATGATTGAATTGCCAATTCTGTGATGGGGAGATTATCCTGGATCATTGTCTGGGCCCCAATGTAAGTGAAAGAGGGAGGCAAAACACTGAGCCATGTGAAAAAGATGCCACTGGCAACTGCTGGCTTTGAAAATGGGAGGAGCCACAAGCCAAGGAATACAGGTGGGCTCTAAATAGAGGTTGGACAATCCAGTGTCCACATAGAAGAGGTGGCATTGGATTGGGAAAAGTGGACATAATGGACAAAGGGTATGGGGAAAGGCAGGAAGAGATGAGAGGTGGAGGCGTCTTCGGGACATGGAGCTGCCCTGGATGGTGCTTCAGAGGTAATCACCGGACATTGTAAATCCTCACAGGGCCTACATGATGGAATAGAGGAGAGTATGGGCCATGATGTGAACCAATGTATATGAGGTGCAGAGGTGCCCAAAGATGTACTTACCAAATCCAATGGATGTGTCATGATGATGGGAACGAGTGTTGTTGGGGGGGGGGAGAGGGGGGGTGGGGGGGTGGGGTTGAATGGGACCTCACATATATATTTTTAATGTAATATTATTACAAAGTCAATAAAAAATAAAAAAATTAAAAAAAAATAAATAAATAAATAGAGGTTGGAAAAGGCAAGGAAACAGATTCTCCCCTAGAACCTCCAAATGGAAAGAAGCCCCCCCAATATTTTGATTTCAATCTAGTAAAACCCATTTCGGACCTCTGACCTTCAGAACTATAAGAAAATTAATTTGTGTTTTAAGATATTAAATTGGTAATCATGAAAATTCATTTAAAGATTATTTTGACCCTATTTCTATTAAGACCTCTAATTAGCATTTAATGAGTTATGACAGAAAGAAGCCTAAGCATTACAGAGTTGGGCACACTTAGACGCAAACATCATCTGAAGTAAGAACTTCACTAATATCTCACTCAGGGTAGTCAAACAATGCTTAACTGCATACCAGAATATGCCCTCATTAAAAATTATAGCATTATTTTTCAGGCTTAAATAACATCTATTAAATCCTATAAGATAGGCATTACATATCCTGTTACTGATGTTTAAAAGAGGTAAAAAATAAGATTTACCTTTCTCCCCAAAGAAATCAAAATAAAATTTTTAAGGAATAACAAAAATGCAACAGAGTAGACTCTCCATTGGTCATTTTCTCAAATTTATCTTATCTATCCAATAACATTATTACTATGTAAAGTTGTTATGAATGTGAAAAAAAATCTTAAACCAAATTAGTCGCTTTTATATACCATGTGTTCCTTTTTTATGTACATTGTTTAGCTGAGTAGTTACTTACTTCTTTTGATACTGAAATGGTAAAGTATAAGGTTTACATTCAGGGAAGTCAATAAACTACACAAGATAAAAATTTAACATAATTAACAACTATAAAGCACTTGACAAGGTAGAAGGATTGCTAGACATACAAGAATGAACTACAAAGAATCTGCCCAAGTTCTCACAAGGTGAGGGGGAAATAGGTAGGGCATAAGGCTAAACAGTAACAGAGAGCAAATATGCTTTACAGTATGCCATTAAGTTAGCATTTGGAGGAGGATGCCCTAGGGAAAGAGTATAATGATTGAGAGAAGACAGATCTAGAAGAAAGTACTTAATCTGCAGGCAATGGAGAAATTAACAAAGATTTCTGAGCAAAGAATAAGCACTTAAAAAAACATACCTAGAGTTAGAAGAACAGACAGGAAGACAAGAAAGTTCAGAAGCAGGTAAGTCTACTAGAATTAGGCAGAGAAGAACTTGAATTACGAAAGTAATGAAAACAAAATAAAGAAAAATCAGTACTTTCAAAATACACTTTAATCTTACCTGTGAATTATATTAAAGTAATTGCTAATATAAGTTATACCAGTGAGAGAGAAGCACACAACCCATGTTGAAATAATACCATTTATTCAAGGAAATGGGCTTTCTGACATCTAAGATCTGGAGCCAATTCTAAGGAAACAGCTAAAGTAATCAATACAAATACAAAAGTCCTATCATACCCATTTCTCAATTAGGCAAGTCATGGGGCAAGTTCAAAAGGAGAAAAAAAAAAAGTAAAGATGTAGCATCCGAAACAGTTGCTTAGTGGTAGAAATGGAAAAATATTCAACAAAGTGGATACTGTAATACTTAAACTAAACCAAAGAAAGATAAAGGATATGGGTTCTTTGTTTGTTTGTGGGGAAGATGGGTTGGAGGAAAGGATAAATGAAGGAAAAGGAAGCTCAGAGCTTTGTAGTGAAAGGATTTATAAACGATCAATTTGTAAAAATTCTACATTTACATAATCTAGCTTCTTATATCTCAGAAAAATTAAAATAAAACAATACTTAATAAGTACACATATGTACACTACAGTCTTAAAGGAAAACAACCTAGACCTAATGGTAACTTAAAAGAAAAGATGTGGCATCCTCAAAGATAAAACACTAAAGATAACACTAGAAAGATGCTTCCCTGTAAAATGATTAGCCATTCATAGTGGAAAGAAAACTTTCTTTATTAAGATAATTTTCTCCACTTATGGTTGTTATTCTAATATTAAAATAAACCTAAAAGATTCAAACTACTCAAAACCTGACCTAATTTCCTTTAGGTCAATGATTAGACCATATCCTCTTTGGGCATTAGGCCCAAATCATTGCTCCTAACGAGGACAGTAAAATACTTTTGATTAAAAAAAAAAAGTTTATAAGATTCCCATACTGCATTCTTTTTACTAATTATATGCAAGCCTCATATCTGACTTTCTCAAGCCAGATGCCATAAACACTACACATTCCTTAAATGAAAAAATGCAATTCAAAGGCTATTTAATATGCTGTATTTTAGAAACTTTCAGTTTTAAAGAGGAAACAAGTCATTTGGTGGGAAAAATAAAATAAATGAAGAGGAAGATGATGATGTAAATGGAAGTGACATTGGGTTATACAGGAACCCATTTTATATTTCTATATTTGATTTAGTTGACCTGCTGTATATGGAATTATTTTATCTGCTTACACATATGGCTTTAAATATACAAAAAGAACCAAAGGTCATGGTTCACTGCTAAAGTGAAATTAGAAAAAAGAAGTTTTCAAACATTCCAAGAATTATGAAATAAGTAAATCAGCATTCTGTTTACAGGCACTAGAGTGTGGAAACTGGGACAAAGGGTAAAGTAGAGTGGGAATAAGACAAGGGGGAAGTGGAGGCGAAAGGGATTTGGCGATTCCTACTGAGCAAAGAAAAGAAAGAGAAAGCAAAAAAGTAAGGCTAGAAAAGAGAGCTGAAGGAATTCACTTACCTAAAATAAAAATTTTTGAAATCTTCCTAATGTTACTGGTATGGAGAAATCAGAATTTTATAACTTTTTTCTGAATTTCACCACAACTCTTCTACACCTTTCTCATAACTCTCACTATAGCTGGCTGCGCAGATGCAAGTTTTGGTTATACATTATACACTCAACTCTAATTCATTGCTAATCTAGATCAGAGGTTCTAACCAGGCCTGATTTCCACCCACAGAGGGCCTTTGGCAATGTCTGGAGACACTGTGGTGGTCACAAATGGAGGGTCACCATCTAAGGAGCACAGGCCAAAGATGCTGCTCAACATCCCGCACTGCACAAGACAACTCCCATGACAAAGAATTAAAGCGCCCAAAGTCAACAGTGCTAAGGTTGAGAAATACCAACCTATTCTGAATATACGGTATGTAAAACCCAACTCCTCTGACCTTTATCCTAGCACATCCCTCTCTAATAGTCATCTAATTTGAGACTAAAACACCATCACCAGAGGAATAATTTTTCAAATTCTTTAAACATGGTGGATGCTGGCTCAGTGTAAGGGGTGCACTTAAATAATATCACAGCAGGAGTACAAAAACTGCAAGGAAACAACTTTTCAATCCTTTTGTTTCCACTCACAAGCACACTCAGTTCACAAGTAAAGCAGTCCACATGTTTCAATGACAATCTGTGTCTCTTCTAGGCTCAAAACACTAAAAATATACTAGCCTGGTAAAATACAGTATTTCTAATTAATATAAAAATTTAGATAAACAGTATTAACTGAGAATGTCATATATTGAAGAGAGAGGCGGAAGGCGGGTAGAAAGGTCTTTAAAATGCAAAGTTATCTCACAATTTGCTTGCAAAATGACTCAGATCTTTATTACTTTTAGTCATGCCAAGTTTGCTGCTTCTAAGCCTACTAGTGATGGGGGGGAAACCCACCATTTTTTCTGCAGTCATTAAACCGCTGAAGCAGAAGCCTACTGAAAACGGGTTTGTGCAGCATTTCTCTTTTATTCTAACTATATAAAAAACAAGTACAATAAAAATAATCGCTGGAAGTTCAAATGAAGATTCTGAAAAAATCTCTCATGTACCTAACCTTGGGTGGAGAGGACAAGCAAAACAAAAGGAAATCCTTACTCAAAGGTCTAAAAATCTTAGCCTGTGAATATTTTCTTATTACATCCTTGAGTCAAAATCCAGGTTTACTCTTTTTGTCGTCGTCCCCCCCCCACCTTCCCCTCTTTCAAACAGTTGGCAAGGACGTCCACGTAGCGTTTCATCATGCGAACAATATTAAGAACAAATAAAAGCCTGACGTGTACCTGGCAAACCTCATTCATGAGGAACCGTGGAATCGGAGAGAAAATCCTTTTGTGTGGCATGACTCTTTAGCACCTTTCACATCGGTTTTCACCATTCAAGTATCTGCCTTATCTACTACTACTTAAGCAAATGTAACCCAACTTTGGTGGTTTCCATGCTCCCACAGTACAAAAAAAAAAAAAAAATCAAACATCCAGGTACAGCATGCCTCCTTACGCAGGGTAAATATAATCAGTGCTCTTCTCTTTTAACACTTACTGAATCTCCACAGGAAGTTAACTGCAAGGACACATTTCAACCCCACAAAGACCTTACAAAAGGTGCACTGATTGCACGGAACGCGGCACTCTTGACAAGGGATACCACAACCTCGTCTGAAGGGTCTTTCCGGGGGAGGAGTGCGGTGCTTTTAATTTCTCGTTGCGACTGGCCCTTCATCTGTGTAAGTCTGAGCTACCTTCAAAGAAAAGGATTCACAAGTGATCCGCAGCCTTGAAAGCGCTCCGGGGCTCCCGGCTGCGTGCCCGCTACAGCCGCGCAGGGAAGCGAAGCCCTGCCCCACCGCGGCGAGCGCTCACCCTCGCGGGAGGAGGAGAGAGAGGGCTGGGGAGGGGAGGAACCCCTCGGCGCGGCACCGCACTCGACAGGCTCTCGCTCGACACGATCCCTTCGGGTTTGAAAAACGCCACAGACCCCGCAGCGGTCACCCCCGCGCGCCCGCGTCGCCCGCCGGCCCGCCCCGCCGCCCCGCGAGCCGCCCCCGCCCGCGCGTCCCGGCGGCCGCCCTCACCGAGCAGCAGCAGCTTGACCTCGCGCGCCGCCTTCTCGCCATCCTCGCGGAGGTTCCGGTCGATCATCTTACTCCTCTCCACCGCCGCCTTGTCCTCGGCGCTCAGCGTACAGCCCATTGTGCCCAAAGCGAGAGATCGCCGCCGTTCCCTCCACGTCTGACACGCTGTCTCGAAACACAGGTGAATGTTGTTCTTTCTCGACGCGGTCGCTCGAACGCCTCCCCGTGTGGGGCACACCACCCCCACCCACTTCCTAAACAGAGTCTAGGAAAACGATCTCCGCAAAGGAGCGGGCAGCCGCGGTCGGCTGGGTCCGAGGCCGGGCCGCGCTCCCAGCGCCCGTCAGCGTCCCGAAGCCCGGAGATGTGAGGCGCTGGTTACCGCGACGGCCGCCCTCCCGCCGCCGGCCGCGCCACAGCCTCCAGCAGGCGCGCGGAGCCCGGCGCCCGCGCGCCGCCGCGGCCCCGCCCCGCCCGCCCCGCCCGCCCCGCCCGCCGGCCGGGACCACTCCCAGGGCGCGCGCCCGCGCCCGCGCCCTCGGACAGCGCCCCCTCGAGGGCCGCGCGCCCCCGCGGTCCCGCCGTCCTCAGCCGCCGCGCCGTTCCCGAGGTCCCGGGAACCGGGTCTTCTCGTCGTGTACGAGCGACCGCGGAGCGAGACACTGCCCCTCGAGGCCGGGGCCTTCCGGCCGTTCGCTGGCCCCTATCCTGCTCCCTCCGTGGAAGCGGGGTAACGTCTTCCCCTTACTCACACGGAGGACCTGTGCAGACCTGCCGCTCCGGGAAGGGGTGGAAGAGCTGCCAAAGTTCGAAGCCCGAAAAAGCCGGTCTTGGGCGTTTGAGCAGACACAGCTTCGGCAGCCACGCGAGGGCTTTGAAAATGCAGAACCCCTGTCGGCTGGCGTTCAAGACTGTGGAAAATAGAGGGAGCTGAGGAGGAAATGGAGCCGTGGGGAAACCAGAGACGGGGACAGTGGGGAGCAGGAGGAGCCGGGCGGAGGGGTTCGGTGTCTAGAGGGGGGAATTAGGGTCACCAACTTTCTTCCTTTTGCCTTTCCTAACCTCCTTCCACCCATTCGCACTTTTCCGTTCTACAAGAAGAAAACATTTTAAATGATTTCCTCATAACCCAAGAAAACGGGAGACATCAAAATGTGTATGTGCGTATGTGTATATATACAGAAGTAAGAGCAATAAAACACACCTACACAAATAAACAAATCTGCTCCACACCATAACAGACTTCCATGAGACGTTCAAATCAATATTTATGACCGTGTTGGTAATTCACGTGCCATTGGGCACGCTATTCATTTTTGCAGGCCTTAGCTTCCATGTCTGCAATAGGCTATCTAGCCAGTTCTAACTGGACAGGGTAAAATAAACTCCTGGAGCTGGGACAGGCATCCCACTCAACAGAATGAATTCCACTCAGCAGGGAATGAATGAGGGTAAGTTTTCAGTCTGTTCTCTTCCGGATCAGCCAGAGTTGCCCTCCGCCTTTCCCTTACCTACACCACAGGAAATGTTGACTGATTAGAAGATGAGTCTGGTAGCAAAGAGAAACATCTTCTTTGGTGTATTAAAGACTGGAAGATTGCTTCTTGATTTCCATCTAGACGTCTTATTTTCTGAAAATCATTTGTGGAAACTGGGCTTGAGTTTTCCAGGGAGGTGAGGCTGAGCTGCTGGTACGGCCACACCCACTTTATTGTGAATCATTTTGTCAGCCCAGGCCTGTCGGATAGTAGAGATTGTCAGTTCCTCCTCATTGGACATGTCCTTTCCTGTTCTATTTGAGTCCTACTAGATAGGTTCAAGAGAGGCCATTTCAAAACCCTACCTCAGCTCTTCCTATGATTCTGTGCTATATAACACCAAAAATGAGCAAGCCTTAAATCGTACTTAATTACCACCTACCTACTTTATATTTCTTGGCACGCTGAATGTTGATGTTCCTCAGAAACCGGAATTAAACTTAACAAAGTTAACTTTTTGATAGACTGTATATGGTCCATTTGAATTATGTGTTCTTGTGATTCTTTCCTGTTTCAGACCAGAGGGAGTGTGGGAACAACAGCAGTTGCAGCAAAAGAGAATGCAATCCTGACTAAGTAATGATAGAAATGACTTTGTTTTTAGAGAAAAACAAAGCTGCAACAGAATGATACACATTACCTCTCTCATTAGAGAAACTGACAAGTAGGTAAGTAGTTAAAATGAAAGATTAGAACTATAAATTAGCTTTAAATGAAGCTAAACTTCTGAGAGCATGCATAGTAATAGCATGGTTGGTATGGAGAAAAATTCCAAGAAAATAAAGTTTCTTAAAAACTTTTGAAGGACCTGATGACTGGGAATTGGTAGGGACTTTCAAGGGGTATATTTTCAGAGAAATAACCAGCTAAAAGGGTTAATGTGAAAAGTATACATAAGAGAAAGCATTTGTTTTATTATTGAAATATAGTTTGGCTGTGAAGAATGCTATTAAGTGTAAGACAAAGTTGGCAGAGACCTTCATTAAGGTAAAGAGTTGAACTTGATATGATAAATACTAAGTGTCCGTATACTCTCCGGAGTAAGTTGGGTAATAAATATTTGAAAAAAATTTCTTGCCACCATGTGTAAAACAAGTGAGTTAGCAGCAGGCAGATTGTATTAGTAATCCAGATACGAGGTGATAAGAGTCATTCAAATAAACTACATAATTATGATGTTGCAAAATATGATTCAACAAACACACCAAGGAGATGGAGCAGATATTATTAACATACCTATTCTGAAGAGAGTAAATTGAAATTTAGAGATTAAAACACCCTACTTCAGAATACTGTTCCTTTGTCAGCATAATATTTGTGTTTTTAACAGCTTTATAGAGATGTAATTCATGGACCATACAATTCACCCATTTAACATGTACAATTCATTGGCTTTTATTGTATTTGCAGCGTTGTGCAAATGTCATCACAATCAATTTTAAGGTATTTTCATCACCTCCATAAGAAACCCCATATCCCTTAGCTGGCATTCCCCAATTTCCCCATCCCACCTCCCGCCACCCCCATCTTAGGCAACCACTAGTCTGCTTTCTGTCCATATAGAGCTATCTAAATTTATTTGCCAATTCTGAGCATTTCATATAATCAGAGTCATACAATATATGACCCTTTATAACTAGCTTCTTTCACTTAGCATACCATTTTCACTGTTCATGTTGTAGCATATATCAGTACTTCACTTTTTTTTTAATTACTGCATAATACTGAGCATCTTATGTTAAAGGAGTTGGAAAAAGATGTTGAGTCAAAATTGGAACACATTCATTAGAGAGCAACTAAAGCTTTAAAGTAACTCCAAATTGTGTCATATGAAATAATTGAAGAAACTAGGGGTACTTAATGTAGAAAAGAAATGGTACAGAGTGACATGAGAGCTATTTCAAAATAACTGAAGGGATGTTAAGAATCAAAGGGAATAGAAATTTTGTGCTTGGTTTTAAGGCAGTATATTTAGGAGTGTTAGAAGGAAACAGCAGGAAAAAAAATTACCTTTATATGAGGAAGAACAGTATACAAGTCTCCCATGCAGAAATTCATGGCATCTTGACCAAGATTTCCAAATCTCAGCTGGATAATCTCATACGGGGTACTTTTATGATCACCTCTGTATTAGTCAGGGTTCTCTAGGAAAACAGAACCCATAGGAGATATCTGTAAATTGTGTGAGATTTTTTGAATTTGTCTCATGCAACCAGGCATATGCACAGGTCCAAATTCCATAGGGCAAGCCAGGGACTCATATGAAGGTCCTCGTTGAATTCCCAGAAGATGCTGTCTATCTGAAGTAGAGATGGGAATTCTCGCTCTGAATGCTGAAATTACTTCTCCTTTTAAGGCCTTCAACGATTAGCTGAGACATCACTCACTGCTGACAGCAATCTCCTCAGTTGATTGTAAATGTAATCAGCCATCTATGCAATCAACTCATTGATGATTAAAGTCCATGAAATGTCCTTATATTACAGTTAGCCCAGTCCTTGCTTAATCAAGCGACTGGGTACCTTTACCTGGCCAAGTTTACACATTAGCCTAACCATCACACCTTCCAAATGTGAGATTGTGTATTATTCGCAAGTCACATTAGTGTCAGAACTGATATTAGAACTCGGAGACTCCTTCTGGACCCCAATCCTTTCTCTGTATACACTGTCATATGACAGAAAGAAAAACGGGAAAGGAGAGTTCATCTAAGATATGTTGGCTTGGTGTGTTGGTGGATTAGTGTAGGGATGGAGAAGAACCATAGAAAACAGAAGTTAGGACAACCTAACTTACATACATACAGCAGAGATATTGTGGGTTTGGTAAAGCGAGTACATGTATATTTTTTGTTTCCCATTGCATAAAAAAGTCATGTTTACATTATACTGTAGTCTACTAAGTGTGCTATAGCATTATATCATTAAAAAATACCTTAATTAAAGTGTGATATAGAGATGCATAGTGATCACATGCTGTTGGAGAAATGACACTGGTGGACTTGCTTGATGCAGGGATGCCACAAACCTTTAATTTGTAAAAAAAAAAAAAAAAGCAATATCTGCAAAGTGCAATAGAGTGAAGAGCAGTAAAATAAGGTATGCCTGTATGCCTCCATTCTGATGGGTGTGGACCCATTGTAAATAAGATCTTTTCAAGATGTTACTTCAGTTAAGGTGTAATCCCACTGAATCAGTTTGGGCTTTAATCTGGATTACTGTATTCCATTATAGACAAAGTGAAAGTCAGAGAGAGAAGCAGGAAGAGGCCATGGTGTACACTGCATGACAGAAAAGCCAAAACCAAGTTTCACCAGCAGCTAGTCCCAGAATGCCAGTCTTCAGGAAGAAAGCACTGCCTTGATGCCTCAGGTTTGGAATTCTCCTAGCCTCAAAACTGTGAGCCAATAAATTCCCATTGTTTAAGCAAACCTGTGGTATGGTATTTGTTTTGGCTACTGGGAAATGAAAAACACACATATATGTATACATAGAGAGAGGGACAGATCGAAAGGGCAGTGTGTATCACATCTTAAACTGACTAAGAGCTAAACTGGGAGCAAACATGATATATGGACATCTCTCAGTTTTTTGCACTGACGTTTTGGAAAGGCTAAGAATAATTAAGAGGACAGGGTGGTAGTATGACTCTGTACCCTTCTATGGTTAGAGATATAAAGTCCCCAAACCAAAATCATGACTGTTAGAGATATTGAGAGATTCTGGGCAAAAGTTGAAAAACAAGAGCCTGTGGAATTATCACTAAGGACTTTGGTGAGGCAAGCAATGATCTTTGAGTAAGTAGTGTACAAAGTGTGGCACAGAGACGATGCAGAGGCCGTTGTCTCTGCATGGAACATACCACCACTCTGGAACCTGGGAACTGATGGACTAAAAGCATCTAGAGCCAGCCCTTTGAGTATGGCAATCACATTCTCCTGATTGCCTTGCATCATTGACAATACTCAGTATCCCGCAAGTAGTAAATAGTGGTAATGACAAAAAGGAAGCTAGAAAAGAAGAGGAAAAACATGGAGGACATTAGGCAGTGACGTCAACCAATAGTCTGCTTTGTAAGCACATATGAAATGATGCCGTCTTGGTGGACTCTCAGAAATATTTAGAAAACAATTTTAAAAGGCTTAATTTCCTGCTGAAGAAGGCAACTCTTGAAGTCAATGGAAGGCAGGGGCATTGAGGAATACAATAACACGTAAGTGAAGAAAGGAGAGGTTTTTGAAGGGGGTGGGACAATTTATAATTTCAAATGTATCAAATGCACAAGGGACAAGAATAAAGGGAAAAAAAAACATTGGGGAAATCAATACAGAAAATCAGCAAAACCAAAAGCTGATTATTGAAAAGATTTAAAAATAAATCCATAAAACTGTAGCCAAACGAACCAAGAAAAAAAGAGAAAAGTCAGAAATTACTCATATCAGAAATGAAAAACGAACCATTACTACTGATTCCATAGACCTTAAAAAGACAATAAAGGTGTATTATGATTTGTGCATCTACCCCCACAAATCTGATAAGTTGGATGGAATGGGCCAGTTGCTTGAAAGATACAATCTACCACAACTCATAAAAAAATCTGAATAGGCCTATATATCTATTAAATAAATTGAATTAATAACCTTTCAAAAAGGAAAGCATCAGAACCAGATGGTTTCACTCTTAAATTCTAACAAACATTTAAGAAAGAAATTATACTAATTCTCTGCATTCTCTTCCAGAAAATAGAAGCAGCATGAATACTGCCCAGCTCATTTATGAGGCCATCACTACCCTAATACCAAAACCAAAAACATCCCAAAGAAAGGAACACTACAGACCAATTATTGAACATAGAATTAGAGGCACAAGAGATTTATTGGGAGAAGAGCCTGCAAAGGAAAAAGGAGAGAGGGAGCAGAAGTAAGTGGGGAGAGAGCCATTAGAACACCTGATGCAGCTCTGCCACCTGGGGAAGGAGAGAGGGAAAAAGAGAGAGAGGATTAAATAGAAAGAGCCTCAGACGTGGTGAAGGTCTGAGAAAGTCTTGGCCAGGCCAATGGAGAGCCCTTCTTCCTCTCCCCAGTACTTATTGCCCATTAGAGATGTGCTGCTTTGAGCAGAAATGGCCTGGCTTGAGTACCACTTACCTTGCTCAGGTATGGGCTAGGGACAGCCTAGGGGAAGGAGACCTCAGTCCTGGGTGTGACCAGTGCAGTGAATCTTAAGGTAGGGCAGCTGGAGACTGTCAGTCTTTTAAAAGGGAGACCTAAGGGGAGCAGATGTTGCTCAAGTGGTTGAGCGCTGCTTCCCATGTACAAAGTCCTGGGTTTGATCTCTGGTACCTCCTGAAAACAAACAAACAAACAAACAAAAACCCAAATCTAGAAGGGAGAACCGGACAATGCACCTCCCTGGGCACCACAGAGTTACTCTGGGCAGAGAATCCGGTACTTTCAACTGAGTGTTCAGGAGACGAAACTCTGAGGAAGTGACACATTTGAGCTGAGAACTGAATGATAGGAAGGAGTCAGATTTGGGGAAAGAAGATTCCAATGAAAAAGAATAGCAAGTACAAAGTTCATAGGGTGGAATTCAGGTTGGCCTGATCAAAGAATCCAAAGGTCAGTTTGTCTGATGCTTAATGAGGACGATGAGAGGAAGCAGATAAGAGAAATGGGTGTTAGAAGGTAGGCAGGGGCCTATAGAGCGCTCCAAGCCATTATAAGGAGTTTGGAATTAATTCTAAATACATTCTAATTAGACAGTGTTTAAACCTCAATTTCTTCTTCAAAGCTGAGATATCAGCAGCATTGTTGTGATAATTAAATAAAGTAATACATAACACAGCACACAGAATTTGCCAGATCAATGAGAAAGAATAAAACAGAAGACAGAAAAGATTAGATAAAGGCAGACAATGGGGCTTTCAGGGCCAAGATGAGGAGTTTGGATAATATCCAAAAAGAGAAAGCACTTTATAATAAAATTCATGATACAGTATCCATTTGTATATTGGGCAACAATAAAATTTTGTATATATTTTTATGATTCCTCTTTGCCTTATCGTTTTATGCTTCCCAATCTGCCTACTTTTCTTTTAGAGAATGACTTTAGAATTGAGACATTTCTTTTTCTTTTTTTCCCATGTTTTTGTTTGACTTTATCAAAATTCCAAAACTGCTGTTCTAATAAAGGATCAAGCAAACTTTGGGCCAACTTGCACCTTGAAGCAGACTGACTTCTTAAGGAAAGATCTATGTGGCTTTATAAAGACAGTATGTTTATTTATTTACTACATTGGATTAAAAAATATTAGCAATATTGACACCTCTACTCTCTGTTAATGCTTCCTGTTGGCGCAGCTGTTTTCTTTCACTGTAGCTCACTGTTTAATCTGTCATGTTTGTCTCATTCAGCTCAGCAGGAATTGCAACAGAAGGGTTGGTGGAGGACTGGGGGTAGGAGCCAGGCCAAAGGGATTCAGGGAAGCACTGAGAGATTTTCTGTTCTGATTACAGTTATTGGCAATATTATTTCAAGTAATGGAATTGAGTTTAACAAGCATTTTCTAATATGAATAATTCACTAGGCTATGTATGGATTAGGGGCTAAAAGGGACAGATATTTTTTATGTTATGTTATTAAGAAATGAACTTATTGTCATACTGCGGTCATTGAATGGGTGAAAAATCACATATGAGGTACATTAAGACATAAAATTGTCCAGGCTTTTCTACATGCCTATCTTAGTTTTACCTGAGGTGTTATCACAAATACCTCAAACTGGTTTTGGTTTAAACAACAGGAATTTATTGTCTCACCATCCCGGAAGCTAGAAGGCTGGCTTCCTCCCACCGCCTGTAATGTTCTGGCTGGCTGGGAATCCCTGGGGTTCTGGGCTTTCCCAGCACATGGCCATGTCCTTCCTTTCTCTTCCCGATTCCCATTGACTTTCCATGTCCAGCTCTTTCCCGCTTCTAGTTCCTTCCTCTGGTTTTCTCTCACTGCATCTTAATTTCTTCTGCTTATCGAGGCTTCCAGTAACCTGGATTAAGACCCACCCTGCTTCGTTTGTCCACATCCTAACTAAAAATAACATCTTCAAAAGTTCCTGTTTACAATAGGTTCATACACAAAGGGATGCCGATTAAGACTGAGAACATGCCTAAACTGGGATACATAATTTAAGTGACCACAATGCCCAAACAGAGCAGCATGGGAAATGGAGAGTCAAGTGACCAAGTGCTGCAGATCATTTCCTAAATCTCCTATTAGAAAAATAACTGGCGCAAAAGATTACCATTTAAGAAGAGAATGTTGGTAGCCTCTCACTGTGGCTGGTCTATTTTGTTTCCTTCATTCCCAGCTCACTATTACTCTATCCCAGACACCCAGGAAGACAAATTAAATAATTTAATTAGACAGTGCTCTAGACTGAGGTGAGGAGCCCCCGCTTCTCTAGGCTTCTCTAGACAGGGGGCTGGAGGTGGGGAGGCACAGGCGTGAGAGGACGCACAGTGACTCGAAGGACAACTGCGGAGACGAGGCGGATGGCGCAGGTCTACTTTATTGAGGAAGTACAAGCAGTTTTATAGAGTATGAAGAGAGGGGATTGGTGGAGGGTGATTGGGTTCTGATAGGCTAGATTAGCTGTTGTTACCTTATAAGGGCATAGAAGCAGAACTCGTCTACTAGGCTGGTCAGTAGTTACTAGGGAGAGCTTAAATTTGAGAGGGCTGAGCTGGATAGCTCGCTGATAGGTGGAAGAGAGCAGGCGTGTCTTTACGAGGTAGGAGGCCCTGAGATTGGCCCAGATGGAGGTGGTGCGAGGGGGCTTGCGTGAGTTTCCCCTGCGGGGAGGCGTAGGTGCATACCTCGTCCCGAGGGGCTAACCAAGGGAGGCTTATTTCGTGCCTCAGACCTCGGAGGCGGCCAGTTCTGAGAGCCAAACTTTTGCATGCTTGCCCTCACTAGATGTGGAGTACGTCTCATTATATTGATGATTTCTAGACTCCACGCACTTCTTGCACATCCTGTTTCTAATCTCCATGGCAGGATCTCTGTCGGAAATTTGCTCTTTCATTTGATGCATCTAGGTGGGTAAATGGGCTCAGGGTCTATTTGGGGCACACTCTCTTTGACAAGTAAATCCAAGTATGTTGGCCCACAATTTTGTATTTTGTGTTGACTGGTAGGTACTGCTTAGCTCTCAAGCTTTGTGACAAATTCAACGTCATCCTTTCACCAAAGCTCAGCCTCGAAAATCTGGGACTGCAGTTATTGACAGAGTAGTGCTTTGATCCAATCAGTGCTCCTGTCTCTTTTCTGAATAGTTTTTTGGAAACTCTGGGACTAGGAAGAATATTTAGAATGGCAAGGTACTTTTCAAGCATTTCTTGGTGCTAGAAAGTAAAATTCAAAGTAATTATTTGATTTTTTTTTTATTCTATACTATTTTATACTATTCTGAGAACAGTAGCTAAAAATCAAAGCAAAGCACAGCATCAGATCTTTTTTAGAAGTGCAGCTTCCATAAGGTTATTGAGACTGGTTTTTCACATAAGATTGCTGACCAAAGGAAAATTTGTATAGCACAAAAAAACACTGATAAGGAAAATGAAGCAATGGGGCTATTACCATAACTGCAGTGTGGGTAGTGTTCATTTTGATACAGGTCTTATTGCCCTGTATTTTTTTGTCCAAATAGGGAATGTGATGAATTTCTTAAATTAAGATGTATTTCACAAGCAATAAAATTCACCATTTTAAAGTGTACAATGCAGTTTTTGTGTGTCTGTGTTCACAAGGCTGTGCAAACATCACCGCTATCTAATTCTAGGATATTTTCATCACTTCAGAGTGAAACCATGCACCCACTGAACAGTCACTCCTAATTCCCCCACCCTACCCCCAGCTCCTAGCAACCACTAATCTACTTTCTGTCTTTATGTATTTGTCTGATTTTTTCATATAAATGGATTCATTCAATATGTGGCCTCTTGTGGCTGACTGGCTGCTTTCACTTAGCACATTATTTTTAATGCTGTAGCATGATACTATAGCAAGTATCAGTACTTCATTCGTTTTTATGACTGAATGATATTCCATTATATTCATTGTATTCCAATGTATGTCCAATGCATGTGTATATGTTTGTTTGTTTGTATATCCATTTGTCAGTTGATGGACATTTGGGTTGTCTCCACCTTTTTTCTATTATGAATAATACTCCTTTGAATATTCATGTTCAAGTATTTGCATGAACATATGTTTTCAGTTCTCTTCAGTATATACGTAGGAGTGGAATTGCTGGATCATATGCTAACTTTATGTTTAATTATTTGAGGAACTTTCCAAACTGTTTTCCAAAGAGGACAATGTGTGAGGGTTGATGTGGTTAGTTTTAAATTCTTAACTAATAAGTTCTGCCAATGAAACTGTTTGGACTTTGTTTGTCATGCAATTTCAGAAACAAAAAAACTCAA
Organism: Dasypus novemcinctus; assembly: GCF_030445035.2. Lineage (NCBI taxonomy): Eukaryota > Metazoa > Chordata > Mammalia > Cingulata > Dasypodidae > Dasypus > Dasypus novemcinctus. The sequence goes on from NC_080677.1 coordinate 74,006,111, forward strand.
GAACACTAAATTACACAGTTCTCCATTGCTAGTCTTTTATCTTTTATATTTTTAAGATTCACTTTGTTGAAATTGTCCTTATTCAGTAGCAGAGAGCTATCACCTAGCATAGCACTGGTCACACATAGGAACTCAACAAATATTTATTGAATGAATGAATGAATAAAAAGTTATCATTAGCAATTTAATTAAAAGCATAGATTTGATGCTTGTTTTCTTGATTCTTCCCACTAAGGCATGCTACTACTGTTCTGTCACTGTCTCAATAAAGAAAATAAAGGAAATTTAATGCAAAAACGTAAGTCCAGAAGTGAAGAGACATAGATTGTAGTTCTACTCCAAGACTAATTTGCTATGTCATTTGGTCAATGATTTAACCACCTTGTCTGCAGTGTCCTTGTCTGTTAAAGGGTAATGACATCTGCTTTAACTACTTGACAAGTTGTTGGGTGGATCACAGATATAACACATTTATAACTCAGTCACCTGCTAACTCCTGTCCATGAGATCTTGGGTGGTGTATCTCTGTCTCTGCTTCTATTTTCACATACATTTTATTCTGTTCTGATTTGGTCCAAATGTATAACCTAATTAACTTACACAAATCCATAAATCCCTACCTCATTCACAGAATGTCCACACTATACAGAAACAACTAGAAATCATATGTTGTTTTATTTTCTTTCTGAATTTTTGTTGTTGTTAGTGGTGGTGGTGATGATGGAGTAATTTACAATACTTTACTCGATGAAGCTTTGGCTTATAGCATTTCTTAGACACCTTGCTTCCCAGTCTCTTCTATCTTTTTTTCCTTCCCATACCTCTTAGGAGCAAAATCCAAAATCCAATGCCTTTTATTTTCTGAAGCAGAGCACACTTGCCAGAAGGGATTTTATGTTCTCCTTGCTCTTTTCTGGAGGCAATCTATGTGAGAGTAGAAGTGTTCTCCCAACAGTCGTTTTGTTCATCTTGGCCTTCATCACTGTTGGGGATTGAATCATGTCCTCCACAAAAGGTATGTATGTTCAAGTCCCAGCCCCTGGTTCTGTGGGTGTAAGCCCATTTGCAAATGAGAACTTTGAACTGTACTGCTATTAACCAAGAAAAGTAAATGACTTCATTTGTAGTGTAATTAGCATAGCTAGTCCAAATTTTAAAAGACTTTTTCTAGTGATGCTAAATATGGTTTTTTGTTTTTTTTGTTTGTTTGTTTGTTTTTACTTCTATAAAATACCACTAAATGATTAAATGTTTCCTATTCTGTGTCTGTATTTTACCTAATTTGCCTTGAACCTTTTGCTGCCTTGGAATCTAATAGTGACCTGGGAGCACTGGGAATATAATTCATACAATTCTGAAATATTGAAATATATCATGCACTCAAAACATTTGGAAAATCAACACAGTCCTACGCTGTTTATTTTCCCTTATGTAGAGTGTATTACAAGTTCTTTGCAGGCAATATTGTCATTGATTCTGGCCATCTAGAGTAGTTCTAATAGGTTGGAGTTCAGAGTATAAAAGTTAAGCACTGGGGAGCTGGTGTAGTTCAGTGGTTGAGCACCAGTTTCCCACATATGAGGTCCTGGGTTCAATCTCTGGCCCCACCTCTAAAATAAAAGTCAAGCATTTCCTGAATTTGCCTGAGAGCACTTCTTTTCCACATTCCTTCACACACCCCTGGGCTGGGCTAGATGGGTGGACATCAGTGGAGAAATGACACATAGTTTCTCAGGCGGGCAGGTCTAGGATATCTGTCCACTCAGGGTTTTGTCTTTCAAAGTTGTACTCAGGGTGTCTTCTCAGAAACTAGCAAAAATGACAGATCTAGGCCAGGGTACATAACCTCTTTTATCCATGGGTTTGTTATATTTCTGTATAGATAATTCACTAGCTAATATGTATTTAAAGTGGTTTTAATCATTTCTATTTTTTAATGCAGTATTTCATTTATTTAAAAAGTATTTTCAGAGGTAAAATCATCATGTAATGTTATTTTTCCAGAAAACTGAAACTAACACATAATTAGCACTTAAAAATTGTAATTGTTGCCAGTAGAAATTTTCATAAAATACTTTCTGCCTTTATAAACAGAAGATATGAAACATAATCAAGTATCTTGTTTATTATCCCTAAGAACATCACACTATTACAAAATCTGTAGGAAATCAGGTATGTAATTTGTTCCTTTGGACAAGATACCCCAGAAAGCCCTGATGTCCCTGATTTTAGAACTTCTATTAGTTTCTTGTTATCCCTACTATCACTGGAAACTGTAGCTACTTTCCATCACTGTCTATCTTGTGCTCTTCCTGGAACCCACTGTGACTGAGTTTCCATATCGTTCTTTCACCTTTTACACCCAATAACGCCCTGTTGCCCTTGTTTTCCATTATTCTCATCACTTTGATTTCTAAAAGTTTCCCTTAGCCTTCTCCAGTTTCTTTTAAAATTTAGCATAGAAGCTATTTGGCCTTATAACCATCCCTCACCAATAAAAATCTTTCTTAATATGTTTCTCCTAGCATTGTACATACAGTAAAAGTGAAAATGAAAAATGACTTAAATGTCCACTAATAAAGAATCTCTAATATTACATAGTAATCAATCATTCAAAAAGCTAAATATAGATCTGAATGTATTTACTTCAAGTATTTTTGTGCAATATTGCGAAATAAAGGAAATAAGAATGTGTTTTATATTAAAAAGCCTATATATGTTGATATATATATAAATCAGAGTTGAACAGAAATATAATGCAAGACACAAATATAATGTAAATTTTCTGATAGCCACATTAGAACAATAAAAAGAAATAGGAGAGATTTATTTTAGTAATATATTTTATTTAATCCATTATATCCAAAATACTATCATTTCAACAAGTAATCCATTAAAAAAGTTAATAATAAAACCTTTTACATTTGTTAGCAGAAGCTCTAGGTTCTGGGCTTAGAGGTTCTTGGCTATGCTGCATAAAAGAATTTAAGGACACGCCATAGGGTAGGCAAAGGAATAAAGAGTTTATAAGAAACAAGAAAAGAAAAACAGTACTCAACTGCAGATATGGTTGCGGGGGTGCTGGAGGGTGAGACGCACCCATGGGGCTCCAGGCTAGACCATTTAAGACCTTTCCATTTCCGCTTTCCTAATGTTGGGGAGGGACCCCAGCTGTTTGCTGTTCTGATTGGTTGCTTACCACCCCCCGCCTGTTAGCTCTCAGGGGACCAATGGGAGGCCTGTTTGGAGTTATCTGGGGCCTCTGAAAGCATTCCAAATGGGACCTTGTGGCCAGGGTCTTGCCGGGTCTTTCCAGCTTTGTTCTTTAGTAGCAGCCTTCCCCTCAGGAGGTTTCCAGGTGGGTCTTAGTCTCACAGCCATGTTTTCTGGATCCCAGCTGTAACTCATCTTCCCTTTTCTCTATACCAATTTGCCTCACATTCTTTTATCATATTAACTCTTTAAAATCCAGTATATACTTCACAGTTATAACACGTCACTTCAGATATTACATTTTCAATAAACTGGTATTTAATGGAAAGCATTTTATACTGCTTCAGTTTTCATTTCCTTTTAAAAATCATATTAAATAAATAAAATCTCAGTTATTTGGTTGCATTAGCTGTATTTCAAGTGCTCAATTAACCACATTTATATCTCCAGAGGAAAAATCTTGAAAATTATGTAATTAAATATTTTTTCTAAAATTTCTAATTTATTTATACATTGCTATGTAAATTTTCAAAAAAGGAAAAAAGAAAGTCTTTTCTCACTTAATATATTTGTCTTATTTTAATTCCCTTTAGCTATACTCTTGCTCCATGGCTTTTTGGACTTTTTATGTTTTCTGAAATTTCTACATAATTGAGAGTGGTGGACTGCTTAGCTTAATTTAGATTGTATCCATTTTCCCAATTCTTGACTATTTTTGCATACTAAGTATGCTTTAGAAGTAATCTGTTCACTTAATCATACATTTATTCAACAATTATCAGTCAAATTCTACTCAGAGAATATCCTTTTCTAGGCCTAAGAACACATAGGACACATCCACAAGACAATGTCCCTACCCTTTCCATTCAAATAGATAGATAGTAACAGGTTAACAAAGGATGCTTTGAGATGGTAATAAGTGGTAAACCAAAGTAAACAGTGTGTGAAGGTACAGTCTAGTAAGGACTGGCCACTGTACTTGGTTTGGGGAGAGTAGGACACATCACAGAAAAGACATCTGTATAGAAACATGATGGGATAGGAATGAACCAGTTAAAAGGTAAGGGCAGGAGGAAGAGCATTTCAGGCAATGAAAGTGACCAAGGGTTGGGTACTGGAAAAGCTGAAAAAGTGAAATGGAGGCCAGTTGGCTGAAGCATGGAGTGTAAATAGGAGCTGGCATAGAAGAGCTATATTTGCAGACATAAATAGGAACTTGATCATGGAAAGATACAATGGTAAATAGACATGGTTTAATTTATATTAGAAGGATCATTCTTGCCACAATTTGGAGAATAGAATTGTTAAAGAGAGCAGGGATTATAGTTAGGAAGTTTCTGCATTTTTTAGAAAATACGAGAAGATAATTTAGAACAGGGCAGTAGTAGTTTAGAATTAGAACCAACATCTTTTAGATAAATTCAAGTCAGTAAACTCAATACATATTTTAGAGTTAGAACTGACAGGACTTGATGATCAATTGAATGTTGGTGGTTATGGTATATAACAGAAAGGAATCAAGTCCATTCATGCTCTGCTAATGGAAATGTAAAATGGTGCTGCAACTTTGAAAAACAGTCTAATGGTTCCTCAAACAATTAAACATAGATTTACCATATGACTCACCAATTCCACTCCTAGGTATATGCCCAAGAGAAATAAAAGCATATGCCCACACAAAGACTTGTACGTAAGTGTTTATAATGTATTATTTACAATGGCTATGACAGTGTAGTATTATTTATGAATTTCTAAAATAGATATTGGATTATGTTTGTAAACTGGTCTATTCCTCTGGGTATATTAGATTGTATTCACTGCAGAGGCTTTCACTTTTACTTGATTTCATTATGATTAGGGCTTGATTGGGCCACCTCAGTAGGACATTGAGTCCCTGACCCCTTGATGGGTAGGGACTCAAAGAGAAAACTACATGGCAGAAGAGAGAGTTAGAGTTTTAATGCTGGATCCCTGAGAAGTAAATACAGAGAGGAGCAGATATGTGAGGAAAGAGAGCAGTCTCCATTAGACACAGCAGAGGCCCCAGGAAGAAAGATAAGCCACTTGCCTGATAGTTTAAACTGGACTTAGGGAGAGAGCAGAGTAGCTGAGCCAGGAGAGAAACCCAAGGAGATGAGACTTATTCCAGCCTACAGCAAATATTGGAGGAAACTGGGACCATGGAGCCTTAAGGGGCAGAGGAAGCCTGAACCCTTCCAGACATTGGCAGCCGTCTTGCTCCAACATGTGGCAACAGACTTTGGTGAGGGAAGTAAATTACTCTTTAATTCCTTGTAACTGTAAGCTTCTACCCCAAATAAATACCTTCTATAAACGCCAAAAGTTTTCTATTATTTTGCATCAGCACCCCTTTGGCTGACTAATACAAAAGACAAACTATGGAAACAACTGCAAAGACCAATGATTAGTGAATGGATAAATGAAAAGTAGCATATCCATACATACAGTGGAATATTTGACCATAAAAATGCTGATACATGATACAACATAGTTGAACATTACAAACATTATTTTAAGTGGAAAAAAACAGTCACAAAGGATCATATATTATATTATTCCATTCATATGAAAAGTCCAAAGGAGAGAAATCCATACAAACAGAAAGTAGATTAGCAGTTGCTCAGAGCTAAGTGGAGGTTCTGGGCCATGGGAAAGTAATAGTTAAAACATAAAGACTTTCTTTCTAGGGTGATGAAAATGTCCTAAAATTAACTAATGTGGGTCACACATATCTGTGAATATGCCAAAAGCCACTATATTATATACTTTAAATGGTGAATTTTATAAGTGAACTATATGTCAAAAAAGCTATTTTTAAAAAGAAATAAAGTATAATTTTTAGATATATTTATTTTTCTTGAGTAGCTGACAGGGTAATTTCGTAAGGTAGGAAACTAGAGAGGAACAGGTCAGTGTAGAGAATCGCCATCTCTTTTTTGAATGTTTCAACACTATTAGATGCTGAAGATAGTATGCCATTGAATACATGAATCTAGAATTCAGGGGAGAGCTCTGACCTAGAAAAATAAATTTGGGATATGAGAGCTCAGGAATGCTATCTAAAGCTATGTGAAAGAAAGAGGTAACCTAAGAAGAAAGTGTGGGCAGATAAGGGGGTACAAATTAAATCTTGGGTCAGTGGTAGGAGGAAGCCCCAAATTGGAGACCAAGTTTGAGGACATAGTGAGGTAAAAGAAAAAACTGAAACTATTATGTCAAGGAATCAAGGAGGGAAGGTTTCTAGAAGAAGAAAATTGCCAAAGTGTTGAATGCTGTTGAGAGACCCAGTGTGTTAAACACAGAGAAATTCCTATTTGATTTGGCAACTTTAAGGTAGATGAAAGGAGTAGCATCAGTGGAAAAGGGAACAGAGAACTAGAAAATGTATAGTTTGATAGATGAATTGGAGATGTGTGGTTGGAGAAAGTAACTGTAGACAGCTCAACATATGTTTTGCTGGGAAGAGGTTGAGAATTAAGACAGTAGCTGGAGGTAATGTGGGGGGAGGGGAGGGAGTTAAAAAATGGAACTACTATTAACCACAATCTTAATAGAATAAATATAAGAATATTCTTCTTTTACAAAATGTTAAGAATATGGTGATACACAGGAAAATTGAAACTAATTTATGGATGATAAATAACAGTAATATGTAATATTTTGTAACAATGGCAAAGAAATATCAATTCTAGGGACAACAATGGGATGGTATAAAGTGGTGGGGGATTTTTCCTTTTGGAGTAATGAAAATGTTCTAAAAATAATTGTGGTGATGACAGCACAAATCTGTAATGAAAACCGGAGCCACTGAGTGTACACTTTGAATGAATTGTAGAAAACATGGAGTTGTATAACACAGGGAATCCAGTGGTGGATGATGGACTGTGGTTAATAGAATGTGAGAATGATCCCTTGTGAACTATAACAAATATAAAATACTAATACAGGTTATTAATAATCGGATGGATTGGGGGGAAAATTCACAAAATGTGAAGTATGGGTTATAGTTAGAAGTAATATTTTGATGATGCTCTTTCATAGTTTGTAACGAATGTTACACAACAATGAAAGGTGTTGGTGGTGGTTGATATATGGTATCCCTGTATGATGATGCATGTTTGCTTTGTAAATTCACAACTTTTACTTTACACTTATTGTTTATGTATGTTCATGTATGAATGAGATACTCCAACACAATTATTTTTCAATGAAAAAAATAAAAAGGAAATATTGGAGAAAAACTGAGGGCGAAAGAATGATTCCAATTGAGAGGAAGAGATTGATGAGGCAGGAGAGAGGAGGCATGACTGAAGGAGTGAAGTCCTTGAAAAGGTAAGAGGATGAAATCCAGTGCGTCTAAGAATACATTTGCTAGGAAAAGAATGGGTTCGTCCCTTGTACCGGTAGGGCCTGCTGTGAAGATGAGTAGATCTGCTGCTGGGCATATGAGGAAGTTGCCCTGTAGTAAATTTTCTCAGTGAATGATCAGGTAGGGAGTGCATTGACTGAGATTTACAGATTGGGGATAGGGAAGGCAAATATAGGGAGAGAGGAGGACCTGGGTAATGTTAACTTGGGGTGAGGTGGGCAATGGCATATTCTCACCAAGAGCAGAAGGGGATGTTTTTGTTGTAGTCTGATGTCATAATAAATTAGCTATTTTTCAAGACATGGAAGATGAGTGCAAGTAATATGAATGACATTTTTAAAGGTTAAGGAAAATAAGGCCCCATGTTAATTTCATAATTTAATTTATTTGGTTTCCATTTAGGTCACTTATTTTCTCTTCCATTTTTAGTGATGTGGGAAAGTACTTCATTATATATACTTATTGGCACCTGGCCAAATGAAATATCTAAATGTCTTTAATAAGGAGTTATATTTAAATAGAGTCCCTCAGATGTAATGAGAAGACTTGGAATTTCCGATTCCTTTCCTCTAAATTCAGATGTTATAATACTGAGGGGTTCTACATCATATTTTCCCACAAAGATTTCCCAAAATATGCATATAGACACACACACATTTCTTTTCAAAATATTCAAAGAGATGAGTAAAACAAATTAAATTTTTAAATAATTAAAATCTTGGAAGATAATAAACCAAAAACATGGATTTTAGTAATAATAATATGATTGTACAATGAAGAAACTAATTTACCCTAAAGGAATATCTAGTGTCTTAATGAATTTTTCAGATGGTTAGAAAATTAATAAAGATAAAAAAAAAATTAAATGGTCTATTTTTTAACTCTTTAAAATACTAAATTGCCCAACCTTCATTTTCAACTTGATATTATATGTGCTGTGAGCTCAGTATATGTATGTGATTGTATGCTTGTGCACGACAAAAGGTTTCTTTTCATGAGAAATAAAATAAATCAATATAAATTGAATATAAATTTAATATCCTCAGTACACTTATCAATGGCTTTATTCTTTAATCAAATTATATATTATGTTTAATGGATAATGGAAGTATAAAATTATCTTTCTCCATATGATCTTGCTAGACATTTCATTGATTTGCCTGGGTGTAACAGAAAATTAATATACAATGAGAGTATTTTTTTTCTTTCTTGTTTATTGGCTTGTCACTAATCTGTAATATATATCTAAATAAATACAGAAAATGTCTGTTTCCTAATATTGTTTCAAAACATGTAAAATAACTAGATTCAGAGGCTTCAAACGAATAATATTGTTTACATGTGTTAAGAGAAATTCCTTCCATATGATCCTCCATGGAAAAAGTAATCCCATCAATTCATATCAATAATAAAACCTGGTCTCTGTGCCTCCAACCCATGTGCCAATGACATGTGGCGCTCACTACTTGAAAACTGCTTTCCTGTCACATTGTATCTTTCTGCTCTTTATAATCCCATAAAGGCCAACACTTTCTGCTAACCAACTAGTACTGTAAATCAATCAATTTCACTAACCAAAATATACAACTAGTCCTGTCAATCAGTCAGGTTCACTAACCAATTAATCTCTATCCACATTTTACTCTGATAACTACAATATACCTAGTGGTGTCTTCTATCATCCCATGCCCTGACCACTGCAATATAGGCTGACCATTCATTTTAAATCTCAATCTGGGTCACTTTGAGAATGAGGGTACCAAAATAAAATGCAGAAACTATGAAATAATTCCTAAAAATAAAATTACCGTATCCATGTTCATTAAAGCAAGACAAACAAAAAAAAAAAAACCAAAAAATCCACCTCTTTATATTGATTATCTGAACATTTAAAAAATTAGCAGAATAATTATTCTCGGCATGTATTAGTATTCTTTAATCAGTTTCTTAGATGATTTTGTCTCATACACTATCACTGCTATTTTTCTTATTATATTTTGTCAATATTGCCTTATTTTCAGTTTCAATAAAATTATTTGCAATCTTCAAAGTTGCAATTTATGGCTAATACATTTGAAATTGTTGACACTTTAGATATTTTTTCACTTAGGACCATTGTATTTTTAATTAAACAAATATTCTCTTTATAGATCCTGAGAAACCTGGTAAGGACTGATCAAATTTTGCTAAATGAAGAATGTTCTCAATTCTAATTTTTTTTTTTTTTTGCATTCAAGTGGTAGATATTTCAACTCAAATAGTTTCACAGGTTTTGTCTTTTCTCTTCTATTAAGGAAACCTTTATCCAATGTATAGTTTTTAATAAGAAAAACTTGTTAAATAAGTTATCTGTTTTCATTATTCTTTTGGAAGTTTCACCAAATTTAAAATTGTAGGCTTTTAATTTAATTTTAGTAGAAATTATAAATTTATCTGTTAAAAATAAGACCTCCATCAAAATATTCATCCCACAAATTGAGAAATTCCAAAATACATCTATGGAATTTAGAAATTAAATTGTGTGCACAGGTTGAGTTTTCATACCTTAATTTAGTTACTCTTCCCCTTACTTCTATAGAGATATATTTTAATGCCTTCATGTTTTAAGTGTTGTTTTCAGTAATTTCAATTTTCTAAAAGCTTCAAAAGCTGCAGTTTTTTATTACTCCATTTGCAGAACATTTTGATAAAAGGTTTCCAACTTTAATTTCAGATAAAATGCAACCAAAATTTAGAGGCCTTGTTGTTTTGAAAAAGTTTTTAACTCCATTGTAGGCCTTTAGGTTGTTTTACAAACTAATTCTTTCAACACCCAAATATTTTTTAAAATCCTATAGATGATGAGCAACAAAGAGAAAAAGCACATATTGCCATACTGAAGTATTTTTTATATTTATTTAACTTCAGCTTTATTACAAAAAATTTTGTAGTTCATTTCTGTGAGCAAATAAAAACCTATAAATGTAGAATTGTAAAGTTTTACATGTTAAAATTAATGAAATTTGACATCTACAACATCTATTTGAATTATAGAGCATTACACTTGTTGGGTCTTGTGATAGACTAATGTGTCAACTCAACCAGGTAATTGTGCCCAGTTGTTTGGTCAGGCAAGCACTGAGCTAATTGTAATACAAGGACATTTATGGGCTTTAGTCCTCAGTGAATTTACTGCATAGGTGGCTGATTACATCTGCATCAACCAGGGAGATTGTCATCAGCAATGAGTGACACTTTATCCAATCAGTAGAATGCCTTAAAAGGGGAAGTGATTTCAGCATTCAGTGAGAATTTCCCAGCTGGTCTTTGGATAGCCAGTGTCTCCTGGAAAGTCATCAAGATCTTCATTGGACTCTCATTGTAGCCTGTGTTTTGCGCCTGCCTGCAGAACCTGGACTTGTGCGTCCCCAAGACTCTTATAAAATCTCATACTATATACAGATATTTCCTGTTGATTCAGTTTCCCTAAAGAACCTTGACTAATACAGGGTGCCATTATTAATTATATGTGCACCACAAACAATTCCAAATATGTTTGTGTTTTTTAGCTCATTGTTGCCAAAAAGATGTGTAGATTGAATGATTTACCCAAATCTTTACCCTTCTTTGCATTCCCAATGAGTGAATCTAGTATAAAGAGTGAAAAGTATATAATATCATGAAATGTACTGTTTTACTATCCATAAATTGTATGTTGAATAAAGTATACAAGATCCTTCAGCCCACATACTGCTGCTTCTATCTCTTAGTACATCCTGAAGTGTCGTGATTTTGCCATGCTATCCTGAGAAAAGGGGGATGTAAAAATCTTAGTTCTTCTATTTCTATGGTAATTAGAACCCTCAATTCTATCTTATTTTTGAGAAAAAGCAGTCTCATTTACATGAGTACAATAAACATTTTACAGTGTGGCTAGAATCTTTTCCATAATTCTGTACTTTGACTCTTTCCTTAGTGTTCTTGAATCTGACATTATGCCATAATTTGCAAAACCACAGTCCATTCTGTTGGTAGAAAAATTAAAAACCAAGAAGATGGACACCCAATTCAGTACAGCTTTGCTCTTTTGTTATTAACTCAGTGGGAATGTAGCAAAGCATCACAAATAAGTTCACTAGAAGGGCAGGTTTGATTATATTCCAAGAAATAGACATAGTTTTCATCCAAGTGTGAATTGGTTCATACTAAGTACTGTGTGATTTCACGTGGAAATGGGATTAGCTACAAATAGCTTTGTGCCTAAGCTGTAAAACTGTACCTGTGCCATTATTTTCCTTTTTTTCCCTCTAGACTCTTATATATGTAATCATAAAAACAAGTAGAAAACTCACAAATTTTAAGAATAATACTTAAATTCTTCCTTGAATTTGTGTCTCACAAATATTTCTGTACATATTTTTTAAAAATAAGAGTTGTTCTGAGTGTTTCTTGACATTCTATCGAACATTTGTATCATACTCATTATGAATGTGTTAATTTAATTGAGAGGAGTGAATAAATTATATGCTTAGCTGATGAAAGCACTTTCTTTTCTAAATAAGCAATTTGATATGAAATACTTCAGTAACTAACTTATTTGTATTTTCCTGACCTCAAAATTTATGTCAGGAACTTCCAATTTTTTTCTACAGGAGGTGCATACTCATTTTACCAGTATTTTTTCTGAAATAAAACAGTGTTACAAGGTAAAGTCAAGTATAATTTCCATGAAGCTTTTTTCTTACACCCTAAAGAGCAAGCACTTAGGCAAATAAAGGAAAACTGTGCCTCACATAGCCACATCCTCAATGAATGTCTTTCAGAGGAAGCACTTTTTTCATTCTTTAATCGAAACAGGATACTTAGGGCCTTCGGAGATAAAATAGCAGAACCTACCATTCTCTTAGCATCTGAAACCACAGTCTGTACCTGTCATTTATTGTTTTGTAAATAAACTAAAAATAAAAGATTTATGGGCTGTGTGAAATCCATAATTTCTGTTAATGGCCTACTAAGAAGTCATGTGTTTAGAGCATTTGATACTACTCAATGATTCTCTCTCTGTTTTAAAGAGAGATCTTAGAGCACTTGTTTGTTTGTCATTTTATTCCTATTTTGATGTTAGATAATTATTTTAGCATATTAAACTTAGTTTTTTGCTGTAAATGCACTCAGCAAATGATTTCGCCTTCCAATTCCACAGATAGCCGTGTTTTCAATTTCCTTTCCACTTAATCCCCTGAAAACAAAGCTGCATCAACATCAGTTATTTTTGTTTCTAGTTACAGGGGTTGTGCTTATGTCCAAAGCTAATGCTAATACATATGGTCTGGATATTAGTTCCTCCTCTTCCAGAAAATATCTTCTCTCTCTTTCTCTCCTGCTCCCCTGACCCCTCTTCCCTCAGTCCCCCTTGTATTTTCCACCTCTTCAGCTTTACAGACCCTTTCCTTTCATACTCTTTTCCTTTTAAATGTAAGTGAACATAAAAACTCCTAAGTCTCTTTTTTCCTAAAAATAATATACTAAAACTTCCTCTCTTTTTTACTCCTTTCAAATCCAAACATCTTGCGTGAGTAGAGCAGGCCACACGTTGCACACACGCATTTCCTCACCTTTGATTCAATCATCAGCTGCTGCAATTTGCACTGGGCTCACAGCTCTTCTCAAGACACCAAAGGCCTCGATGGCTTCCTTCACATAAAAGGCCTCAGTCATTTCCTTCACATAAAACAATCCTTGTCAGTGTTTTACTGGGAGTCTATGACATTCTATACAGTTGTCTCTTCCCTTCTTGAATGTATCTCTCCCTTGGCTTGTCTTTTTTTGTTTTCTACATTTTCTTCTATCACTCTCATTGGTCTTGAATCAAAAATATTTAAGTAAAATTACATACAAAGGTGAACAATTTCTTAGGCATAAAAGGAAAATGAATAGCAATTTGACTGTAGACAGAAAGGTATCAAACTGCCCAGATCCCAAAATTATATATGAAAAGCAGTTATTATCTATAGTTCTAATTAGCTAAATATGCAAACTACAACTTTTTTCTTCTGTTATCAGAAGAGGAAGAACAGTTCTGTTCTTTCTACATATCATTGGGTGGAAAATATTGCCAGTGTTGCTTGAAAATAACCTGGCAATGGCTGGTCATCCAATGAGCAGGGAGGGCCAATGCTAATTCCTTCAAAATTGCTATGCTTATGGGGAAGAGGAGCTAAGCTCTCAACTGTCAGAATTTTCTGTTTCTCAAAAAGGAAGATGTAGAAGACAATAGTCTGAGACAACGTTAAAAAGCAAGTTAAACCCTTACACGCATGGCCAGCTGATTTTTGACAAGGGTGCCAAGTTCACTCAGTTGGGGAAGAATTCAATAAATGGTGCTGGGAAAACAGGATCTCCACAGTGAAAGTGTTGTAGAATTTAAGAGAGGTTCAATTATTTGAGTATAGAGAGGCCAGGACTCAGGAATGATTTTGAGAAGGAAAAATGGTTTATTGACGGACGGCCGGACTCGGGAACTTCTGTTTGAATCCCGAGCCCCGAACAAGATTTTCAAACGTCTTTTATACAGAGAGGAAAGGCCAAATGGTCCCTTTGTTTCAGTTCTCAATAGGCTTCAATTAGCATATATCTCTTCCACATCTTAGGTAAGCTTTTAGCATGGACTCCAGATATTCTAGATAAGCTTTTAGCATATGTACTTTTTGCATTTCCCCTAAATACTTAAAGTTTATAGCCCTTGCATTGTTAAACATTTCCTGGGACTGGAGCCGCTGCCACTGTCCCTAAGGGCAGGACTGCAGCCTCTTACCGTTCCACACCCACAAGTCAAACAACTTAGTTATCTCTGAAGAGACAAAGAGCCTTCCACCCATAGCCCACATCAAAAGAATTACGCTGGACCCCTACCTCATACCATAAACATAAATTCGTTCAAAATGGTTCAAAGTCCTAGATATAAGAACCCAAACTATAAAACTCCTAGAAGAAAATAGTGAAGCATCTGCAGGACCTGGTCTTATGCAAGGGTTTCTTAGACTTTATACAAAATGCACAAGCATGTAAAACTATGAACTATATTATTAGTGCAATTATAATATTGTTATATCAATTTTAACAAAAGTACCACACTAATGTAAGGAGTTAATAATAGGGGGAGTATATGGTAAATGTATATTCTGCATGGCTTTCTGTAAACTTACACATTCTCTAATTATTAAAAATTTATATTGAAAAAAATCACATTAACCCTTCTGTTTCTCCTAAGTTCTAAAGTTCACTTAATGAGGGAGGGAGAACCTAAAATAAATATTTAGGAATACTAAATGAAAGAAGAGATTGCAAAAACTAACAAACAAAACATGACTGATCACATATTATTTTTTCTCTTAAGCCTCATTAAAACAATAATAAAGGAGTAAAGTAATATAAAATACATAAGGACATATGCAAAATTTACCCATTGAAAACAGAGACTATTCAGGGAACATTAAAAACAAAAAAACAAAAACTGAAAATAATATTATCGAATAGATATAATAAGAATAGGATTCTATGAAAAAGGGAAAAAGTCAGAAAATATAATAGAAATAAATAATGATATAAAGGACTGAAAGATAAAAGTCAAGGACTAATAGTAGATCAAAAAAACAAAGAAGTGGAAAATTAAAGCGATAGAAAAAAATTAATGGATAAGTTCAAAAGGTTAAACATCCAATTAGTAGGAATTAGAGGGAACAATAAGTGAGAAAACAATAGAGAAGAAGCTATCAATGAACAAAGAAAAATGTTATTTTAAATACAAAGACATAAATATCCAAATTGAAAGGGCCCAACCCAAGTGCCCCATAAAAAAATGAAAGAAGACTCCACAAAACACAATATGCATAAAGAAGAAAACTTAAAATATCCAGAGAAAATAACAAAGGTCAAAGCAAATCAAAAAGACATAGCAAGTCAGAATTACATTAGTATTTTCAAAAGCAATTGTAAATGATAGATTTTGAAGTAATACCTTCAGAATTCTTAGTTAAAATGATATTTGACCAATATTTCTCTTGTTAGCTAAACTATCTCTCAAGAATGAGAGTAAAATAAAGACATTTCTAGAAAGTCAGGGACTCAAAGATATATATGCCTTTCAGTCATTCATTCATAGGAAACTACTGGAAGATATTCTTAAGCAGAAGAAGAGTAAATTAATAAAGTAACAGATATATTATCTAGGGAACACTGGATCAAATCTAGAAAAATGTAAAAGAATTCTCCAGGATGAAAATCAAGTACCAGGAAAACAGCTATGCAGCTAGCATGGAGAGTAACCAGTCTACAATGGAAGAGGATGAATGAGGAACTCCAGTTATACCTTCTCAGTGGATGCAGCTTGTAGAATGAATCTTGTGCAGGTGTTGATAAGAGTGTGGAAGACATTTTGGAAATATTAGAGATAGAAAATTAGGAAAATAGAAAATATAAGGCAATTATTAAATGCAGGAAATACACAGGATAGTTGTAGTAACCAGTTTCCAAAAAGGTCCCCAAAAATCTTCAGGTCCTGGTATTTATGCCCTTTTTTTGTACATTCTCCCACTGAATAGAGCATATCTGTGAAACCAGTAAGATATTATAGAAATGATGGTATGTGTCTTTTGAGCCTAGGTCATAAAGATAGTGTGTGTCTGCCTTGCTGACTCTTAGATTGCTCATTCTTCGGGAAACCAGTCACCATATCATGAAGATGCTTAAACAGCCCATGGAGAGGCCCACATGGAGAGGAATTCAAGCCTCCTGGTAGCAACCAGCCCCATGTAAGTGCACATTCTTGGATGTAGGTCCTCTAGCCCCACTCAAGTTTTCAGATGACTTCAACTCTGGCAAACATCATGACCACCACCTTATGAGAGAAACCAAGCCAGAACCACCTTACTAAGCTACTCTGATTTCTAGACCCACAAAAATTGTGTTAGATAATAAGTGTATATTGTTGTTCTTAGTAGCTAAATTTTGTGGTCATTTGTTAAGCAGAAATAGATACCTAGCAGAATAGCATTGAATAGGAGGAATAATCAAAATATGGTAATTGGAAGAGCAGTGAAGGATATTTACTTGGACAAAATATTTTATCTGTGTCCCTATCCTTCAGAACATCAGAGGCACCATTTATATAGCATATAAGGTAGGTAAACACTGACACTTGATTTAACTAAAATTTATGATATATCTAATGCTGATGATGGGGGTGGAAGAAACAGGAGCTTATGGTACCAGGGAGTTAAGTTCTCATTGCCATGGTATAAAACCAATAGATAACATCTAAAATTGATAAATTATGAAATAGCCATATATTGTTAATGAATAGGGGTTGTTTCAGTTTGCTAAATGCTGCCAATGCAATATACAAGAAATGAATTGGCTTTTAAAATGGGAATTTACTAGGTTAAGAAGCTTACAGTTCCAAGGCTAGGAAAAATGTCCTTATCAAGGCATCAGGAGAAGCTCTCTCCCCACGGGTAGGCTGCTGGAGACCCTGAACTCTTGCCATGTGGCAAGGCACAATGGCAGCTCTGCCAGTCTCTACCTTCCCCTTCAGGTTCATTTTCTCCCTGAGCTCGACTGTGGGCAATCAGGCACATGGCAGTGCAAATGGCAGCTCAGCTCTCCCCTCTCCACCGGGCCTCATTGCTAGTTCCTCTGTGGGTTGCTCTGTCCATGTTTTTTCTCTTTCCTGGGTTCATTGATTTCAACTTCTCAAGGCTTCTTTTGTCCCTGTCACTTTTTTCTATGTCTTTTTATTCTTCCTTTTATAAAGGACTCCAGTCAGAGGATTAAGATATACACTGGCTATACCCTAGTGGAACAATCTAATCATATGGGTCTAAACTGATCTAATTTAATCAAAGGTTCAATTTAAGAACATAATTTTCTGAGGTCCACGAAAGATTCAGACCAACACAGAGGTATATACCACAGAAAAGAGAAGAGTTATTTTCATGGCCTATGAAATAAAGGTGTAAGAAATGGAGAGAATGGTGCCATGAATCATAAGTCTTTTCTACTATTTTTTTTAAAATGCCCATAGACTATTTTTGAAAGATTTAAAATATTTTTAAAAATAAAAATATAAAGTCACAAAAACAAAATGTTAAAGTCAGGAATGGAATTCATTTAGTTTCTAATGTGTGTCATATACTGATCAGCATTATACATTTGTTAAAATATAATTTTCAGAAAGGCTAAAATCATGAATTATATACAGATATAAAAATGAACACGTTAAATAATTTATTTCATTCATAAACTATAAGGTAACCAAGCAGATGTTATAACTGGTTCAAAGGAAAAGTAAAAACTGGGCAAATTAATATGGACTAAAGGAAAGTTGAGATAAAGTGCAAATGGAGACAAAGTTGTTTTTTCCACTGAGGGGAGGAAGTCAATTAAATCACTACCAGATCAGAAGGGACAGAATTCACTTGTATATCAGTTACTTAAAACTTACAAAGTGTTGCAAAATAGCTCAAATGCAAAGAACAGCTATAGAATCTGTTAATCCATAAGGGTATACTGTAATTGATGAATAGTTAACCTTTATTTCTACACATAGAACAATGTATATGCTAACCTTGTGAAGTAGGTATTGTTTGAAGAGGAAAAAACTGGACTTTAACAGAAGGTTACTTAATGTATCATATTTCCACAGTAAGCAAAGGCAGAGTTCATACTCTACCTTGCGTGTGCTTATGTGTGTATGTGTGTATGCTTGAGTGTGTGTGTGTTTTCAGAAAGCACCTTCACCCTTGATATTGGTCATTGTGATTTTTTTTTTATTTCAAAAGATAATGGCATCAGGATCTTTTGTGGGTTGTTATTATTTTTCAATGCTGATATTATCAGTTCATACCTAGGATCCGGTCAAAGTAAAATAATTTTGTTTTTCAGGGTCTTCACCTACAATGAATAATAGCATGATTTTTTTTCTTTATTGCTCTCTTAAGGAGGAAATTTCAAGACAGGGAAGGGCCATATGCCTTGAAATGACTGTGAAAGGACATAAAGATTCCACTTTCTTCCTTAAAGAATGGCAGCCTATATTACAAGGCTATTTATTTAGATAGCCAGGTGTGGTGTGGCAAGGACAAGTGACAACATAGACATATGAAAGAAAAGTTTATTAATACAGGTCCAAGTAATAGAGAGGGCGGCATACCATTCAGGATCACACTGCTCCTCCAAACAGGCAAAGAACAAAAGTTTCCAATGACATGACTCTTCTTTTATAGTGATATGTAGGTGGAGCTGTAACAGTTGGTCAAGCAAGAATGGGGATCGCAAAGTTTGTATTTGACTCTTGCAGGGGCATGAACCCAGGCAGGTCACGGGAAGAAGAGGGAGAAGCTGTTTATCTTGAATAAGCAGGTGTCAGGGGTGGTCCCTGAGGGACCTAATGAAATGTTAAACAGGATAAAGCCCTTTATTTTCTACTGATCTGGACCTCAGCGAGGCTGGGGCAGTATGATGGTGTGAAAGGCCCCTATCTATTTTTTTTAAAGGGTTCAATTCCCGGGACCTCATACATGCAAAGAAGGCGCTCAACCATTGACCTATACCCACTCCCCATATTATTTTAATTTACTATATAGCCTTATTTTCTTTCTGGTACAATGACCACAACTCCATTTGTGTTTTCCTTCCTTCTTTTTTTCTGTATACATATATTCTTTCTTCCTCTGTTTTACCTCAGTAGTCTGATTCCGCCATCCCAGCTATGCGCTGAACCTGACTGGTCTATGTTAATTTGAGGTAGAAAGTTGCACTAAGTAGGTTAGACATAGGGTGCAAAGACTAGAGGAACAGTACTGATTTCTCCTCACCCTTGTCCAACTTAGGTTCTGTGACATTTATAACTATCAAGCAATAACTACAACATCCAGTATGGTAAAATTGCATCCTCCTTTGTATCCCCTCTAAAAGACCATAGAAATCCATCATGCTCATACCGTGTACTGGAGGGATTGCTAGAATATCCAAATGTTTATAATAAGATGTGGTCCAAACTATAACAACTATTCCTGACCTTATCAAGATGGCAGAGTGAGACGCATCAGGGCTCTGTGCCCCCACAGAAGCTGTGAATAAATCAAGAACTGGCAGAAATATCTTTTTCAATGCTCCAAAAAACAATCTTAAGGATTTGCAGTAACAAGGTAAGTTCTGAATAAAGAAAAAGGCAACTTAAAATTGGTAGGATCTTGTGGAACCCTTTCTGGCTCCTCCTTCATCCCCTCACCAGCTTGGCAAGGAACCAGCCCGTACTCTCAGGGTGAGTTCCTGTTGTTTCAGTTTCAGTGGGAGCAAAATAGCTCTGGTGAATGTACTGGGACACGTAAGTCTGGCTCATTCTGTCTGGTGGTGGCCTGAGGGACTGAACCAGGACACTTGTCACTAGACTTGCTGTCTCAGAAATTGCCCTGTGTGTAGAGGCATCTCACAGAACTCTTACATGTTACTATAGGAGAGCAGTCAAGTTGTGGCTGCCTGGATCAAGGTATTGCTAGGTGCAGGACATACATTGCAGTGTCTGCGACCATGAAAAAAATCATTTCCTGGGGAAGAGGGGACATTCCTATTATGTATATAGAGGAAATCCTAGGACCATGTGTACATACCCAAGACAGGATGCATGCCTAGAAAGGATCAGTGGAGCCCCTATGCTTTGGCCTCAAACTATTATCTAAACTGTGGGATAAACTCTGGTGCAGAGCACTTAATCAGTAAAGACTGGGAAAGGTGTTTTATTCTCTCTCTCTTTCTCTTTTCTTGTCAATTCCTGGCCTTCAAGGAAAACATGGTCTTAACAGTTGCTAGACACAAGCTTTAGGAATAGATACCTCAGAATCTAAATTACAGCAATAGCACAGTAAAATATTTAAGTGCCTAGATTTCAAAGAAAGATTACAAAACATAAAAAGAAATGGGAAATGATGGTCCAGGCAAAGGAGAAGATTAAAGCATTAAAATCCTAACAACTAACAAAGAAAGCATAGAGGAAATGTCAAGGACATTTAACAGAAAGGGAAGCAGAGATATGTGTGATCAAATTAGTCTTCTTGTTAGCATGTTCATTCATTCCAAAGACTTTTATTGCATATCTATTCTATGTCAAAATCATAATTTTATCAAGTTACTCAGTGATTATTAGGATTTTGGAAAATTATATCACATTAATCACCAGAGACTGATAAAATAAAATATGAAATTTTAATTGGTATTTTCAGGAAGTATCATCTTCAATCCACATCACAGCTTGGGGAGTCAGGCAGTTGGAATAGTGAAGGAGGAAATCAATCAGTTGAGTGGAATTAATAACGGGACAACAGATAACACAGCCAAATATCCTTCACATTCTAACTTGCACTAAGAAATAAGACTATTAAACACACATATTTAAAAAGGGCTCATTAGGAATATTCATATTATTCAGATAAAAGTAAAATATTTAGACAGATTTACTATATACTGTTGCTTTGCCAAATTACAATGTTTGTGTATATTAAATAGAATCATGGTAAAGAGAGTTGAGTAATATTAGGAAACAATGACATCAAATTATTATATACTAATTCAGGGATTTAATTCTGTTTGCAGGGAAACCTTTTGGCAGGTGTTGTAAAGATACAATAACAGACTATACTCACTATTTCTTCTCATACATTCCAAGAATTCTGTACCCTTATACTATGACAATATTACCTTGAATGTTTAAAAAAATAACCAGATGACGGTTTAGATTTTATGAATTCTCAAATAGTCAGATGACAGTTTATTAGTTAGCAGTAGATTTGAAAAGCCCTTTGGTCACTTAAATAGTTACTGTAAATGTATCTTAGACTTTGGTGTTAGTTGGTGTGGAAGGCAGCTTCTAAAGTGACTTTCAGTGACTATATCTCCTAATATTTGTGCCCTTGTGCAATCCCTTCGTCTTGATGGTAGGCTGGACTTAGTGACAAACTTCTAATGAGTAAAATTTGGAAGAAATCATGGCATCTTATTGTATTAAACATGTTTTCTAGCTTCTATAATTGATGCTTTAACATCCATAGACATTCCCAGGTGACCAAGCCCCATCTATCACTTCTAGACAATTCTGACCCTACCCTGATTCCATGTAAACAACTTCAAACTTGCCAGAGGGCCACTTTCAAGTTTAGTCAACCAATTCCATGCTGCAGCATGCCTCATCTTTACATGTTTCCCATGGAAACCACAATAGAGACATTTGCCCACAATCCACTCTCCTGTCTGCTTCTTGACGGACCTTGTTATTTTCCTTGTGTAGCCCTGCTTGGTGTGCCATATTCTCACCAGGGAACCATGAATTATAATAATTTTTGGAATGCCTCTGGTCTTTCTTTCTTGATCTGCATCTGGCCTTACTATACCTGTACAATGTAATATGAACAAAGCAGTCGCTTTTAAGATTAAGTTGTAAACAGACTGTGGCCTCTGTCTTCAATGCCTGTGTTCTCTCTTTCTCTCTCATATTACTCAATCTAGGGCAAGCAAGCTACCGTGGTGTAAGCAATCTTATGGAGAAGACTGCTAATTGAAGTCTCCAGCTAACAGTCAGCATGAATATGAAGCTTGCAATTAACATGTGAATGTTCATGGAAGTGGGTCTTTCAGGCGTAGTTGCGTCGTGAGATGAGAGCAGCCCTAGTTGACACCTTCACGGTAACTTCATGAGAGATCCTGAGCTGGAATTATCCAGCTAAACTACTCCCGGATTCCTGACTCTCAAAAAACTGTGAGATAATAAATGTTATTGAAGTTGCTAAATTTTGTGGGAATATTTTATGCATCAAAAAATAACTACTAGAGCACTGTGCTATTACAATATTACATTGAACATTTTAAAAAATTAGTCACATGACAGCTTACTAGATATTAGATGTCCAGTAAGAAAACGATGGTTTATTAGTCAACTTTAGTTGCTTTAATTGGCTTGGTTAAATTTGGAAAACCCTTAGTCTTTTTAAAGGAGAACTTTATAAATATCTTAGGACTTGGTATTAGGTGGTTTCTTAGTTTCCTGGCTGTGATCACAAATACCACAAAATGGATCAGCTTGAACAACATGAATTTATTAGCTCATGGTTTCGAGGCTAGGAGAAGTCAAATTGAGGTGTTGTCAAGGTAATATTTTATCTTCAAAGCCTGTGGCATTCTGGGATTGACTGCTGGTGTTTCTGGCGTCTTTGGCTTCCCTACCACATGACATTTTCTACTTTCTCTTCAGGGTTCTGTTGACGTCCAGCTTTTGCTCCTCCTGGTGGCTTTCTCAATCTATTAATGAGTATCTTCTGCTTATAATTGACTCCAGTAATCTGGATTAAAGCTCAGCCTCATTCATTTGGTCCATACCTTAACTAAAATTAACATCTTCAAGATACCCTATTTACTATGGGTTCACACCCATAAAAATAGATTAAGACTAAGAACATGTTTTTTGGGGGGTGCATAATTCAACCTGCCATTGTTGATAAAAGAGAAATTTATAATTAGTGTAGACCTAAGTTGAAAAGTATAAAAAATCCTTACTTATACCTTTCAGCAAAACTTCCATAGCTATTATTTTAATGCTATATGCCAGGGCAAAAGCCATCAACCTGCCTGCCACCAAGGAATTGTACTAATGATTTTTTTCAGTTTCATTTTGGGGAACAAATAGAGTCAGCCCTTAGAAACCTAACATATTTATAACAGGGTCTTCTGTATTTGCATATCGTTAAGCAAGTTACTTCTTTAGAAAATGTCATTCTCTTTAGGTTTGGCATGTGCCCATTTGTGTCCCGTTTTGGGTTAGTGCCAAGGGATAAGTTAAGGAGAATTGTTTTAAAGAAATTTTTTTACACTACCTTGTATGTACTCTCATTCAATCAGTCACTTAAGGAAAGAAAGAATTTTGGAACCAATCAAACTTTGGAATCAATGCTAGAGTTTAAACATGGTTATGCAGCCATCTTATTACATGTTTCCAAGCTATCTAAGTTTTTGATTCATAAATCCCTGATTATTGAACAGTAATGGCTCATCTTTAACACCCAAATATTTACATTGATAATGATAAATTTTCTGTTTTATCACTTCTTTCAAATAACGTATTATTTTCATTTTGTTGTGTTTGATTAATCAGGCAAAGAAATATACTCATTTTAAAGTATAATACAACAACATCCTAATTTAATATTTACAAAAATATATAAAGTTGGTTTATATGCTGAGTTTGGCTTAGCGAGAAGCCATATTTGAGCAACAAGGAGGCTTTTAGGAAGTAACTCTTAGGCAATACATAATACTAGGCGAAGTTTCAATTTCAGAAGAAAAGGTTCATAAATTCAATCATCAGTATGAAGGACCTGGCATAATGGTCTGTCCTCCTTCACTAGGCACTGCCCTTGCACTCAGGGGATTCTTGCCTTTCCTTAAGAGAATGTTGCAGAACTCCCCAGGATGGGAATTCAACGTTTTTCAGTTATTCTGTGGGTCTCCACACACTGAGACAGGGTCCCATGACCACCTGAACATATTCATATGCCTTAGAGGTGTGCTCCAGGTGCACCCATCCCCACACATCTCCCTATAACTGACACTTCACCTGTGATGGTTCCCTGGCATGGTTGTGACACTTGTATGATCCAAAACCTTTCCAAAAATGAAGCCAACAAAATAACCAAATAAAATTAATAAGAAAATGAAATAATAATTTAAAAAATAACAAATACAAAAAATTTGAAATAATATAAAAATTTTTATACATTGTATTTCATCACTGTAAGATCTGTTGTCTTACATGTATAGTGACAATTTCTTCTGTATAGTCCCCCAGTGTCTTGCTTTTTTTTCCATTTTATCTTCAAAGATGCTTTAGGTTACAGAAAAGTCACAGAAAATATAAGGGATTCCCATATACCCAACGTCCTCCCCCTTTTCCACACTCCTCTATTAATAAAATTTTACAGGTGATAGCACATTTGTTACAGTTGATGTAGAAATAGAAGCATTGTTACTAACCAATGATTTACAATATGGTTTACATTTTGCACCTTATAATTTTATAGGGTTTGATGAAATTGAAAATGGCCTGTATTCATTATTATGTATCATGCAGAACAATTCTAATGCCCTGAGAATGCCCTGTGTTCCATCTATTCCATTCTTCCCTCTCCCACCCTTCAAAACCTGTGGTAACTACTAAATTTCAATTTTTGAAGAATAAAATGACTCCTGGGGATGAGGGATTATTACCGAGCACCAACTAGCAATGCATCCAGAAAAAACATCTTGACAGAAAAGGGGGAAATATTAAAAACAAATGAGGTTTTACGGCTAAGAGATTTCAAAGTGAGTCAGGAGATCATTCCAGAGGTTACACTTATGCTATGCCTGTCTCAGCAAGATCTCCTTGACTGCCACAGTAAATAGTGCCTCAAACAGCTGGGATCCTTAGGGCTTTAAAAACATCCAGACACAGTAAGCAGGGCTGACAAGCTCAGGAAGTCAGCACCCTGTCAGTGGGCCTTACTTTGGAATTTTTACTCCCCAGTGTAACAGAGTTAGACTCATTTATAGTCTATATATGGCTCTTTTGTCCCTTTTATTTGAATCTATAATTAGTACCATACTTGTTAAATATATGTCCCAGAGACTTAAATCTTTGGTTCATTCATGTGCCACTTGAGCCCTGAATCTCAGCTGAGTTGCAGCACCTACTTTCGAGTTCACTGGACTCACCCAGGACAACTAACAAGGAGGTGATGATGAACAATGCCCAGCCCAACGAACATAGAGTGTCTGCAATTGCAAGTAAGATAGTTCCATCCATCTGCCTCTTGGAATCTAAGTCCTCTCAATTAGAAACAGAGTGGCCATCACCATCCCCAAATCCTCAAGATTGGGGAATGAACAATGGACTAAAGTAGACTTATTCTTCTTTAAGTATAGGCTTATTATTATTCTAGCAATGGAAAAACTTTTATGATTGATATAAAGGTAGTGGCCAGCAGAGGTTCAGAGATGAGGGAGAGGGAAGAATAGGGATAATGCTGGGTCATTTTCAGGACATTGGAATTGTCCTGTAGGACATTGCAATAATGGATATAGGCCATTATATATTATGTCATAACCTACAAAATTTTGCTAGATAGAGAATAAACTATAATGTAAACTATAGTTCATAGTTAGTAGCAATGTTCAATATGGGTGCATCAATTGTAACAAATGTACCACACTAATGAAAATATTGTTAACATGGGAAAATGTGGAGAGGGAGTGGGGCGCATGGGATTTCCCTATATTTTTTATGTAGCATTTATGTAATAAAAATTCTTTAAAAAGATAAAAAAACTAATAAAAAATAATATAAAGTTGAGATCAAATATGTCATTTAATGGGTTTTTCACCAAAGAGTGGCACCTAGTGTTCTATTGTTCTATTAAATCCTTCTCCCAATTGTTGCTAACATCTCAGCTTTTCAGTTTGAGTCCAGCTTTAACTTTCTAAATTGCTAGTTAGGCTTACTAGGATTTCCAGCTTTATAGATTTAAATTTTTGCCATATTAAACTCAGAGCTTTTGTTTAGCAGTTGTGTATTTAGCCTAATGTCCACAGACCTATTCTTACTATTTTAAAGTTGAACTAATAGAGATCTTTATATGTAGATAATTCTAATGAGTTACAGCTTCTAAAATAGACAAAGCACTTTTGAAACATCATACAAAAGACTACCTTAGAACAAAGATCTATAAAAAGAGATTAACATTTGGAAATAATAAAATTTGCTGGTTTTATTTCTATAAGAGAACAGAATAATGTAAGCTATTTTATCACCATTTAGTATATGAATAGTATATTAATATTCTTTAAACCCATTGCCTTTCTTTAAATATGACCACAATGTATTCATGTTTTGAACTTCCTTAAATACTGCTCATTAGAAAAAATATTTTGACATAAATTTAATATGAACAAGCATGATGTATATCAGCTTGGTTTGGAAAAAACAAAATAAAATAGTGTTCTTTATATGTAAAAAATTAACTAATAGTAATTATTATATTTTTCTATCAAAGTGATACTTTTTATACAGTTTTATCTGCATGATCTAGCATAAAAAATGATGTGAGACTGCTTTTGTATATAGGGATCCAATATGTTTTGTGAATGTTCTCTTTGCTTATGTGAATTTTACATGTGAAACTCAAATGTCATATCACTGATCTAATTTGAAGGTTATTTTAAATACTTTTGACCAGGAAAAAACTCTAAAGTATATTAAATAGCAATTACTCTTACTTATTACTACATTAACAATTGTTTAAAATAAGGTGAAATATTGGTAATATTTTCTTTCTCAATGTGCAGGTTACAGTTTGTAATAGTTCATCAAGCTATATATATATGTTTGGTTTTTTTCAGTATGCATATTATATGTACATAAAATTTATATTAAATAAGCAGCAAAAAGAAGTTTTTAAAGAAAATTTTCAATATCGGAAGCACTATTTGAAATTTCTAGGCATAATGGAGGATATTTTAACCTTTTTCAAAATTAAAATCAAACTTTTCCCTATCACTATAATTTAAACAGATATTTAATATTTATTTTGTGCTTTCCTTATATACAATGAATCAATTATTTGTATAAAATACATTATAGATCTTTTAACATTAATCTAGTCCTAGAAATTACAATTACTCATTTAGTTAACATCGAATGGTAACCAAAGTTTGGGGTTTTAAGTTACTTATGTAGACTAATTTATTCTGGGTTACTTTTTTTTTTTTAAGTTTTTTTCCCATCCCCCATCCCAGTCTGCTGTCTTTTTTTTGCTGTTTGTGTCCATTTGCTGTGTGATCTTCTGTATCCATTTCTCTCTCTCTTTTTTTTTGGTCTTCTCTTCTCATCTTTCTCCCCTAGGATTCGGAGGGATTTGATCCTAGGGACTCTGATGTGGAGAGAGGTTCCCTGTCAATGGCGCCACATCAGTTCCTGGTCTCTGCTGCTCTTCACTTTGATTTTCCTTTCCATCTCTCTTCTGTTGCGTCATCATCTTGCTGCATGATTCACTTGTCTGGGCACTGGCTCACCACATGGGCACTAGCTCACCACATGGGCACTCATGTGGGCACTTGGCTCACCATGAGGGCACTCACATGGGCACTTGGCTCACCTCATGGGCACTGGTTTACAGGGCAGGAATTCTTTCTCTTTTTCTTTTTTACCAGGAGGTCCCAGGGATCAAATCTGGGTCCTCCCATATGGTAGGTAGAGACCTTATCACTTGAGCCACATCTACTTCTCCTGGGTTACTTTTAACGCAAATAGTTTTACCACTTAGTAGTAGCCTGTATTAAAAATTAATGCCAAAATAAATTCTCTAGCAGTTATATTTTATTCAAAATTCTATGTAGATCTCATAAGTGGTTCATATAATTCATATAAAAATATTCTTCTCATTGGCTGGTGTAAAAATATAGTAGAAACAGACATAGAAAAGAATCTTTGCTGTAGTAGTTTATATTGAAAACTTTAGGAGGAAAAATATCAATTTATGATTATCCTTGCACATTAAAACATCATGTAACTCACTGTTCAGTCATGAACATCCTAAACATCAAACAGACTGAAAGGTATAATTAGAATTAAATACAGAATCAGATAATTGCTAATTTGGAAAAAAACAATTTAGGAAATGATTCAGAAACTCTGAAATGTAAATAATTTTAAAAGATGAGCTGATGATCTACAATGTCTTTGCATTTTCAGACAATTCCATAATTTAAACTGCATACTAAGCTGATATTCATTTTTTCAAACAACTAGCTTCTTCTAAGAGTTTCTTCTTCTGATTAAAAATTCACATAAAATTATGTATATATTTTGATGCATAAATGGCAGTGTTTAGTAAGAAGAGACAAACATTCCACATCAACCCATCAATTCTGCTGCTGCAGTTTTGTGGGGGTACATGGAACACAGTTCGGATATCTCCTCAGGGTTTCTTGGCTTTGGCTAACTGGTATGCTGCTTGCCTCATGGGAGTCACCACTCCCTCCTTGTAGTGCAGAAGTTTGTCAATCGGGGATTCTAATCTAACTAGAAAAGTTATTATTATTATTTTGTGTACCAAAGGTATAATCTGAATATATAATTCTTTCAAATAGTCATTTTTAAAATTTTCTTTATTTTTTAAACTAATTTTTGGTTTATGGAAAATGGCAAACATTGGGGAGATTCTGTATTTTCTACCTGTTCATGCATAATACCATACAATAGCATTTTTACATTTATCCATAAAACAAATTTAAGCATCTGCTATGTATTTGGCATATTGTTTAAATACTAATGGTGAATAAGACCTATAGACACATGCTAATCCCCTGCCCTCATGGAGCTTATAGTCTAGTCCAGTGGTTAGCAAACTTTCTGAAAACACCCACATGATAAATATTTTTGGGCCTCGTGGGCATTTAGTTCTCTTTGTAGCTACTCTCCTCTGTCATTATACCTCAGAAGCAGCCAGTTAATATATAATATATAAATGAATGTGCACAGTTGATGCAACTTTATTTATAAAAACAGGTAGTGGGTTGCATTTGGCCTGCAGGCTGTAACTTGCTGACCCCTGATCTGAATGATGAATTGTTAAATAATAGTAAAGAAGCATTTTGGAATTGACAATGGAGATTTAAGAGACTCTACATTTTGTCATTAATATTGGGGTTGAGGTAGAGTAACAGACATCCTGGTTTGTCCTGGACAATTGCCCCAATATAGTAAAAACCTCATTCTATGAAGTTTTCCAGTTCAGATGTAATACTGTATGTAACCTTAGGCCTATGAGCTAAAACAATGATGTCTCAATAGGAAAGGAACCAGATTTCATTTAATGCAATGCTATGGCAGGAAGATATAAATGACATGAAAGCCTTTTTGTTGGAGGAGGGTTTCCAGACAATATACTAGAAAAGAGTTGGGAAAAAAGAGTTGGAATTCTTGTTTAATAGTTGGATTACAAAGGAAGAAACCAGTGGGAAGACAGGGAAACCAAAGGAATAAGAGGCCAGGAGAGGAATTAGAGATATTTTCACAGCTTCCTTTGATTAATATTATAAACAGAACATTACTGATTACTTGTTATGTCTCTTTAAAGCACGCTCGCCTAAATACTTAGTCTATTCCTACAAGAAAAAAGTAAATGTGTACCTCAGCCAAAAGTTCACGGAGGAAATAATAATCTAATGAAACAGTCTATTCTCAGAATATTTACATTCCTATTTACCAAATGTACTTGGTTTGAAGAAAGCTGCTGGAGTTTCTATAAACATGCAAATTTGGAATGTTTATCCCAAGTGGATATTTAAAGCTACACCCATTATATGTGTTTCCTGTTGATTTTTTAAAAAAGATTTATTTATTTATTTATTTTTCTCCCCTCCCCCCAACCTGGTTGTCTGTTTTCTGTGTCTATTTGCTGCGTCTGTCTTCTTTGTCTGCTTCTGTTGTTGTCAGCGGCAGGGGAATCTGTGTCTCTTTTTGTTGCATCATCTTGTTGTGTCAGCTCTCCCTGTGGGCGGCGCCATTCCTGGGCAGGCTGCACTTTCTTTTGCGCTGGGTGGCTCTCCTTACGGGGCGCACTCCTTGCATGTGGGGCTCCCCTACACGGGGGACACCCCTGTGTGGCAGGGCACTCCTTGCATGCATCAGCACTGTGCATGGGCCACTCCACACGGGTCAAGGAGGCCCAGGGTTTGAACCGCGGACCTCCCATGTGGTAGGCGGACGCCCTAACCACTGGGCCGAGTCTGCCGCCTCCTGTTGATTTTAAGACCAATATTTTCTCTCTACCTGCTGTCCCCTTTCTGCCAAGCAGTATCAAATACCATATCTTTTGTAAAATTTTCCTCTTCCATTCTCAGTGGGATTAGTCTCTAACTTCTGTGCTCCTTTATGACACTACATTCACTCTTATGCTTGGAGGTGGACTTGCTGTGAAGAGGTGATGCTTAAGTTTCAGGATGAACTCCTTCTAAGCCGTGGGAATACCCTAGCTACACATTAAAATGGTCTTATGTTTTCTGTGAGATTGGCAAATGTAGGATATTTATAAACTGCCTTTGGATTAGCTCACATCCCTTTCTATTCCACCTTCTCTTACTTCTCACTTTCATACTATCCACAGTGTTGGGGAGGTTGCAAGTGTTTTTGAGATCTGATTAAGGGAATGCCTTGAGTTTGGGATTAGTGGGCTGTATTTTATGTGCTTGGCAGTCACTTCCAAGTGCAGTTGTGCTGTTGCTAGCATAGGAGTCCCATGTAGGGATGGCTTCAAGGATTCCTACTGGTCCCTGTGCTATTTTACCCAGTCCTGTGAAATATCCTGAAGATGCAGGATCAGAAGTTATAGGTGATACGTAGATGCCTTCTGGGCAGGTCTGTGCACATGGAGGAGCAAGAAGGATCACAATACACAGAACCAGAAGCTAGTCTGAGGAAAATGCTTCCACTTATCTGACATTCTGACATATAAACTGGTAACCTCAAGATTTGACTTTCATCAATGCCCAGTGGGAAAAAATTCTACTTTGTTATAAATATATTTAATAATGAGGAATATACAATATATAAACATACACTACAATGGGGAGAACACTAAATAGAATGGGTCTGAGTTCCTATGCTTTATTATTTAACTCCACAGCAGCCCTATAAACAGCAAACACATATGTAACAGAACATACTATATGAGCTTGGTAGAGCTTTCTTTAAATTTGAAAATATTTCCAAAAATTGCACTTGCAAGTTGTGAAGTTGAAAGAAAGAAATTTCCTAAACTACCAATGAAAAAACATTTTCAGAGGATTGTGAGAATGGTGGAGTAGGGAGCTCCAGGACACATTCCTTCCACCAGAACAACTATTGAAAAGGCAAGAGGTGTTTAAAATGACTATTTTGAAATTCCAGAGGCCAGAAGAACATTGTACAGTATCCAGGGAAGAGTGGGAGGAAAAGGTTGATAATTTAGGGTAAAGAACAGAAAATTGCTCTCTCCACATGGCAGCTACTGGCACACAGCCCCCACTTTTACAGCAGGCCATAATGGGTCGAATCCCTGGCTAGCTCACTGGTGACAGAAAGGAATGTGAAAATCCTCTTCCCAAGAGCAAGGGTAAACATAACCTATCACTGATCATGCTTTTGATTAATGACTTTGGATCACTGAGGGCCCAGCTCTAAGGCAGTCATTGTTCTCACACTCAACCTTCCCCAGAAACAAGCAGTGGGAACCATTGTTTCAACCCACCCCTGACAAAGGCCACAGCAGAAGAGACTTAAAGATGCTGTGCTTCCCTGGGGATGCAGGGTAAAGTGGGTTGATGGGCTGCATTTCCTGGACAGGTCAAATTCAGTTTTGAGGAACTGTGGGAGGGGGCTTTTCACTTGACAACCTTTCTGATACCCTCCCCAGAGCACTTTGGAGATAATCTGCACCCCCTTTGTAGGTCTCTGGCTCTGTTTTGGCTGGGAAAGTCATCACTGGCATGTCCCTCCTCCCAGAATTTGACCACCAGGCAAAAGAAGCTTGAGACAATAAAAGGAGTGTAAGAAATTATGGAGTCAGATAGTCTACAGCAAAGGCTTGCCAACTTCAAACACCCAGGTGAGGGAGGCCTGTCTCCTCAGAAACAGACAGGACAACCAAACTCCTGTAAACAGAGGAACTCCAATACAACGAATATACAAAAGCCCAGGACAAGACACATGCCAAGAAAGACAGGGAAAACCCTGAATACTATATTTTCCCAGGGCAGACCTTCCTGATATGATGGCTGAAGCTCAAGAAAATCTCTATCTTATCACCAGCTTGTTATAAAACTCAAGAAAAAGACATGTCCAGTAATAAATCTCAGAGTTAACATTTTAAGGTAATAATAAAAAATACAGTGTGCAGCAAAAGCGTACAGGACAAAGTAACAGGCAATGATGACCTATCCAAAGGAAGAAGAAAAAGTGCAGAAAACACCAACAAAGACCAGAATTTGGAATACTGAAAAAGCCTTTTGAAAATGGTCTTAAACATGCTCAAGGAGATGAAGGAAAATACAGAAAAAGAACTAAAAGATATCAGGAAAATAATGAATGAAAAATATGAGAATCTTGGTAAAGATACAGACATTTTAAAAAAGAAACAAACAGAACTACTGGAGTTGACAGGCACAATAACAGAAATGAAACATGCCCAGGAGGATTTCAAGAACATATTGGAGTTGGCAGAAGAAAGAATCAGCAAACTCAAAGACAAGTCACTTGAAATGAGTC
Organism: Dasypus novemcinctus; assembly: GCF_030445035.2. Classification (NCBI taxonomy): domain Eukaryota; kingdom Metazoa; phylum Chordata; class Mammalia; order Cingulata; family Dasypodidae; genus Dasypus; species Dasypus novemcinctus. Next base: position 74,039,074 of record NC_080677.1, read on the forward strand.
AGGCTAAGGAGTAGAAAGAAAAAAGAATTATAAAAAGTGAAAATACTGCACTTCTGGGACACAGTCAAGCATACTAGTATACACATTATGAATACTAATAAAAGAGAAAGGGGAAGAAGGAATATTCAAAGAAATAATGATAACTTTCCAAACATAGCAAAAGACATGAATGTGCATATCCAAGAAGCCCAGAGAACACCAAACAGGATAAATATGAAGAAAAATTGACCCTGTCATATACTGATCATACTATTGAATGCAAAGGACAAGTAGAGAGTTCTGAGAGCTGCAAGAAAAAAGCAATATGCTACATACAAGGGTGTTGAGACAAGATTGAGTGAAATTTCTCATCAGAAACCATGAAGGCAAGAAGACAGTGGGTTGAAATGCTGAAAGTGCTGGAAAAAACAACTTTCTTTCAAAAATGAGGGAGAGATTAAGATATTCCTTGATAAACAAAGCTGAAGGAGTTCATCAATGCTAGATCTGCCCTACAAACAATGCTAAAGAAAGTCCTTGAGACTGAAAGGAAAGGACACTAGAAAGTGGTTCAAAGCAACATAAAGAAATAAAGACCTGCAGTAAAGGTAAACATTTGTGTGGATTATAAATGCCAGTATACTATTGTGTGGTATTTTTGGTATGTAATTCCTCCTTTCCTAAAGGTGTTAAAATGCAAATGCATAAAACATAATGATAAATATATAGTTTCTGACATACAATGTACAAAGATATAAGTGATAATAAGCATAATTTTTAAAAAGGTGGATGGACAGAGAGTTATAAGAAAAGTATATGTGTATGCTATTGAAGTTAAGTTGATATCAAAACAAATAGGATTGTTATGTATTTAGGATGTTAAATTTTAACCCCATGGTAACTGCAAGGAAAATTGAAGAAGAAAATATCCAGATAGAAAATAGAAGGCACTCATTGTGGTATAATACACACACAAAAAAATCAAATAAATATAAAAGTAGGCATTAATGGAAGAATTTAGGTGAAAAAGGTTATAAGAAAACAAAAAAGCTAAACAGAAAAATGGCAGAAGAAAGTACTGCATTATCTTTAGTGACTTTAAATGCAAATAGATTAAACTCAATCAAAAGGCAGAGATTGGCAGAATGGATTACAAAAAACAAAAAACAAAAACAAGTAAGTTGAAAATGAAAGGATGTAAAAAAATATGCAATGTAAATAATAACCAAAAGAAGACTGGGGTAGCCCTACAAATAACAGATGAAATAGACTTTAAGTAAAAAAAACAGTTTTGAGGAACAAATATGGTCATTATAGATGGATAAAAGGGACAGTTCAAAAAGAAGTATAGAACATCTAGTCAGGAGATCAATAAGAAGTACAGGACTTGAATAAAACACTAAACCAACTATACCTAACAGACATATATAGAACAGTTTGCATAATGAAATTATTCTTCTCAAGTGCACATGGATCATTCTTTAGGATAGAACAAATATTAGGTCACAAAACGCATCTCAATAAATTAAAAATATTGAAATCATACAATGTATACTCTCCAATCATAAAGAAAGGAAGCAAGAAATCAATAACAGAGGGAGAAATGGAAAATTAAAATATATGTGGAAATTAAGCATCATATAATTAAACAACCAATGAGTTAAAGAGGAAATCAGAAGTAAAATTAGGAAATATCTTGAGATGAATGAAAATGAAAATACGAGTTATCAAAACTTATGGGATGCAGAAAAGGCAGTACTGAGAGGGAAATTTGTAGCTCTAAATGCTTACATTAAAAAAGAGAATGACTTCAAATCAGAGTTCTAACCTCTACACGGGAAGAACTAGAAAAAGAAGAGCAAACTACACAAAGCAAGCAGAAGGAAGGAAACAACAAAGATTAGAATGGAAATAAATTAAATAGAAAAAAATAGATCAACAAAACCAAACGTTGTTTCTTTTAAAAGATCAATAAAATTGACAAATGTTTACATAGACTGACAAAGAAAAAAAGAGAAAAGATACAAGTAATGAAAATCAGAAATAAAAAGGGAGACTTTACTACCATCCCCACTGAAATAAAAAGGAGTATAAGAAGATATTATAAACAACTGTATGCCAATAAATTAGATAACCTAGATGAAATGGAAAATTTGTAGGAACAAGAAAACTACCTATATGGACTCAAGAAGAAGTAGAAGATCTCAGTAAAACAATTACTAGTAAAGATTGGATCAGTAATCAAAAACCTTCCAACAAAGAAGACCCCAAGACCAGATGGCTTCAGAGGATAATTCTACCAAATATTCCTAAAAGACAACTCCAATCTGCTCAATCTCTTCCAAAAAAATTGAAGAGGATGGAACACCCCCTAACTCATTCTACAAGGCCAACATCGAACCCATACCAAAGCCAGATAAAGATACCACAAGAAAATCAAACTACAGACCAATATCTCTTATGAATATAGATGTAAAAATCCTCAACAAAATACTAGTAAACTGAATCCAACAGCATATTAAAAGAATTACATACCATGATCGAGTGGGATTTATCACTGCTATGCAAGGGTGGTATAACATAAGAAAATCAATTAATGTAATAAGCCACATTAACAGAATGAAGGAAAAAAAAATACACGATCACTTCAATTGATTCAGAAAAGGCATTTGACAAAATCCAGTGCCACTTCTTGGTAAAAACACTTAGAACATTAATAATACAAGGAAACTTCCTCAACATGATAAGGGGCATATCTGAAAAACCCACAGCTCACATCCTTGATGTGTAAAAGCCTGAAAATTTTCCCTCAAAGATCAGGAGCAAGACAAGGATGTCCACTGTCACCACTGTTATTCAACAAATCTGGAAGTTATTGCCAAAGCAATTAAGGAAGAAAAAGAAATAAAATGCATCCAAATTGGAAAGGAAGAAGTGATAACTTCTCAATTTACATGTGACATGATCCTATGTCTTAATTTCCTAAAGGTTGCCAGAGCAATATCGTAGAATTGGGTTGGATTTTATAAAGGGAATTTATTAGGTTCATTTACATTCTGAAGTCATGAAAGTATCTAAATCAAGGCATCATCAAGAGATGCTGTCTCACCAAGTTGCAGCTGTTGGTGAACCAGCACCTGGCAGCTGCATCTAAAAAGTCATTCTCTCTGAGCTCAGTTACAGGTGATCAGGCATATGGCAAGGTATAATGATATCTCTGCTAGTCTCTTCTGGCTTCTCTATGACTTTTTTCTCTGTGTCTCTGAGTCTTATGTTTTTAGTTCTCCATTTATAAAGGACTCCAGCAAGAGGACTGAGACCCACCCTGGGTCATGCCTCACTGAAGCAATCCAATCAAGGGCCCCCAACCAAATACAATCCAATCAAAGGGTCACCCTCCCCAGGAATGTACCAATTTAAGAACATCATTTTCTGAGGCCCACATTAAAGACTCAAACCAACACATTCTATATACAGAACATCCTGAAAAATCTACAACAAATCTCCTAAAGCTAATAAATGAATTCAGCAAAGTGGCAGGGTAGGATCAACACACCAAAATCAATAGTGTTTATATACACACACAATGAATGATCAGTAGAAGGAAGTAAGGAAAAAAAAAAAAAACTCTGTTCACAACAGCAACTAAAAGAATAGAGTATCTAGGAATAAATCTAACTGTGGATGTAAAGGACTTGTACACAGAAAACTGCAAAACATTGCTAAAAGATATCAAAGAAGACCTAAATAAATGGAAGGACAGTCCATGTTCATGGATTGGAAGTCTAAATATCCTAAATATCATGAGGATGTCAATCTGACCTGTGGAAGTTTGAGATTATTTTATAATTCCCAAAAGAAAAATATTATGTTTCTAAACTGATCTATTACTCTGAGTGTGATATCCTTTGTAGCAGTTTAATGTAGTTATGAATTTCAAAAATAGATATTGGATTATGTTTGTAATCTGGTCTATTACTGGGCATGATTGAGTTATGGTTAGGGCTTTGACTGGGCCATGTCATTAGGGCATTGAGTTCCCACCCCTTGGTAAAAGGCATGGTAAAGGACAGAGTTGGAGGGCTTTTGATTTTGGAGTTTGATGCTGAAGCCTTATGCTGGAGCCCTGAGAAGTAAGCTCACAGAGGAAAGAGAATTCAGTCCCAGGAAAAGTGGAACCTGACCCCAGGAAGAAGCAAGCCCTGGGAAGGAAGGAACCTTGAACGCAGAGAGAAGCAAGACCCTGGAAAGGAGGAACCCAAGATGCCTGAACCCTCACAGCCATTGATGGCTATCTTGCTCCAACATGTGAAAATAGACTTTGGTGAGGGAAGTAACTTATGCCTTATGGCCTGGTATCTGTGAGCACCTACCCCAAATAAATACTCTTTATAAAAGCCACCAATTTCTGGTATTTTGAATCAGTACCCCTTTGGCTGACTAATACATCCTTTGATTGCATTAAACTCATTTGAGGGGACCTTCATTAGATTACTTGATAAGACTGACTTACGGCTTTTGATTGGACCATGTCTGTAAGGTGTGACTTAAATTGAGTATGGACCCCCTTGCTGGGTCTGATAGAAACAGAGACACAGAGACACAGAGGAAAAGGAGTCACCATATTTGATTCTGCCACATAAGAGAGAGGATTAGAGGATTGCTTAAACATGAAGCCAGAAGAGGCTGGGCCCATGGAGCAGCTCAAGAGGAGACAAGCACTGTATATCCCTGAGAGCTTACAGCTGAACTTGGGAAGAAAGTAGAACATCTGAGACCAATATTGGAGGCCCAGAAAGAGAAAGCCCCATGCCCCCCTTTGCCTTCAGCTGAGCTCAAACCTTGGCAGAGATCCATGGCCATATTGCTTCAACATGTGGCAGCTGGCATTGGTGAGAAACCATTTCTGATGGTTCCTTGGTTTGGGCTTTTCATGGCCTTGAATCTGTTAGCTTTTACCCCAAATAAATCCTCTTTACAAAAGCCAACTCATTTTTGTTACTTTGCATTAGTATGCCTTTGGCAAACTAAAACACTACTGAAAGGAATTTACAGATTCAGTGCAATCCCAATCAAAATTGCCCAAACCTTTTCAAAGATGGAAAAACCAATCATCAATTTTATTTGGAAGCATTAGGGGTCTGAATATTAAAGACATGTTGAAAAAGAGAAATGAAGTGGGGGAACTCACACTTCCTGATCTTAAAATTTATTACAAATCCACAGTAGTCAAAACAACATGGTACTGGCAAAAGGACAGGCATATACACCAACTGAAATTAATTGAGATCTCAGAAATCAACCTTCATATTTATGGTCAACTGATTTTTTAAAAAGGGGCAAAGCCCACTCAATCAGGAAAGAATAGTTTCTTCAACACATGGTGCTGGGACAACTGGATCTGTATTTGTGAAATATATATATTTCATTTTTGGAGAGGTTTTAGATCAAAGAAGGGTCACAACTGTGTCTGGGAAGGGTCATTGGTGTGGGGTGTCAGTGATGTGGGATGTATGGGAGGAGATTCACCTGGAGTATGCTCTAAGGCATACGAATATGTTCATTGGACATTATCAAGGTGTGTGGAGATTCACACAATAACCAAAAGAATATTGAATTCTCATCCTGGGGAGCTCTGCCACATTGTCTAATGGTAAATCAAGAATCCCCCTAAAACAGGAGCAGTGAAAAGTGAAGGAGGATGGACCACTAATGGACCTTTGATACTGATAACAGTACTTTTGAAAATTTACTTTTGAAATTGAAAATAGCCTAGTATTGTATGTTGCCTAAGAGTTACCTCCTGAGAGCTTCCTTGTTGCTCAAATGTGACCTCTGTCTAAACCAAACTCAGCATATAAATGCATTATCTTTCCCCCAACATGGGACATGATTCCTGGGGATGAACCTCCCTGGAACAGAGGGATTATTACCAAGCACCAACTAGCAATACAACTGGAAAAAATCCTTGACCAAAGGGGAAAAGGGTAAAGACAAATGAGTTTATGTGGCTAAAAGTCTTCAAAATGAATTGGGAGCTCATACCAGATATTAAGCTTGTGTATATCTCAGCAGGATCTTATTGACTGCCAAAGTAAATATTGCCTCAAATAGCAGGGCTCCTGAGGGTTCTTGATACATCCAGGGCCAACAGATCAGGAAATTTGGCTCCCTGCCAGTGGGCCCTACTTTGGAATTTATGCTCCCCAGTGTGACAGGGGACTCAATTGTGGTTTCCCTACACAAGGTTTTTCTGTCCCTTCTATTTGAACACATAGTTAGTACTATACTTGGTATGTGTACATCCAAGAGACTTAAACCATTGGGCTGTGCGTGTGCCAGTTGGGCCCTGAATCTCAGCAGAGTTATAACACCTACTCTCCGGTTCATTGGACTTAACCAGGGCAACTGGAAAGGAGACGATGATGGACAACACCCATAAGAAAGACAGTCCCATCCATCTGCCCCATGGGATCTAAACCCCCTCTCAATTAGAAGCAGAGTAGGCATCACCATCCCAGAATCCTCAGGATTGGGTAATGAATGATGGATTCAAGTAGACTAACTGTTATTCTACTATAGACATTGTTATTCTATCTATGAAAGGCAGCGGCTACTGGAGGTTCTGAGGGAAGGAAGAGGAAAAAACAGGTGTATATGGGGGCATTTTTGGAACTTGGGAATTGTCCTGAATGACACTGCAATGGCAGAATCAGGTCATTATGTATCTTTTCATAACTTACAAAATTGTGCAGGAGAGAGTATAAATTACATTTTAAACTATAATCTACACTTGGTGGCATGGTTCCAATATGTGTTCACAATTGTAACAAATGTACCACACTAATGAAGGATATTGGTAATGTGGGAAAACATGGGAGGGATAGGGAGCGGGGCACATGGGAATCACCTATATTTTTTATGTAACAATTATGTAATCTAACGTACATGTAAAATTTTTAAAAATGTATTAATTAAAAAATATGAGGCAGACTTCTATCTCACATCTTATGCAGAAATCACTGCAAAATGGATTAAAGACTTACATATAAGAGTCATAACTATCAAAATTCTAGAAGAAAACATAGGAAGCATCTTCAGGACCTTGTGTTGGGCAATGGTTTCTTAGACTTTACACTCATAGCACAAGCAACAAACAAACAAAAAAATAAATGAGAGCTCATCAAAATTAAAACCTTTATGTCTCAAAGGAGTTTAGTGTGAATGTAAAATGACAATGTGCGCAATGAGAGAAAATATTTAGAAACCACATATCCAAATAAGGTTTAATGTTCAGAACATATTTTATTTAATTTAATTTTTTTTTGTATAAATTTTTTTTAATTGACTTTGTAATAATATTACATTAAAAATATATATGTGAGGTCCCATTCAACCCCACTCCCCCACCCCCCCCTCTCCCCCTCCCAACAACACTCGTTCCCATCATCATGACACATCCATTGGATTTGGTAAGTACATCTTTGGGCACCTCTGCACCTCATAGACAATGGTTCACATCATGGCCCATACTCTCCTCCATTCCATCCAGTGGGCCCTGTGAGGATTTACAATGTCTGGTGATTACCTCTGAAGCACCATCCAGGGCAGCTCCATGTCCCAAAGACACCTCCACCTCTCATCTCTTCCTGCCTTTCCCCATACCCATCAGCCACCATGTCCACTTTTCCCAATCCAATGCCACCTCTTCTATGTGGACATTGGATTGGTTGTGTCCATTGCACCTCTATGTCAAGAGGAGGCTCAGATTCCACATGGATGCTGGATGCAATCCTCCCATTTTCAGTTGTAATCACTCTAGGCTCCATGGTGTGGTGGTTGTCCTTCAACTCCATCTTAGCTGAGTGTGGTAAGTCCAATAGATCAGATTGTAGGTGCTGGAGTCTGTTGAGGCTCAGGACCTGGCTATCACATTGTCAGTCCAGAGATTCAAATCCCCTAAATATATCTTAAACCCCAACATTAACTGCAGCTCCAGCACATTAGCATGAAAGTCTTATGAAGGGAGATCCCATCTGAGTCCAGATTCATCACACATAAACACCATTTCCAAAGAGGGGCCATCTGCCCTGGTAGTTAACCCTATCGGCCATGACCATAACTCCCATGGGTCTCTTTAGCCCTCAGAGGAACCAATATCTGGGGGTTGTATCTGCTTTATCTGTCTCTCTGACTCTTCTCAGTTGTGCATGAGGGCAATCCTTCTGCCAGCCTCCAGACTCTTTTTTAGAAACTCGTAGCCATATAAACTCATTTCTCCTTTCCATTTCCCCCTTACTTTAGGTCAAACAGCATTTTAAAGTCATGGTATTTTATGTAGACATGGATATTCTGCTGATCCGCATTGAACCTTCCGTATAAGGTCATTTTCCAGTTGAATCATCAGTTGGTAGTTGATAGTGGTCCCTCGTTGCCAGGGAGGCTCATCCCCGGGTGTCATGTCCCACGCTGGGGGGAAGGCATTGCATTTACATGCTGAGTTTGGCTTCGAGACTGGCCACATTTGAGTAACATGAAGGCTGACAGGAGGAAATTCCCAGGCACAATGTTGCTCTAGGCCTTGTTCTTATTTTAGGTTTATCAGCTCACAAGCATAGTCATTAGTATCAGGGGCTCACTGTTGAACCCTCACTCCCTCCCGGTCCCCGCCACTGTACCTGGGAGACTGTCGCTGCTCCCCTAGGGACCACGACAGAGCACCACTGGCCAGGAACCCAGTACCCCCCCTACTGTGGTTTTTAATTGTTGCCACTATGAGTATATCCAAACATTACCATGCACCCTGGACATATGTTCTGTACAGCTCCCTGTCAGCCATATATCACCTGTCATTGGTATCCCATACCAGTATCCCTCCATTGCCATTGTTGAAACACTCTGTGATCCAGAACTCCCCGAAATTTGAAGCCCAATATAATGTCATGGTCCCTTACTAGGGAATGGCATATAGCGATGGGTTTAAAGGATAGATAAAGAACTTGGATAAAGTTAGATAAAGAACTTAGATAAAGAATGTTGACTTGAAAAAATTCCACATCCTATCTTTTTCTTTTTCTTTTTTTTTTTTTTTCGCCCCCCCTAATTATTCAGCTTTTCTTCACAGGAGTCCTAGACCACAGCAATGTATATATATAATATACAGCACTCCCACACATCCACCAGAAAACCTTTTCCCTTCCACAGTGATACTCTTACGCCCTATTCATATCATATTTACTTAAAGTGATGTACAGAGTCTGAGACATTAGCTTTCTAACAAGGTGACATCTGCGCTTACATTATGGTGCATACTTTAGGATACACAGATCTTTACATTTTTAGTTATCCTATGTTTTACATTATGGTTTACATTATCAGTCTGTCATCTCCTATATGTTATGGTGTAATATTACATGTTTTATAACCATCCTTGTGTACTCTCAAGAAACTCCTCTCTTACCCCCTATTTACTTTGGTTCCACACATTTAACGTCCATTTTCCCTTCCACCTTGGTGCCCACAGTGACAGCCAACCTCCGTTTCCTGAGGAGCCACTTCCAGAGATAGATGGAATAGTGTTCAGGGCCTAACTTGCTCAACTGCCCCAATGCCCTGGGAGCCACCCTTTCTCTCGAAGGATACCGTTCCCTCTATTTGATGGCATTAGTCCTCCCCAGGATGTGGGTCCACCCCCACTCTCACTACTTGGGTTTCTACCCCATGGTGTCACCCACTCTGGTAGAATGAGCATTTAGACATTCCCCAGGAGCCCGTCCTACATCAGACCCTCCCCTCCGAGCATTCTAAACAGGTAACCCTCTTTATTATATTTTGATATGATTTTCTCGGCATTTTACTCTCCACCAACACCTGACCCTCTCCTGTGTTCGTGTGCTACCCCTCCCTCCCCCCACTTTTGGGCAACACAGAACATATTTTAAAATCCTTAAACTTAACAACAAAAAGACAAAGAGCCCACTTTTAAAAACAGGCAAAAAGACTTGAATAAATATCTGTAGCAGTTTTTTATTATTTATGAATTCAAAAAATAGATATTGGATTATGTTTGTCAACTGGTCTGTTTCTCTGGACATATTAGAGTGGATTGTATTGGATTCAGAGGTTTCACTTTTACTTGATTAAATAATGATTAAGAATTTGATTCAGCCACATCAGTAAGATGTTGAGTTCCCACCCCCTTGGTGGGAGCAGACTCAAGAGAAAACGGTATGGCCAAGGAGAAAGTTGGAGTCTGATGTGGAGCCTGGGGAAGTAAAGATACGGAAAGGAGGACAAAAGGGAGTTTTGATCCTGAAGCCCAGGAAGTAAACACACAGAGAAGCAGATATGTGAGGAAAGAGAGAAGGTTCCATTAGACATGATAGAGGCCGGGAAAAGAAAGACAAGCCATTTGCCTGACAGTTTACAGCTGGCCTTGTGGAGAGAGCAGAGCAGCTGAGCCCAGAGAGAAACAGAGCCCTGGGAGAGAGACAATAATTTACCCAGCCTAGTTGATATTGGATGAAGCTGAGACCATGGAGCCTTGGGAGGAGGAGGAAGACTGAGCCCTCTCACAGATCCCTGCCCTCTTGCTCCAACATGTGGCAACAGACTTTGGTGACAGAAGTAACTTATGCTTTATGGCCTGGTAACTGTAAGCATCTACCCCAAATAAATATCCTTTATAAAAGCCAACAGATTTCTGGTACTTTACATCAGCCCCCCTTTGGCTGACTAATACAGTATCTCTCACAGAAGATATACACATGGCCAGACAGCATAAACTATGCTTAACAGTATTACCCTCAGTGAAATGTATATCAAAACTACAGTGAGATACCATTTGGATAATATCCAAATTTGAAAGTAATTTATTATTTGTACTCTTGTACTCCATTTCTTTAAGAGTGTCTCCAAATTGGCTAAACTTTTACCTCCATAAAACCTGGGTCTGCCAGTGAAGTGGTTTTCAGCGTATGGACCCAGCATAAGAACCTGACAGAAATGTCAGTTCCAGGGTGCTCCCTATACTTACGAATCAGAAATTCTGGGAGTGGCATACTGCAAGCCCTTCAGGTGATTCTGATGCACACTAAAGTTATGAACAGGTACAAATTAGTTCTGGGTAGTGAGAGTTTAACTCAGGAATTATAAAAACAGATTAAATAGAAATATATATTTATATTAATATTAGCAAATAAAAAATTTCGTTAATAATCACTTTTTAAACCCCATAAACATATTTTATTTAATTGTATTTTCAAGCTAAAAGTGTAAAAGTTGCATTATTCCTCCTAGATTAAAAAATGAACAAAAATATTACTATATTTGAAATCAAAACAAAATTCCCCTCCTTTCCTCCTTTCCCCTTTCCCTCTTTCCCTCCCTCTCTCTCTCCCTCCCTCTCTTTCTTCCATTTCTTGATGTCTTATTTACCTATTTCCAGGTAAGTCTGGTATTTGAAAACTGTACTTTTTTTTAAGGGTCAAATCATGTCATGCCATCTTAGACTATATGAAAGAATATTTTTTTAAATGCCACTTTTTTCCTGATTGGTGGTTTGTATCTGGATTTGTATTTTTTCTTTCTACATTTACATGCCCAGAGCTAGCTGACACACTTCTGATAAGATGCCTCTGTTTATGGCCACTGGGGTTAAAGTCTGTGTGGTTAAGGTAGACTTTTAAAGTCAGGGGATCATACGTTATAACCAAGTCAGGGCCAGGGCTGGACAGTAGACACTAGTCAAGGGAACAGTAAACACTTTAGGAGTACATGATAACTGGAAATTATATTGGTCAAGCAAATTCAGGTCACTAGGCACAGCTTCCGAGATCAAGGCTGAGTCCTATAACATTTAGCCTTGACTATGAAACCTTTGATCAGACTTTTCACATGGTCATTAGGGAACAAAAAGTCAGTCACCAGAAGCTAGGAGACATGGAACAGAGAAGAACCTTGTCTCAGTGTTGCAGTAACTCTTAGATTATAATGTTTACATTCCTTAGATACGGAGGTAAAACACAATAGGGTGGAAATTTATTTAATCTGGCTATAATGGAAAGTACATTAACAAAAAGAAAGTATTGTGGTAGACACTGTAAACCATCTGGATTTCCCTTCAAAGAACTTGTTCAACTGTGGGGAGTGCAACAGTAGACAGCCGCCAGCTCTCTGCCCTGCAAGGTCTGCCTTAGAGGCAGGGAGCCTGCCTGCCAGCATCAAGTGCCTGGGCAAGGAGGACGAATGTGCAAAAGCAGAGGAAACTTGGGCCTGCTCTGCCATCCCACTTGTTCGTAAGCCCAATTCTGCTTCCCATTTCTCCTTTCAGTTATTGATCGCTAATAAGTATCTTATACCCAAAATTCTGCCACAGCATCTGCTTCTGTATAATATAAGCTATGACAATAATCTTATTTTGGAATGAACAGTTAAAGGAAAATTTTGAGAAAAAGATAAAAGAGTACCTCTCATACAGGTATAAAAACAAACACATAATTAAGAAGTTATTTTACTCATAACATAAAGAACACAAGCAGATGTTACAATAGATGCAAAGGAAAAGTCAAAACAACACAATTTAATAAGGAGTAGAGGAGTTTTAAGAGGAATTGCAAATAGACAAACTAGTTTTTCCACAGGTTGGAGAATGCCAATTATATCACTACCAGATAAGACTCATTTACATAGCTATCTGTTACTTAGAATTTACAAAGAGTTGCAAAATGGTTAAAAGAAAAAGAACAGGGCTAGAGTCTGATAACCGGAAAGGGTGTACTATAGAGGATACATAGTGTTCCAAAGAAACAACATTTTTTTCCTATAATTTGCAAACATGCTTTCCATCCTACCTCCCTTTTATTTTCAAAAGAATGAACAGGAATGAACGTTTATTCAGTAAATTCTGTTGAGATTTCAGCAGGCAGAAAGATAGGTAGGAAGGTAGGTGGGTAGATGGATGGATGGATAGACAGACAGACATATAAAAATGCTTTTTTAAACAAACTTTCAAATAGTTATGGATTAAATAGTAAAAAATAAAAAGAAAAACACATTTAAATAGGTATAAATAATACCCTATAATTAAAAATCAAACAATATTAAGTCAAATATTTGCTTTTTTATTCAAACACAAGCTTTCTACTATAGAAATATAACCCTAAACACCCATTTGAACAATTACATAGAAAATCATTGTGAACAAATTTAGTGCTTTTAAATATGTTCTGAATCATATATTGACTAAAATAGAAATATATGGAGTATAGATAGATACATTATTGACTGTAATGATATTATCAGGAAGGGGGCAATATAGGAAGGAGGTGCAGAAATTTCTGAAAATGAATCTGACTAGACATCTCTTCAGGTTCCAATTCATTTGGTCCTTGCAACAGTGCTACAGATTCACAAATGGGATCAGGTATCTGTCGAGACTTGCATTTTCAAGTTCAATTCTACAAGTTTAAATTCTGCCATAATTAAAAACTTTAGGAACAAAGTAAATTCTTCTGGAAATTTACGGATTCAAAATAAAATTTTATAAAGTGGAAAATAGTTCATCTTGCATATTTTATTATTTTGTAATGTTAATGCTTAAACTTTCCAATTTAAATGTTTGAAGTGTGACAATAGATTTTAAATGATTGATGTGAGTAATTTTAAATGATGTGTTTGATATTTTAAGGGTGCTATTTATTCCTCACAATCCAGTGATGTGTATGGGTGGTTATTTGTATAATTCTTTCACAATGAATGGAAGAATAGAGTCCTTTGTACTCAAAAGATATTTGGAAGCCTGGTCTAAAGATACAGAATTGCTCTAGGAAAACACTAAGAGAAAACAGACTGTATTGTTCTTCCTCAGAGAGCACAAAAGGCAATCAAACAAGTGAACTAGAATATGATAATTATTGAGAATGCTGATGGTGGTGTTAAGAAGATTCAGCCACAGAACATAAAATGCTTTTCTGGGAATGAATTCTCTGAAAAATCTATTGGGGTCGGGGAGTAGGTGGAGAGCAAACTCCTGACTCCTGCCTTGCACAAAACAATCCATTTTAGTAATCTACCAAATCATATTCCTTGATTTACCTTATAGAGCTTGGAAGGCACAATTGATTATTAGAGAGATATCAAGTAGATATGACAGAAAAAAAGAGAAAAGAAACAGCTAAAATGAAGATTAAAAAGGTGCTATTTGCTGTAGACTGCTAAAGTGTCAGGATTTGAAAAATCAGAAACCTATGCATTCAATTTAGTTACAAGACAGCATCCAACAATGAAGATGAATTAAACATCCAGAAAACAAATGCTTTTAATGTTAATTCCCTTACAGTTATCATTCCCTTTGAAACATCATGGATATTAGATGTAATTTTTTTATTCATGTTTTTATAAATTTCTCTCTGTTGTTTCTTACTGACACCCAACCCATGATGCAAATACTAAATTTTGAAACTTAGATAATACCATTATTACAGATTAATATACATATTTTTAATCAGTAACTTTAATGGTGAAGCAATCACATTAGAATACATACTGTATTTTTAGAGTGGGAGATGACTTGCTAGTGAAGGGCCCCTGCGTTAACTTAGATGATGATGCATTTTTGTTGACCAACTTAACCAACAAAAATTTCAAGCTGACTCTCTGCTGGGTTTGTAAATCACAAGTATTTAAAATTGTCCAGATTCCTTTTACTCTTCCAAGCCACCGATTTTCGACAGAACCGTGGTATTTCTGGTTTGTTTTAAAATACAGAAACTGCTACAACATAATCCTGCACTATAGATCAGTGGAATAATGGATTTTAGTTCTTATTTCAGGAATTTTTACCTGGTGGTATCTACACTTCCCATTTTTGCCAGTTACTTTGAATTCATATCCTATCTACAAGCTAATTCCACATGCTCTTTGATTTATGTTCTCTTATGTTTCCTTCATATTCGGGAAGAGCATATGCTTTTTTGTATCTGGTGCTGCATCACATACTAATAATAGAAAGTCTTTTAAGAAGGTTCTTCCTTTTAAAAAAAATTATCTTCAATCACCTTGCTTGTCTGTTGTAGAGTTCAAGAGAGGTTCAATTATTTGCGTATATAAAGGCCAGGACTCAGGAATAATTTTGGGAAGGAAAAAGTAATTTATTTACAGCCGGTTGGACTTGGGAGCTTTCTGTTCAAAACCTGAGCCCCGAACAAGAATTTTGAATTCTTTTTATACAGAGCAAGGGTCAAATCGTTCTTTGTTTCAGTGCTCAATAAGCTTGAATTAACATATATCTTCCACATCCTAGGTAAGCTTTAGTATGGACTATATACATTCCATGTGAGCTTTTAGCATGGCCTTCATACATACCATGTGAGCTTTTAACACATTTGGTTTGTATTTCTCCCTGAATATTTATTTATTTATTTTTTCCTTTTTTCTTCTTTTTTTTTAAAAATTTTATTTTATTTATTCATTTTTAAAAAATATTACATTCAAAAAATATGAGGTCCCCATTCACCCCCACTGCCCCCACCCCACCACTCCCCCCACAATAACACTCCCCCCATCATCATGACACATCCATTGCATCTGGTGAGTATATCTCTGGGCATCGCTGCACCCCATGGCCTGTGGTCCACACCATAGCCCACACTCTCCCACGTTCCATCCAGTGGGCCATGGGAGGACATACAATGTCCGGCAATTGTCCCCGCAGCACCACTCAGGACAACTCCAAGTCCCGAAAATGCCTCCACATCTCATCTCTTCCTCCCATTCCCTGCACCCAGCAGCCACCATGGCCACTTTTTCCACACCAATGCCACATTTTCTCGATTATTAACCACAATAGTTCATGAATAGAATATCATTAAGTTCACTCTAATCCTTACTGTATTCCTCCTTCCTGTGGACCTTGGCTTGGTTATGTCCATTCCACATCTATGTCAAGAGGGGGCTTAGATTCCACATGGATACTGGATGCAATCCTCCTGCTTTCAGTTGTAGGCACTCTAGGCTCCATGGTGTGGTGGTTGACCTTCTTCAACTCCATGTTAGCTGAGGGAGTAAGTCCAATAAATCAGAGTGTAGGAGCTGAAGTCTGTTGAGGCTCAAGGCCTGGTTATCATATTGTCAGTCCAGAGATTCAAATCCCCTAGATATATCTTAAACCCCAGCACCAACTACAATTCCAGTAAAGTAGCATGAAAGGCTTGTGAAAAGAGATCACATCTGAGTCCAGCTCCATCACGCAGAAACACCTCCCTGAATATTTAAAGTTTATAGAGTTTGCATTGCTAAACTGTTTTTGTTTTGTTTTGTGGGACTGGAGTTGTCATGGTAACCAAGGGCAGGGCTGCAGTTCTTACTGTCCCATATGCATAGTTCAGGACACATACAGTTCAGGTTATCTACGAAGAGATTGAACAGGCCCCCACCCATAGCCTACATCATTTCCCCCCTTTATGCCAGCTTAACTTGCTAAATTTTGGCATAATTATTATTGGAGTTATGAGGTGGGTGGCTGTTCGTTGTTTTGATTGATTATCCCACTTGTCAATTTCCCAGTGAGGGCCCAAAGACAAAATTCCTGGGTAACATCCCGGGTTTATCCTGTTTTCAGAAGAAGTTCTTGTCCAGGACAGTAGAATCCTGAGGGCAGGGCCCCCAGCAGTCATCCTGGGGCTTATTGGTGTTTACATGGATTTCTTGCCAAGCTCCAAATCCATCTATTAATTTTATTTTACCCTTAGAGAATTTACACCTTTAATCTTAAAGGGGTGGTGAAGGGAGATGATTTCTTTTCTGTAACTACTTCCTACTGCCATGGGTTGTAGTCTTTACCTAAAAAGGTGTAAAAACTTTATTTTATTTTAACTGAAGGAAGATGGATCTGGCATTCTGTATGAAGCTGGATGAAATTTTCATATGGTTAATAAGATGTTCATTCTGAAAGAAACAAACAATTAAAATTTAGGAATACCTGTTTTTTTTTTTTAATTAAGGGGACATTGGATTACAGAGGTAGACAAGGTTAGGTGCCTATAAAGATGGCACCCTTTTAAAAGGTTGGTGGAGAACAGTATATATATATACACTCACATATATATATTTAAGTTATTTATTTTCAGACAGAAATTGTAATAGATAACAGTATTAGGTACTTAGCTTTGTTCTGAAGATGCATTTCAGGCTTTTAATGATTGGGAGTCATGTGCTCTGTCAAGTGATTCTGTGAATTGGCACCTTTGGGCAGTTGGTTTCATTCAGGATTAGTGCACCAAGTTGGAAATTCTCTTAGGTTTTTTTTTAGCTGTGGGAGTGATCAGAACTACAGAATAAAGTGTTTTTACATTTTGGTTTTAATTGAATAATTTCTGGTAATTTTGACTATTCAAAAGGTGACCCAGCATTAGCAAGCAAGCCTTGTTTTGCTACACAGTAGAGTACAGTAGAGTAGCAGGGTGGCTGAGCCTGGCACCAATTAACCAGCTACCTGCAAGCCACTGGTGGCCCCATTGTTTTCAGCTAAGACCACCACCTTATTTTATAGACATGTTTATTAACTACTACTTAGAAAATGAAGTTACCAGGAATTTAACATGTCTAATGTAATTTTGTACCTGATCCAGAATAGAAAAGATAACATTATAATTATTAGGCATATATTTAGAACAGGATAAAACTATAGCACTTAATATTAATTAATGTATTACTTAATACATAAGGATTCTGAGTTACAATTAATAGTTTTAAGTTTCAGGTTTGTAATACTTTATATGTTATCTCTCCATGGGAGCAGGCCATAATGCCAATTGTGTTTGAATTTTACTTACAGTATTCTGGTAATCATGGCTCCACTTGGCATGTTCTTCACACAGTGAGCAAGTCACAGCATCATTAATCCTAGAGAGAGTTTTCAGTATTTTACTGGCCTGGTGCACAGTGCTTTCTGGCACTATAGAACAGTGCCAGTCTGTAGGCAATATCCATTGTACACTTGGTGGTACCGAGCCATCACTGGCTGCTGTAGGAGCTTAAAACTGCAACATAGTTCCCATCAACTTCAGGAGGACAACCAGAGGCATGATACCGCAAATATTTCTATTTGAGGGGTCAGTGACCAGCCTAGCCAATAACTCACAAGGAGAGGCAACCTGTAATGTATTCAAGGCCTGGTTTGAATGCACAAGAGAGTTTTACAATGTTAAAGTTTATCCCTTGTTTTTATATATTTTTAAATATTTTTAGTGCAACACATTATATATCAAATGACTTTATTTTTTACACTTTTACCATGAAGGTATTAGCAGGCATTTTACCTTAGTAGTAGAAGAAAAAAACTGTTTTTCATTGTTAAAATGAAAACAGAAGATTCCTAATGGAATCAAGGTAACTTTCCATTACCATTTACTTAAATATGCACCTTGCAATGACTTTCAGACAGGTTTTACTACCACGATTTTACTTTTTGCCATTAATACCAATTCATGTTTTAGTTAATAATGGTTTTTATAACTAGAATCATTTACATTTTTCAGTTCAGAAGATGTTTTCACAAACTTTTTACAATTGACCATAATTATAGACTGGCAGATTTACTCCAGATTGCAATTAGCAACCAATGGAATCTACCCCATGCATCTAAGAGAGAGAGGGAGCAGTTTTACACTTTTAACTTAATTTCATGAAACGCAAGTTTACAGTTTCCATTATTCTAAAGAGTCAACACATACAATGATAACTTATCAATCTGATATTTTATAAACCTAAAAGACAATACTTAAGCCAAACAAGTCGAAATTCTTATTGATTAAATAAAGAATGTTGTTTTCCTTTTTACAGGAGTGTAAAACCTTTTACTTTTGATAATTTTAAAACTGAATAATTTCAAAAGCATACCAACTTTTAGGCTCTAGAATATAAAGCAATTATTTAACCTGTTTTTATTATAATTTATTGAGGATTTCATAGCCTTTTAATAATTCTGCATATTTAGATTTTACATGATCTTTTATACCATTAGTTTAATTTTGGCTTTAGAAATATATATATATTACTTATATAACTGCATATTTAATTTTAATAAATTGAGCAAATAGGCAGTTATGAATAGTTTGATACAGACACACCAATTCGTTATTTAAAGCCTCCCTTTTTACTTCTCTCTTTATAATTAAAGAGTTACAAACATGGAGTAAAAAATATCTGTATATATATATATGATCAAGGACTATAGCGTTTTATATCCACAGTCTGACCACTGGTCCACACAGCCATAAACCCTCTAATATCACAGGTAACACTATATTAGTATAGATGGTATACATATATATACTTACACACATATGAATGAGTTAAGACAACAATTAGAGGAAATGCTTTATGGTAATTTTCCTGTGAGGTTTTAAACACATCAATTTATTTACTGAGCATTTATTATGTACCAGGTACTAATGCAGGCAATGGGGCTGGGAGTGGGGTGGAGGTGGTGGCAATGCTTGACAAAATTGCTGTTTGGAGGGAACCTGGTAAGCATTTGGGCTTCTGTTTAGGCTGGAAAGAAACTGGGTAGTTTTTACAGCCAGAAAAATGGGGGGTTGCTTAGCAAGACCTGGTACCCTAGGAAGAATATTGTTTATTCCTGGAAAACCTGGTAAGCAGTTATTTCTGATTTCTGGTGGAAATGGCCAATCAGGATTAATTTATATTATTTTAAAGGTCAAGGAATAAAGGACAGTTTTTCCTTTAAAAGGGTAAAGAGAAAATGAGAAGACCAAAAAATATTTAGAATGGCACAAAAGGAATATGCATAAACCCTCTTTTTTCTAAATAAACTATAAGTTTTTAAAGTTTAATTATGAAGTTGAATTGTTAAAGGGTGGGCCAGATTTCCAGGAGTTGCAAATAAATGCAGTCTACAAATACCACCACAATAGCTGAAATCCAGGCTACATTTACTCTGTTGTGATAGCCCCAGCTACCAACTTATATATGTATACATACATAAGGGTAAATATACAATTATTCTAATTCTTAACAGTTTTTAGTGTGTTTTTACCTTAAGATGAGTTGGATACCTTTATTAATTAAGTTATAAGAACCTTATTAGTAATAACTGTGCATAGTTTTCCTGTTTTTTTTTCCTGCAGTATCTCATGACCCTTACTGCTGACTGCTGCCAGCCAAACCATTAAAAGGGCTATAAAGTGATTAGAGGTTTATTGTTTTCAAGCAATAGCCTCTTTCTGTTTGACCAAGGTTTATAATTTTAAACATTTCAAAGCATTTCTACATAGACTTACAAAGAGAGAGATCTCCCTTACCTACCCTTTTCCAGGTGGATCAGTGATTTGTTAGGAATAGAAGGCATGGATTCACTGGAAAGGGGCAAGCCGCTCCCCCTTCCCAGCTCTCTGCTTTTGTTATTCATCCTCCTAAAGGGAGGAGGGGAGATAAGGTGATGGTAGCAAGTTCCAGGCTACTAAAATGGCTTGAAAGAACTTTTCAAATTTGGTGCCTTTCCTGGGGACCCCCTGTCCTGGCACAGCTATGATTCAAGTCACTGGCTCCACCAGGCAAACTGACATGGCCAGCTCCAACAAACTTGGGTGCATGGCATGGACATGGACACAGAGAATCCCTGAGTTCCAGCAAATGGGGTGGAGCCAGAGAGGCAAAATAGCAGAGCATGCGCACACACATTCACACCATGGTTTTGCTTTATAAACTACAATCAATTCACTCCTTTGCCAATGGCAAGGGAGGGTTCCAGCTTAACCAAATTTTATCACTTTACATAATTACACAATTCTAACACTAGCATTGAGCTGACACAGACGGAAGCACAAAGCTTATTAATCTGACTTACAAGTTCTATATATATTTTCTTCTGCACAGCTGCCCCTACAGCCATTACAAACTTTAGAAAGAGACAACACTTAACAATAACATCTGAACAGGATTTCCTGCTTACACTTGCTGTCCATAAAGTGAATTCATTTGCAATTCAGCACCATAACAAAAGATTCCAGCTGGACCTTTTCACTGTTTAACTTTACACCCAGACCAAGCTTCACTAGAAAGCTGATTCATTTTCCTGTAACCAAGTTTTTCAAAATCCAGACCAATTTCCAGGACATCAGGACTCGAACCTATAAACATCCTTTCTTATTATAATCAAGCCTTCACTATCTCAGTGGAGATAAGAACAGAACCAGATACTAACATGCAGTTAGACAAACCCAAAACACCAGGATTTCCCTCTTTTTTTTTTCTTTCCTTTCAGACCCGGAGGAGATGGCTTCTTCCTGTATTCTCAGGAGTACTGGGGCCTCCACCTTTAGAGAGTGGATCAGGCTCCTTCCTAATTTTAGAATTAGCTTTTCCTGTGCTATGCTCCTGGGGGTCTTACCTTTTCCGTGTTTGGAGTCTTTTTCATTCCCAGAATTTTTTCAGACCATCCATTGCCCTCAATTTTTGTCAGGAAGATTCTGGTGGAGCCAAATCTTTTCTGGATTAAATGTAATCCAGGGGTGCCCAGATTGGGGTTCACTGGAGTCCTCCCAGCTTCCTCAGGGATCCAGAAGAGGTAGTGAAATGCTAACATCTATGGCCTTCATTTTGCAAATCCTGGACGAGCCCCCAGAAATGTTGTCAAAGTCTAGAGAGGTTCAATTATTTGCATATATAAAGGCCAGGACTCACGAATAATTTTGGGAAGGAAAAAGTAATTTATTTATGGCCGGCCAGACTTGGGAGCTTTCTGTTCAAAACCCCAACCCTGAACAAGATTTTTTAGTTCTTTTTATACGGAGGAAGGGCCAAAATTTTCTTTGTTTCAGTGCTCAATAAGCTTGAATTAACATATATCTTTCACATCCTGGGTAAGCTTTTAGCATGGACTTCATACATTCCATGTAAGCTTTTAACACATTTGGTTTGTATTCTTCCTGAATATGTAAGTTTTTAGAGTTTGTATTGCTAACCTGTTTTTCTGGGACTGGAGTTGTTGTCATGGTTACTAAGGACAGGGCTGCAGTTCTCACTTTCGCATACGCATAGCTCAGGACACATACAGCTCAGGTTATCTACAAAGAGATGAACAGGTCCCCACCCATTGCCTACATCGTTCTGTCTATTAATTATGGTGATTAATGTGGCCTATGACTTTAAGATAAGCATTTAATATGAGGACTAACAAATTCATTAGGCTAACACATAAGCATAAATTTACAATTCCCCTTTTTCATGGGATGTTATCATAAAGCAGCTTTATTATTGGGACTAGTAAGATATGGAATCAATGGATGAATCTAGAACCTGGCAAGAAGTCCACATGAACATCAATAACCCCAAGATGGCTGCTGGAAGACCCCTGCCCACAAGATTCTGCCATTCAAAAGATTTTCTCTGGAAGCCAGGAGAAGCCCTGGATATTCCCCAAGGACTTTATCATTGGGAGAAAATAACAGAACAGGGGTTCCAGGTAGAGAGGAAGGGGTTGAAAGTGATAAAGCAGGCTGATTTACAGACTACAATTCCCCATTATAGATTATAAATCCCCAGGTTTACTTCCATGATGATCCAAGCAGGGGGAGAAAGTGGCCAGAGTAGGGGTCCAGAGACGAGAGAGTCAGTTCAGGTCTTGTGCCTGCTGTTTGAACCATTAATTATTCCACTCCTTTGCTAATGGCAGGGGAGAAGTTCCAGCTACTTGCTGTTTTGATTGATTACCCCACCCATCAATCCCCTGTGAGGGCCCAATGATAAAGTCCTTGGGGAATATCTGGGGCTGCTCCTGGCTTCTGGAGAAAATCTTTTGAATGGCAGAATCTTGAGGGCAGAGGTCTTCCAGCTGCCATATTGGGGGTTTTTGATGTCCACATGGACTTTTTGCCCCATTCCAGATTCATCCATTGATTTCCTATCTTACTAACTGACTTCACTGTGACTGGCCACTCTGTAGGCATAGCTACAATCTGATGCTGGCCTCTGCAGATGTTCCCACAGTAGCCTTGTGGAAGAAACAGTGCTCCTTATTCCCCATGGTACAACTTAAACTAATCTCTAAAAGTTAACTAAATTTTATGAATGGCTTAGAAATAGCCTTTGGTATCACATGGGAAGCAAAACCTTCACTCTAAGTGGTTAATCTTAGAACCCATGGGGTTGCTAATTCCATGCACAGAGCTCCTGCCTACTCCTGACAGGCTTCCGTGAAGTGAGAGTCAGGTT
The DNA here is from genome assembly GCF_030445035.2 of Dasypus novemcinctus. Classification (NCBI taxonomy): domain Eukaryota; kingdom Metazoa; phylum Chordata; class Mammalia; order Cingulata; family Dasypodidae; genus Dasypus; species Dasypus novemcinctus. The sequence goes on from NC_080677.1 coordinate 74,062,285, forward strand.
CTACCAATGCAAAACTGCAGGCATTTCTACACCTTACAGTCTAGGACCAACTTTCCTTCGGTCCAAGAAGGAGGAGTAACTATATCCCCACCAAAGTCCAATGTCTTGGACGGCAGAGTAGGTCTATCCTGTTCCCTTCATGGAGTAGATTCTCACCATCCTGGACTAATCAAGACAGACACGGCAGTCCACACTAGGCATCCAAAAGCTAGGTTTTTCAGCCTTTAATAACTTCATTCTTAGAACAATATCATTTACCCTAGGCAGCCCTTCTCTTAATCCAGTTCAATTCCTTGTCACAATCTTTGCTTTGTAATGAGTAGAAGAGAAGATCTGTTCTGTGCATTATATTATAGATTTATGTCCATATATCCTTCAAGGAAATTCTTGGACAAAACCACATAGATATCCTAAGAACAAATCATCCAAATTTAAGCAGAAAATATTTTCTAAATATTCACAGGCACATACAATTTATACTACACGTGGATTTGAAGTCTTTTGTTTTAAATCAGCTCACCAATGATCAGGACTTATAAGAACAATGAGTAAGGAGTCCCTTTATCATTCTTCTCTGCAGAGTATCATTAAAAGTTCATTTCTAAGAACAAAGTAAAGATCTACCCCAAAGATATTTCAGTATACACCTCAAAGGCCAAAAACTGTTTATGGATTTCTCAAATTACAATTTTTCCAGTCCAAGTCTATCAGATATTTGGCAAAACATGTTAGACTCTACACTCAACTGTACCCCTTAGGCCTGAATTATCTTTTTCTCTTTGTACTTCCAGCATCTACTCAGTGTCTTGCTGCAATATTCTATAAAACTAGAAGGAATAAAAGCATTATGTATCAAAGTTCAAGCACTTAATAGCTGGATAACTGGGCCAATTATTTAACCAATTGAAGGTCAACTGTAAGTGTGCATTAGGATACTCTTAACTTGATAAGATTGTTGTGAGAATTAAATGTATTACTTATAGTACTTAGCACATTGTAAGTGGTAACTGTTATTATTACTGTTTTAGGTGAATGGTATGTATCCAATTAAAGACAGATTAATAAGTTGTTGGCTCTAATCAGGAAACAGAAGATTAAGCTGGGAAAAGAGGCTAGGAATCAGCAAAATGATTTATTTATATTGAATAAATCATAAGGCAAGAAATCCCACAGGTATAAAGGGAGATCCTCAGTGTAAATACACTGAGTTCAGCAGCAAATGCTACTATGCCCAAGGATATCCATACACATGCTCTTACGGAGTCTTAGCTGCTCTTTATTTTGTTGTATACAATCAGATCTTCCTTTTATATTAGTAAGCACAAAGACATGTCAGAGAAACTTTTAAAGGTGGCTTTATAGAAATAGACATTTTTACTTGCCAACACACCTCAGATCCTAGGTCTGGTCTAATTTTTTCAAAATTTGAGATCAATTTTTTTTTCAGGACAATTTCAATGAAATATGAAATTCCACAAATGGTAATATGTTACTTATAGATGGATTTAAACATACATATATATCTTGACAAGGATAAGCTTTCTTTCTTTCAAGCATAATATGGTCTCCTTTCTCTTCCTACTTCATTCTAACTTTATCCTGGAAACATCTGGTGATGAAAAATGACCGGGTACAGAAGTAATGGATCCCTGTATAAAAATGATCACATTTATTTTTAAAATACAAGTTAGCTGACAAGGGATAGAAAAGTTACGGAGAGCATCAACATCCTCCCTTCTTTCTCTTTCTCTCCAGCCAGCTCCCTATAGCTACCTTGCCCAGTCCACTGAGTTCCACTCACAAAACTGAGGCAGTTTGGCTTTCTTTCTTTTTTTTTTTTTTTTTTTAAGAATTCACTTGGGTCCTTGAAGAGCTGTGTGCCTCTGGCTGGAAGGAGGAGTGAGATTATATGGGTGAGCAGGTTCCTTTGAAGCTTTATGAAATTTTTGGTTGGCATATGCCTTTCATGTAGAAAGCATATTTAAATGTCAGTATTTTTGCCCAAAGATAGCTGTAGGAACCAAGTTAGAGTTTAAATGTTTGGATATAAAGAAAACTTGTGCTTCAGTGAAAACTATGGATTGTCTAGAACCCTAGAGGAAACCTCTTCGGGTCATTTGCTTCTGATTATATGAAAGCTATTTTATAAGTCTGTAAATTGTAGATAAATGATAACAATGCAAAATAATTCTTGTCTATAGAGACATAAATTTTTTCCTCTCTGGTAGAAGTTCAATAGATTCCATTGTTGCTTCCTCCACTTGTGGAAAACCCAGTTTTGCATCCCATTACACATTTACTTCAATGTTACTGATCTATAAATGTGTTTGTTCTTTGGTTTCTCATTTGAGCCACTTACAACATCTGCCTGGTTCTCTCTTGATTACAAGTAAAATAACATCTTTAATGCCTGTTCATTTTTATATTCCTATGAGAATCATGATTTTACCCTTTCTTGAAAATTATCTGTTAATAAGCACAAGGAAAGAAATTTTTGTTTTCCTTTAGACACGAGAGAGAAAAAGAGTTAAGTTCTTAAGTTTATAATTTGTTCAGCCTGTTTACCAGGTAGGAAAAGATTCACATCAGAAGTTTTATTCAATAGTAAATACTGTCTTATTGACTAAAGTTCAGAGGGTACACACTAAGGTGGATGATGGGTAAGAGATAAGGGAAACTTAAAAGCAAGTTCCTTTATTTCTTTTAATCATACTGGTTTGTTTTCTTAAATCTGTGTTGTTTCTAGAGCCCTTGTTTAGTCAAAAATGTATACTGTGAACTAATCTCCACTAGCTCAAATTCCAAAAGAATGTGCAAAATGAACCATTGATAGCTGCTTATTATTGTTGTTTTTTTATATAGAAAAAAAGTATTCACAAGTAAACTACTAGCATTTTAAAAAAAAAGTGGTCCAGATTATGACAGCAGCTGGATAACTAAAATTCAAACTATCTTCAACAAAATAAGATTAGCATAATTTAGTACTAAATAAAATGTGATGCTACTTTTTTCATCTAACATTTATGGATAGTACTTGTATGTGTATGTGCCCATGTATGCAGAGTGATGAGAGAGTATGAGGGAGAAATTTTTGAAATTGCTGAATTTCAAAAAGCATGCTTGTTCAATAGTGTCTTTAATAAGCACTTGCAGTTTAAGTTAAACATTTTCTCACAAAAGTAACAATATAAATTTAAAAAAAGAAATCAAGTTCCTATCAGATGTCAGAGAGGAAAAACTCTGCAATGTGTATTGTGGTAGAAACAACTCAGAAATTTGTTTACCCATGTACCTTGGAAAAGATTTAAAGGCTGGCCAAAGCTTCTAAATATTTTCAGTAATTGTATGCTTTTAGCCTACAACCTCAAACAAAACAAAACAAAACAAAACAAAACAAAACAAAAAAACAGCAGTGGACAGTGAATGTGATAGTAAATGCTGGAAATAATCTACACTGTTCTTGTTTACAATTGGTGCCATATGGAGGATACTCAACAAGCTCCTTCCTTCTTCACAGTTCTCCAAGGTAGGCCAGCTTGGCTCAGAGCCTGAGATACTTTGTGTTAACACATCTACTATACCAATAAGCTACCAGATTCTGCCTCTCTAGATAAAAGGGGTCTAGAGTGTTCACTTGCACAGAGTTTTCCCAACCAAAGTTAACTTCCTTTTATTCTAACATGCTTGACATTCAGCTAGGGTTAGTTGGTCATGGATTTACATCTGATTTTTTTTTCTTTTTTTTTAATTGACTTTGTAATAATATTACATTAAAAATATATATGTGAGGTCCCATTCAACCCCCCCCCCCCCCCCCCAGCAACACTCGTTCCCATCATCATGACACATCCATTGGATTTGGTAAGTACATCTTTGGGCACCTCTGCACCTCATAGTCAATGGTCCACATCATGGCCCATACTCTCCCCCATTCCATCCAGTGGGCCCTGTGAGGATTTACAATGTCCAGTGATTGCCTCTGAAGCACCATCCAGGGCAGCTCCATGTCCCAAAGACACCTCCACCTCTCATCTCTTCCTGCCTTTCCCCATACCCATCAGCCACCATGTCCACTTTTCCCAATCCAATGCCACCTCTTCTATGTGGACATTGGATTGGTTGTGTCCATTGCACCTCTATGTCAAGAGGAGGCTCAGATTCCACATGGATGCTGGATGCAATCCTCCCACTTTCAGTTGTAATCACTCTAGGCTCCATGGTGTGGTGGTTGTCCTTCTTCAACTCCATCTTAGCTGAGTGTGGTAAGTCCAATAAATCAGATTGTAGGTGCTGGAGTCTGTTGAGGCTCAGGACCTGGCTATCACATTGTCAGTCCAGAGATTCAAATCCCCTAAATATATCTTAAACCCATCTGATTTTGAGTGAAGACAAAAATATCTGCTTTTCTGTTACTCCAAAGTCTCTGGAAACTCCTACTCCAATGATTCCAGAAAATGCTTTTAGTTAAAATGGTACTTCAGCAGGAAAACAATGTGAAAAGAGCAAGAAATTCATATTCCCTCCTTTTAGTGGAGAATTGGGATAAAAGGACATCTAATATGATATACGGATATAAACAAGGGTAAAAAAATGAGAGTCAATATTTATGTCACACTAATATCATATTACAGATACTGTTGTTGGAAATTTTCATAAACTGACTCATTTAATTCTTTTAATAGGCTTTCTGAGTCCTGGTTCATAGATAGAGAAGCTTGTAAGAAGCATAGCTGAAATTAACCCTAGTTTCTTTCATTTCAGACAAGTTATGTTCTTCCTACTTCATCTTGCAGCCTCATTGTACCTATGAATTCTATTCTTTCACTCCTTTTACCTTTATCAAAACAGCAAAAATGGAAGCCGCATAAAAGCTGAATATTTTAATGTTTATTATTTCTGTGTTACATAATCATCCAAACTATTCTTTAATTTGGTATATTTAACGTAAGAGTATCCATCATCTGAGTATGTGTGTATTTTTTTTTTTGAAAGCTTGGTTGTTGTGCATACTTTTTTAGAACCTGGCCATCCCAGGATTAAATGGTAAAATTAAGATTTTTGACTTACAAAGATGACGAACAGAACCTGTATCCATGGTGACTCCACGAATGTGCCAACACCTGGCAAATCTCACTTGGAAACATCTTGTCAGCCTCTTTCAGAAATGCACATAAAAAGAGAAACAAGATAATGAGAAATCCATTGAAAAGCAACCCATGAGTAATAGAAAATTCAAAAAATACAACTAAACACATATTTTTTTCCCATATGCAAGCCACTGTGGAAGCAAAGGTGAACAAAGTATGATCCTTGTCTATAAGGATCTGATATTTATTCAGGGAGAGACAAATATGTGTAACATAATCACAAAACATTAAAAGTGATGAGTTCTGTAAATCAAAATACAAAGTTAAAAATTCATTGAGGGGAAGAATTTGAGTTGGGGCTTGAGTGAAGGGCACTGTTTCTAAGGGAGCATTGGTAGGTGAAGGCAGTAAGAAATAATGTGAATAAATGCCCTAAGGTTAGAGGCAAAACAATTCAGGACTGTCACATTATATGGTTGCCACCTTTTCAACTTCCATTGACTGACAAGTTTGAGTTTGAAGTAATATATTCCACAGACTCCAATGAACTTCATATGGTTAATTCTAATATATATTTCAATTATTGTACTATCTGATGACTCAACAGAAATTGGGCCTGTTAATCACTTTCTCCATCTTGAAAAACTTTCTACCTTGAGCTTCTTTGACTCCCAGTCCCTGACGATTCTTCTAATCTCTGGAGCTGCCCTCAGATTTATTTATCCATTACATGTTCCTATGAGTTCCAGATATCACTGGTAGGATGTTCTATAGGCAAATGTTTCAGTTTCCTAGCTGCTAAAGTAAATGCCATGCAATGAGTTGGCTTAAACCATGAGAATGTATTGGCTCTCAGTTTTGAGGCAAGGACAGGTTGAAAATCAAGGTATTATTAATGTCATGCTTTCTCCCAGAAGAATATGACCTTCTGAACTGGCTGCCAGTGATCCCTGGCCCTTGGCTTTTCTGTCATATGGAAATGCATGTAGCAGCTTCTCCTGGCTTTTTCCTTCTCTTCCAGGTTTCATTGACTTTCAGCTTATGTCTGGCTCCCTTCCATGGCTTTCTCTCCCTCTGTGACCTTGGGAAGATCCATTTTAATTCAGCTAGGTCAACCTAAACTGAAGTAACCCCATCAAAAGAACCAATTTATAAGGGTTCAAACCCATAGGAATGGGTCAAGTTTAAGAACATCCTATTTTGTAAGTTACATAGTTCCAAACCACCACAGCAAATAAAAGGTGTTTTCTTTTTTTGAGGAGCCGGGCCAGGGACTGAACCCACCTCCCGCTCCTATAAATAAAAGTTACTAAACCTGAAACATAGATTGAACTTATGTCCTTTCCCCTCTACACCCATTGCAAGCTTATTATCACTCTGGTGTTCCTTTTCAAAGGAAATAGCACGATAAACCCACTTGTTCTAAAATAAAATATCCAGGAGTTTTCCTTGATATCTCCTTTTTTCGGAGAACTGCAGGTCCAGTACATCCAAAATTATGTTGATTCCCAATCCCTGCCCAAATGTCTATCAAATCCACGTCTTCTTTCCCTCACTTTGTGTTCTTCAGTCATACAGGCTTGTTTTAGTTTGTGTAGGGTTTCCTGTTTCTTCCTTCCCTGAGGCTTTTGCATTTGCAGAACACATCATTTGGCTCTCCTTTCTCACCCATTTCACATTTAAACACCACTGCTATTTACAGACAATAACTCAAGTGCAACTTTCTTGATGATGACTGTACCAGTTTGATATTATTAATGAATTCCAAAAAGAAATATTGGATTATGTTTAGATCTTCTCCTCTGGGCATATTAGATCTTATTGGATCATAGGTTTACTTGATTAAGTAATTACGTAAACCTCTTGTGCTAATAGGGCTTTGAGTCCCCACCCTTTGGTGGATGGGAACTCACAGATAAAGGGAATGGCAAAGGGCAGAGTTGGGGGTTTTTGATGTTGGAGTTTGATGCTGAAGCCTTAAGGTAGAGTCCTGGGAAGTAAGCTCACAGAGGAAAGAGAAGCCAGCCAGAAGAAGAAAGGATCCTGAGCCAAGGAAGAAGCAAGCCCTAGGAAGAAAGGAACCTTGAACCCGAGAGAAGCAAGACCTTGCAAGGGAGGAACCCAGGAAGCCTGAACCCTCGCGGATGTCAGAAGCCATCTTGCTCCAACATGGGAAAATAGACTTTGCTTTATGGCATGGTATCTGTAACCTCCTACCCCCAATAAATACCCTTTATAAAAACCAACCAATTTCTGGTATTTTGCATCAGCACCCCTTTGGCTGACTAATACAATGACTTTTATAATCCTCCCAGATTGGATATTTTTTCTTGGTTATATCCTATCATAATTCCTGCAGTTCTCCGTTGTAGCAGTTATCACAATTGTGGTTAAAGGATCAATGTGTAATTATTTGTTAAATTAATTAAATAATCACCACTAGAATGTAAGTTACTTGGGGTAGTAACTACCTATGTTGTGCTAATGCATAATAAAACTTAAATATATAGTTGATAAATTAATGGCAGGATAAATTATTGAATAAACAAGAGGCAGGGAGGCTAGAAAATAGGCAGTTAATCTAGGCAAAAAACCATAGGGTTTATACTAATGCAGCAGTAGGTAGGCTAGAATAGATAAGAAGATTTGAGAAATTATAAGAAAGTAAAATTAATAAAACATGTTTTTTTGGTTTTGATTTGTAGGTTTAAGGAGAGGGGGAATCAAGGAAGATTCCTAAATTTCATTGATTATATTGAGTTGTTCATTGATCATATTACATGAGATGGGCTCAGGACTGAAGTTAGAGGCCCTGGAAATACCAACAGGAAGGGGTTGGGGGCAGGAGTAGATGAGAACCAAAAACTAAGAAAAGTCTGAGAGAAAGGTTTTAGAATGAAAAATGTAAAATGCAGGTACAAAGTCAGTTAAATAAGTTATGGATGAATTTGAAGTTTAATAGAATGAAATGCTGATAAACCCAAGGTTAAAGATCATGAAGGCAATGAGGATTCACGTAACTTGGCTGAAGGATGATCTCGGCCACAGTTGGAGAGGTTCATGTTGAGTGGAATCTGGAGCAAGGAAGACTCAGCTTGCATATGGAAGATACTCACCCATTTGATCGTGCCCCTGTTGATCAGCAAGCCAAGGAGAGCACTAAAGGAGATCCTAGTTTGCTAACTATCTCCATCTACATATCATGAGGAATAGAAATAAGTAAAGAAATCTTGGACCTTCACTCAGACATGATAATGGGAGCTTGGAATATTACTCTGTACAAGTGGGTCAGTAAATTGTACAGGTCCTTAATCTTACCATGTTTATGTCCATAAAATGACAGCTCACTTTGCTTTTCACAAGTGATAGCTTACATAAATCACTCTTTCTTTAGGGGAAAAAGAAAAAAAATTAGTTAAACTTTAGAAATCTTTTTGGTTCAACAGCAGGAGAATTATTGGAAACAATGAGAACAAGTTCAGGAAAGTGGTGGGGTCTAAAAATCACAGTTAGAGAAATAATAAAGAGAATGTAAAGACAATTGTTGCAAATTGTTCTAGTAGCCAGAGTGCAAAGAGTTGAGGAAAGATAGGCCAGTATCTGGAGTTGTGAAGAAATTGTTGGGATATTTGTTTGTGTAATGATTTACTCATTTATTTATTTGTTTTTTCTGATTATATAGTCAATGTTCATTATAAAAACATAGAAAATACATAAATTGGAAATATTGGAATTCTAAGCATTCTACAACCTGGAATTAACCACAGTTGATATTTTGTATATGAATATATAGTATTTTGTACACATTTTTAATTTTAAAATATATGAAACAATTTCAAACTTACACCCTTTCTAGAACCTTACAAATACTTCTTTTTTTCCCAAACACTTTGAGAATAAGTTGCTGACATAATATCCCACTATCCTGAATACATCAGTGTAAATTTCCTACAGAGACAGAGCCTACAAAATCACAAATAAATCATCAAAACCCCAAAATTAACATCAATGTATTGCTATCACTCTCAGGTCCCATTCAAGTTCATCATCATCCAAACTATGTCTTATATAGCAAATGGACCCTGTCCACAGTCATGTGTAGCAGTGTGTCATTTAGTTGTCAGTCCATATATATGGAACAATTTTATTGAGATATAATTCACATACCATAAAATTCATACAATTCACCTTTAAAATGTGCAATTCACTGGTTTTTAGTATTTTCACAGACTTGTGCAACTACCACCACAATCAATTTTAGAACATTTCATCAACCCCAAAAGAAACTTTGTATCTTTTAGTAATCACTCCCTATTTTCCCCCAAACCCACCAGCTCTACAAAGATTATTTACTTTCTGTCTGTCTGGATTTGCCTACTCTGGACATTTCATATAAATGGAAACACATAATATGTGATCTGGCTTCCTTAATTTAGCAGAAATGTTTTCAAGTTTCATCCATGTTTTAGCATATATCAGTACTCCATTTCTTTTAGTGACTGAATAATGTTTCCTTGTATGGATGTACTATGTAATTACTTTTCAGTCTTCTTCAGTCTGAAACAGCTCCTCAGTCTTTCTTTGACTATCAGATTGTGAAACTTTTGAGGATTATAGGCTAATTATTTTGTTGAATGACCTTCAATTTGAGTTTGCCTATTGTTTCCTTATGATTAGATTCAGGTTATACATTTTTGGCTTTTTGAAGTGATGTGTTCTTTTCATCCATCTTCTCAGGTGGAACATGATTTTGATTTGTCCATTGCAATGGAACTTTAACACTACTCTGAGCTAGGCTAAACTTCACAGGCTAAGGACATAGTCTTTTTTTTTTTTTTTTTTTTTTCAGTAAATTTCTCCACTGTCAAGTGTTTTATTGCCTGATAAGTCTAGAAATACATTTCTTTATTTTTAAATAAAATTGTATTGATGTATATCATTCATACCTGTACATCCATAAACAATAAGTGTATAGTAAAAATTGTGAACTTACTAAACAAATATGCATATCATCATACAGGATTCCCATATACCACCTTACCATCAACACTTTGATTTTTTACACATTTTTTAAAAACTGTGAAAGACTGTTGTCAAAATATTGTTACTAACTATAACCCATACTTTGCATTTGGTATTATTTCTCCCAACCTACCCAATGACTAACAACTTGTATTAGTATATATTTGGTATATTTCATGAGAGAATTTCTCATATTTGTTCTGTTAACCACGGCCCATCTTCCACCAGTAAATTCCCATTATTATATAGTCCCATGCTTTGTACAGTCCATTAAAAAACTTTTAAGGGGAAGCAGATTTGGCTCAACTGATAGAGCATCTGCCTACCACACGGGAGGTCCAGGGCTCAAACCCAGGGCCTCCTGACCCGTGCGGCGAGATGGCCCATGCACAGTGCTGATGCACACAGGGAGTGCCATGCCATGCAGTGGTAGGACATAGTCTTTGTGATGGCTAATTTCATGTGTGAGTTTGGCTAGATTATAATATCCAGTTGTTTTATCAAGCAAGTCCTGATGGTTGTTACTGTGAAGCTAGTTCATAGACAGATGTAGATCATCGGTCACTTGATTGCATCTACAATCCACAAAGAAGTTTGCCCTCAGCAATGAGATGCTACTTCTCATCCAATTGGTAGGAGTTCTTAAAACCAGAATGGAGGATATCTGGAGTCAGAAAAAATTTTGCCTTTTCTTAAGACAGTCAGCTGAAGGTGAGTCAATGAAACCTCACCTTCATTGGCATTTCCAGCTTATGGCCTGTCCATCACAGTTCAGACGTGCCAGATTTCAGAATCACCTTTTAAGACGTTTCCAGATTGTGGTCTACTTACAGAATTTAGGCTTGTCATTCCCCATGGTTGTGTGAGCTAATTCCTGTAACAAATTTCCCTTTGCTTCTGTTTCTCTGGAGAATCCTAATAGAGTCCTCCACAAATCTTCCCTCACTTCAGACACTGTTCCCAGGCCACCTGCACTTCTGACAAATTGCCTACAAATTCAGGAGTCCCCTCCACCTGCTCAGGTTGAATAATTTGCTAGAACATCTTAGAGAACTCAGGAAAGAGTTCCATTTATGATTACAGCTTTATTGTTCCAAAAGGATTCAAGTCAGAAACCAACCAAATGAAGAGAGGCATAGTCAAGGTCTGAAAAGGATTCCGAATATGAATCTTCTGTCATCCTTTCTGTGTAAGGTCAATATGTGTCACCCTATTGGCACCATAATATGTATCATCAAGCCGAGAAGTTCACCCAAGAATTAGTGCTCAGGGTTTTACTGGGGTTTCATGATATATGCATGATGAATGAAATCAGTGCCCTTGTGGCAGAAATCTAGCCCCCATCCCTTCCCTGGAGGCTGAGAAGATATTATATGGCTTAGAACCCCAACCACCTGATTACACAGTCTATCTGGCATGTCCAGCCCCCACCCCAAGACTATCTGTGGGGTTAGACCCCACTCTGAATAATCTTGTTGCACAGATTGTCAGGTGTGGTAGTGGGCATACCATGGATAACATAGCACTTTAAATGCTTAGACTTTACTTCCAAGGAGCTTGGACAAAGACCAAACCTTTCTTTAGAGAGTCACAATTCATTAATATACATCTATTCATGGTTATTTCAAATACTTAATTAAGGTGGTGTCTGTTAGGCTTCTCTACTATAAAGTTACTGTTTTAAACTTCGTAATTAATAACTACATTGTGGATGGTAATAAGCATTTTGAGACTATGCAAATATCCTCTTCCTCATCAAAATTTCAATTTACATATTTTAATAAATTAATTTGTTAATTAATATCAATATGGGCTTGTAGATTCCTGTTTTATTCAATGGGTTATAATACATTACTGTCATTGCTTATTTTGAGGTTCAAATTATCCCGTATATGTCTAGTAGGAGCCCATTCAATCTGGTTTCATACCCTTTTGACATATTTCCATCATTCCTTGAACATTTCCTTACCTTCTGGCACAAGAATATATCCCAGGCTTATCTTGTTCTATTTTTTATTCCAATCGAAGAATGAGGCTTATCTTGTTCTTTTATTTATCTATATTTTCACTCCAGTCCTAGAACTAGTTATTTTTCTAAGGAGTTCTAGTCACTTAGAGTGGAGAATGGTATTAGAAATCAAGATCTGGGGACTAGGTGTACTCATATATAAACATATGCATGCACACATTTATCTCTCTATTTAGCTATATATGTTGAGAACCATGAGGCAACACTATCTCCGATTTCTATGAACACTACAGGATTACTTGTAGTTTTCTCCCTTTTTGTATTTGTACCTCTTTTGTTTGAAAGTGAAAAACATGACTCATATTATTCTTAATATACTTACTAATTTTATCAATATTCCTATATGTGCCTGATCTCCTGCCATAATTACTATTGTCCTCTGCATAAAGAACTTCCTTTCCTCATTTACTATCTGACACTCTTCCTCAGGCTGATTCCCTCATGGAAGTCTTTCCCTCCTCTCCTGTGCTCTGATCTCCTGAGCTGGGCCAATTTCCTACCAAAAGCAGAAGGCCTCCTCAACCTGCTAGAGTTCCCACATTCGATGTCAGTCCACCCCCCATCATAGTTTGCCATTCCATCTTGTAGGCATGCACTTAATACCCCACCTCTCACGTAACAGTTTTGGGGCTGAATTATAAAGGAAAGAAAGAAGGCAAGCTATATACTCTTTGTAAGTCTACTTTTTAATATGTAACTAATATTTCTCATATCATTAAGTACCCTTCTACTGTATGGCTTTTATTGTATTGTATCGCTCCTATCTTTTATAGGTAATTTTTTTTCTAAGATAAGAAATATTGAGAATATTTGAGTAGGTAAATTTGACTTTACATAGATCGTGTAACCTAAACACATTGCACCTTGTCTTGTTTCTTCATGTCTATAGTAAAAGAAATGTACTTTGAGTAATTCTTTGAGAAAGTGGTTTTTCATTTAGTATCCTTCTTGGGAATCTCTCCAAATGTCACCTAATATGGCCACAGTGTGTTTGCTTACAATAAGAATTTGATAAAAATTTGTTTAATGAATTAATAACTTGGCAATAATGGATGTTGCAAATGACATTTTAAAATAGCAATTGTATAAGGGAAAGCTAATTTAGCTTAATAAACATAATATATTGACTAAAATGTCAATTTAGGGAAAATAGTTGGAAATGGTAGTGATAATTGAGATGATGCCAAATACCAAAGCACTTTGGGAAAATTTTTATAGTAGGGGGGCCATCTACAAATATTTAATGTATTGGTCTTTTCTTGACCTCTCCTGTGGAGATTTAGGGCTTACTAACTGTAGCAGTTTGATATTGTTTATGAATTCCAAAAAATATTGGATTATGTTTATAAACTAGTTTGTTCCTCTGGACATATTAGATTATGTTGGATTCAGAGCTTTCACTTTAATTGATTAAGTAATGCTTGGGGCTTTGATTGGGCCACATCAGTAGGACACTGAGTCTGGGCCCACCAAGGGAACTCACAGAGAAACTTCACTGCAGAGGAGGGAGGTTGGAGTTTTGATCTTGGAGCCCGGGAAGTAAACACTCAGGAGAAGCAGATACGTGAGGAAAGAAAGAAGCATCCTTTAGACATGGCAGAGGTCTGGGGAAGAGAGATGAGCCATTCCCCTGAGAGTTTACAGCTACCTTGTGGAGAGAGGAGAGCAGCTAGCCTGGAGAGAATCAAGCCCCAGGGAGAGAGACAAAGCCATAAAGAGCCTGATAGTCTACAGCTGACTTTGTAGAGGAAACAGAGCAGCTGAGCCCAGAAAGAGATAAACACAGCGAGAAAGACGAGACTTAATTCCAGCCTACAGCTGATATTGGAAGAAGTTGAGACCACAGAGTCTTAAGAGAAGAGGAAGGCCAAATGTTGGCAGCCATTTTGCTCTAACACATGGCAACAGACTTTGGTGAGGGAAGTAATTCATACTTTTTGGCCTGGTAACTGTAAACTTCTATCCCAAATAAATATCCTTTATGAAAGCCAACAGATTTCTGGTATTTTGCATCAGCACCCCTTTGGTTGACTAATACACCATCCAAAAATTTTCCATAAATGTCAGGTATGTTGTGGAAATACTGAAATCACAGCTCTTCTCTGACTATATTTCTCTGTCTCATAACTCCTGCTTACCTCTGATAATTCGGAATGTACCTCATCTCGTTATTTCAGTTTTAGCTCTCACTAATAATGGATTCACTTTCTCCTTATATTTTCCAATGCGAATTTGTGTGAAAGAGAATATGGTTGTCCCTGCTTCTCTGTGAGAAAATGTCATAGCACCCTGTCACACCCATCTGTGACCTGGGGGAAGTGTTACCTTTATCAGTAGGAGCAGTAGATGGCACAATTTTGCTTAGAAGGGACGATGGCCTACACGGGCACCAAAACTGACATGTTCACCCTAGTTCAGAACTACAACAAAAATAACAACATCAACCACAACAAAAAACAAAATCAGAATTGCATATTGTTATACAGTTATTGGAGATTCAGACAATACAATTCATTTCTAGTAAGCATAACATTCAATTATTGGCATTACAGTGAGATTGCCTGTTCATTTATGGAACTACTAATTTAAGATTTGTTTTAAATACTTTCAAGCCTAGAAAGCAGCTTGTAATCTGTACAACCTTAATCATTTCAAGGGCATGATTATCTATGTGATTCACATTTCTAGATTCTGTTTTACAAGTTTTTATTACAAAAATTCCTGCTAGGTATGTTTTCTCTATTGCTTTTGCAATTGTAGTGTAGAAATGTTGAATTTTCCTTCATGAAATATCTCATACCCATCAGCATGCAAGAATTTATATCAAATTAATAAAATTATTTACCTTATTATATTAATTATCATAAGTTGTAGAAAAAGAAGGCAAACCCTGACATATTTTTATTTATTTGCAAAGTAGCAAGTGTTGAAAATACTTACATATCTCTGTAAGAAGTAAGCCATTCAGGTAATTTTCAAAGCAAGAGAGACCAAAGTGCAATGCTGAAAAGGAGGAAAAAAGTTTTTTGACATGCATTTCAACAAATATTTCTTAAAAGATTTTTAACACATCTTTTTTTAATTAGGCACAATTTAAGGTATATTTTATCAACTTGGTACATATTATTTAAATTTTAAATATAAATCTAGTAAAAATCAGGACATCAAAGTTACCATGACATACATCCATGCTAACTAGTTGGGGTACTTATTTCCCCATTGTGTGCTCAACATTTTTTTCCTACAGAAATCAGTGTCTCAGTAGATATCTCCTTGACTAGATCAGTGTTCCAGAATGACCCCTTGATTAGGCAACTATGGATTGTGGCATTTGGGGTCACTGGCTCTACGGAAACATATCTAATGCTAAAAGCAAACAACAAAGACTCTGGCAGAAAACTGCTGAGAAGCCGCACGAAATCCACACATATATCCTGCTTTATGTATGTCCTAATTCAATCCTGGTTCAGAGCAGGGGCGACACTAACTTGAGAGTCTACTCACTGGGATTTGTTGGGTTTCAGAGTCCTTTGCCCTGGTTTTGCCTGAAGATAGATGCAACCCAGGTCCTTAAGGAGCAAAACGGAAGGATCTGATTCTCCCACTACTAAGGGTAATTTATCTCATGCTCTATAAAACATCAAATTCAGCTTTCTTTTTTATTTAATTTAATTTAATTTTATTTTATTCTTAAAGAAGCTTTAGATTACATAAATGATACATCAAAAGTACAGGGGCATTCCCAATACCCTCCCCTTCCCACTTCCACATTTTTCCCCATCATCAACATCTTTCATTAGTGTGGTTCATTTGTTAAAATTGATGAACACATACTGAAGCATTGCTACTAACCATTGTCAATAGTTTACATTATAGTTTACACTTTGCACCACACATTTTTATAGGTTTTGACAAAATGTATCCATCATTGCAATTTCATTCAGAACAATTCCAGTGTCCCCAAAATGTCCCATGTTACACCTCTTTTTTCCCTCTCCCTTCCCTCAGAACCTCTGGTGACCACTGTCTTTAAATCAATGTTACAAATCTCCATTACTAGAATAATAAGTTTACTTTAGCCCATAGTTTGGGCTAAACATAGCCCTTATGTTCGTGCCTTCCTCAGTCTTGAGGATTTTAGGAAGGTGAGGCCCAGTCTTTCTGATTGAGAGGGGCTTAGATCCATGGGGTAGATGGATGGATCTGTCTTGCTTCCAGTTGTTGATACTCTCTGTTTTTAGGGATGGGGTGTTGTTCATCATGATCCTTTTGTTAGTTGTCCTGGGCAAGTCTGATGCACTGGAGAATAGGTGTTTCAACTGTGCTGAGATTTAAGGTACAACCAGCATATGAACAGACATAAGATGTAAGTCTCTGGTATGTATATTTAATGAGTATAGTGCTAATTATAAGTTCAAGTGAAAGAGGCAGAAGAGCCATCTGTATGGAAATTATAAATGAGCCCCAATTCTGTTACGTTTTGGAAATATATTCCAAAGTAAGGCCCACTGACAGTGTGCTGAATTCCCGAGATTGTCTGCCCTACCTATAGAGTCTAGATGTCTCTAGAGCCCTCAGGAGCCCACTATTTGGGGTAGTATCTACTCTGGCAGTCAATGAGATCCTGCTGAGATGTGCATAAGCATAACCTCTGGAATGACCTCCCAACTCACTTTGAAATCTCTTACATCTAGTATTTTAAAGCTTTTATTTATTTGAAGTGCTGTGGTCAAATAGGAAATAAGAAGGGATTTCCTCCTCCTTTCCTACACATCTTTGTTCATAATATAATGCATTGTTTACTCAGTAGTTTTGTAGACCTTTTGAGCAGAAAATTCTTGCACTGGAGCCATGCCAGTAAAAGTGGGATAACTGCCACAACTGGTTATGAATGAGGACAAGTGCACTAGGCAAATATTGAAATCACTTCCTGGACTAAACTCATGAAAGAAAGAGAGGCACAATTCTTGCTTCCAACAATAGTACATCTGGCCTTTAACAGGGATGGTAAAGGACCATCTTTCTTTTTTTCCCTTCATAAGGATCTGAAGGATTCAAATGGGGCCCTGCCCAGTTTCTGATAAGATTCAAGATGTATTGATAAGCTAGTATAAACCTCTTGCTGCCAGAATGAGAAAAGCCAAAGTAATGGATGGATACAGGAAAAGATACTGTTGTTCATGATAGGAGAATTCCATAAGGAATTAGGGAATGTCTCATTCTGAAATGAGGTTATTCCAAAAGAGGAAAATAGACTATAAAATACTATAGGACCTGAAAAGCAGAATAGTCAGATTAATATATATATATATATATATATATATAAAAGTGCAATGGCAGTAATTGACAGTATGTTACAGAAATATAGAAGTTATGAATGAAAATTTTATGTAGAACTCAAAGGAAAGGAATAAAGAAAGGGAATTATAAGAGAAAGGTTATGATATAGATCTGAAGGATGAGATATGTATATAATAGGAACTACAAAAATGAAGTATAGAGTGGACAAAGTGGCAGCTTCCATATAAGACACAAGATGGGAGAAGGATTTGAGTATTTAGATATTAAGAGATTAGGAGGACCCAAGTCTATTAATAAAAGTTCCAAGACTGCTTAAAGGTGATGAAATTTTAGAATTTCAAAGATGAATATACAACCCTGCAATATCCACACTGGGTATAAAAGGTTATCGGCAAAAAGGCAAAATAAAGCCAACAATTTCTCTACTGTAGTAAAGAATAAATGTTGATGGATCAAAATCCTCACAGTTTTGTGATGATATAATTTTGATACAAGACATGTATACCTAGAAAATTTTTCTTTATATGCAATGCAATCTGGACATACAGTTTCTTAAATTATACTTATTGTCCTGATATAAGGATACATGAATGTGTATTCAAGGTACTTAAGAGATAAATCAAAATAAGATCAAGAATGAGGACATCCTGATGAAAGAACTAGTCATAATTAACCAAAACTTTAAATAAAGTATTTTTTTCAAAATAAATTTAAAGTGAATTAAATTACAACATTAAATAGAGGCATAAAAGAATAAGAATGACTAGTTTATATAAATACATATGCAATATCTTGGGGTGACTTTATCCTTTCTATGTATAACTTCAAAATTATAAACAATTAATTGAAAGGTTATGGGTATTTGCACATCCAACAATACATGTATGCATACATTATGAAAAAATCTACCCATGTGCAAGGAGTGTGCCCTGTAAGGAGAGCTGCCCCATGTAAAAAAAGTACAGCCTGCCCAGGAGTGGTGCCACACACACAGAGAGCTGATGCAGCAAGATGATGCAACAAAAAGAGACACAGATTCCCGGTGCCGCTGACGAGAATACAAGCGGACACAGAACACATAGCGAATAGACACAGAGAGCAGACAACTTGTGGGGGTGGGGGGTGAAGGAGAGAGAAATGAAAAGAAAAACAAAAATCTTTAAAAAAAAAGAATACTTATAGTTAGCTAGTAGATAATGATTTTATTTTTTGAATCAGGAACGACTCTTACATTAGTATTACATGCCACTGTTGACTTTTACCATATGTTATTTCTCCTTTAACCTTGTGGTGTGCTCCAATATATTAAAATATTTCTAAATATAGAATCATTCTTAGAAATTCCTAGATTAAAACTTATTTTATTAATATATGATACTTTAAATATCTTACTGGATATATTTAAAGCAGTATAAAGAAATGCTATATTGTTAGCATTTCTTGGACTTTCCTATATATTTGCATAAGAAGAGGCTAGAGCTTTGTTATTTGCTTTTCATAGTGCTCAGATTTTAATATCAGTGTAATGAAAGTTTTGTAAAGTGAACTGAGAAACATTTCATATTTTAAAATTATGTGTTCAAAGTTGATGCAGTTTTAATTTTGTTTTTGTTTTTGGTCACACAATTATTTGTCTGTAAAATCATTGAACAGACAAAATATTTGGATTTACTTATTTAGATACTTTCAGTTATTTTGAGCCTTAGCGTTTTCTACATCTATTCAAGTTAATTTAGATAATGTCTGTTGTCCTTGTTATTCTACTAATTCATTCAGATTTTCAAAATATAGCAATTGATGGTATGCATTTTTCTCTAATGCTTTTTAAATCTTCACCATAGCTGTTGAATTCCAATTTTGAAAGTGGTATAGTTCTTTATTATAGTTTGGTGCAAAAGAAATTGCAGTTTTGGCCAGTGAATTTTAAATCATTGTAACTAGGCTCAAACACATCTTTATTGATCAAAATAAGAACCATTACAATCAACACATTTTGCCAATGAAAATTAAGTTTGTTTATTCCTATAGCATAAAAATTCGTGCTTCGGGATTCAGTGAACTCTTGGAAAGCGTTTTCAGCATCCTGCTGGTTCTGGAAGCATTTTTCCTGCAAAACATTGTCGAGATGCTTGAAGAAGTGGTAGTCAGTTGGTGAGCGGTCAGGTGAACATGGCAGATGAGGGTAAACTTCATAGCTCAATTCGTTCAACTTCTGAAGCGTTGGTTTTGTGACATGCGGCCAGGTGTTGTCGTGGAGAACTGGGCCCTTTCTGTTGACCAATGCCAACTGCAAGTGTTGCAGTATTCTGTGCATCTCATCAATTTGCTGAGCATACATCTCAGATGTAATGGTTTCACTGGGATTCAGACAGCTGTCATAGATCAGACTGGCAGTAGACCACTAAACAGAGACCATGACCTTTTTTGGTGCAAGTTTGGCTTTGGGAAGTGCTTTAGAGCTTCTTCTCAGTCCAACTACTGAAGTATTCATTGCCAATTGTTATATAAAATCCACTTTTCATTGCTTATAACAATCTGATCAAGAAATATTTTGTTGTTGCTTAGAATAAGTGAAGACACTTCACTTCAAAACAGCGATTTTTTTGATTTTCAGTCAGCTCATGAGGCACCCACTTATTGGGTTTTTTCACCTTTCCAATTTGCTTCAAATGCCAAAAGACTATAGAAATGGTTGATGCTGAGTTCTGTGGCAACTTTTCATGTAGTTTAAGAGGATCAGCTTTGATGATTGCTCTCAAATGTTTGTTGTCAACTTCTGATGGCTGGCCATCATGCTCTTCATTGTTAAGGTTCTTGTCTCCTTTGAAAAATGTCTTGAACAACCACTGCACTGGATATTCATTAGCAACTCCTGCCTAAGTGCATTGATGTGAATTGTCTCTACTGCTTTACAATACTTTTTGAATTCAAATAAGAAAATCACTCAAATTTGCTTTTAGTCTAACATCATTTCCATAGTCTAAAATAAATATAAAATAAACAGGGAGGAATAAGTCATTAGCAAAAAAACATAAAGTGAGAAATGCACATTAAAATGATGTATAACATAACATTTATTTAAGGGTGTTTTTCTGTATCAAACAGCAAATTTCAACAATGCAAAACCACAATTACTTTTAGACCAACATAAAATATTCAGAATTATCCTTTATATTTTTGGTTTTCTTTAAAATTTCTTCTATCTTGTTAATTTATGACTTTATATCTATTATCTTGCTTTCCAGTTTGTATTGTGTTTTCTTTCTAAATTAAATTAAATGCACAGTTTGGTTATCTTACTTTTTTAGAATTTAATAATGAGAGCATATAATATATTACATTTTTCCTGTGGAAGATTTGGCTTTTGACTAATATAATGAAATGCTTCCAACTAGTTTGGGTGTTTTTTTCTGTCTCCTCCCCCTGCCCCCACCCAGTTGTCTGCTCTCTATGACCATTCACTGTGTGTTCTTCTGCGACCACCTCTATCCTTATGAGTGGTACCAGGAATCTGTGATTATTTTTGTTGCCTCGTCTTGTTGTGCCACCTCTTCGTGTGTGCGGTGCCTTTTTTGGGCAGGCTGCACCTTCATGCTGAGCAGCTCTCCTTACGGGGCCGCACTCCTTGTGCGTGGGGCTCCCCTACATGGGGGACACCCCTGTGTGGCACGGCACTCCTTTCGCACATCACCACTGCGCATGGGCCAGCTCCACATGGGTCAAGAGGTTCAGGGTTTGCACCATGGACCTCCCATGTGGTAGGCGGATGCCCTATCCATTGGGTCAAGTCCACTTCCCTCCACCTAGTTTTGATTCAGGTATTATTCAGAAAACTGTTAAAAATTTCTACTGTTGTTTAGGATTTAGTTTAAAATTTCATTCTTTCCTGTGTATTTACATTGTGAGTTAGAAATGTGGTGTGTACAAGCTTTGATTTTTCAAAATTCATTGTTTATATGTGTGTGTGTGCTTACAGGAACTATAAATGATTGCTTTTAGTAAATGAAAAAATAAATTTGGGTAAGTAGGCACACTCTTGTTTTTTTGTTTATACCATATGCATTTTTTCCATATTTTTATTTTTTGAAATTTATTGAAATATATCACTCATACATGAACATACATAAACAATAAATGTATAATAGTTGTGAACTTACAAAACAAACATATATGACATCAAACAAACATATATAACATCTCACCCTACCAGCAATAACTTGCATTGTTTTTAAACCTTTTTAACTAATGATTAAAGAGCATTGTCAAAATATTACTACTAAACAAAGTATTTTTCCCCCAACCAATCCTATTATTATTATCTTTATATCAATTATATATGAACATACATAAACAATTAAGTGTTTAGTAAAAATTGTGAACTTACAAAGCAAACATGCATAACATCACCCAGGGGTCCCATACATCAACCCTCCACTAACTCCCTGCACTGTCATGAGATGTTTGTTACAAACTATGAAAGAACACTGTCAAAATCTTACTACTAAGCATAGCTCTTATCTTACATTTGGTATGTTTTCCCCCCAACCCACCCTATTATTATTTTTTAAATATATTTTTTATGACAGAAGTTGTAAACTTATAAAACAATCATGCACATGTGCAGAATTCCCAAACAACACCCCTCCATCAACGCACCACAATGTGGTGTGTCTTTTGCTACAGATAAAATAATATCATCTGATTATTGCCATGTTCATAGTGTACATTTGGCTCACATTTTCCATACTGCCTCAGTATCAGCACAGTACATCTTTTGCATAGATGCAAGAATATTATATTATTACTACTAACCACACTCCATAGGTCACTCCAGCTGTATTTTTCCCAAGCTTCTCCACATTCCCAATACCCTGCAGTAGTGATATACATTTGTTCTAGCTAACAAAGGACTCTCTTACCTCCGTACCATCAACCACAATTCTCACCCACCTTTTGGTTTATTGTGCTATCCAGTTCCTAGATCATTTTCAAGCATTCTGTCAGTTGGAATTTACATAACTAGACTACCATTTTCAGTCGCATCCCCATTTATAAACTAGCTGCTACTCACTGTGTGTTACTGTACACTCTATACATTTCCACACTTTTACAGTGAAGCTAATTAAGACTTCTACATACATTAAACATCAGTAGTCCACTCAGTCCTTCTCTTATTCCCGTTAAGAATGCACCACCTACAACCAGGTCTTGAAGATATTTTCCTACAATTTCTTCTAGAAGTTTTATGGTTCTTGCTTTTATTTTTATTTTATTTTATTTTTTTTTAATCCATTTTGAGTTAATTTTTGGATGAGGTGTGAGATAGTGGTCCTCTTTCCTTCTTTCAGCTATGGATGTCCAATCCTTTCAGCACCATTTGTTGACTGGATTGTTCTGCCCAAACTGTGTGAGTTTGACAAGATAGTCAAAAATCACTTGGCCATACCTGTGAGGGTCTGTTTCTGAACCATAAATTTGGTTCCATTGGTCTATTGTGTCTGTCTTTAGGCCAGTACCATGCTGTTTTTACCACTATAGGTAGATATTATGGTTTAAAGTTTGGAGATAAGAGTTCACTTTTCCTTTTTATGATGTTTCTGGCTATTTAGGACTCCTTACCCTTCCAAATAAATTTAATGATAGTGTTTTAAATTTTTTCTTTAATGCTGGTGGAATTTTTATTGGGATTGCATTAAATCTGTATATCAATTTGAGTAGAATTGACATCTTAATGATATTTAGTGTTCCAATCCATGAGCATGGAATGTTCTTGCAGTTATTTAGGGCTTTTTTGATTTGTTTTAACATTGAGTTGCAGTTTTCTCAATACAAGTGCTTTACATCATTGGTTAAATTTATTCCTGACTATTTGAGTTTTATCTGTCATATTCTATTTCACCACTCTTTTGATACTTTTAGTTACTTTTATTGATCTAATTTTCATTTCTAGACTCTCTTCCAGGCCCCTCTCTCCTGCCTTTTCTTTTCAGGCTCTAGCACACCCCTTAGTATTTCTTGAAAATCTGGTCTCTTGTTTAGAAATTCTCTGAGTTTCTGTTTATCTGTGAATATTCTAATTTCACCCTCATTTTTGAAAGACAGTCTTGCTGTATATAAGATTCTTGGCTGGAAGTTTTTGTCTTGTAGTATCTTAAATATATCAGACCACTGTCTTTTTGCCTCCATGGTTTCTGGTGAGAAATCAGCACTTAATCTTATTGGATATCCCTTATATGTTATGCGTTGTTTTTTTCTTGCTGCTCTCAGAATTCTCTCTTTGTTTTTGGCCTTTGACATTCTGATGAGTATGTGTCTTGGAGTTGGTCTATTTGGATTTTTTTGGATGTGAGTACGTTGTGCTTCTTGGACAGGGATATCTATGTCCTTCAATAGAGTTGGGACATTTTCTACCATTATTTCTTTAAATATTCCTTCTGCTCCTTTTTCCTTCTCTTCTCCTTCTGGGACACCCGTGACACATATATTTGCATGCCATTTGTTGTCATTTAGTTCCCTGAGACCTTGTTCACTTTTTCCCATTTTTTTCTTCATCTCTTCTTCTGTATGTTCACTTTCAGAGGCCATTTCTTCAAGCTCACCAATCCTTTCTTCTTCCTCCTCAAATGTGCTATTATATGATTCCAATGTTTTTTTTATAAATTTCTTTGATTGTACCTTTCATTTCCATTAGATCTGCTATTTTTCTATGTATGCTCTCAAATTCTTCTCCGTGCTCACCCAATGTCTTCTTAATGTCCTTAATCTCTTTAGCCATCTCATTGAATTTATTAAGGAGATTTGTTTGAACATCTATGATTAGTTGTCTCAACTCCTTTTTGTCATATGGAGGCCTATCTTATTCCTTTAACTGGGCCATAGCTTCCTGTTTGTTGGTGTGGATTGTAATTTTTGGTTGGCGTCTTTGCATCTGGTTTACTAGAGTATTTTTTCTGGGTGCAATTTTTCTCTTTAGTTTAGGGCTTCCTATCATTTCTCCCTTGCTGGTTGTGCAGTAGGAACCAAGCATGTAGTTGGTGCTGTAAGCTGTGGAGGCTCAAGCTGTTCTCATTGCACCCGGGACCAGTGAAGCTTCTTCCAACTTTCTCCTTTACCAGGGGTAGGGACAGAGTCACAGCTCTGTGGAATAATCCACGTGCAGGCCTAGACTGTAGTTGCCCAGAGAGACTGAAAAGCTTCACATCCCTTTCTCCCCTATGTGGGGCAGGGATGGAGCTGCAGGTGTGGGCAGCAATCTATGCAGTGTGGGTCCAAGATTACCACAGTTGCCCTGGTAGACTTCTGATTTTCAGTCTATGCCAACCAAAATTACCTGCGTTACTTGTATAGGCTGGTGCAGGGCTCCTCAGCCTCCTCCCCACCCAGGGTAGGACTGAAGCCTAGCTGGGCTGCAGGCTGATCTGTGTGAAAGAAACTGGTTCCTGCTGACACTGAGAGTTTCAGTCAGCCCAGCTTCCCCTCAGGGTGGGGGTGGAGTCAGAATTGCTGGCTACTGGCCTCTTTCTCACTCTGGCTGGTTCACACCCCAGCTGTTCCCAGGGTTATTTCTTAGCCAACCAAGTCTCCCATTCAGTAGCTGAAATCGGCAGCCAACCGTCTCCTCTTCCCGTTTCTGGGAAATGGAGCTTCCAATTCCCGTCACAGAGCAGCTCCTGAGGCAGCTTGTGCTGCCAGAGTAGGATAATCACTGTCCTCCACAGCTTGGCCGGTAATGGTAATATTCCAGAGAGGCTGGCGCAGGTCCCCACAGCTTCCTCCCTGCTGGAGGTGGCACTGGGGCCTAAGCTAGACCTGCAATATGATCTGGATGGGAAGAAGGGGGTCCCCACCAGCACTGGGATTTTCAGTCAGCCTCGTCTCCCCTCGTGCCAGGAATGGAGTTAAGATGGTGACTCCCAGCCTCTTTCTGACTTAGACTCAAACCTTAGCTGTTCTCAGGATCCTATTGTAACCTACTGAATTTCCTCATCAGTAGCTGAAACTGGTGCCCAACCATCTCTTCCTCCCCCATTTTGGGGAAGTGAAGCTTTCTATTCCAGCCTTGGAACAGCTCTCGAGGTGGCTTTTGCCTCAGTAGAGGATGGGCACCGGCCTCCATGGCGTGGAGTGCTCTACTTAGGAGTCTTCTCAGCAGATGGGCAGTCTCTTCCTTCCACTCCCCAAAGGATGTTGCAAGATGCTCTTCTGGCCTCCTGAAGCCCCCAAACAAGTGCTTCAGCTAGCTCCAGAGAGCTCTATGTGTTTGCTAACTGCCCGGTAGCAGGAGCTGACTTTAGGAGCTCCTTACTCCACCACCATCTTGTTGGTTCCTCTACCATATGCATTTTGATATATCATTAATTAAATCAATCTTATTAATTGCATTATTCAGATCCATATCAGAGCAAATTTTTTCTATAAAGGGCCAGATAGTAAAACATTTTGGATTTGTGAGCTACATGGTTTTTGCAACTGTTTAACTCTCCTGTAGTAAAGTGAAAGCAGCACAGACAACACATAAATGAATGACTGTGACAGTGTTCCAAAAAATTTTTACTTACGAAACAGGCAGCAGGCCAGATTTGACTCGTGGTGCTATAGTTTGCTGACCTCTTGCTTATTTTTGCCTTCATGATCTGTAAACATCTACTCTTGTTGTTCCTGTTCCTGTATTTTTAAGAGTTCTTGTTCTGAATGTGGATGTGTGTGTGTGTGTATACATGACTTAAATCAGATCGTTCCTATTTGATATTTAACATTAAACACAGCTGCTATTACCTGGTGTTTGTTCTTAACAAATGTATTGAGGCATGGTTTATATACAATAAAATTCTCTTATTTTAAATGCACATTTTGTTGAGTTGTAGTCAATGCATATAGTCTTGTAATCATCAGCAAAATCAAAACACTGAATATTTTCATGGCTCAGAATGTTCCCTCCTGTCTCTTTGTAGTTAATCTCCTCCCTCCATCCTCATTTCCGGTCAAGCACTGATTTGCTTTATGCACGATTTTGCCTTTTTAGAACTTCTAATAAAGGGAACCACACTGTATATATTCTTTGTGTCTCTGTCTACCTTTTATTAGTTACCAAGATATTTTTGAGATTCATTCATGTTGTACATATTAGTAGTTCGTTCCCTTTTTAAAATTTTTGAATAGTATTATATATATATATGCCATAAATTTTTATTCACTCACCAGATGATGGACATGTAGATTGTTTGTAGTTTGGGGCTGTTATGAATAATATCGCTATAGACATTGGCCATATTCAGAATTTTCTCTTTATCTTTGGCTTCCAGCTTTTTGATGAAGATGGTTCTATGTATGGTTTTCTTTGTGTTTATACTATTAGGGTCTTTTGTGTCATTTTCAGTCATCACTTATTCAACAAATTTTCTACCTTTTTCTGTTTCTCCTCTTATTCTGGGATTCCAATTATGTGTATGTTAGATTGCTTGATATATTTCCACAAATCATGATAATTTGTTTACTTTTATTTAGTCTTTTTTCTTTATTCTTCAGACTGTGCAATTTCTACTGAGTTATCTTCAAATTTACTGATTCTACTTTTTCAAATCTGCTGTTGAGAACATATATAAAATTTTTACTTGTTTTTGTATTTTACCTTTTTTTTTACAGTTTCCATTTCTCTCTTGAAATTTATTATCTTTTCACTCATTAAAATGGCATTTTCACTTAATTATTTGAACATGTTTATAATAGTTCCTTTGAAGTCTTTGTAAGTCCAACATCTGGAACCATTTACAGATTGCCATTTTTTTCTATGTGTGTGTCACTCTTTCCCTGTGTCTTTGCATGTCTAACATTTTTTTTTGAGTAAATGGACTTTGTAGGTAATACTTTATGGTGACCCTGGATTTGCTTTTGTTCTTGTAAGGATTTATTTAAAAAGTATAGCATACAGCTATCTTGCTTGGAATCAACTGCAAAATCTGTCTTTCCCACAGTGTGGAGCAGATAATATGTCTGCTCAGGTTTTTATCTAGATACTATCTTCTTGTCCTTGTTTCCCTGGGGGTCTTCCCTGTTGAATCAAGGATTTGGGCAATTTATACTCAGGTTTGGGGACTCAACCTTTTGGTGTTTCTCTTCCTTCTGTGATTTTCCTCTAAATTACTAGTTGCTCTGGAAGCTCCAAGTTCTGCTCTTTGACTTCTCAAATCTAAAAGGTTTTTAATTTCTGCTTCCTAAACTCTGTGCAGGTTGGGTGACACACTTGTCAAAGTTGCAACAAACTTTTAAGTCTCTCTAGAAGCAGACTGTCTTTCAAGGGTAGACCCACTGATGTGGGCTATGGGTGGAAGGCTCTTTGTCTCTTCAGAGATAACTAAGCTGTTTGACTTGTGAGTGTGGAACGGTAAGAGGCTGCAGTCCTGCCCTTAGGGAAAATGGCAACAGGCTCCAGTCCCAGGAAATGTTTAACAATGCAAGGGCTATAAACTTTAAGTATTTAGGGGAAATGCAAAAAGTAAATATGCTAAAAGCTTATCAGAATATCTGGAGTCCAGGCTAAAAGCTTACCTAAGATGTGGAAGAGATATATGCTAATTGAAGCCTATTGAGAACTGAAACAAAGGGACCATTTGGCCTTTCCTCTCTGTATAAAAGACGTTTGAAAATCTTGTTCAGGGCTCGGGATTCAAACAGAAGTTCCCGAGTCCGGCTGGCCGTCAATAAACCATTTTTCCTTCTCAAAATCATTCCTGAGTCCTGGCCTCTCTATACTCAAATAATTGAACTTCTCTCAAATTCTACAACACCACTTCTAGCTTCTGCCTTTTTTTTTTTTTCTTTTTACCATGCTTCCTAAATCTCCCCATGCACTTGTAGTTTATTGATCAGCTAGGGATCCGGGCAGGGTTTATACTTAGATTTTGTGGATCTCACTTCCGAAATGCTTCCCCATTAAATTTCCAGCTGCTTTGTTCCTCTGAACTCCATCATCTGCCACCTTAAATTGGTAAGGCTTCTGTGTTTTACATCCATTGCTGAGGGGGAGGAAAGAAGCTGAGGAATGCTCCAGGCAGAAACCCACAAACTCCCAGTTCTTACCCAATGCAACAGTAGTCTTTCATGAGCAAATATCTGAACATTTTGTCTGCTTTTGGTCATTTTCCATTGCCTTCAAAGAGTTGCTTTTAATACTTTTGTCCAGTGTTTATTGAAAGAAATCACATGACCATTTCATGCTACCATTACCAGAAGTCCCCTCTCCCTTTGTTATATATATTTTGATCTCTTCATAAGCACAGAAAGCTTTATGAGTGCTTTCCTTTTTAATTATTGTACTATTTATAATTTAACCCATATTGCCCTCCTGTCTGTTAATTTGTCTGTAAAAATAATTCTATTTTCATCATATTGTCAACATTTTTGTTGCATTTTTCCTGAAATAATTTCTCTGTCCCTTTACATTGAAACTTTTCTGTCATTTTATTTTAGGTAGAATAAAATTGTAAGTATATAGCTTGATTTTTAAAAAAATATATCCACAAAGTTTGGTCTTTAATTAGGAAATTAAATTCATTTATATTTAGTATTATTATTTCTATTTTAGTTTCATTTTTATTATATTATTTTTTGCTTTCTTATAGGTTCATAACTTAACTATATGTTAGAAGAAAAGGTGATAAGTGTGTGGTGGACAGATTCTGTGATGGATGATAGGGATGTGGTGGCCCCCATGATGCCTCGTTCCTCATGTTCATGTTCCTTGCAGAGTCTCCTTCCTTTGAGGGGACTTTCTTAAAACCAATAAGACACAGCCCCGGTGATGAGATGGGATGTACGTAATAATGTATGTAAGACTGCAGTGCCTGCCCTGCTGGAGTCTCTTTCTCTTTCCCTTGCTGGCTTTGAAGAAGCAAGGTACCATGTTGTGGGCCCATGCCAGCAGATCCAACTGATAAGGAACTGATGGAGGCCTCCAGGCGAAACTAGAAAGAAACTGAACCCCGCAGTCCTATGGCTGTTAGGAACTCTAAATTCTGTCAAGTAAAAGTAATTCCTTCTCTAGCCAAGCCTCTCATAAACCCTGGGAGACACCTGGTTTGGCCTTGTGAGACTCTAGACAGAAGTAAGCTATGCCTGTATGAATTGTTAAATTGCAAAGTTTGTAGTAATTTTTTACCAAGCAATATCAAAAACCAAATACAGTGGGTGGCCTATTCTCATTCCTAAGTTTAATGGAAATGCCCTTAGAGTGGCCCTATTAAGAATAATATTCATTTGGATTGATGATGTATCAGATAAAATGTGTGACATAGAAAATAAGCAAAAACATTTTCCAGACTTGAAAAAAAAAAGAATGAAAAAGAAAACTCAAAAAGAGAAAACGAAATATAAAACCTAAGATATAGTGAAAAAGAAAGGAAGATTTGTAGCTCAGTGCTGGACTATTTACCTGTTACGCTATGGTTTGTCACTTCAATAGTGCCTGTATCATTTCTGACTTGGCGTTTTTTTGAGAGCCTTTACTCATTTAGAGTCCTGGGTTTTTTCTCAGAGTTCCATTAAAAATATAGTTTGTGGACTTATTTTTATTTTTTCTTTTGGCTTGTTTTCAGGTGGGGAAGGGGAAATATGTTGATTTAATACAGCCATGTTCTTGCAGGAGTCCTAAATTTATTTACATTCCTCCCTTTGTCTATCAGGAAAGGTCCTAACGTATTCTGTCCTTTAGAATTTTCTGACCATGGCCTATCTTTTCTCTTAAGATTTTTAGCTTAGAGTTCTCCATATAAAGCATAATTTTATTAAAATCAAAATCATTGAAAAATGGGCTAAGGGCTAACAATTTTTAAAATGTGGAAGAGTGTGTGAATAGAGGTTAGTTTTATTTTTCTCTGTTGCATATAGAAAACATCTCTATTTCTTTCCTTCCCCTCCCCCTTTCCCTCCCCCACCCCTGCCTTGCTGTTTTTGCTGTCTATGTCCATTTGCTGTGTGATCTTCTGTACCTATTTCTCTTTTTGTCTTCTCATCTTTCTCCTCTAGGAGTCACCTGGATTCAATCCTGGGGACCTCTGATGTGGAGAGAGGTTCCCTGTCAATTGTGCCACCTTAGTTCCTGGACTCTATTGTGCGTCACCTTGACTCTCCATTTCCTTTTTCTTTTGTTGCTTCATCTTGCTGCGTGACTCACTTGCATAGGCACTGGCTCACTGCATGGGCACTTGGCTTGCTGCATAGCACTGGACTTGTCACGTGGGCACTGGATCACCGTGTGGGCACTTGACTCACCACATGGGCACTCGGCTCCCCACGTGGGCACTGGCTTGCTATGCCGGCACACTTTCTCTTCTTTTTTTACCAGAAGAGCCCAGGGATCAAACCTGGGTCCTCCCATATGATTAGTGGAAGCCTTATCACTTGAGCCACATCCACTTACCAGCATCTCTATTTTTAAAAAATTAAAAAAGAAATTGAAAAGAGTATTAGTGTGTTGCCTTGTGAGACCCTGTTTTTTCTGGAATTGAAAATGTTTAATAAGGTGCTTGAATAAGAAGCAGGAATATTTTAAAATCAGTTTCTGCATAAAGATTAGCTTAGTTGATATCTAAAGTCCCGTCCAACGTGTTATATTAAATATAAAACAACCTGTTTTTTTTTTTTTTTTTTTGAGGTATGAGGGGCTGGGACCTTGTATGCATGTGCAGGAGGCCGGCACTCAATCACTGAACCACTTTGGCTTCCCTAAGGTGTTTTTTTCATTTCTTTTGTTTGTTGTTTGTTTTTGTTGTTTTTTAGGAGGCACCAGGGACTGAACCTGGGACTTTCTATGTGGGAAGCAGGAGCTCAACGCCTTGAGCAACATTTGCTCCCCAAAACAACCATTTTAAAATTCAAGTTTAGCTCTGATTTAAGAATAGATGGCTCAATCTAATTTTTTTTAAAACTTTTGGGCTCTTTTTAAAAATTTACTATGAAAATTGATTTTCCTTGAGAATATTAATTACAGATAGTTTCACATGTATAAAGGCATGTTTAGAAAATGTTGCTGAATTAGAATCCAGTGAAGATCTTTATTTCGATTAGTTACTTATTTAACAACAGAGACTTCAGGCTTTTCTTGAAATTTTAACATTTCAAATGCTGCTTTGCCACCTAGTGGTTCATCCTGATATTTTCTTTAGAAAAAACAACTAAAAATATTTTTAGTCTTTGTAAGCATTATATGAAATACACATTTTGCCAGAAGACTAAATTCATATTTAGGATGAAATGATTCTGGGAATCATCCAGTTTGTAATTTTTGTGTTATATCTGGGTAAGTGTACAATATGTTATATATATATATGTATTATTAAGCACCATCAGACTGGCACGACTTAAATTGCTTAGCTCAAATGTTCCTTTGAAAAAGTACATTTTGGTAGCCAATTCATAATTGCAGGATTGAAGTAATTAAAACTGTAATATTTTTTAGAAAATAAGTTTTGATAAGAGTAAAGTCATGTTTCCCATACAGGTATTACAGTTATTTTTAATTTATAAATGAGAAATGGTGAGGCGTTGCAACTAGTTCAAAGAAGAAGTAGAAAAACAGACATATTTATATTTAAGGAATATTGAAATGAGTGTGCAAATGGAGGCAAAACTAGATTCTCTTATAGTGGTAGAAGACAGTGGTTCCAGACAGACAGACTGCAAGTCTACAGACAGGATTGTTTTGCATTGCTATCAGTTACCTAAAACTTAGAGTTATAAAATAGGTTTATAAAATAAAATCAGATGAGATAATGCTCATATGAGGAACATGGGCAGAAAGCATTTTTCCTCACATGTTGTACATGTTCTTTTTCTATTTGGTAGATTCCTCATATATAGGACTATAGTATACTGTATTGTTTTATGATGTATATTTGATATTGAAAGCAGCAATTGTGCACAGATAAAAAGTAATACCCAATTCCTATTTCAGTTGCCTGGCTGTCATGAAGTCTACAACCAGCTGTCTTCTCCCTCAATAACTACTACTGACTGGTTTTTTCAAAAGTTTCTTTTTGAGTTTCATTTCTCAAAACTAAATATAAAAGGAAGGATTATTGAGTTTAAAAGGAAACCTTTAAAATTCACTTAATTTACTTAAAAGGGGGAAAGATATATAAAACAAGAGTTATATATCTCCCATCAATCAGTTGCTAGATAAATGGATACAGATATCCACAACTGGTTCACTGCTCTCGTAGCAACAAGAATGGAAATAAAACAATTTTTGAAGACAAGTGGGAGAAGAGGAAGCTAGGAAAGATCTAGACTGAGGGACATTGCCTGGGAGAGGCAGGTCTTGATGAAGTGCCACAATGTGGGTTCTGGACAATTAATAACATTAAGCCTGGGAATTGTGAGAAGACCCTCCAAAATGGTGGTGTTTGAAGAAAAAGAAGGGTGAAAATAGAACGATAAAGTACTAGCTAACTGATAGGGACTGTGTGTGTGTGTCTTGGAAAACTTTTGTTTCTTAATCATCATAAAACTGCCACATGTCACATATAGAAGACAAAATATACATCCACATGTTCATACAGTGATCTACCCATGAGGGAAATAAGGCTTTTTGGGTTCCATCTCTGCACAGATTCATAATAATCAAGTTCATGTAAAAATTGATATAAAAAACCCAAAAACTCATTTATTAATGTAAGATGGGAATATTCTCAAAAAGGATTAAATTATTTCCAGATTGTGTGATCAAAGTATTTTTTTACCATAGGCATAATAAATGAGAAATGAAATGATAATCAGAAGGATAATCTTGAGAAGCATAGATTCCAATGAATCAAATATTTAATGCATCAACTCACATCTCACAATCATAGTGATTTGTTAATAGGATTGAACTATTCATATCCTTTGTGTACAACTCCCATCTCACTCTCCATATTGGACATGCCCAGTGACTGGAATTTTAGGGACCATAGTTAAACCATCTAATGGCAAAGTTTCTCTATATTGGCTGCATATTAAAGTCACTTAGGGAGCTTTTTAAAAGTATCAGTGTCAAGATTCCACTTCCAGAAATTCTCATTAAATTGATTTAGGATAAGTCCCAGATATCAACATTTGTTATAAAATTCTCCAGGTGATTCTCATGTATAACTAGGGTTGCATTTCTCTGCTCTAGAGTTTGTAATTTTCAATCCTGGTTAGATGTTAGAATGATCTTGGGTAGCTTTAAAAACACTTCTTGAACCCCATCCACAAAACTTCTGGTTTAAGTGCACTAGATGATTTTAATGTGCAGCCAGGGTAGGGTGGAGAACCACTGCTCCAGATCATGATTCTCATAGCCTGCATCAGAAACATGGAGAAGCTCCATTAAAATGCAAATTGCTGGGCCTAACCACAAGAGTTTCTGATCCAGTAGGTATGGAATGGGGCATGAGAGATTGCATTTTTAACAGATTCCCTATGATAAAGATGCTGATACAGGAACCACACTTTGAGAATTAATGTTTTGAAAGGTAAAGGGATTGCTTTCTCTGAGTTTGCTGCTATGCCGTATTTCTTTAAACTTTGAAGGCTGACTCATACTATGATTGCCAGATTGGTTCTTTAGATAGGTTAATGATTGTGTATAAGCCATTGTGTCTTATATGCAACTTGTCCATTAAATATTGGTCTTTTTTTTAACCATCAAATGGCAGTTCTTTCCACTCCATTTCTGATTCTTTGGGTATGAGGGAAAGGAGAGAAACTTCACTGTAGTTCCAAGAAGATATAGTGTTCTTATTTAATAAATAAAATACTGTATCTCAAATTGTTTGACTTGCAACAGAGTAGCTAATAAATCACAGAACTTTTTAACATTAAGCTCTTTTCCCTTCCACTCATATTCAGTTTCCAGAAAATCCAACATTAGGAGACAAACTTTATCATTTTGTGTAGAGTTGTTCAATTAACTAGTTCAACTACAGAAATAAGAATTTAGATATTTGTTCTTTCCCTATATTTTTACTGACTAAATCTGAGTGATATTAATGACACTATTTATGGAGAAATAAGGCTATTTATGCTTTGTTAACATAAATTGATTTAATTAAAAATATTAAAATAATTTGAAAAGTTTTTCAGTCCCCTGTGAAGCTTGTAAAAATAGCATCTATAGTCTATGCTTCCAAATATTTAATAGCTGTTGAATATTTTTAAAAAATATATTTGAGTTTTGTGGTTTGGTAAGAGACCCATCCTTTTTAACTTGTCCCTCCTTTTTCCTCTTCCTTCTTGTTCTCCAAAAAAGTAGACTTTCTCAATTTAGGATGTAATGCTCTTTAACACATTCATATGCCTTATTCCATCATTAAGTTTAATGTACTTGGATCCAGAAACTTATTGAATAATTCTGCATAACTTATCATGGGCTGTGGAATAATTTTAAGCATTCCTGTAGTAATTCCTCTCAAATGAAAGCAGGGTGCTATTATTTTACTATACATTTTTACAGTTCATTTTATGCCAGATGTTTCTTATTCTTGCCTGCATAATGTATTATACAAATATTTGACCCACTGATTATTAAAGAGTATGTTGTTTAATCTCCATATGTTTAAGAGTTTTTCTTTTCCATCCATTATTGATTTCCAGCTTCATTTCGTTATGATCAGAGGAAGTGTTTTGCACAATTTCAATCTTTTAAAATTTATTGAGTCATGTCTTGTGACCCAATATATATTCTATCCTGAAAAGGATCCAAGAGTGCTTGAAAAGAATGTATATCTGCTGTTTCAGGGTACAATGTTCTATAAAATATCTTTTAGGTATAGTCCATTTATCATTTTATTCTTTATTTATTCTCTGTCTAGATGTTCTATCCAAAAATGAGAGTGGTTTATTGAAGTCTCCAACTATTACTATAGAGACATTTATTCCTTCCTTCTGTTTTGCCAGTGTATGCCTTGTGTAACTTGGGGCACCCAAATTTGTTGCATAATATATGTGTAATATTTATTACAGTTATTTTTTCCTTGTGGATTGCCACTTTTTAAAATGTGTAATGAATTTTTCATCATGTATAATGGTTTTAGATTTAAAATATATTTTGTCTGATATTAGTATCACTACTACAGATCTTTTTTGATTACCATTTGCATGGAACATCTGTTTCCAACCTCCCACTTTCAACCTGTGTCCTTAGCTCTGAGGTAAGTCTCTTGTAGACATTACACAGATGGCTCATATTTCTAAAATACATTCTATCAGTCTGTGCCTTTTAATTGGGGAGTTCAAGTCATTAACATTCAATGTTATTACTATAAAGGCATTGCTTACTATATCTATTTTGTCCTTTGGTTTTCTGTTGTCATATTGTACTATTGTCTGTCTTTTTACCCTGTAATTTGCCCTTCTTAATAATCTTCATTTCTACACTCTTCTCCAAGTCTCTCAACCTTGTTTTTTCCTTCCAGCAGCACTCTCTTTAGTATCTCTTGTAATTCTGGTCTTTTGGTAACATACTTTATGAGTTTTTGTTTGTGAAAACTTTAAGCGTATCCTCATTTTTGAAGAACAGTTTTGCCAGATACAGAATTCTTTTTTTTTTTTAAATATTTATTTATTTATTTCTCTCTCCTTCTCCCCCACCCTGGTTGTCTGTTCTCTGTGTCTATTTGCTGTGTCTTCTTTTTTGTCTGCTTCTGTTGTTGTCAGCAGCATGGGAATCTGTGTTTCTTTTTGTTGTGTCATCATCTGTGTCAGCTCTCCGTGTGTGCGGCACCATTCCTGGGCAGGCTGTACTTTCTTTCATGCTGGGTGGCTATCCTTATGGGGAGCAAGGACTTGTGCATGGGGCTCCCCTATGCGGGGACACCCCTGCGTGCCACGGCACTCCTTGCGCGCATCAGCACTGCACATGGGCCAGCTCCACACGGGTCAAGGAGGCCCGGGGTTTGAACCTCAGGCCTCCCATGTGGTAGACAGATGCCCTAACCATAGGGTCAAGTCTGCCACCTCAGATACAGAATTCTTAGCTGGCAGTTTTCTTGCTCTGTATCTAAAATACATCACACCACTTTCTTCTCTCCTCAGTGGTTTCTGATGAGAGGTTGGCACTTAATCTCATTGAGATTCCCTTGTATATGATGCTTTGCTTTTCTCTAGCTGCTTTCAGACTCTCTCTCTTTATCTCTGATATTTGTCATCCTGAAAGCAGGTGTCTTGGGGTAGTTTTATTCAGATTTATTCTGTTTGGGTGCATTGTCCTTGGATAATGATATTTATGACTTTCATAAGGATTAAGACACTTTTAGTCATTATTTCTGCCCCTTTCCTTTCCTTCTCTCCTTCTGGGACACCAACAATGCATATGTTTGGGTGTTTCACATTGTCATTCAACTCCCTGAGACCCTGTTCCATTTTTTCCATTTTTTCCTCTTTCTGTTCTCCTGTCTTTTCTATTTTGAATGTTCTGTTTTAGAAATCACAAATTCTGTCTTTGAGCAATTCAAATATGCCCTTTTGTGTTTCTAATGTATTTTTAATCTCACCCATCATGTCTTTCATTCCCATAAACTCTGTTAGTTTCTTTGCAGGCTTTCAAATTG
This sequence comes from Dasypus novemcinctus, assembly GCF_030445035.2. Taxonomy (NCBI): domain Eukaryota; kingdom Metazoa; phylum Chordata; class Mammalia; order Cingulata; family Dasypodidae; genus Dasypus; species Dasypus novemcinctus. The sequence goes on from NC_080677.1 coordinate 74,099,289, forward strand.
TTCTTTATGCTCGCCCAGTGTCATCTTAATATCCTTTATCTCTTTAGTCATATTTTCTTTCAATTCTTTGAAGTGATTTAGGAGATTTGTGTGATTATCATTGGTTAATTATCTTAAATCCTGTACCTCTTCAGATATTTGGTTTGTTATGTTGGCTGTGTCATTTCTTCTTCTTTCCTAGTATGTCTTGTAATTTTTTGCTGATGTCTAGGCATCTGAATATGCTGGTGAATTTACTCTGATGGCCAATTTCTCTTTTTTAACTATTGTTTTTTTCCCTCATAGCTCTTCTTTGATATTTGATTCAACTTATTCTAATTCTTTAAAAATGCCCAGTTTATGTTATCAAAATTAGGCCAGGGAGTCATGAATGGGTGCAGATTTTCTCCCAAGAGTTTGGGTCAAGATTCTCATATACCTCACCCCTCCTTTTCCCACACTTTTCCTCATTAACAACATCTTTCATTAGAGTGGTACATTTGTTTCAATTGATGAACACATATTGAAGCATTGCTACTATGCAGTGTTTCCCCATGCAATTTCCAGACCAGCAAGTAGATGGTGCTCATTGGTGCATCTTTCCATAGAGGTGTTTCTTTCAATTTCCTATTTCCTCTTTCTGTTCTGGTCAGAGCTGAGATTCAGTGCTGGCTCTGCTGGCCAAATTCACTGAAGAGATGTCCCTGACTCCTCCTCCCTTTTCCCTTGTAAAGCTGAGAGGGAGGAAGAATTCCATTTGCCTCTTAGTTGGCTGTGAGTCAGGGGTTTTATACTGGCTTAATGTCGTGGGATGGTGATGGGAGCCCTCCCCATCTGCATCAGGGGGTTGGTAATATACATTTGTTGTTTTGGGTTCTTCATCTCTCTGTCATTTGCCCTCCTGGGAGTTGTATTATACAAATATTTACTACTAGTATTTTAAAGCATAAGTAATGAAGTGACTTTTCACTTTTACTTTTGAATTAATTATGTAAGAATTTTTATATTATTAGTTTGTAAATCAAAATGACCCATACGCACCCTTGTAGCAATTATGAAGAATTACAATAGCACAAATTCTGGTTGGAATACTCAACCAATATAGAAATGTACAAAACGAAAACTAAAGCTTTCTTTTGTCCTTATTGTTGCCTCCATGCAAGTCCCTCTCCCTAATTGTTAACAGAGTCTTGTTATTCTTTTCAGAGGAAAAAATAACATGTCCTCAAATCTGTACATTTATCTTACTTTTTGGACTATACAAAGGGTATTTCATTATTATTATTTTTGTTATATAAGTATTATTTTAAAAGAAGCTTTAGATTACATAAATGTTACACCAAAAATATAGGGGATTCTTGTATACTTCACCCCCTCCTTTTCCCACACTTTTCCCCATTAACAACATCTTTTGATAGGGTGGTACATTTGTTACAATTGATGAACACATATTGAAGCATTGCTACTATCAGTGGTCTATAGTTTACATAATAGTTTTCACTTTGTATCACACAATTTTATAGGTTTTGAAAAAATGTGTAATAACCTGTATCTGTCAAAGCAATATCATGCAGAACAATTTCAATGTCCCTAAAATGCCCCATGTTACACCTATTCTTCCTCCTCCCTCTCCTCAGAACCTCTGAAGACCACTGCATTTATATCAATATTACAAGTTATTCCATTACTAGAATAATAATAAGTCTACTTTAGTCTATAACTGCAATACCTCCTTATGTTTGTTCACTCCTTGAAACAGTTTGATATAGTTCATGAATTCCAAAGTAGATATTGGATTATATTTATAAACTGGTCCATACCTGGGCATGATTAAATTATGATTAGGGCTTTGAGTGGACCACATTAGTAGGGTGTTAAGTCCTCACCCCTTGGTGGGTGGGGATTCTCAGATAAAAGACATGGCAAAGGACAGAGTTGGAGTTCTGATGCTGGAGTCTTGAGCTGGAGCCCCAGAAAGTAATTACATAGAGGAGCTTGGTCATGAGAAAAGAGAGAAGGCTTCAGGAAGAGAAATCATCCACCTAATAGTCTAAAGCTGGCCTTGTGGAAAAAGACAAAGCCTAGAGAGCCTCATAGTCTATAGCTGAGCTTATGGAGAAAACAGAGGAGCTAAGCCCAGAGAAAAATGAACCCTGAGAAGAGAGGAACCCAGGAAGCCTGAACTCTGGCAGATATCAGCAGCCATCTTGCTTGAACATGTGGCAAAGGAATTGGTTAAGGAAGTAACTTACACTCTACGGCCTGGTAACTGCAAACTTCTACCCCAAATAAATACCCTTTATAAAACCAACGGATTTCTGGTATTTTGTGTCAGAACCCCTTTGGCTGACTAATACATTCCTCAATCTTGAGGATATTGGGATGGTGATGCCCACTCTGCTTCTGAATGAGAGGAGGCCCAGATCCCATGAGGCAGATGGGTAGAACTGTCTTGCTTACAGTTGTAGATACTCTGTTTTTTAGATGGGTATTGTCATCATAATTCTGATGAATTGGAGATGGTGTTGACTTAAATTCTGCTGAGATTCAGGGCTTAACTGACATGAACAGCTGGAAGAGTTTAGTCTCTGGGACACATATTTAGTAGGTATAGTGCCAATTATAAGTTCAAATAAAAGGGGCATAAGAACCGTGAGCAGGAAAATTATAAATGAGTCCAAATCTTGATATATTGGGGGGATAGATTATCATATATTCCAAGGTAAGGACCACTGACAGGGTGCTGAATTCTATAGTGTCCAAATATCTGCCTGCCTATAGTGTCCAGATGTCTCTAAAACCCTCAGAAACCCCCCTGCTTCAGGCACTGTTTATTGCAGCAATCAGTGAGATCCATCTAAGACATGTATAAGCATAACCTCTGGAATGACCCCCTGACTTGCTTTGAAATGTCTTAACCATAAAAAACCATTTGTATTTAATATTTTCCCCTTTTTGGTCAAGATCTTTTTCCAAATGCATTGCTAGTTGGTGCTCGGTAATAATCCCTTGGTGCCAGGAAAGCTCATCCCAGCCAGTCATGTCTTTTGCTGGGGTAAATGTAGTGAGTTTATATACTGAGTATGGCTTAGAGAGAGGCCACAATAGAGCAAAAAGGAGGCTTTCAGGAGGTATCTCTTAGGCAATATACAATACTAAGCTAAGTTTCAATTTCACAAGAACAAGGTTCATAAATACAACCATCAATATCAAGGGCTTGGCATATTGGTCTGTCCTCCTTTGCTAAGAACTGCCCATGTGCTCTAGGGATCTTGCCACTCTATTAGAGAATACAGCAGGATTCCTCAGGATGGGAATTCAATATTCTTTTGGATATTGTGTGGGTTTTCAACCACTAAGACAACACCCCATGAAAACGTGAACACATTCATATTCCATGGAAGTATGCTTTTAACCACAGACATACAAGTCCCCAGTGTTCACCTGCTACTTCCTCCAGTCCTCCCCCAGCTCCAAGAATAGTCCAACCCAATCCCCCCTCACTCTGCTCACCCTCACATCCTAGCTCTGTCAACCTGACTCATATCCCTGTACCACTATAACCCCATCCCTGCCAAACAACCACCTTCCACCTTACTTTAGGTTTTGCCCATATTGAGCATTGGTTCACCACACTCTACTCCCTTTCTGTCTCCTGAAAACTTATCTTCCAGACTCTAGCTATGTGAGTCTTCTCAATTTGGGTAGGTAATTTCAGTGAGGTTATGTAATATTTGTCCTTCAGTGACTAGCTTACTTCACTCAATATCTTCAAATTCATCCATGTTTTCCCATGGATCAGTACTTCATTCCTTCTTACAGCTAAATAATATTCCATTGAGGGTTTATACTACAATTTGCTTATCCAGTCATCTGTTGGTGGATAGTTGGGCTGCTTCCAACTTTTGGAAATGATGAATAATGCCACTATGAACATTAGTGTGCATATATCTGTTCATGTTCCTGCTTTTTCAATTCTTTTGGGTAAATCCCAGCAGTGGGATTGCTGGATGATACGATAGTTCTATAGTTAGTTCTCTGAGGAACCCTTAAACTGTCTTCCACAAAGGCTGCACCATTTTACATTCCCACCAGCAATAGATGAGAGTTCCCTTTCTTTTACATTCTCTCCAATGTTTGTATTTCTGTTTTTTTAACAACCATCAGTCTAATAAGTGTAAGATGATATCTCATGGTAGCTTTGATTTGCATTTCCCTAATAGCCAGTGATGCTGATCATCTTTTCATGTGCTATTTTTAGCCATTTATACTTCCTCTTTGGAAAGGTGTCTATTCAAATCTCTTGCTGAATTTTTAAGTGGGTTGTCTTCTTATTTTTGAGATGTAGGATTTCTTTACATATGGGGGATATTAGGCCCTTATCAGACAAAAGGTTACCAACTCTTTTCTCCCATTGAGTAGGCTGCCTTTTCACTTCCTTGACAAACTTCTTTGAAGTGCAAAAGTTTTTAATTTTGATGCAGTCCCAGTTATCTATTTTTTCTTTCATTGCTTGCTCTTTGGGTGTAAAGTTTATGAAACCATTTCCTATTACATAATCTCTAGTGCTTCCCTATATTATTCTCTAGGAGCTTTATGGTCTTGGCTCTTATAGTTGATCTTTGATCCATTTTGAGTTAATTTTTGTATATGGTGTGAGATGGTGGCCCTCTGTCATTCATTTGGATATAGATATGCAGTTCTCTTCATTTGTTGAGTGGGCTTGGTGGTCTTGTTGAATATCAATTGACCATATAAACAAAGATTTCTATCAGAACTCTCAGTTCAGTTCCATAGTTTAGTAAGTCTAGACTTGTGCTAATAAAATACAGCTTGATCACTCTCTTTTTAGTAAGCTTTCAAGTCAGGTAGCATGAGTCCTCCAATTTCACTTTTTCAATGAAGTGGCTATTTTTGACCCCTTGCCCTGACAAATAAATTTCATAATAGCTTTTCCAATTCAGTAAAAAAATGCTGTTTTGATATTTATTGGGATTGCATTAAATCTGTCAATCAATTTGGGTAGGACAGACATATTAATGATATTTTGTCTTCCAATCCATGAACATGGAATATTCTTCCATTTATTTAGGTCTTTTTTGATTTTCTTTAACAATGTTGTATAGTTTTCTATGTCCCAATCTTTTTACATCTTTAGTTAACTTTATTCCTAGATAATTGTTTCTTTTAGTTGCTATTGTAAATGGATTTTTTCTTGATTTCCTCTTCAGGTTGCTCATTATTGGTGTTTCAGAAATGCTAGTGATTTTAGCATGTTGATCTTATATCCTGTCACTTTACTGAACTAATTTATCAGCTCCAGAAGCTTTGTTGTAGATTTTTTCAAGGATTTCTATGTATAGGATCATGTCATCATAAATAATGAAATTTTTACTTCTTTCTTTCAAATCTGGATGACTTTTATATCTTCTTCTTACCTAAGTGCTTGAGCAAGTACTTTGAACACAATGTTAAATAAGAGTAGTGACAGTGGGCCTCCTTGTCTTGTTCCAGATTTTAGAGGGAAAACCTTTAGCATTTTGCCATTGAATATGATGTTATCTATATATACCCTTTATCATATTGAGGAAGTTTCCTTCTAGTCCTATCTTTTGAAGTGTTTTTATCAAGAAAGAATGCTGTATTTCGTCAAATTCTTTTTCTGCATCAATAGAGATGAGTACGTGATTTTTTTCTTTTTACTGTTAATTGTGGTGTATTACATTGATTAATTTTCTTAGGTCGAAACACCCTTATATACCTGGGATGAAACCCACTTGGTCATGGTGTGTAACTTGTTTGATGTGTTATTGAATACAATTAACAAGTGTTTTGTTGAGGATTTTAGCATCCAGCTTATTTAGAGATTTGTCTGTAGTTTTCTTTTCTTGTGGCATCTTTATTTGGCTTTGGCGTTAGGGTGATTTTGACATCTCATAGAATGAGTTAGGCTATGTTCCCTCCATTGCTATTTTTTGGAAAAGTTTAAGCAGGATTGGTATTACTCTTTTCTGGAATGATTAGTAGAATTCCCCTTTGAAGCCACTGGGTCTTGGGCTCTTGTTAGTTGGAAGGTTTTTGATGACTAATTCAATCTTGTTACCTGTGATTGGTCTGTTGAGTTCCTCAATTTCTTCTTATGTCAATATGGGTTGCTTGTGTGTTCCTAGAAACTTGTCCACTTAATCTGTTATCAATCTTGTTGACATATAGTTTTTCAAAGTATCCTCTTATGTTACTCTTTATTTCTGTGGGATCAGTGGTGATACCCCTCTCTTGTCTTTAATTTTTATATTTTATATATTTGTATCTTCTCTTTTTTTTTCTTTATTAGTCTAGCTAACAGTTTGTCAATTTTATTAATCTTCTTAAAGAACCAGTTTTTGATTTTATTAAATTTTTCTAGTGCTTTCTTATTTTCAATTTCTTTTAGCTCTGCTCTAATCTTTGTTATTTCTTTCTTTCTGCTTGCTTTAGGATTAGTTTGTTTTTCTTATTCTATTTCTTCCAGGTGGGCAGTTTTGTCTTTGATTTTAGCTCTTTCTTCTTTTATATTATAGGCATTTATGGCTATAAATTTCCCTCTCTGCACTGCTTTTGTCATGTCCCATAGCTTTTTTTTTAATGGCAGATTGCTAAGCACTATAGATTTATTTTGTTATTCAAGAGTCAACATCCAGTACACATTAATGGAATTAGCACCAAGACCTTGATTTGGTTTAGGTTCATGAAATTGAAAGAATAATAAACAATACTGTTCAGCTATGCATAAAGGGGCAACGTATTATTATTATTTTTTCAATGTTTATTTAAAGTTTTTATTTACAACACAAATCAAACTATGTTTATGGAAGACCACTGTGGAAGAACAGAATGTTTTTGACATGTTGTATTTTGATTTTCATTCATTTCAAGGTAGTTATTGATTTCTTTTGCAATTTCCTTCTTGATCCATTGATTGTCTAAAAGTGTGTTCTTTAACTTCCATATCTTTGTCCTCATTCTGGTTCCCTGCCTCTTATTAATATTCTATTGTGGTCAGAGAAATTACTTTGTATAATTTCAGTCTTTCTGAATTCATTGACAGTGTTCTGTGACCTAACACGTTCTGTGACCTAACATGCAGTCTATCTAGGTCAATGATCCATGTGCACCCAAGAAGAATGTATATCCTACTGTATTTGGGTGTAATGTACTGTATATCTATTAGGTCCAGATCTTCTAACATATTATTTAAGGTTTTAGTTTCTTTATTGATTCTTTGTTGCGATGTTCTATCTAATGGTGATAATGATGTATTAAAGTCCCCCACTATAATTGTAGAGGCATCTATTTTTTCACTTAGTTTTTCCAATGTTTGCCTCATGTATTTTGGGGCACCCTGGTTAGGTCCATAAATGTTTATGATTATTCTTCTTGATAGATTCCCCCTTTTATTAATATATAGTGTTCTTTTTCTCTTATAACAGTTTTTCACTTAAAGTCTATTTTGTCTGCTATTAGTCTAGCTACTTCTATCTTTTTTTGGCTATTGTTTCCATGTAAAATAATTTTCCAACCATCTATTTGCAGCCGCCTTGCATTCCTGGGTCTAAGGTGAGATTCTTGTAGACAGCATATAGATGGATCATATTTTCTTATCCATTCTGCCTATCTGTCTCTTTTGATTGGAGAGTTTAATCCATTTCCATTCAATGTTATTACTGTCAAGGCAATATTTACATTAGCCATTTTTAGGTTTATATTTGTCATATTTTGTTTTTAATTTCTCTTTTTATCTTCTAGTTATTCTTACTAATAATCTTCCTTTCTACATTCTCCTCCAACCCTCTCTCTCCTCTGTATTTTTTTTCTTTTTCTTTCAACCTGCAGAACTCCCTTTAGTATTTCTTGATGGGCAGATTTCTTGTTGGCAAACTCTCTTAATTTCTGTTTATCTGTGAATATTTTGAACTCTCTCTCATTTTTGAATGCCAGCTTTGCTGAATAAAGAATTATTGGAAGGCAGGTTTTTTTTCTTGTAGCACCTTATCTATGTAAGGCATTCTTGCCTCCATGATTTCAGATGAGAAATCAGTGCTTAATTTTATTGAGCTTCACTTGGACGTGACAGAGCTCTTTTCTTGCTGCTTCCAGCATTTTCTCTTTGTCTTGAGCATTTGATACTTTGATAAGTATGAGTCTTGGTGTAGGCCTTTTAGGATTTATGTTTTTTGTAGTGTGTTGTGCTTTCTGGATATGTACATCCGTGTCCCTTAAAAAGGTTGGAAAATTTTAGCAATTATTTCCTCCAACACTCCTTCTGATCTCTTTCTCTTCTCTTCTCCCTCTGGGATGCCTAGCATGCACATGTTTGTGTATTTAATGATGAAATTTAATTCCCTAGGTCCTTGCTGAATTTTTTTTCTATCTTTTTATCTATCTGTCTGATTTCAGATGTACTATCTTTGGTATCACTAATTCTTTCCTCTGCCTGTTCAAATCTGTTGTTCTGTGCTTCCCATGTATTTTGTTATTTCTTGCAGTGTGCCATTCATCACCCAAAGATCTATCATCTTTTTATGTATTTTTGCTATTTTTTCAGTATGTCCCCTCAGTGTCTTCAATTTTTTTTTTAAAAAGATAATAGATCATGAAAAATTTTACATTAAAAAATATAAGAGGTTCCCATATACCCCACACCCCAACCCTCCACTCCTTCCACATCAACAACCTCTTTCATTATTGTGGCACATTCATTGCATTTGGTGAATACATTTTGGAGCACTGCTGCACCACATGGATTATAGTTTACATTATATCCCTAGTCCATTCATTAGGTTATGGCAGGATATATAATGTCCAACATCTGTCCCTACAATATCATTTAGGACAATTCCAAGTCCTGAATTGCCCTCACATCACATCTCTTCTTCCCTCTCCCTGCCCTCAGCAACTACTGTGGCCACTGTCTCCACATCTCTGCTACAGTTTCTTCCATTGCTAGAGTCTCAATAGTTCTATAGTAGAATACCGTAAGTCCACTCTAATCTATATTTTATTACTCCATTATATGGACCCTGGGATGGTGGTCCACTCCACTTCTAAATTGAGGGAACCTTAGATGCCACATGGCTGATGGATGCGATTCTCCTGCTTGCAGTTGTAGGCACTCTCAATTCCCCAGTGTGGTGGTTGACCATCTTCACTCCCTGTTAGCTGATCTGGGTAAGTCCAACAAACTGAAGAGTAGGTGTAGTGCTGCAACTCTTCTGAGGCTCAGGATCCAGCTGGCACATGGCCAGTCCAGAGATCAAGTCTCCTGAGTATACAACAACCCCAGGTTCAGTAAAAGTGACACAAGAGGCATGTGTAGAAAGGTCACATCTGATTCCACTCAGTAGCACAAATTCCAAAGTAGGTTCCACTGGCAAAGCAGTGAACTCCAGAGTCATCTGCCATGACCATAGAACCTGTGTGTCTCCATAGCCCTCAAGAGCACCAGTAGCTGGGATTGTATCTAATTTGGCTGTCTCTGGGATCCTGCTGAGATTTGCATAAGCATAACCCCTGTGATGACCTCCTGACTCATTTTGAAGTCTTTTAGCCATATAAACTCACTTGTCTTTACCATTTCCTCCTTTTATTCAAGATCTTTTTATAGTTGCCTCACTAGCTGGTGATTGGTAGTAATCCCTTGGTGCCAGGGAGGTTCATCCCTGGGAGTCATGCCCCACACTGGGGGGAAGGTAGTGCATTTACATGTTGAGTTTGGCTTAGAGAGTGGTCACATTTGAGCAACATGGAGACTCTCAGGAGGAAAGTCTTAGGCACCCTGCAGCTCCAGGCTTAGTTGAAATTTCAGGCACAGAGGGTCCTAAGCATAGTCATCAATATCAAGGGTTCATCATTGGACCATCCTTTTTCACTGGCCTTTGCCCTTGCACTTTGGGGACTGTTGCTGTTCCTTTGGGGAATGTAACAGACCTCCCCTGGCTAGGATCTCAGCACTCCCTCAGTTGTCATTTGTAACTCTACCTAATATGACAATACCCAACAAATATCCATCATTTTTATATACCCTATATACATGCCCTGGAGAACTACCTCAGTGACTTCCTAATATCCCTTATCTCTTCTTTCACTTAATTAAGTTGACTCATGATATTTGTTTGGACATCCTTGATTAGTTGTTCCATGTTGTATCTCCTCTTGTTTTTTAGTTTGTCCATTAGACTGGGCCATGTCATCTTGTTTCTTAGCATGGCTTGCAAATTTTTTGTTGATATCTAGACATTGGTTTATCTTGATGGGCTTATTCAGATGGTTAGTTTCTCTTTCCTGTTCATCTACCCCCTCACCGAATTAGTTCGTCTCTCTCCCAGGGTGGGTGGGTATGACAGCCTGCCTGATCAGATCCTCTCTCCCCTCTCCCTGGGGCAATTTCAGTGCTGGCTGGGGTCTTTTTTGAGATTCAAATGGGGTTCAGCCGGTCAAACTTACTGAAGAGAAACCACTCTCCAAATTCCACCAGACCCCCTTCCTCCCAGGGAAAAAAACATTCTTTCCCCATTCAGTTGGCTGCAGCGAGCCAGGGGTTTTACTAAGGCTATTTGCTTTGAGGGTGGGGTATATGTGATATTCCTAGCTACAGGAATGAGTTACTCACAGTTTTCATTGGCCTCTTTGTCTTTCTGTCCCTCTCTCTCCTGGGTGATGTGCAGCACTCTTCTGGTTGGCAGATCCCAAAAGCAACCCCCTTGGATAGCTTTTTGCCGTTCCTCCATTGTTTTTGTGAGAGAGTTTAGCCTTTCCTACCTAATATGACCCATTATGAATTTTTGATACTACTTTTCCATTAGCAAAGTTTACTAGCATGTCTTGACAACACAGACAGTAGGGTACCACTTGTGAAAAGTATTTTGTGAGATATTGAAAGTAAACCTGAGATTAAGAATTTTCAGTAAATGAGCCACAAATGGATAACTCAGTGCAAATTATTGTAGCTATACTTTGAAGAAGACTTAATAAGAATGTCAAATGATATAAAATTTTGTTATACTGAGCAGAATATGGTCACTTACATTATTGCTATTTAAAACTGTTTTTATTAGTGTTATTAGATCTTACTGATTCATAGATGACTCTTAACATATTTTATAATTACTTATTAAAGAAAACCTTGCTTAGTTTTGATTTATTAATAATCTTAAAATTAGGTACTGTACAAATCTAAAATAGTATTTATGTAAAAATATATATAATAACATGATAAATTACTATTTTATGAAAAAAATTTTCATAATCTTAAAAGTCTCCATGGGTCCTTGTGTGATCCCATCTCTTTCTCTCTATTATCAGAGGAATCATTACCCTGAATTTACTGTTTATTGTCCTCTTGTTTTGCTTTACATTTTTGCCACATGTGTATCACCAAACAATATGTTATTTTTGAATATTTTGAATATTATAAATATGGGTTTACTGCTTACAATTTTCCTTTCTATGATAGACAGTTCTCCTTGGAGAAACAAATTTATATATAGTTTACTAGACAATTTAGGGTGCCCTTTTAGACATTCTACCTTTTATAAGATTTTCTTTTATTCCTCTAAGTCAGTGAAAAACAGAGCTCAATTCACCTTGTCTTGGCTGATATTCTCAAGGTGAAAGCAGGTCATTGCTTCCTTAGCTTCCTTTCTCTGTGTTCCTAATTACACTTAGATTTTGGTCTCTGATTAACCTTGATTTTCTTGTTATTGCCTCAGTGCATTTAAAAATGTGTTTTCAATATTTTATCCATATTTTCGGTAGTTTTCAGTGGAAGTTTAAACAGGGGTTTCCATATGTCAGACTGCCAGAAATCCAAGTCCAAAGACCCTTTTGTCTTGATTATATTAAATGGATCAGTACTTAAATCTATATTATGTGAAGAAATATTAGTACTAAATCTGTAAAGCTGAATATTTTCTTTTTTATTACTATTTATGCCATAAATCTACTAAATATAGAAATAGCATTTTATTTATTGTTTTCTGCTAGTGTTTATTAATTATCATATATAAAAAATCACTGTGCAAGTTGGAAAGTAAGTTATGCCATTGCAGATGCAATACCAGGGATAAGGTATAAAGAATTTTGATTTTTTTCCTTTGAATCACTGTGAATTAAAATAAAGTAGGGACTTTGCATTGTCATTATGCCTCAGGATCTTTTTTTAAAAATAAGATTTATTTATTTATTTTATTTATTTTTAAATTTCCTCTCCCCATAGTTCTCTTGCCTGTCTAATCAAAGTTTGCTCACCTTCTCCAGGAGGCACCAGGAATCAAATCCATAACTTCTCACATGGAGGGTGAGTGCCCAATGGCCTGAGCACATCTGCTTCCCACAGGATGTGGCTCCTGCTGGCTTGTGTCATCTGCTCATTTAGGTGTCTGCTCACTGAGGTAGGTGTGACAACTAGCTTGTTGTGGCAAGTGTGGCATCTGCTCATCTTCTTGAGGAGGCACTGGGACCCGAACCCTGGACCTCCCATGTGTTAGGGGGGCACCCAACTGGTTGCACCACATCTGCTTCCTTTTTCTTTTTTTTTCTTCAAAGATTTATTTACTTATTTTTTATATGTGTGCATGTGTGTTTATGCCTTGGCATTTTAGATCTTGTCATTAGGTCCCTCAGTGACCAGTCCTGACACCTGCTTTTACAAAATAAACAATTTCTCCCTCTCTTTCCTACATCCTACCCAGGTTTGTGCCCCTGTGAAAATCAAATACAAATTCCTTACTCACCACACCTGCTTTATCAAATGTAACAGCTCCATCCACTATCATTATAAAGCCATTGTCTTTAGGAACTGTAAAATTTGCTCCCTGCTTGCTTGGTTGAGCCCATGTTCTCAATCTGTTTCCCCACATGACTTTGTGAGGGATGATACTTATTTCTATTCTAGGGCATGTGAATACTAATAAATTTTTATTTCATACATCTCTTGTGTCACCCATTCTTCATATAAATGGATGACTGTCCATTTAAAGATCATTACAACTCATACAGTATTAAATAATCTACTTCATGGGGAAAAGATAAAATTCTGCTTGGTGTTCTGGGCAAGGATTACATATTAATGTTAGTAAACTTTGGCTAAAATGAGGCATCTTTAGCTATAAATTGCAAGAAAAATTACAATATTCTGAACTTCTTAGGACAGGAAAAATATTTTACTTCTATTTGTGTTATCAGCACTTAGCAATGTTCCTGGCATAAAACAGGTATCAAATAAAAATGAATTGAGGGAGTTCCAGTTCCAGAAAGGTGGTGTGTGTAACTCCATGGACCCATTCCTGAGTGAAACATGCAAACTGAAGAAAATTATAAAAATATAACCATTTAAAATCTCTGGAAATATTCCAGCAGGCATACAACAAATGAAGAAACATTTATTTAAGAAAATCTACTAAATTTGTTAAGGACAGAGAATGTTTGTGACATTTTAAACACAACCCACTCCATCCGAACACAGTGATGGAAATCCAGTCCAGGCAAGTACAGCCAGAAACACAGGGTATCTTCTTCCCAGCTCCCAGTTGTCCTGGGAGGGCAAGACTACCAGCATTTCTTATTACTTTCAGCTACATATTGCAGGAATTAAATTCTGTGAGAGTATGGCCAAGATGTACAGGACTCCCTTCTTCTCCTGAGTACACAGTCTTAGAGTGGAGGCTGTACCTCAGGAACATCATGCCAACAATACTCAGTCTTGAGAAACCTCACCCCAGCTCCCTCTTAGGACAGAGATTCCTAGCCAGGAGAGGATACTTTCCTCAACCAATGCCCTGATCTTAAAAGATGATTATCACTATGAGAGCCATGGATCACTGTCCTCACTGACCCCACCCTTGGATCCAGAGTTATGGTTCAGAGATTTTGCCTAGAGGAAGAGGCAGGTCATAAGAAAAGGGATCTCCAAAGTTCTCCCCAAAGGAACGGAATATATTTGGAACAGAATGTGAGGAAGTTTGATCCTAATCTTGAAAAAAGTGGTTATTTTGGTGGTAGGCAGTTAGGAAGAGGATGGTAACTTCATGAGACCAACAAGTTCTTTAGGATTTCCAATCAGTATTCTGATCCCATCAATGCAGAGACCACTGATGGTGGGCATATCAACATTTTCAAGATTTAATTAACTCTATCCCCCAATTTTTATATCCTTCACAGAATTACTTTTCTAAAAAAATGCTGTCTGAATTAAGTCTTTAATATAAACTTTTAAGCATGGCTTTCCAAACTTTCTATGATTTGGCTATAAATCCCTATAAGCCTTGCTCTTATTACAAACCCACACTCATTCTCTAGACTTGCAGGACTTCAGATTAATCTCTCTAACCCACAGAGCCAGAATATTTGAACTGTGTGCCAAAATTTGTATTAGGCAATTGATACAAAGTTGAATATGTTATCAGTTTTTAGAAAGTTGAACCCAGACTATAGGAGATAGTAATAAAAATAAATGAAAATAATTATTTATCTGAAAAGTGTATTTACATTCCATCTTCAGACACAAACTAAACCCGAAACTAGCAGTGCTGTAGAATTTGAGAGAGGTTCAATTATTTGCGTATAGAAAGACCAGATCTCAGGAATGATTTTGAGATGGCCAGGTGGACTTGGGAGCTTTCTGTTTCAATCCCAAGCCCCGAACAAGATTTTTGAGTCCCTTTTATACAGAGAGGAAAGGCCAAATGGTTCCTTTTGTTTCAGTTCTCAATAGGCTTGAATTAGCATATATCTTCCACATCCTAGGTAAACGTTTAGCATGGACTTCATACATTGTAGATAAGCTTTTAGCACATTTGGTTTGCATTTTCCTAATGTCTGTCCTCCTTATTGAAAGTCAATTTTCCATAAATGTTAGAGTTTATTTCTGAACTCCAGATTCTATTCTGTTGATCCTATGTCTGTCCTTATGTCAATACCACACTGTGTTATTTACTGTAAGTTTGTAGTAATTTTCAAAATCAAGAAAGTAATTATTCCAACTTTGTTCTTTCTTTTTAAGATTGTTTTGGCTATTCTGAATTCTTTGAGTATGAAATTTAGGAACAGCATGCCAATTTTGCCAAAAAAGCTGGCTGCAGATCAATTGGGGCAGATAATCTTTTCAACAAATTGTACTGGAACAACTGGACATCCACAGGCAGAAGAAGGAAGTTGGACCCCTACCTCATACAATAAACAGAAATTAACTCAAAATTGGTCTAACATCTAAATGTAAAAGATAAAACCATAAAATTCTTAGGAGAAAACAGGCATAAACATTTGTGAACTTGGATTAGGCAAAGGTTTCTTAGATATGACAACTAAAGCATAAACAACAATAGAACAAAATAGATAAATTCAAAATTCAAGTCTTTTGTGCTACAAAGGACTACATCCAGACAATAAGAGACAACCCACAAAATGGAAGGAAAACTTTGCAAACCATAGATTTAACTTTCATCTAGAATATATAAAGAACTCAAGCTCAATAATAAAATAGAAAAAACAATCCAATTAAAGATGGGTGAATGAACTGAATTGACATTTCTCCAAAGAAGATGTATGAATAGCCAACAGATATATGAAAAATATTCGGTATCATTAGCCATTAGAGAAATGCAAATCAAAACCAAATGAGATACCACTTCACACCAACTAGGATGAAAAGAATCCAAAAGACAGATAATAACAAGTGTTGCCAAGCATGTAGAGTAGTTGGAACTCTTATTCAGTTCTGGGAGAGATGTAAAATGGTCTAGCTTTGAAAAAGTATCTGGCAGTTTCTGAAAAGGCTAAACATAAAGTTACCATATGATCCATAAATTCCATTCCTATGTTTGTATTCAACAGAAAGTGTATATGTAAAAACTTGTACACAAATGTTAACAGCAGCATTATTCATAATAGTCAAAAAGTGGAAACAACCCAAATATTCTTCTATTGTTAAATGGATTAATAAAACGTGATACATGCATACAGTGACATATCATTCAGCTATAAAAATGAATGAAGTACTGGTACATGCTACAATATGGATGAACCTTGGAAGCTTTATGCTATGAAAGAAGCCAGCCATAAAAGCCCACATTTTGTTTAATTCTATTTCTACGATATATCCAAAATAATAGCCAGATCTATAAAGACGGAAAGTAGATTAATGGTTAGCTAGGACTGATGACGGGGTTTGGAGAAAAATGGGGAAGACTGCTAAACGGTACAGATTTTTTGGGTGGGAGGGGATGAAAGTTATAAAATTGACAGCAATGATGGTTGAGCAACTCGGTGAATATACTACAAATCAATATATACTTTAAATGACTGAATTACATGCCATGTGAAATATCTCAAAGTTGTTACTGAGTGATGAAATCATCAGAGCTTAATTTCAAATAAGGTATAATATTTGTAGATATTTAACACCTCATCTCAAGAGACAAATCAATTTGACTCATAGTTATCAAAGATTAAATGTCATTTCAAATAGAGCTAATGGGCTGTTACGGGAATCATAGATGCTTTAGGGTATAGTATCAGGTAGGCTTTAGTTCAAAACTCCACTCTGTTCTTACTTGTGGGAATAAGATATTTATAGTTATCTCTGGGACTTAATTTCTTAATTTGTAAAATAAAAAAGATTTTTTTCAACATTTAATGAGTCAAATCATGAAATAACTAGCTAAATATTAAGGATAATTGTTAATTTTTTTGCTTCATTTGTCAAATTATGATAGATACTTTTACCATGACGATATGGGGGAAAATTCCTTGTATGTATTTTCACACATGCTCACTCATACACAAAATACAGCTTGTTGAGGATTTACAACTCTGAAATCATATTTGATCACATAGGAAAAACTAACATCATTTTGAACACAAAGGAAAAGGAAAGACGTATCTAAATATTTACTTTGTACTCACTGACCCATCCTTCTGCCCACATTTTTCTTTTTGAAACTTCCTCTCAAACAGAATCAGACAACATTAAGGGCAGCCAGTTGCTTTTTCATCCTAGCAACCACCTCTAAACTCATATTTGCTATTGAATTTATCACTGCTACTGTGATTTGTCTCTTTTACCGGAAGCTCTTATAACTCTGGCTGGCACATTAGGTAGCAACAATGCAGAGAAAACAGGGTGGACTTAATGATTGACTTAATGGTGTGTTAAGTGCTCATTTCTGCTGAATTGAACATAGGCTTTGGTGTGAATGTCTAGTTTTACTGGGTCACTGTCAGTCAATAGGAATAGATTACTAAGTTTTAAAGAAATTTGTGGTCTGATTGGAGCAGGATATAGGAGGGGAAAAATCAGAAGAGTGGTGTGAGGTGCTCACATGCAAGAGAACTGGAATGTACACTTTCCTTGCCTTCAAGTATTTTTTTAATGTAAACATGTGTTGGGTATTTTATTTTGACATCATTATTTTCTTCCTCTGGATTAAAGTATTGAGAAATGCTAGAAATCTTCTATTGCTTGGCTTGCTTCTCCATAAGAAAAAGTATATTTACTAATTGTATATATTAATTTTCAGTTACCTTAAAATACTCAAAAGAAGAGAAAAACTATCATATTTATTTAATATGTAAAAGTCAAAACAGAACTTAAAAATGTAACATGCTTAGTTTGTGAAGTATAATTCATATAACTCCATTGCTTACCATGTGATAGTAATACTTGTTGAAAGTAGAATAAACAAATCAAAATTTTAGTAGCTAGGCATCTCTATCTTTGACAATAGATGGCTGAGATATTAATAAAATTGTAATTTTAGGATTTATTTGAGCAGAGAGAAAAACATTAAAAATATGAGCTTACTGAAGAATACTAACACTGAGCTTGGTGTTATTACCACATTATGATTAATAAAGTATTCATAAATAAAGGATAATTACATCTAACAGAAAAAACAAAAACAAAAACTATTGTACTGTTGCTCCACATCCTCACAATAAACCTCAATTCTTGGAAGTCAACGCTGTCCCCCCAAATGATCAAGTGGGACTTGTAAATTTTTTAAAAAAGCAAATAAGTTTATATACATTATTCCATATACAGTTTTTCTCTTGCTTGAAAAACTTGGATCACCTGTTAAAATATTAGTATGGGTTTCATACTAATTGTACTAGAAGTGGGATGATTAAAATTTGTATATAATTAGCATTAGGTGAAGAGGTTAAAGTCTAAAATGGAAAAAAAAAAATGAACATTTATAAAATGTACCTCTAAGATTTTAGACACCTAAAAGAATAATGGTAAATATTCTGTTCAATTATCTGATCAGAGTAATTCACAATTTATTCAGAGAAGATCTCCGTGAGTAATCACTCCCTTGTTTGCAGAGAAAGATGGAATTCTTCTTACCTGGTTTCAAAGACTAGTGCCTCATTCCCAAAGGGCAGAGGAAATTATGGGAGACAGGATGTTTTAATAAAATAACTGTTTTATCATTCGCTTTTTTTTTACTTGCATTTCAGCTGTCAATGGCAACTTCCTGTACTTAAATTATTTCTAAATTCCTTTGAAGCTTAATGGTAGAAGCTGCCACAATAAGATAACAAAAGAAATCAACTTTATGACCAACGTTTGATCTCATATAAACCACTTCAGTTCTCATTAGAAGACTACTGGACAACATCTCTGCTTTGTAATTTAACTGTGTTAAATTAATATAAATTACGTATTTATTTATTCTTTCATCTCTGAGGTATCCAAGGTTTTCCCTGAGCAAAATTTAATTCTTTCTTTTCCTCTCAATTGTTTTGGCATGTAAAAAATATAGAAAATATTTGAAATGAGAGAGCATGATAATGAAGACATTAATCCCAAACTTTCAATTCACTGATTTTAGAAATTCTTCCATAAAGATATGATTATTCCAGGTGACATTCATTATTATTTGGAGTATATATTTTTTCTGTTCATTTTAAAAGTAACTTTTTAATTCATGTGAGAATAAAAATAATATCCATATTTTAAAAGTCATTATATATCTGCCTCAGAACTCCTCATTTCATGCACCATTGCTCATTACTTCTCTCCATATTTGCATGATGTTCACAAACGATGTGGTCTAGTCAGTGAATCTTTAATTGACATAACCACATGCTGGCATTTCATATTAGCACACAATCTGTCATATTTGCATGGAGGGACCAAAAAATATTTTCCACAAGATTTTGCTAAACAATTTCAATTAGTCATTTATTCTGGAATTCAATGGGTTGGGTATCGTTATTCTGTTATCATTATGTTTGATGAGACGGTTGATTACAAAAGACTTGGGAAGTGTTCCAGTATATTCAGAGAAATTCAGTTACTAATAGCATCATGAAGCTCTTTAACAAGCAGGTCTGAATTCTATCCTGGTGAAAATGAAAATTGAGTCCTTTGTGGTACTATGGGAGGGTCTTTTTATTGAAGAATGTTGAGAAATGATTTCTTAACCATTTGCAGGCTACAATTATACAAAACTCCAAATCATAATTTCTATTTAGATCTATTGAGTTTAAGAAAAAGTCCATGAGGCATCCAAAATAATAGCTACAAGTTGACACATTTTAACATTTTGTTATAAAATTATGAATAAAATATGAACTCACGTTTGATAGAGGAATATTTGAATTAGATACAATTTATAAGCATCATAGGGCTATCTCCAGAAAATGTCAAACTCTGTAGATTAATTTAATTGCTGGGTCTTCAGGGTTTAACTACCTCACAAGGGAAACAACTAAGTGCTTTCCTTGTAGCTTAGTTAACAAGCTATGTGTTCCTGTGTGCATAAGCGTGTGTGAGTGTGTTTGGTCCACCTTTGTGAGTAGGAAACATGTTAGGGTGTAAAAGACAGGTGTCACAATCAAGTAGGATAGCTGGTCTTCTGTCCATTAACAACAAAGTGTGGACATTTGCCTGACCTCCTCTTTGTGGAGACAACACTGTCAAATCTTTAGATTGACATTGTTTTCCTTACCAGTGGTGTTAGGAAAGTCACAAAGATCTGTTAAGCTGCCATCTCCCAGACTCATTTACCCCACCTTCTCCGGGGAAGTAAAAAACACACACTAAAAGGCCATCCTCTGATCTTCCTCCACCCCCCTACCTTTCTTATTGTGTGCCATTCTACAACCTGGGGGAGCTGTTAAGTCTAAAAAAAGTCCTGGTCAGAACTTGAACCAGAGAAATGGAAACAATCACCCCCAAATGCTCATCAGAACAGGAATTCTCAGTGACAGCACCCTCTCCCCGGACCCAGGTGGATAGAAATCACACTTAAACAGCATGGATTTGCATGAAGTGGGGTGTGCAGAGCTCCATCTATCAACCCTGACCTGGAACAGTTTGGGGCCATGATGGTGCTTCTTCCCCTGCTCTTCTGGACTCTTATGCTGTGTAATGATCCCACGAGATTTGCCTTTTCTGGACTCTTTATTCTGTGCAATAAAGGGACCATTTGCTGACAGTTTCCCTTTTGTCCGGAACCTATTCCCCATGACTCACCATTGTAGCAACTTGCTCCACAAGTAGTCCTTTTTTTTTTTTTTAAAGATTTTATTTTATTTATTTATTCCTCTCCCTTCTTCCCTCTGACCCCTCTGCCCCAGTTGTCTGTTCTCTGTGTCTATTTGCTGCGTCTTCTTTGTCCGCTTCTGTTGTTGTCAGCGGCACAGGAATCTGTGTCTCTTTTTGCTGCATCATCTTGTTGTGTCAGCTCTCCGTATGTGTGACACCATTCCTGGGCAGGCTGCTCTTTCTTTCGTGCTAGGCGGCTCTCCTTATGGGGCGCACTTCTTGCGCATGGGGCTCCCCTATGTGGGGGACACCCCTGCGTGGCAGGGCACCCCTTGCGCGCATCAGCACTGTGCGTGGGCCAGCTCCACACGGGTCAAGGAGGCCCAGGGTTTGAACCATGGACCTCCCATATGGTAGACGGACGCCCTAACCACTGGGCCAAGTCCGCCGCCAAGTAGTCCTTGTTGAGAGTGATTTTTTTCCAATAATGTCACAATAGAGTCTTTAAAAAAGCTAAGCCAACTAATCACTGTATTATGTCTCAGTTTTATTCTAATTTTTGTTACAAAGTGAGAAAAGTCACAACTTTTCTTCTCTTTTGCTGTGGATAATTTAGGTTTTAGGAAATCTCAGATGTCCCTTATAAGAGGAATTCACAATGTACCAACAAAAAACTGAAAAAATTTTTTGAACTTTAGGTATCCTGTAGATAGCATGGCTTAAAATAGAATCTAATTTGTACTACCACTAAAAATCTCTGGATAAAAGTGAACAAAAGTCCTGATATTTTTCAGAATCAAGTGTACTCTCATATATTCAGAAGTGATTTAAAAAAATTTGTTTGTGAGTCATTATTTTAAAATTGTTTAGTGTTTATTTGAAAATTTCTTGTTCAGTGTTCCAATTCTTAAATATTATTTTATTTGTAACCAAAATAATACATGTGTAAGCATTGTTACATTGTCCTCTTTGAGTAAATAGAGTGCAATTTTTAGAATTGGTATTCCTAGGAGATTAACAATAAGCCAATCCTAGTGATTTTTTTTAAAAAAGAATGGCAATACTGTGTTATATAGTATTATACATTTTGAGCAGGAAAAGAATATGTAGCTAGTAATTTCAAATCATTCAGAGTGGCCACTAGATAGCAGTATAAGTCTTTCAGGAAGTTTAATTTTGACTAAGAACCTAAATAATTAGAAAATATGTTTGACAATAACCCTCATTAAAGCTCACCAAAAGAAGAAATCTGAAAAGTCAATGTTATGGTTCAAAGTAATTTTGAGTTGTGTTCCACTTTCATTTCGTATTTTTTTGTGAAATTAAACAAATGATAATCTGGAAGTCAGTCTTAATTGTGGCAAATAACCTCAGTTTGTTTTATTATATTTATTCATTAAATATGAAAACATCAGTATGCGTTCATTATTGAGTATGCTACTAAACAATGTCATAAAATGTGAGATTAGTATTGCTTAATTAATATACACTATATTATCAATACTGCCATTATATTATGTCAATGCAAATACATTTCTCATTTAGAAATGTATAAGTATGCTTGTTGCAAGTAAACTTTCAACTTACAAGAATATAAAAATCAAATGTAGACTTTTGACCCAATGGCAGATGGAACTCACATTCTCCAAATTTCACAAAAATGCTAAAAAAAAAAAAAAAATTGAGAAGAATACATAACATTGTTGAAAAACATAAAAAAAAACTGCCGTTAATGTGACAGAAACATTGATGAATTTTTGGAAGTTATAAATAGATGGAATTCAACTGAAAGAGAAAAAGCCAAAACATATAAAAAGGTTCTGAGAAATGCAAGAGAGGCAAGGAACAGGGCTCTAGAGAAGTTAGAGAACTGTTTTTCCCAATAAACATAGAGAAGGCAGGGTTTGGGAGCAAGATTGGGAAATGTGGAAACTAATGCCAACTTTGTACAGCTTTGTGCAATAAGAAGAGCTGGCTGCAGTGTTTACTTTCAGATTAAAACTGGCAAAAACATTCTCTACATTAAGTACATGATGCACCTTGGGCATTGTGACTAGAAAATACATTGTGGCTGTATTTAAAGTATATTGAGATTACCACAAGTGTTTATGAAGTGAAATTATTTTCCTAAAGGGAAGGAAAAGTCCCAGAGTTTCATGTGGAGAACATTTTTTTTTGGATCTAGAAGAATTATGTTCAGAGTTAATGAAACTTGTGATTTATGCTTATGTTTGTGTGGCAATGCTAAGGGAACTTAGGTTTCCTTAAAAGGCCAATATGATTAAGCAAAGGGAGTAGGTCCTTTGTGTAGAATTCTTCATTAGAAGTACTTGTTTTAATAGTTTTATTTCTTGAAATACACAGACAAATTTGGCTCAAAAAATTTTAAGATCTGGACTTATCAGTTTAACTGTTCATCACTATCATATTTGACATAAGTAAGAACTGCTCACTTTATCAAATTTTTAAAAAATTTTTATTACTGCTAGGAAATTACCACAATTTTAATATTGGCTAGCATTTCTTGAAATCTTACTAAGTGCCAGAACTGTCCTGAAAATCTCTTTAGATTCAGGATAAAATTTATTCTTAACCCAATGATCTAAGTATTACTATTCCCATTTAAGAAGCCTATGGTAAATAGCTAGTGAGTTTTGATGAGTTGTAATCCAGGTATGTCAGTTTCCTCATCCATGTTATTTGTAGTAGGGAGAATAGTTCTGTCCCCAAAGAGGTCCATATTCTTATTCTCAAAACCTGTAATTCTGTTATATTACATGATAAAGAAGAATTAAGTTTGCAGATGGAGGTAACTTTTCAAAACTACTTTAAAATAGGAATATTATCCTGGATTATTGGAGGCAGATGAGAACCAGAGAGAGGGCAGCATGAGGAGGACTCCGTATGGCCTTGATGGCTTTGAAGAGAAGAAAGGGCCCTCAAGTGATGGAATTTTCTAGAAGCTGGCAAGGAAGCAGATTCTCCCCTAGAACTTCCAGAAGGAACACAGACCTGCCTACACCTTGAGTTTAGCCAGTGAGAATAATTTTGGAATTTTTTAAACTACAATATTTTAATATAATAAATTTGTGTTAAGTCACTATGTTTGTGGTAATTTGTTTCAGCAGCAAGACAAAATGAATATACTATTATGCACCCACTTGTCCCTCTCTCACCGAACAGCAAACTACCAAATGAGTTCTGATGTGTGTACGTACTGAGTCTGGGATGTTTTCTTGCCAAGACTTTATCTCCATAAAGGCCTGAATCTATACGGGGGTCTTCCATTTGAGCCCCTGCCCTAGACTTCCTTAACTAGTCTCATGAATAACAAAGAAGCCTTACCTTTGACCCTTCCAAGAAGTCTGCCCATGACAGTGTGGTCACAAAGTTAGGTGGGCTACTGGCTTCCCTCAGGTCGTCCATCAAGAGAAGAGTAACTATTGGACACACTTCAGGACCATCAGAATTATGCCTAGCAAAATCACTGAGTCAAACCATTGCCTGTTTTTGCCTTATCATCAAGTCTGGATGAATATTGTATCATCCTTTCTTAAAAAAGAAATTGGAAAACAGGGCAATATGGAAGAAACATTAGCTAGGGAATCAGGGGATATGAGGTTTGGTCCTGATTCTGTCATAAGTGGCTCTGTTACCTTGAGTAGTTATTTAACCTCCCTAAGCTTCAAGTGTAAGATAATCTGATTGGAAAGAGGTAGTCCTTTTAAACTTTTTATCTATAAGGCCATTTCTTCAGAAATCACATTCAGATGTAAGAGATAAAAGTTGAAAATCTCCGTCTGAAGGAAAAAAGGATTGGTCTGTCTTGGAGCCCCATCCCCTAGTATTCATTCACGCCTGTCTCCTGTGCAAATGTGGGGTAAACTTTGAAAACTCACTGCATTATCAACAATCAAATGTCTTCCCTGAGCATAATGTCAATTAAATGAAGCAATATGATACCAAAATTATTTAGAAGGTGTTTCTTTCAGAGCCAGATAAAATATCTTCCAGAAGTAATTGAATTTCAAATACACCTCCAGAATTGGAAATATAAACATAAAATACAGAAATGGAATAGGATGCTTATGGAAAATTCAATCAAGAGTACCTAATAGTCAGGTGATTAACACTTTTTCTTAACTTTATCTTCCTTTTGGTATCTTGATACTGCTGCTGGTGGCAAATGTTCTTATTCCTTCCATTAACTCTCCAATCTATTCACATTAATTTTCCATTGTTCCTTAAGAGTAGGAATTTTAAAACTACAATCTGTATCCACATTTAAGAGAATGCAAATTTATAGTATTATGGCAAGTCACCTTTTCCTGTTATGCTCTAAATGTAAAGATTTTAATTTAGAGAATGTTTCCTCAATTATTAGCACTATAGAGATAATTTTTGTGTACTTCTTATTAAATGGAATCTTATATACAACTGTCAAGAATAGTTTATAATGGTGTAGAACCACAGTCAAATCAGGTAGTTTTAAAAACTTTGTTTTGAGAAGTTGGATATATTTATAAGTATATATTTTACTCTTGGGTGGCATTCCCCATGTCTAGTGAATTTACTACAAATTTCTAAGCTTAGAGTGATTATATATGACCAAAACCTAGTTCTCCATTTGATATTTAAATTTCATATAAAATATTATCTAAAAATAATATATGACTGTGTGAAAACTCTAGTTATGGGCAATTTACCAATTCTGCTCTCCAGGCATTGCCCATTGTTAAGAAAGCCATTCTTCCATAAATTATGCCAAAGTATATGACCTTGGTCTGGATGACAAATTATTCCTGCAACTTACAAGTATATTAGCTTTGGAATTTGGCAGCATTCAGGAAGTAAGTATATATGCTTTGGTAGACAATATCTATTGTCTAACCAAGTTCTTGTGAAAGGATTAGCCTTACTCATTCTAGACATTATACCCAAATCACTTAAATAGCTAATTATGTATTTTAAAGCCTAAATGAAATTTGAAGAAAGAGGTAGAAGACTTCTAGGAGAGAATGGGAAGCAGACCTTGGAAGAACGTGTTGAAAATTAGGGTAACGTGATAAATTGTTAGACATGTATGTACCAGTCCATGTGTTCCCAATAATTAAAAGATAACTTTCTCAATCTATTATGATGTCCAATTCATGAAGGTACCAAAATGAGAGTGCATGAAATGTTTTAAAGTTGTGATTTCTCTTTATCTTAATCCTAAGTACTCTAAGCAAGACCCACAAGTATCCAGAAATTCTCTCTTTGGCAATATGGATGTTCTTTATATCTTGGGCAGATACAATAAAGTGTTCCATATTTTAAGGTTTCCAACATGCATTGTTATCAGAGTAACTCAGAGAAAGGAAGTTAGGTACTGTACACTCTTCTCTTATTTATTTATTTTGAAACAAGTTTGTACTGTATTAGATTCTGAGATATGTTATTATTAAAAGAATTTAGTAAGCAGTTGTATATATATATAGCTATGTTTAAGAAGTTATATGAATGAGTTGAGTGATAAAAAACTTCTCATTCTGGAAGAATCAGCAATTTAAGATTTAATGATCTAATTCCAAGGATGATATACTTAAAGAGATTAAGATTAATTATGTTATATTTCTTACATATTACCTATTACTTAAAATAAAAAGATCATGATTTCTGAATAGAAATTGTATTACATGTAATTGTTTAGTTAAAACTCAATTGGAAATAAAACTAAAGTATCTTAGACCTGGAGTCATGTTTCTGTTTTATACAAAACTCTAGCTAGTAGAAGCAATTTACTGTTTTTTCCCCCTTGTGTGCAACAATTTGTCAAAACTATCATACTTAAAAAAAACAAAAACTTATTATGCTGTGAGAACAATGAAAAATGTAAATGGAGAGAGATTATGCCATTAGTGTTGTGCTTTCTGTTTATATATGTCCACTGTACATAAACTGTCCATCAGTGCTTTTATGTAAGAAATCAGGTAAAGCAAGACAAAACAGGTCAGATACCTGACCTACTTTCTTCAGCTTTATGCTTAACAGAGCATAGCAGAGCTTTGAAAAGTAAATATCAGTAGTTTTAAAAATTTGAAAATTGTCATAACAGGCATGGTAGGTAGATACACTCTAGCCTCAGTATTTCCTAGAAAACAAATTAACAAAAGACAACTATTTATACATTGATAACCGGAAAAGTTTTTGGGTATTGACGTTGAAACACACGTTTCTTAGAAAATAATTTTTTCATCATGGTTTGCACAAATAAAGACTGATCTTCATAGAAACCCTAATTACTGATTGCCTTTTTCTTAGTTATAAACTTCTAATATGTTGAAGCAAATATATTCATTTGTTTAATACTATGTTTTGAAGGACAACTGCAGGACACTGGCTATGTATAAATTCATTGCGTGATCTTTGTCCACAAGGATTTTTGTATAAAGTTACCACACAGTTACTTAGAGCCCATATGAGGTATCCTCAAACAGGAGTATTAATAGAATCCTGGGAAGGAACACTAAGAAACCATTACAGGGAAGCAGACGTGGTTCAACTAATAGAGTGTCCGTCTACCACATGGAGGATCCAGGGTGTGATTCCCAGGGCTCTTGAACTGTGTTGTGAGCTGGTCCATGCGCAGTGCTGTTGTGTGCAAGGAGTGCCATGCCATATGGGGGCACCCCCACGTAGGGGTGCCCCATTCACAAGAAGTACGCCCTGTAAGGAGAGCTGCCCCATGTGAAAAAATTGCAGCCCACCCAGGAGTGGCACTGCATACATGGAGAGCTGACGCAGCAAGATGACGCAACAAAAAAAGAAACACAGTTTCCCAGTGCCACCAGATAGTGCAAGCAGACACAGAAGAACACAAAGCAAATGGGCACAGAGAGCAGACAATGGGGGGGGGGGGAGGGGAGAGAAATAAATAAAATAAATCTTTTTAAAAAAAAAGAAACCATCACAGTAGTAAATTTATTTCAAAGTCAGTTTTGAAGGATGACTTGCAATTTTCCAAATATTTTTCAAGTAAGGGGACACAATAGGCAGAGTCATGAGCATTAGGTTCAATGCAGCAGTGACAGAAAGCAGAGGGTTAAGTAGAATGATCTGGGATGACTCTAAATGAGTAGGGGTAAGAAAGAATTGCTCTTTATAGTAGTTAAAGCAATGATTGCAGCTGTAAAATATAAATCTTAAAATCCCCTAATATTTAAAATGTGTGTTCCTGGTTGTGGCAGGGTAGAGGGACTGTCACATGGAAGCTCCTTCATCTTCATTTTCTTTAACAGAGGGCTTCTGAGGTAGCCTTCTCAGCCCTGCCAGGTACAATTGGCAGATGAGGAACAGAGAGAAAGAGAGAGAAAGAGGAGAATTGTGACAGAAGATTTTTATGGACCTAGCCTAGGAATGGTATATGTTACTTCTGCCCACATTTTATAAGCCAGAACTCAGTTATCTGGCAATGTTTGATTACAAGAGAGACAGGAAATATAGTCTGTCTGCCCAAGAGCAATGGGGAATGACAAATAACTGCCACAGGCTTAACAAGCTATTCTAATGGAACCAATGATTATTAGATTTGTTACTTAGAAATATGCAATATAAAGCAGGGGTTCTTAACCAGGAAATTTCAGGGGGTCTGTGAGCACGAATTGAAAATTTTAAAAAAATATTATCCTTGTGGGGACGTGTTGTTGCAGGTGTAATATATTTATTAAATAATACACAGTATAGTGTGGACTTAGTATGATTTTTATTTTGATGTAGCATGTTCTGAGTGCAGTTGATAACTGCCTGTAAAAAGGATGGTGGAGACCGTTTTATGATGTAGTGGGAAAACTTGAATTTCTAAATGTTATCTAAAAATGACTGAACAGATGTTGAACTGTGTTAGGGTAGCAAGTATTGAAATTATGGGAAATTTGTAAAACGTAATTTTAAATAATCTTAAAATTTGATTTAAAGACACGCCCATGTTGAATCTCTGTAAACTATCTGCCGCTACATTCTGAGAAGTGATCTATGGTTTACCCGAGATTGGCAAAGGGGTGTGTGGAACAAAAAAGGTTAAGAACCCTGATATAAAGGATATGCTACAATGGATAAAGATTGGTGAGGGTGAAGCTACGTCATGGAAGATAGTGATTAGGACTTATATAAAGGCATTGGAAGCATCATAAGAGAATAGAGGAACAATACAGAAAATATTTCTGAGAAAGAATTAAGTGTATTTGGAAAGTGCATGGCTATAGAGAAGAGGACTAAGCTTTTTATTGAGAAAAGATGTTGATCATCATAACTGAAACCAAGGATATGTCAGGTGAAGCAGAAAGAACAGCATACGAAGAAGAGTACAGTTTTGGAAATGGTAAAATGTTAGTATTTGCAGGAAACGTCCACTGGAAGAATGAAGCTAGAGAACCTGAACCTCAAGAAACTGCACAAGATGTGCTTTTGGTGGGTAGAGGCAATCAATAAATAGAAAACTTATAGCTATGATACCAGGAACAATCAGCAATCACCCAAGAAGATATTGTTGAGGGAATTGAGAAAAATCCTACATACCCCAATTCTCCTATCTTGTGAAAAATGAAAAATGGGACTTTCCCAGTTGAGAATAATAATAGTATCTTCTTCACTGGATTGCGGTAGGGATTACATTAATCAAATAATGCATTTAAAATATTTAACTCAGTGTTTGACGCCTAGTAAGAATGTAATAAATTGTGACTGTAACTAAAATGAATGATAAGAATGGTAATCACCAGTTTTGAATGCCTTTGATGGCTATGTGGGAAGATATTGACCTCCCTTTATGCTTATATTTGCTTCCATTAATTCTGCTCCATTCTACAAGCAATGCTTTTCCTTCGATAGTACATAATCATACTGCTGTAATTTCCCTGAAACTAAAGGAAACTGTCCCTTGCACTGATTGCAAATGCCATACAATTCATCTCCACAGCACTGTGCCACTGTCGGATTGAAATTGCCTCTCAGAGAATTCTAATGATAATATTCTTTATCAAGTGATTACTTTGTCTGTGGTTGTCACATTAAAAAACTCAATAAAAATTAAAATAAAAATCAAAGACAAAAATGTAAGACAAGTGTATCTATAGATTTTTTTAAATCATAGAAAGAACAATATGTCTAAAGGGGCTTTTATGCTGATTTATAATATAACTTGGCCTTTAATTTAATTCTTGTGGTGCTAAGTTAATACAAAAACAACACCAAAGAACAATTTTATCTCCTTCATTGAATTTTGTTATTATACTGACCACTGTTAATGCCATTTTTATTCTCCCTAGGCTCCCCTCATTTAAAAAATAAGAGCTATTTTATCATGTGAAATAATACATAAAAAAGAACTTCATTAATTTTAAAGTGCTGTTCAAATTTAAGTTATTCTTTTATTACTTTGCAGACTGATTCATTTAAAACACTGATGCTGATTTTGCCAATCTATTCAATCAGTCTCTGCTGGGTATAACGGTTTGTCCCCAGGAACATGAAAACAGGAAAATGGAAGAGTTCTTTTACTCTAAAATTATGTAAAGGACCACATCTGAGATGCAAAAAGTAATGAAACTAACTTAGAAACACAGATTGAACCCCAAGCATAGCAAGATATGACTAAAGGAGAAGAATAGGGTAGTAGGCAGAGGACTAATTAGATCAGTTTAATCACGGGGGAGTCAGGGAACCCTGATAAAGATGGCATCTTTCTCACTGGCGAATAGCACGTAAATTGTGAAGATTGCTGTCCTGTGTTATAGTTTGAAGCCATTAAACGTACTAATCATACAAATAACTGTTCTCATTCTGATTACATGATCATCAAGCAATCTTTGATTATAATTTGGCCTCTCCTGGCTTTTCTGACGAAAGGAATGTTCTGTCCATTGCTAATCTCCTACCCTCTTGGCAAATGTGTTTCTCAATTTAAGTTAATAAATTGGGCAATTTGTTATAGTTAAGTTCATGTGAGTAGGTCTGCATGAATCCCTCTGTTCACTGATGACAAATATCAAAGTTTTGAGACTACAAGTAGAGAACCAAACTGAAATACAAGAAATATATGACTAGTTGAGATCTCTTGGAAGAAAGCCAAGAAAGAGATTCCCTTTTAAACACCATATAGCCAATGCCATTCAAGTATTAAGGTTTCCAGATGAAGTAACTTTAACATAGCAATATTGACATAATTTACAAGCACAATTTTGCTTTCAACTTTATAATGGTAACAATTTTGGAGTCTGAACAAAATTAAATTGTTCGGCTCAACCAATGAATAGAAGTTACAGGTTTTATGGGTGAAGAACTAAGAAAGCACTCCAGCCCTTGATCGTCCCTACTCTATTCGTCAGTGAAGGATGATTTTCATGTCTTCTATTGAGGACAGTTATAAAATGTTCCCTCAAAATCAAAAACAAAACCAAAAACATACCCACCAAATATAAACACCCACAAATGTAACAGAATACTGTTTCATTCAAACCAAAGAATAATTTATAATATTTAATGGCTCACTTTAAACAGATTGAAAATATATACATTTAACTTGTTTCAGCTTTATCCATTCTATCACCTTTTGAAAGATAAAGGTGTAATGGTCTAGTAAAAATTCAGGGCATTTCATAGGTCTGTTTTGATCTATAATCATTATTTTGCACATTAACAAAATACCCTATATATAATTAAAATGAATTATTTGAAATACATGAATTTTAAGTGAAAACATAGTAGGGATAAAATTAGGTTATTCTGATCATGAGTAAAAATGGACAAATAAACATGTGAGTCTAGCATCTTATTCCCCCAGAACTAATTATTTTTAGGAGAATTGTGTCTACCTCTAGTCATTGCTACTGGAGAGTTCATTTTATGTAGTAAACACCACTCAGGTATTCCCACAAGCATTCATAATTATATTTTTAATTTGTAGTTTTCAACAATTATCAGAATGGGAAAGCCCAGCCTTCATGGTATCTTTTGCAGGTGGGGAGTGTTAACATTTAGTGTTTATGATATCTTTGAATGGCCAGGGAAATATAATACATAAAAATTGGAAAACTGAATATATCTTTCAGAATCACTTGATTTGGAATTACTCTCATTTTATTTTCAGATCAGAATAGGAAGTTGTATTACATTAAGGATAAAAAATTATAAATAATTCACATGGGTCTATTTTTCCCAGCATAACTATTTTTAAACTACTACTTTTACCATCATTGTATATTAATTCTGAACAATATTAGCTTGCAAATACTGATAGAAAAAGTAATACACATTTCAGAAATGGATTCAAGATAATAATGAAAACAGATGAAACAACAGTTAACTGTCTCTCAAGCACTGTTTCTTAGGACATGTGGAAATATGTCTATTGGGAAGGTTTTTGTAGCAGCTTGCTATCTAGCAGGCATATTCTTGGTATCACCTCTGCAGCAACGTCCCTCTCTGATTAGCAGTTATAAAATTATCAGCCCTTAGCCTAATGACTATCCATTCTGATTTAAAATTTACATCTAATAAGCCTCTTTCTTATTTTTATAGAACAAAAGTTTTACAAAAACAGTGGAAAACCATGTGTTCTCCTTATTTGATTTCAGGAATAAACTTGCATATAACAAAGCACAGTAGAACTTGTTAGCTCTTTTTATATTCCCATTGCATCATTCAACAGAAACATTCAGTAGTATTGTGTGGATTACAGGGCCTTAGTATTATACCTGTGGGTGGTTTTGTGGCTCTTAGATGAAACTTTTTTTTCCCCCTTGGTCACCAAATGAGCTATTGTTCAAATCCAATTACTCAGCAAGCAACCATAGAAATATGTTGAGGTATTTTAAATATGGGCATACAAAGTCTTTTTCCCCCAAAAATATACCTATAAAATAATATCAGTTTCTACATTTTATTGTATATTTATTATGCCTGATACTACATTAACAGTTTTATAGATATGTCTCTGATTTAATCCTGATAAAAGTTCTGGAAGGGAGATTTTATCTCTTTAATTCAGAGTGATAACAGACCATCTAGAGATTAAATGTTTTGCTCAAGTTCACAGTAGAAAGAAATGAATTAGATTCATTCTCACTTCTATGTGGCTCCAAAGTCCGTGGTCTGAACCGTGATTGTATCTTATTACACAGTTATTATGCAGTCAATGATATGCTGTATAGTATCTATGTTTATCATAAGCCAGGTGAGGTATATTGAGATAAAGATTTATTTTTGTATGTTTTGAAATCATTCTCATTGTTTTATAGTGACCCTATGTATATTAGTCTTAAATATATTTCAAACCTCCAAAATTTTTTAAATTGTTGGGAATATTTTCAAAGAACTCATAGAATTATTATAGCAGCAAGAAATGAGCCATATGTGTCAAAAATTTATATATTTGAGGAATGAATAATAACTCAAATCTCTCAATATTTTGCAATCTCTTCTTATACGCAACAATTCATAGTGTGGTAATATTAGGAAAAAATCCTTGCAACTTTTAAAGTGAAGAGATTCATAGAGGGAAAGAGCATGAACTTACCTTCCCCTAAAACATACCCAAATACTGGTTTTGTCTATCTCTATTATTCTTCTGGGATAAAGAAAAAAAGCAGAGAAGCTGAAGAAGACCATTAGGAAGGGAGAGCAATGGATGAACGAAGCTTGTGGATCAACAAGGGGAAAATGGAAAAAAGCATTCTACCTTTAAACTCTCTGGTGTCATTAAACCTTTGTGCATCAAATTGGATCCATCACTGGGTTTGGAGGGGGATTTTCAGCACATTCATTGTTACCTGCTGTCTAAAATGTGATGATGATCAAACGCCTGTGCATAGCTCTTGACAAATGGAAAGAGAATTCTGCCACAAAGCTTCTAAATGGTTATTAGAAACATGTCTGAGTTGTATTGTCAGATTGACTTAGATTCTAAACCCTGTGGGGGAGGGATTGATGTCTTTCTGGGTGAGGTTGATAGAACATTCTGCAACACTTAATAAAAAAGCAGTAGAAACATGGTAGGGAGATAAAACCCTCAAATTCCAGATTATGAAACTCCGAACAAAGTCCTGGAAAAGCATTCAAATTCCGTTACCAGTGTTGGTATGAGTTTCAAGGGGATTTATATATTTTTTGTATATATAAACATCTATATTAAATACTTTGCCCAAGATACATGGTCTCAGATAAATGATCACATGAAACAAATCAAGTCATTCATAGTAGAATTCTTAGTGGCTAATAAGATTAACCTCCCTCTTCAGTGATATTAATCAGTGGTTGTTCCAATATGCCTGAACAAAGAAAGCACCTGTCTGTAGATTAACTGCACCTAAAAAGAAGGCTTGTGAATATTAGCGTATCAGCAAACCATATGGTAAATTAGACTTCTCTCTGGTAATTTACCTGAAGGAAACCAAGATAATTAGAAATCAATCTCAATAACTGCAGATGAACACAGCAACTCAGTTACTCAAATGAAACGTTTTTCAGAAATGTCTGTCTTGCAGATATATACCAAACGACAGGCTACAAACTAGCTGCTGGTATTACACATCATCATGCAAAATGGTCTTGCAGACTGAATTGTAACCTGTGAGGCAATTTGCCATCTGCTTTCTCTATTGATTTGATTGTAAAGATTTTTGTTTGCTTTTTGGTCAAATAAACATGACCTGATCATGAGGGTAGCCAAATGTGGATTATCCATTTCCTTAGAAGGTACAGCCATTGTAGGGTGCTAGAAATCAACCATGAGTTGTTTAGATTATTCTCCCCCCAGTGACATGCTCTATTTAATCTATTATACTGGAAAAACATACATAATATTTTAAATAGTTAATAGCATATAAATGAAGATACTGTGTATTAGAGCTCAATTTTTAATGGGCTTACGAACCTCCTAGGGATCTTGTTAAATACAAATTATGATTGATCAGGTTTGGTGTGGGATTCAAGAATCTGCATTTCTAAAGAGTTTCCAGATGGTACTGATGTTGCTGGTCTGTGGACCATACTTTGAGTAATAAGGCTATAGATGCTCCATGCTGCACTAAACACATAAATGATCAGAAAAATATGGTATTTACTTGTATTAGCTTCTTCACCAGAGGCAATAATGATTTTTCTATTTATTGACCTCCTGCTTCTCAAATTTCGTTGAAAATCAGAGAGTAACTCACTAAATTCAGGCTCCATATGTCATTAACCCCATGTCAGAAAAGTCATAAAGTATTATTTACTAATGCATTTATTCCATAAATATGTTGATATTTACACATTAGGTAAGATACAGGGAATAGGTACATGATCCTTGACCCTATGAATTTTGCATAGTCAATGTGAAGAGACAAAAAATAGGCAAAATCTATGTAAATCTGTATGTATTTCATTATATAGAATACTAAATATGTAGAGAGATCTTACATAACAAGGCTTTCTTAGAAATTGATATTAAGCTAGGCACTGAATGAAAAAAATATATATACTCAGTGGAGTGGTGGGAAAGATCACTGAGTAATTGAAAAATAAGTCCACAAATCTTGCAATCACAGGTAAAATGATTATGATGTGGGATGAGTAGGAGAGAGGCAAGGCTAGAAAGCTGGAGAGAAATCATATTACAGTAGACTTTGTAAGGTGTGTTAAAGATTTCAGAATGATGCTTTCTTAGAGTAAAGCAAAGATATTTGCACTTGTTATTTAACATATGCATTTTTTAAAACTCTTTCATACTGCTTTATGATGATTTGATCAGGAATAAACAATAATAGGTATGAAAGTTAGGAGGCTCTTCAAGTGTTCCAGGCTGAATTTGATAGTGTCTCACAAAAGGTGGTAGTAGTGGAGATGGAGAAAAATATGTATATTTATAGACACATATATTTTAGGGACAGGCTGATGGTCTACTTTTTTATTGATTGGTTGTGGGAAGTGAGGAAGAAAGAGATGTCAATAAGACCCTGGGAGTCTGACTGAAACAACTTGATAGGCAGAGGTGTCACTTGCTGTAATGGAATACTCTAAAGGAGGAATATGTTTTTTTGAGAGAAGATAGAGGCAATTTTTGTTCATGCTCTGTTATAGAAGCCTGTAAAATTTGCATCACAGTTTTGTTCTGGGAACTCCTTTTTCTGGGAATGTTTCATGGAAAGTTGGATATATGTGTTTGGAGATTAGAATGAGGGTCAGGGTCAGAGACACAAATTTAGGGACTGTTAGCATATGTACTGGTGTAAAATAAGTTGTATTTTGTACTTTGTCATGTTTGTCTGGTCATAGGTCCCCTTTTGAGTGACCATCCAAGTTGGCCCTGCCCTGAGTATAGCTGCAACCAGTAAAGTACACACCTCAGTATAGTTTGGATGATTAGTTCTGCCACCAGCTTTTTCAAATGGCCCTTGTCACTTCTGCTTTTCACAGCATGTAGTTTAAAGCTCCAGTCCCCAATATCCATGGGAAAACTTACTCCTGACCTCTGAATCACAATAAATGATGAGTGCAGGACCCTTTTTTCTTCCTCTTCCCTTCTCCACTTACCTTCATGGGAGCCTGGGTTAGATAGCTCCTGGACCCCTCCACTGCTTTCTTTATCCCCTCTCCCCCTCCAAGCCCTTTGCTCTTAAAAGGCTGTCATGTCATGCATTCTTGGCTGGTTGGCTTTCTGTGTTTGTGCCTCATCACCTGGAGAACCTCCACATAGCATCCAAAATACATATAAATGCCATTTAAATTCTGGAAGTGGTTAACATACCCTATGGTGAGAGTATGGAATAGAGATAAGAATGCCTGGGACCAAGTTCTGAAATGACTAAACATTTAAATTTGGAGTAGAAGGAAGTCCTCTGAGCATACTGAGACTGATTAGTTAAAGGATATGAAAAGCCAGGAGTGTGTGGTGTCATGGAAATCAAGGAAAGGAAAACAAGAAGGTTAGCCCAAATCTATTACAATAAATACAGATGAATGGTGATGTAAGAAAAGAACACATAGATACTGTTGTTCCTGATTTCTTAGGTTTTCTTTTCAAATAAATAATTGATGTATTTGTTCTCTAACTGAAATGACTTTCACAGTGAGAGATTCTATCCAAAAATACTTATTTAACAGCTTCAGATGCCATTAGAAATGTAAACAGCTGTAAATATTACCTTTAGAGTCCAAACTTTATTTCTAACATAAAAGAAATATTAGACCACACTTTGCTTTTCACTAAATCCTTTTCAGTCACATACTATGCTAACTACTCTGTCCTCATCTGGGAGAGATATCATCAAGCAACAGCATTTTAGAAAATGAAAATGCTCATGGTTTTAGCACTTATATTTAGGTTGTTGATCCAACTTGAGTTAATTTTTGTATATGGTGTGAAGTAGGGGTCTACCTTCATTCTTTCCAATATTCAGAAGACAAGTACTATTTTTCAAAAAGACCATTATAATCCATTTAGTCAACTTGGCACACTTGTGAAAAATCAATTGGTAACAGTTGTGAGGATTTATTTCTGGACTCTCAATTCTATTCCATTGGTCAATATGTCTGTCCTTATGCCAGTACCACACTCTTTTTTGATTATTATATCTATGGTGGTTTGAAAAACATGTTTTTAAATCTAATCTATTCCTTTGGTGTAAACCCATTGTAAGTAGAAAGAATACTGAAGGGAAAAAAGAAAGCCATGGAAGCAAGAAGCTGAAATCAATGGAAACTAAAAGAGAAGGGAAAGACAGCAGATGCCTCCACATGCCTTGCTATGAAACAAAGGAGCCAAGGATTGCCAGCATTCAGTGTTCAAAGAAAAAAACATCACTTTGATGATGCTTTTATGTGGACATTTTCACAGCCTCAAAACTGTAGGCTAATAAATTCCTATTGTTTAAGCCAACCCATTTCATGGTATTTGCAATGTGCTACCATCACCACTGTCCATTACCAAAATTTCTCTGTCACCCAAAACAGAAATTCTGTGCTAATTAGGCATAACTTCCCCATTACTTATCATCACCCCATTTCTGGTAACCTGTACTCTAGATTCTAATTCTACGAGTTTGCTCATTCTAATTATTTCATATCTGTGAGATCGTAAAATATTTATACATTGTGTCTGGCTTATAGCACTCAACCTGTTGTCTTCAAAGTTGATCCACGTTGTCACATGTATTAGAACTTTATTGCTTTTTATGTATATATATGTCACATTTTGTTTATCCATTCATCTGTTGAGGGGCACATGGGGGGCTTCCATCTTTTGGCAATTATGAAGAATGCCACTAGGAATTTCTATGTGCAAATATCTGCTCAAGTCCATGCATTCGATTTTTTTGGGTCTGTACCTAGAGGTAGGATTGCCAAGTCATATGGTAACTTTCTGAGGAATAATCAAACTGTTTTCCACAGTGGCTGCACCATTTTACATTCCCACCAACAAAGAAGGAGTGTTGCTATTTCTCAACTACTTTCCTAACATTTGTGTTTTTTTAAATATATCAATTTTATTGATGCATATTAATAAAGAATAATACATCCAAAGTATACAATCAATGGTATTTGGTATAATCACATAGTTGTGCACTCATCACTTCAATCAGAGTATTTCATTATTCCAATAATTGTAAAAAACAAAAGAACCAGACAAACAAAACTTCATAACTTCTCAATCTCTCTATGCTTCCCCTGCCATACATAGCCACTATTGTTTCTATCTCTCTAGTTTATTTATATTGATATTTTGTAAAAATATTCTTATATATGCAATATTACCCATATTGGTATTTCACATGAGGTTTATTACACAGTCTGATAATATACTATATTACACAGTCTGATATTACATTTTTTAGCTTTCCTTTTAGTAAAGTACATGTCTGTAGACTTTCTCTTTCAACTTCTATCATACTCACATAATACCACTGCTAATTACAAACACTATGAAGTGCTTTCACCATTTCTATTCATTTCAAAAAAACTTTCAAAAAATCTTTTTTACTAATTTCGCACAGATTAATCCTTAGCTTTCCATTTTCTACCCTCATTTTATTTTCTGGTGACCTATATTCTAGTTATTCGCTCCATGGGTTTACACAATATATTTAGTTCATAACAGCACAATCATACAATATTTGTCCCTTGTGCCTGGCTTGCTTCCCTCAACATAATGCCCTTCATATTGTCACATGTTTCATGACTTCATTTATTTTCACAACTGCAGAATATTCCATCATGTGTATACACCATAATTTTTTATCCATTAAATGATTGATGGACATCTGTGTTGTTTGTGTCTTTTGGAAATTGGGAATACTGCTGCTATGAAAATTGGTGTGCAGATGTCTGTTCGTGTCACTACTCTTAGTTTTTCTGGCTATATACCTAGTAGCAGTATTACCAGGTCATGTAGCAAATCTATATTCAACTTCCTTAGGAACTGACAAATGGTTCTCCACAGTGGTTGTATCATTCTACGTTCCCTCCAAGAGTGAATAAACATTCCTGTCTCTCCACATCTTCTCCAACACTTGTATTTTTCCAACTTTTTAGTAGTGGGCTTTCTAATAGGTATGAAATGATTATCTTGTAGTTTTGATTTGCATTTCCCTAATCAATAGGGATGTTTTTTCACTGTTTGGATTTCTTCTTTGGACAATTACCTTTTCAATTCTTTTGTTCATTTTTTAATCAGATTGTTTGTCTTTTTATTGTTGAGCTGTATGATCTCTTTGTATATCATGGATATTAAACCATTTTTGCATATATGATTGTCAAATATTTTCTCCCATTGATTCAGCTACTTTTTCACTCTTTTAACAAAGTCCTTTGAGGTACAAAACTTTAATTTTGAGGAGGTCTCATTTATCTATTTTTTCTTTTGTTGCTTGTGCTTTTGGTGTAAGGTTTAAGAAACTGCCATCTACCACAAGACCTTGAAGATGTTTTCCTACATTTTCTTCTGGAAGTTTTGAGGTTTTTGCTTTTATATTTAGGTCCTTGATCTATTTTCAGTTAATGTTTGTATAAGGCATGAGATAGGGGGCCCCTATCTTTTGGATATGGCTATCCAGTTCTCCCAGCACCATTTGTTGAATAGACTGTTCTGGCCCAACTGGGAGGGCTTGACCACTTTGTCAAAAATCACCTGATTGTAGATGTGAGGGTCTATTTCTAAGTTTTCAGTTTGGTTCCATTGATCAACATATCTGTCTTTACACCAGTACCATGCTGTTTTTAGCACTGTAGTTAAGTTAACATCAGGAAATGATAGGTCCTCCAATTTTGTTCTTTTTAAAGATCTTTTTGCTATCCAGGGCACTTCACCCTTCCAAGTAAATTTGATAATTGGTTTTTTTCATTTCTGAAAAAAAAAGGCTATTGGGATATGTATTTGGATTGTACTGAATCTGTAAATCTGTTTGGATAGAAATGCATCTTAATGATAGTCTTCTAGTTCATGAATATAGAATGTCCTTCTATTTATTTAAGTATTCTCAGGTTTCTTTGAGCAATGTTTTGTAGTTTTCTGAATACAGTTCCTTTATGCCTTTGGTTAAGTTTATTCATAAATATCTGATTCTTTCAGTCACTATTTTAAATGCAATTCTTTTTTTTGATTTCCTCCTGAGATTGCTCATCAGTAGTGTATAGAAATGCTATTGAGCTTTGCATATTATTCTTGTATCCTGATACTTTGCCAAGCTCATCTATTAATTTTCGTAACTTTGCTGTGGATTTTTCAGGATTTTCTAAATATAGGATCATATCAGCAGCAAATAGCAAAAATTGTCCTTCTTCCTTTCCCATCTGGGTGCCTTTTATTCCTTTATCTAGATTAATTGCTTTGGCCAGAACTTCTAGCATAATACTGAATAAGAGTTGTGACAATAGGCATCTTTGTCTTTTTGCTGATCTCAGTAGCAAAGCTTTCAGTTTTTCACAGTTAAATACAATGCTAGCTGTAGGTTTTTCATATATGTACTTTATCATATTTAGAAAGCTTCCTTCTATTCCTATTTCTTAGTGTTTTTATTAAGAAAGGGTGCTGTATTTTTCAAATGGCTTTTCTGCATCAATTGAGAGGATTGCGTGATTTTTATTCATCAGTTTATCATTGTGATTTTTTCCACTAATTGATGTTCTTGTGTTGAACCACTCTTGCATACTTGGGATAAAACTCACTTGATTGTGGTGTATCATTCTTTTAATGTGCTTTTGAATTTGACTTGCAAGTATTTTGTTGAGGATTTTTACATCTATCTTCATTAGAGATATTTTTCTATAATTTTCTTTTTTCGTAGTACCTTTATCTAGTTTCGGTGTTAAGGTGATGTTTGCTTCATAGAATGAGTTTGGTAATGCTCTTTCCTGTTCAATTTTTTGGAAGAGTATGAATGAGATTATTATTAGATTGTCTTTGAATGATTGGTAGAATTCACCTGTGAAGCCATCTGGCCCCGGGCTTGTCATCTTTGAGTCATTTTTAAAAAACAGTTTCAATCTCTTTACTTGTGATTGGTTTGTTGAAGTCTTCTATTTCTCCTAGGGTCAGTGTAGGCCAGGGGTTCTTAACCAGATTTCAAGGGGTCCTTGAGCTTGAATTTTAAAAAGTCAACTTATTATCTTTATTTTTGCTGACCTCTAACTGAAATCTAGCATTTCCTTCACTTATGAATGTATGAAATAAATTACAGTAGGATTTCATGGTTTTAACCTGACTGACAAAAGGATCTGGGTCACAAAAGTTAAGAACCTCTAGGATAGGCTGTTTGTGTGTTTCTAGGAATTTGTCCAACTCATCTAATTTTTTGGTGTACAGTTGTTCATAGTATCCTTTTATGATCTCTTATTTCTGTGGGGTCAATGGTAATGTCCCCCTCTCATTTCTGATATATTAATTTGCATATTCTCTCTTTTATTGTTAATCTAGCTAAAGGTTTGTCAATTCTGTTGGTCTTCTCAAAAACCCACTTTTGTTTTTGTTGATTCTATTGTTCTCAATTTCATTTATTTCTGCTCTATTTACTTTTTCTTTCCTTCAGCTTGGCTTGAGATTAATTTGCTGTTCTTTTTTAGTTCCTCTAGGTGTGCAGTTATACCTTCAATTTTAACTCTTTCTTC
Organism: Dasypus novemcinctus; assembly: GCF_030445035.2. Taxonomy (NCBI): domain Eukaryota; kingdom Metazoa; phylum Chordata; class Mammalia; order Cingulata; family Dasypodidae; genus Dasypus; species Dasypus novemcinctus. The sequence goes on from NC_080677.1 coordinate 74,140,915, forward strand.
TTTTTAATGTAAGCATTGAGGCCTATAAATTTCCCTCTCAGTGTTGCCTTTGCAGTGTCCCATAGGTTTTGATACGTTGTGTTCTCATTTTCATTTGCCTCAAGATATTTCTGAATTCTCTTGCAATTTTCTCTTTGACCCACTGAATATTTTAAAATGTGCTGTTTAATTTCCAATACTTATGAATTTTCCCTTTTTGTCCATTATTGATTCATTCTGTTATGATCAGGGAAAGTATTTTGTATTATTTCAATCTTATAAATTTACTGAGAACTGTTTTGTGACCCAACATATGGTCTTTCTTTTTCTTATTTTAAAAGATTTATTTTCTTTATTTCTCCCCATCCCATTCCCCCTGTTGTCTGCTCTCTGTGTCTACTCACTGTGTGTTCTTCTGTGTCTGCTTGTATTCTCATTAGGTGACTTTGGGAACTTCTGGAGTGGGAAAGAGCCGATTACTCTTTTGTGCTACCTCAACTCCCTGTTCTGCTATATCTTCTCATTTTCTCCCCTCTGTGTCTCTTATGTCATCTTGCTGTGCCAGCTCTCGGTGCTGGCTGGCACTCCTGTGTGGGTTGGGTTTTCCTGTACTGGGCAGCATTTCTGCATGGGCCGGCACTCTGCATGGACCAGCTTGCTGCATGGGCCAGCTTGCCCTAGCCAGGAGGCCCTGGGCATCAAAACCTGGGCCTTCTGTATGATAGACAGGAGCCCAATTAGTTGAGCCATATGCATTTCCCAACATATGGTCTTTCTTGGTGAAGGTTCTATGAGTGCTTGAATAGAATATATATCCTGCTGTTTTGGGGTATAATGCTTTATATATGTATGTTAAGTCTAGTTCGTTTATAATATTATTAAAGCTCTCAGTTTATCCTCTGTCCAGATGTTCTATCCAATACTGACACTGGTGACACTGGACATCTATTTCTCCCATCAGTTTTGCCAGTGTGTGTCTCATGTATCTTGGGGCACCCAGGTTAGTTGTATAAATATTTATTATAACTATTTCCTCTTGGTGAATTCCCCTTTAAAATATTAATGACTTTCTTCATATCTTATAACAGTTTTGGATTTAAAATCTATTTTGTCCAATATTAATATCACTACTCCAGCTTGTTTTTGTTTACTATTTGAATGGATTATCTTTTTCCAACCTTTCACTTTTAACCTGGTTGTGTCCTTACCTCTAAGGTGAGTCTTTTGTAGATAGCATATAGATAGTTCATGTTTTTTATCCATTCTATCAGTCTGTGTCTCAATCAGTGAGTTAAAGCCATTAACACTCCATGTTCTTACTGTAAAGGCATTGCTTCCTTCATTCATTTTGTCCTTTGGCTTTCCATTATCATGTATTACTATTTCTGTCTTTTTACCCTGTAATTTACCCTTCCTAATAAACTTCATTTCAATATTCTTCTCCAAGTCTCTCACCCTTGTTTTTTTTCCTTTCAGGCTGCAGCAATTCCTTTAGTATCTCTTATAATTCTAGTCTTTTGCTAACATACTCTCTCATTTTTTGTGTCTCTTTGAAGTCTTTAAACTCACCTTCATTTTTGAAGGGCAGTTTTGCCAGATACAGGATAAGGCTGTAAGTTTTTGTTTTCAGTAACTTAAGTACATCATAACATTTTTTTCTTGCCTTCGTGCTTTCTGATGAGAGGTTGGCACTTAATCTTATTGAGATTCCCTTGCATGTGATGCTTTTATTTTATTTTATTTTGTGGGAAGCAGCACTCAACCACTGAGCCATATCAGTTACCCCAAATTGGTTTTCTCATTTGTTTGCTCCTTGTCTGTTTTTTTTTTGTTTTTAGAAGGCACTGGGAACTGCACCCAGGATGTCACATGTGGGAAGCAGGCACTCAATCACCTGAGCCACATCCACTCCCCTGCAATGCTTGTTTTGAATGTTGAATTTTTTTCTTTATTTTTAAATATGTTTTAGATTACAGAATGCTTTGCTTTTCCCTTGCTGCTTTCACAATCCTCTTTTTTCTGATATTTGTCATTCTAAACAGTATGTGTCTTGGAGTAGGTATATTCAGATTCATTGTTTGGGATGTGTTATCCTTCTTGGATACTGATTTTTATGTTTTTCATGAGGGCTGGGAAGTTTTTAGTCATTATTTTCTGAAATCTTTTTCTGCCCCTTTTCATTTTTCTTCTCCTTCTGGGACACCGTTAATGGTATGTTTGTGCATTTTGCATTGTCATTCAGTTCCTAGAGACCCTGTTCCATTTTTTCCTAGTCTTTCTGCTTTCTCTTTTCTTTAGTCTTTTCCAGTTCAAACATTATGTCCTCAAAATCACTAATTCTGTCTTCTAGCAATTCAATCTGCTGTTATGTGCCTCTAAAGTATTTTTAATCACATCCATCATATCTTTCATTCCCATTAGCTCTATTACTTTTCTTTGTAGGCTTTCAAATTGTTCTTTATGCTTTCTCAGTGTTTTCTTAAAATCCTTTTTTTTTTCTTTAGTCATATTTTCTGTCAATTCTTTGAATTGATTTAGGAGATTTGTGTGATTATCATTATTATTTGTCTTAAATTTTGTATCTTGTTAGGGTATTTAGTTTGTTTTTTTTGTCTGGGACATCTCTTCCTGCTTCCTAGTATGGCTTGTAAATTGTGATGTGTAAGTATCTGAATATGTTGGTGAATTAACTCTGATTATCAGTTTCTCTCTCTCACCTAGTGTTTTTCTTTTTTTCTTTTCACAGCTCTTCTTTGATTTTTGATCCAACTTATTCTAAATCTTTAAAATTGCCCAGATTACATTATCAAAATTATGCCAGGGAATTTTTAATGGGCCAAAGATTTTCTCACAGGGCATGGAACTCACTAGTGAACTAAAAGCAGTTTTTCTCCTTGCAGTTTCCTGGCTGTCCAGCAGATGATGCTCACTGGCACACCTTTCCCGAGAGGTGTTTCAACCTCCATTTTCATATGTTTCTTTTCTGGCTAGAGCTACAATTCAAAGTGCTCTGTTAGCCAAATTCACTGGAAAGAAACCAGTCCCTGCCTCTGATACATGCTCCCTCTTCCCTTGCAGCAGCTGACAGGTAGGACGACATCTGTTACCTTCTCAGTCATCTTCAGTAAGCCAGAGGTTTTATCCAGGCTTAATGTCTTGAGGGTAGAGAGTGGGTTCCCTTTCTGGATGCCACTGGAGTTTGATAACTCACATTTGTTATTTTGGGCTCTTCATCACTTTGTCCTTTGCCCTCCTGGGTGTTGTGCAGCACTGTCATGGTCCCTTGGATGGCTTTTAACTCTTTCTCCATAGTTTTTGTGAGAGAATCGAAATCTGCCTGACAACTCTGATGCCATCTTCCCAGATCTGCCCCAATATTTGTTATTTTCCATTTTTTAATGGTAGCCTTTCTGAACTCTCAATTCAATTTGATTGGTCTGTATGTCTGTCTTTGTGCCAGTATCATGCTGTTTTGTTTACTGTGGATTTTTAATTCATTTAAAAATCTGGAAATTTGAGATCTTTAACTTTATTCTTTTTCAAGATGATGTTGACTATTGGGATCATTTATGCTTACCTACGAACTTGATATTTAGTTTTTCCAATTCTGCAAAGGAGGCTCTTGGATTTTGATTACTTTGGTTAGAAACTTCTTAACAAAATTTACTTTTCTAAATCATAAATTCCGTTTCTTTGATTTCTTTTGGCAGTGTTGTAGTTTTCCTAGTATAAGTTCTTTACAGTCTGTTAAATCTATTCCTAAATAATTTATTCTTTTAGATGCAATTATAAATGGAGCTATTTTCTTGACTTCTTCAGAATGTTCATGCTAATGTATAGTGATACCATTATTTTTGTACATTGATCTTGTATCCTGGTATTTTGCTGAATTCATTTATTTGCTTTAATTATTTTGTTGTAGATTTTTCAGGACTTTCTTTGCATATATAGGATCATGTCATATGCATGTAGGGAGAGTTTCACTCTTTTCCAATTTGCGTACGTTTAATTTCTTTTTCTTCCTTAGTTTCTCCAGCTAGAACTTACAGTATAATGTTAAATACTAGTGGTGATGGTGAGCATCTGTAGCAGTTTGATATGGTTATGAATTCCAAAAATAGATATTGGATTATGTTTGTAATCTGGTCTGTACCTGGGCTTGATTGAGTTACGATTGGGGCTTTGATTCGGCCATGTCATTAGGGCATTGAGTCCCCACTCCTTGGTGGGTAGGGACTTGCAGATAAAAGGCATGGCAAAGGACAGAGTCAAGGGCTTTGATGTTTGAGTTTTGATGCTGGAGTTTGATGCTGAAACCTTCAGCTGAGCCCAGGGAAGTAAACTCAGAGAGGAAAGAGAAGCCACCCCAGGAAGAGAGGAACACTGAACCCAGGAAGAAGCCAGCCCTGGGAAGGAAGAAACCTTGAACCCAGAGGGAAACAAACCCTGGAAGGGAGGAACCCAGGAAGCCTTAATCCTTGCAGCCATCAGCAGCCATCTTGCTCTAACATGTGAAAATAGATTTTGGTAACAGAAGTAAATTATGCCTTATGGCTTGGTATCTGTAAGCTCCTACCCCAAATAAATACCCTTTATAAAAACCAACCCATTTCGGTATTTTGCCTCAGCACCCCTTTGGCTGGCTAATACAGCATCCTTATCTTGTTTCTTATTTGAGGGAAAGCTTTCAGTCTTTTGCCACTGACAATGATGTTAGATGTACGTTTTTATGCCTTTTATCATGTTGAGAAATTTTCCTTCTATCCCTAATTTTTCTGAGTGCTTTTTTTTAATACCCCCCCCCTTGTGGCTTGCTTGCTGTCTGCTTTCTGTATCCATTTGCTGTACATTCTTCTGTGTCTGTATTTATTTATTTTATTCCCCCATCCTTGTGGCTTGCTTGTTGTCTGCTCTCTGTGTCCATTCACTGCACTCTCTTCTGAGTTTTTACTTGTTTCCCTTTTTGTTGCATCACCTTGCTGAGTTAGCTCACCATGGTGTCTGGCCTGGCAACTCTCCGCAGGGTGCAGGCAAGCCTGCCTTCACAAGCGGGCCCTGGGATGTGAACACAGGGCCTCCCATATGGTAGATGGGAGCCCAACTGATTGAGTCACAGCTGCTTCCCTTTCTGAGTGATTTTATCAAAAAGGGGTGCTGAACTTGTCAAATGATTTTTCTATATCTTTTGAGATGATCATTTTTTTCTTTTATTCTATTAATGTAGCATATTTTCTTATTAACTTTCTTATGTTGAACCACCCTTGAATTCCTGAGTTAAACCCCGTGTGATCATAGGGTTCTTTTAATGTGCTATTGGGTTTTATTTGCTAATATTTGGTTGAGGATTTTTGTGTACATAATCATGAGGGATATCGGACTGTACTTTTTTCTTTTCTTTTTTTTTGCATTATGTTTATCTAGCTTTTGTAATAGGGTGATGTTGGCATAATATAATTGAGTGGGGAATGTTCACTCCTCTTCAGTATTTTGATAGAGTTTGATCGAGATTGGTGTTAATTCTCTTTGGAATGTTCAGTAAAATTCACCTGTGAAGGCATCTGGTCCTGGGTTTTTGTTTGTTATGAAGATTTTAATTACTGATTCAATCTCTTTTTTGTTGTTGTTATTGAGTTGTTGAGATTCTCTTTCTTCTTGAGTCAGTGTAAGTAGTTTGCATGCTTCTAGGAATTTGTTCATTTGATCTACATTACTCATTTATTGGCATTCTGTTGTTCATAACATCCTCTTATACTCTTCATTTCTGTGAGGTAGGTAGTAATGCCTCCTTTCATTTCTTTAGTTATTTGCACCTTTTCTCTCTTTCTTTTTATCAGTCTCACTAAAGTTTTGTTAATTTTATTGATCTTTTTAAAAAATAACTTTTGCCTTGATTGATTCTTTCTATTATTTTTTAATACCCTATTTCATTTAGTTCTGCTCTAATCTTTGTTTTCTTCCTTCTTCCTGTCCTGGGTTTAGTTAGATCTTCCTTTTCTAGATACTCCTGTAGTGAGGTTAGGTCTTTGATTTCAGATTTTCAATCTAAGCATTTAGAACTATAAATTTCCCTCTCAGTCATGATTCTGCTGCATCTCATAAGTTTTGGTATGTTTTGTTTTCATTTTCATTTGCATCAAAATATTTTCGAATTTCTCCTGTGATTTCTTCTTTGATCCAGTAGTTTTTAAAGATTACATGATCTAATTTCCACCTATTTGTGATTTTTCCAAATGCACTTCTAACTTCATTCCATTGTGTTTGGAGAAGATGCATTGGTGAATTCCATAGTTTTGAATAATTGAACATTGTTTTGTGACCTAACTTATGGTTAATCCTGAAAAATTGCCAAGTGCAATTGAGAGAACTATTTATTTCTGCTCTTGTTGGGTGAGCAATTTCTCTATGTCTATTAAGTCTAGTTGGTTTCTAATTTGCTTAATTCCTTTATTTGCTTATTGGTCTTTTGTGCAAGTGGTTTATACATTATTGAAAGTGGCGTTTTGAAGTCTGCAATTATTATTGTAGTGTTTTCTAGTTATCTCTTCAATCCTGTCAATGTTTCTTTCATATACTTTTGGGCTCTGTGTATAGGTTCATATATGTTTATAAAGACCATATCTTCTTGATTAATTGACCATTTTTCCATATATGAGACCCTTTGGTCTCTTGTAATAATGTCTGGTCTAAAGTTTATTTTATCTAATATTAGGATAGTCACCCAGCTGTCTTTTGGTTTCTACTTGCCTAGAATATTTTTCCACCCTTTCACTTTCAACCTATTTAGGGTTTTTTTGTTTTGTTTTGTTTTGTATATAAAGTGAGTCTCTTATAGTTATCATATAGTTGGACCATGTTTCTTTTCCATTCTACCAATCTGCCTTTTGCTTAGAGATTTAATTAATTTACAATTAAATTAATTATTGATGAGCCAGAACAAACATGCCATTTTTCTGTTTCTATTTTGGTGTTCCTTTGATCATTTTCATACCTTTTGCCCTACATTACTGCCTACTTTTGTGTTTAATGTGTTTTGTAGTGAACAATTTTGATGCCCTTATTACTTCATTCTGTGAATATTTTAAAGACATTTTCTTTGTTTTTCCCATAGAGATTATACTTAGCATCCTACAATATTGCACTCTCATTTCATTTGATATCAATCTAACTGCAATAGTATAAAAAACCCTGCTCAAATATTGTTCTATTCCTCCCTTAATTTATTGTCTCCAATGACATATGTATACATTCTGTATGTTAATATAGTTTTTAAAAATTATATATTTATATTTAAAATTACATAAAAAATAAATTTGAGTTGCAAATGAATACTATAATAAAACTATAAAAATACTGGCATTTATATTTGCCCATCTAGCAGTCTTCATTGGAAATCTTTATATTTCTTCATATTACTTCAAGTTACTATCTAACATCCTTTCATTTCAACTTGAAGGGCTCCCATTAGCAATTTTGTAGAACAAGTTTGTGGTAATAAATGTCCTCATCTTTTGCTTATCTAGGAATGTTTTAATTTCCTCCTTATTTTTAAAGGGTAGTTTTGCATGATATAGAATTCCTGTTTGAGAGGTTTTTTCCCTGCTGTCATTCCACTGCTTTCTGGCCTCTGGTTTCTAGTGAAAAAATGGTTGTTAATCATATTGATGATCATTTGTACATTCCAGTTTATTTCTTCTCACTTTCAAGATTCTCTCTTTTTTGCTCTCTCTTAGACAGTGTAATTAAAATATGTGTTGATGTATTTACTCTTGAGATTATCCCATTTGGGGTTCCTTGAGTTTCTTGGATATGTAGATTTGTGTGTTTCACAAATTTGGGAAGATTTCAGTCATTATTTCTTCAAATATTTTTTTGTCCCTTTCTCTTTTCTCCTTCTGGGTCTCCCACAGTGCATATGTTGGTATATGTCCTATAGGACTGTTAGGCTCTGTTTACTTTTCTTCATTCTTTGTTCTCTCTGCTCCTCAGACCAGATAATTTCAATTGTCCTATCTTTAAGGTGGTCAATTCTTTCTTCTTGCTTATAGCTGCTGTTGAACCTCTTTCATAAGTTTTTCATTTCTGTTATTGTAATTTTCAGCTCCAGAAATTCTTCTTGATTCTTTTTTATAGTATCCATCTCTTTATTGATATTTTCATTCTGTTCATTTAGTGTTTCCTGATTTACTTGTGTTCTTTGCCCATGCTTCCCTTTAGCTCTTTTTACACAACTAAGACATTTGTTCTAAATTCTTTGCTATTAAGTACAATGTCTCAAGTTCTTCAATGATATTTTCTGTTAGTTATTTTGTTCTTTTGAATGTGCCTTCTTTTTCTTTGTTTGTGTGCCTTGTGAATTTTTTGTTAAAATCTGGGCATTTGAATATTGTAATGTGGTTACTCTGGTATTCTGGAAATTAGATTCTCCCTTTTCTCAGGGTTTTTTGTTTTATTTTTTATTGTTGAGTGCTGTCAGTCATAGTGTGTGTTTAATGATTTTTCCAAACCATTTTTGCTAGGACTGTATTCTTTGTTATGTGTGCTCACAAAAGTCTTTGTTCCTTTAGCCTGTATTTAGTTGGTGCTTTGACAAATATTTCCTTGAATTCCATGTGCTGAGAAGCCAGCCAGCTAACCAAAAAACAAACAAAAACAATTAAACAACAAGAAAAAAACACCTCTTTCAATCTTTGGAGTTTAGTTCTATTTAGGGGCTCTCCTTCAAGGCTCCTGGGCCTGCACTGAGCCTAGCAATCAGCCTGATGTGAAAGGTTAGAATCTTTTCAAGTGTTGTCTGAGAATGTGGCTTGCCCTGTGTATTCAGCATGGCTTTATAAATATATGTGCATACACAGGTGATTTTGAATGCCTAATTTCATAAAGAATTTCTCCCCAGCTTTTCCTCTGGGGTTTTAAGAATTCTATTATATGTCTTAACCATAATCTTTTGCATACAACTGCAGGGTGATCATTTTCTTAGAGTGTATTTATGCAACTCTCATTGCTTTTCCACCTGAGTGGGTTCCTTGATAGGCAAAATCCAGAGGTACTTACATTGTTTCAGTCTTCAGGTAGCCCCAGAAATGTTAGAATAGACATATATTCTAATTTGTGATTAAGATCTGCTCTCCTCCCTCCAGAAGAGAGATCAGGGGTTTGGGTTTTCTAATACACATTCCGTCATTTAACCAAAATACAAACTGACAAACTACACTATCATTCAACATTTCCCCTTAATACCCACAAGACTATTGTAAAATTTAAATAAATGCCTTGTTGAAACAGACACCCCACATTTACCTTTTTTGTGTCTTGTCAGACAATAATAACCTTACAAAAAATAGTTATATTTCTATGAGAAGGAAATGATGGCCCCAAGAAGTTGAAAGACTTACAAATTGTCACAAAAATGGTGCTAATACTGCCTATAAAAATTTGGATATCTGGAATGTCAATTTAATGCTCTGTTTGTTCTTATTTTACCCATGAGTTTGAAAACTCAAGAAAGACATGTGGTCAAACATGGCAATATCCCTGAGAGAAGTGTCCAAGTTTCATATGTGTGCTATCCTTGATCTAGTCTTTATTCTGTTTTTAATCACCTTTCTGTTTTAGAGTCAGGGACAGATCTCTTAAGGTTTGGGGCTTTTTGTACAAAGGAAAATACAGTCATGAGGATGTTTAGAACACCTCTTAAAAGACTATAAATCTGTGCTGTTATTACGGTTATAAAATGTATGGATAAGTATACACTAATGTTAACCTAATCATACTGCATTGGCTGAGAAAAGTAGCAAAATAAATTATTCTTACCTAATAAGGAGTTTATTACTAGCTATTATATAGTAAATATTTAAAGTCCATTGTCTTGCCTCTACTGAGAAAGCTTTACTGCCTAAGCATTTCTAAAGTGACATGAATAACATGTAATGTTACTATGTTATAACACACATCCTCAGCTGCACTTCACCCAGCTGGAATTCCCCCAAATCATTCTTGCATTAAAGGCAGTTTAGGGTAGCTTGGTATAAGGTAGTTTTTGTAACTGCACATATAAAAGTCACAGGTTAGATACACAAGTATATGTGACTATCTTTCCATTGCTTTACTCCATTCATTTGGATTCTAATGCCATGTATTAGTCAGTCAAAAGGGTGCTGATGCAAAATATCAGAAATCTGTTGGGTTTCATAGAGGGTATTTATTTGGGGTAGAAGCTTATAGTTACCAGGCCATAAAGCATAAATTACTTCCTTCACCAAAGTCTGTTGCCATGTGTTGGAGCAAGATGGCTGCCAATGTCTGCAAGGGGTCAGGGTTCTTCTTCCTCTTAAGGCTCCATGGTTCCAGCTTCTTTCAATATCAGCTGTAGGCTGGGTTAAGTCTTGTCTCTCTGGGGCTCATTTCTCTCTGGGCTCAGCTGCTCTGGTCTCTCCACAAGGTCAGGTATAGTCTGTCAGGCTCTCTCTCTTCCCAAGGTCTCTGCCATGTCTATGGAGCTGTCTCTGTTCCTCTGTGTTCTTCTTCTGTGTGTTTACTTCCTGGGACTCTAGCTCAAAAAACTCCAACTCTCCACTCTGCCATGTGTTTTCTCTGTGAGTCCCTGCCCACCAAGGGGGCTGGAACTCAACGTCCTACTGACATGGCCCAATCAAAGGCTTAATCATTATTTAATCAAGTAAAAGTGAAACCTCTGAATTTAATACAATATAATATACCCAGAGGAACAAATGAGTTTACAAACATAATCCAATATCTAGTTTTGGAATTCATAAATAATACCACACTGCTACATGCCACTATTAAAAAATTAAATTAGTCCTCCATCTTCTCAAAGTTTCTTATCCCTAGCTAGGAAGGAAAAGATAAATATAAACAGTAGTATTTTGGTCTTGCATACACTCTCCAATGTGTTTTTTTTAGCATAGCATTTTAAAATATTTTTATGTTTAAATAATTATAAATTTACAGGATGTTGCAAAACATGATTAGAGCAGTCTTATACACTTACCCTTTGTTAGATGTTGGAGTGAGACAATTGGGACACAGAGACCAGTAATTGAAGGCAAGGATTTATTAGGAATCTCTCCCAATGGAGGGGTTCTGAAGAATAAACTTCAGCCTGCCTCTGGCAGAGACAGTTATGAATTTATACAGTACATCTATAGGTGGGAACATGCTTAGTCAGTGGGAGTAGGTTGGGGCTTGGGTAAGCTCCAAGGGCCCATAGGAATGGCTAGGGGTTGGTTGGCTAGGGGCAGTGAATTCTAGAGATGCAGGAAGGGTTGGTGGTGTAATGTGGTTTCTTTGTCTATTCTTGTGAGGAAATGAACTGTATCTGGACACATAGGCTCTGGATAGGGGGCTCTTCTATATTTCTATATTTGGAGTAAATTTGTATCTGGACACATAGGCTCTGGATAGGGGGCTCTTCTATATTTCTAAATTTGGAGTATATTTATCTTCTATATTTGGAGTAAATTGCTGGTCACACTTCCACAATGGGGAACATTAATAATAAATTTACAACTACAGCTAGTGTGGCTGTTATTTGGGTTGGGAGCTAGGGATGGGGACTAGTCCTGTCATTCTCAGGTTTTGGTTATAATAATAAAAAATAAAGTAGGTCTAAGAGTGGACAGCCAGGCTCATTCTGGTTGCTTCCTGCTGTCAGAGGGCATATGGAGTTTCCTTCTCATGCAGCTTGGCTGGTGGGGTTTTGCATTCTGAGATGGTTATTGATTGTTGTTCTCATAACAGGAAGGCTTCATTTACATATTCTTGGGTAGTTGTGGATGAATTGGGTGAGGAGCTGTAGGAGACAAGAGCCACACATGAGAATGAGGAAAATAATTATTAGTGGAGTTATTAGGGGTACTAGTATAGCTTGGTAAAGGGATTTGGATATGGGTTTAAAATTAGGAACCCAGAGCCTAAAGAAGTTAACAAAACTAAGAAAAGATAAAAGGTCAGTTTTAGTTTGAGGTAGGGTGTAATTTTGGATGAATTGAATTTGTTCTGTTTTAATATATTTCTGGCTGGGGGACAGTAAGAGTTTTGGTTAGTAACTTCTGTTTTGAAAAACTGTCCTTTATTGGGAGATATCCAATAACCTTTTTCTCCAAAGAAATTAAGAAGGGTAACAGTATTAAAGATAGAAAGAGATAAGGAGGGGCTGCAGAGTAGAAGATCATTCATGTACTGGAGAAGAGTACTGTAGGGGAGATTTAGAGTAGAGAGGTCTTGATATAGTGCTTGTCCAAATATATGGGGGTTAACTCTGTAGTCCTAAGGAAGAACAGTCAAGTTAGTTGTATAGGGTTTCAGGGGTCATCTGGGTCTGTCCATGTAAAAACAAAGATTTTTTGAGAATTTTCATCTAGGGGGATTGTGAAAAAGTCATCTTTGAGGTCTATTACTTTGTAATGTGTTTTGGAAAGGGATATGTGATAAGAGGCTATAGGGGTTGGGGAATAAGGGGACTATAGGTTGGGTTGCTTGGTTGATTGCTCTTAGGTCTTGTACTAGATGATAACTGCCATTTGGTTTTCTAACAGCTAGGATAGATGTATTGAATGGAGAGTTGGTGGGGCATAACAGCCCTGAGGCACAAAGTTTGTTGATGGTGGGTTTAAGTCCATGCTTGGCACTGAAGGAGAGAAGATATTGGGGAATATCAATGAAAGAAGAGCTGTCTTTTAGTATGTTCCTTACAGGGGAGAGGTGTGAGGATATTGAGGCAGAGTCAGTGTTCTAGACTTGGGGTTTACTTCCTGTTGTAAGAAGGAGGGATGTTGGTAGGAGGGGAAGTTGGAGTTAAGGCAGGGACTGGGGACAAAAGGAGAAGGAAGTTAGCTTGGCAGGGAGGGTAGTGAGGAGATAGAGGAGAGTAGTTTGGATAGAATGTCTTGTCCTGAGAGTGGGGAGGGGCATGATGGTATAACTAGGAATTGGTGTGAGAATGTGAGATTTTCTATAGTGCAAGGAAGAGGATGTGTAATTAAGGGAGAGGAAGGAATATCTTCAACTCCCACAACAGATTGAGGAAGATGTTAAAGGTTCTGAATATTCTAGAAGGGCCAAATATGTGGCCCCTGTGTCAATTACAAAGGAGATCGGCTTACCTTTAACCTTGATGGTAACCCTCTGTTCAGACTGATGGGGATGTGGAGCTTCTCTGAACCTGGGACCCATCAATCTTCTGTTATTATTCCACATAAGTCAGGAAGGGAAGATGATTTAGGTTCTAGGTAGGTAAGGTGTGTTGGAAAGACTTTCCTGGAAACTGGGTTATTGTGACAATTTGATTTCCAATGGCCTTTACATCAGCACACTGGACAAAGCCCCGGTGGGGGTCTTGGATTAGGGCATGTGTGTGCCCAGTGTCCTTCCTTCCCACATTTATAGCAGGGTCCAGGTGGTGGCCACAGTGAAGAAAAGGGGTGGGGTTTTTGGGAATTGAGTCTGAGAGCAGCAGCAAGGAAGGAGGCTTTAGCTTGATCTTGTTTGTGTTTTTCTAATTTGGCTTCCTCCTCTCTATTGTTAAAGACCTTGAAGGCAGCTTTAGTTATGTCTTTCTGGGGGATTTGAGGGCCCTCCTCTAATTTCTGCAGTTTTTTTCTGATGCCTGGGTATGCCTGAATGATAAAGTGGGTATGTAAGTATAGTTGTCCAATTCAGAATCCAGGTCTAAATTAGCATATTTGAGGAGTGATTCAGTTAATCTGTTCATAAACACAGCAGAGTTTTCATCTGATTTTTGGGAAGATATTTTGATTTTGTCATAATTTACTGCTTTGAGGGCTGCTTTTTTCCTGCCTTCTAGTATGCAGGTCATAAAATGTGTCATGTGATCTAAATCTCAAGAGCCTGCCTGATATTCCATGGAGGAGAGGCTGTAGGAACTGCATCAGTACCAGGGGCATGTCAGTGAGGGTCCTGTGTGTGTAGGGAATTAGCAAAGGCAGTGGCTGCAGCCCAAATGTGGCTTTTTTCATGGTGGGGGCGGGTAGAAGAAGTTACTATGACCTAGACATCCTGATATATGAGATCATAAGAGTGAGTGAGGGAAACGGACTTTGGCCCAGTGGTTAGGGCGTCCGTCTACCATATGGGAGGTCCGCGGTTCAAACCCCAGGCCTCCTTGACCCGTGTGGAGCTGGCCATGCACAGCGCTGATGCACGCAAGGAGTGCCGTGCCCCGCAAGGGTGTCCCCCATGTGGGGGAGCCCCACGCGCAAGGAGTGCGCCCGTGAGGAAAGCCGCCCAGCGTGAAAAGAAAGAGCAGCCTGCCCAGGAATGGCGCCGCCCACACTTCCCGTGCCGCTGACGACAACAGAAGCGGACAAAGAAACAAGACGCAGCAAATAGACACCAAGAACAGACAACCAGGGGAGGGGGGGAAATTAAATAAATAAATAAATCTTTAAAAAAAAAAAAAAAAAGAGTGAGTGAAGTGTTGGAATTCTTCAATGTATGTAGCAGTGTTTTCTGAGAAGGAGCCTAATCATTCTTCTCTCTGTCTAAGATCTGAGAGTGAGGAAGGAACATGTACTTGGGTGATTTCTTTAACTCCCGCCCCTTCCCTAAGGGGAAGTAGGGGGGCTGAGGGTGGCTCTGCTTGTGGAGTGGAGTGAAGCATTCTGTGGGAATAAGTATGAGGGGGGAGAAAAGGAGGTAGGAGCAGAGGGAGGGGATGGAGGCGAAAGCCTGGGTCAGGTGAGGTCAGAGGCTCAGAAGGGGATACTGGTGGATGAAATGGAGGAGGGGGACCTTGTTCAGATAGATCAAAATTGGAAGAGTCTTTAAGTGGGGGTGTCTTATGAGAAGGTTTTTGTCTGAGCAATAGGATTTGGTAAGAGGAACATGACTAACAGAGAGAAGGACAGTTTCAGAAAATAGGAAGGCCTGAATGTAAGGGGCCTCTAACCACTTGCTGTTGCATTGGATGAAGTTTTCCAGATCTCTAAGGATCTGTATGTCAAAGGTACCATGCTCTGGCCATTGACTTTCATGTTCTAATTTGTACTGAGGCCAAATTGTAGTGGAATAATAGATAAATTTCTTTGGCCTGATATCTCCTTCAGGATATAAGGTTTTAAAGGTCTGTAGGAGGCAGACCAGCGATGTAGTTTTTGAAGGAACCAAAGGAGTGTTTCCATTTTCAGAAGCTGGGATAAGGTCAGGGACTCTCAAAAGTTAACTGAGCAAGTCAGGCATCCCTGAGTTAGTCAGAGAACCTTATCAGCAGGAAGTCCACACCCAAGACTAGATGTCTCTGATTCCTGAGGGGCTTCTGGGGACACAGGTCAGGCACCTGTTGTGGTCCCCAAAAATGGAGAGGATCACTGACCTAGCTAGGATTTGCAGAGTTGTCTAAAACAATGGGAGAAAGAACAGGATTCTCCAGAGGAATATCTCTTTAACTCACACAGCTGGTAATTGGTGTCTGGTGTTGCAAGGAGCTACAGCTGCAGCATGGGTAGGTCTTTCACCAATCTGCCTGTCTCAGTGCAATCTCAAGAGTCTCTGAGGTTCACTTTGAGGAGTTCTGGGAGAGGGTGAAAAGGAGGAGAGGACCCAGAGTTGTACCATCAGGATCGAGGAGTAAGCCTGGATGATCCGCCACTGCCCATTGCTTCCTCCTTCCAAGAACAGGCAACAAGCTCACCAACCAGGATCTGGGAGTAAGCCCAAGTGACCTGCCACTGCTCACTGCTTCCCAGGTTGCAAGCTATGGTAGCAGGGGTCTCCTCTTCCCAGATCCTGGGTTTGTGGCACCAAATATTAGATGTTGGAGTGAGACAATTGGGACATGGAGAGCAGCAATTGCAGGCAAGGATTTATTGGGAAGCTCTCCCAACAGAGGAGGTCTGAAGAATAAACCTTAGCCCACTCCTGGCAGAGGCAGTTACGAATTTATACAGTACATTTATAGGTGGGAACAAGCTTAGTCAGTAGGAGTGGGTTGGGGCTTGTAAGATCCAAGGGCCCATAGTGATGGCTAGGGGGTGGTGGGCTAGGGGTAGTGAATTCTAGGGATGTGGGAGAGGTTGGCAGTGCCATGTGGTTTGTCTATTCTTGTGAGGAAATGAACTGTATCTGCACATGTAAACTCTGGCTGGGGAGCTGTTCTATGTCATGGGATGTGACTCCTTCTGAGTAAACAGCTGGTTGCACTTCCACAATGGGGCTGGTTAATAATAAGCTTGTAACTTCTACAAGTTGTGGCTGTTATTCAGGTCGGGGGCTAGGAATGGGGCCTAGTCCAGTTACCTTCTACCTTGTTCCTTGCAATGATAATGTCTTACAGAACCATTGGTACAATCCACAGAGCTTATGCTGACATCAACAGTTTTACCTGTCCTTGTGTGTGTGTGTAGTTTTATGCAATTTTATCACATATAGTTTCATGTTACCACTGCCACAATCAACAGTAGTTCCATCACGACAAGGCTCTTTGTGCTAGCCCGTTGTAGCCACATCCTCTACCCCTCACTTGATCCCTAATGCTTGACAACCACTAATCTGCTCTCTATAATTTTGTTATTTCAAGTATATTATATAAATGGAATAATACCTTTTGGGATTGGATTTTTTTTTTCTATGCAGCGTAATTCCTTTGAGATCCATAAAAGTTTTTGCATGTATCAGTAATCCAATTCTTTTAATTGTTGCAGAGTTCACTATGGTATGGATATGTCACAGTTTGTTTAACCATGCACCAATTCAAGGAGGATATTTGGGTTGTTTCCATTTTTTGGCTAGTGCAAATAAAGCTGCAATGAACATTTCTGTACAGGTTTTGTTTGAACATAAGTTTTCTTTTATCTGTGATAGCCATGAGAGCAATTGCTGGATGATATGATAATTACATGTTTAGTTTTATATGAAACTGTTGAACTATTTTCTAGAGTGGTTATATCACTTTATATTCCCACCATAATGTATGAGCATTTGACATCCTTACTAGCATTTAGTGTCAAATGTAGCTTTAAGGTCACAACTAGATTGTAAATTTCTTGTAGTCAGGTGCTTTTTCATCTCAACTTAAAAAAAAAAGCTATATAACCCAGCAACATTGATTTTAAAAAATGCTTTTTAGACACTTGTTATGATCAGGAAATTGAGCAGGGTAATAATATTCCTTTCCTCCAAGCAGGAACTCTAAGTGTGTTTGACTGTAGTGAGCACAAAGTCAAATGTCAGAGGCCAGACAGGCAACATGAACAAGTAAAACCATTAGGGAACCAGGGCATAGGTGAATACAGAGGGGTCTGTGGTATTCTGTAAAGTATGTGCTGGCTAAGGGACAAGTCCCCAGGCAAACATCTTGCTCATTTTTCTAGACATTCTGAATTTCTTAGAAAAATCTGAAGTACGATGTTTAATGAGAACTCTCCTGATTTATAAATTTTGACTCAAAAATTTAAAAAATATTATATGCCACCCCCAAGAAAAAACCCCTACAGATATCTGAGGATCAACTTGGACCTAAAGATAACTAATTTGAGAATTATGATCTGTTCACTCTAAGTCAGCTTTGCTCAGTGTGCTAGCTCTTGCAGCCTTGATTGTCCCTCTCCTATTTTTCCCTCACACATGTATTTTCCTAATAAAAGTTTGTCCTGCCATCTACATCTCAGAGGAACCAGACTAACACAACAATTATTCCATAATTTATAAAACATTCCCTTGTTGATTGACATTCAGCTTATTTTTTATTTTTTTGCTAATACAAATTACATGGCAATAAATACCCACTATTTGTATTTTACATACTATCAGGGTTTTTTTTTTCTTGTTGGCTAATTTCTCAGAAGAGAAGTACTCAAAAGATATGTATATTTTAAATTTAAATAAGTGCAATCAGGTTACTATAATGAATAAATTTAACAAAATACAACTCGGAAATCATTGGTATTAATGAAAGTACTTTTCTCACTCAGAAGAGACAGCTTAGCAAAAGTATGGACTAATGAAATTAATTTCTTAATATCTGGAACCAGTATATTTACTTAATAATAAAACCTCTATTGACTGTATAATATTAATTGTAATATCCATTAATAATAGATATATATTGGCTATTAAGAATGTAGATATTGCTTATCTTCTTATTGCTTATATTTACATTCAAGAGAAAGCCAAGAAGAGGCATAAAAAGGAAATAATTTAGAATTTCTTTTTATTCAGTAGGTTTTATGAATTATTGATATTAAAAAAGCAACATCTAGCTATTTGTATCATCTTTGGATATATTTTATTCCTTTTTTCTCTATTAAAATTTGCAAGAAACAGTAAAATCAGATAGCATTGAATTATAAGGTACTTTAACAAAATAATATAGAAACTTATTGAATTTATCCATTCATAAATATGTCTTATCTGGACATTTGCACAAAAATATGATCATAAATCTAAGCTAAACCAATAGTGAGACTAGTTATGGAGGGAAGATATTTTCTGTGATATTTGTTGCAAACATTATTGGCTGGATAAATTCTTTGATCAAAAATGAATACTTGGGAAAGCATATGTGTCTCAGGCAATTAGGCTTCTGTCTACCACATGGAAAATCCTGGGTTCAGTTCCCGTTGCCTCCTGTAGCAGGAGCTAGCACAACTGGCAGGTGCAGTGAGTTGATGCAACAAGATGATGTGACAAAGAGACACAAAGAGGAAAGACAATGAGAGACACAACAAAGCAGGGAGCTGAGGTGACTCAAGTGATTGAGTGCCTCTTTCTCACATAGGAGGACCCAGGTTCCATTCCTGGTGCATCCTAGAGAGAGGATGAGTGGACACAGAGAACACACTATATATGGGCACAGAGAGCAGACAGCGACCTCAAACAATGGGAGGGGAGAATAAATAAATAAAATAAATCTTATGAAAAAAAGAATACTTGTATCATTGTCAAATGTCATTTGTATTCAAATGAAACTTGCACAAGTTTTATTTTGTACATTTCCTAAGTAATTATTTTACTTATGTACCAAAAAGAATATTATGCCATTTTTTCTCTAATAGGCACATTATGAATCAGATTTTGCCAATGCCAGACTCTGTGATCCTCTTAGAATATTAACAAGGCTCTTCTGATAAATGATTTGTTCATTGGAGGAAGATAAGACAATAGCTAACATTCAAAGATTTAATTGCTCAGTGTTACAGTCATTGCTTTCCAACTCAAGGGACTTCTGCCTACAGGAGAGTAAAGGATTGTTTCATAGCCAATTATCAGGGACTCATTTTGATTTTGAGTTACACTACATATTATGTTTCATACTATATTCAGAATCAATGCTGGTTTTGATAGGGGATTTTGCGGTGAATTTCATGGTAAAGTAATCTTTGTTTAAACATATTTTATTTCTCTCTAGACATCTTGAAATTTGCATCCATAAGGTGGGTATAGGTTGAAGGGAAGTAATGTGGTAGAAAGGGGCTGCCTTTGAAATAAAAATTGTGTTGTTACTTACTACTTGAGTGACCTTGCTCAGGTCTTTTAAACTCTCTCAGCTCAGGTTTTGTCATCTGAAATGGAAGATGATAATTTCTGCTTTGCCTGTTTTGTGGTCTGCTTATGAATAACAATCCAATTCATGTGAAAATGTATGTAAAATGTATAAGCTCATTTATTCAACAAATATGTACTGATTGTCAATGTCTACCTGTTTCAGTGTGCCAAGTAAAAGTCATTCTTATTATTTTATCATCTATAAATTTCATATTTACCTTCCCGGTTTTAATAATCTGGAAACATTATTTCTATTGCAAGGAAACAGTTTCTCAAATAGCTGACATATCATAAGAGATAAGCCGAATTGTTCTATACCCATCACTCAGTGATGAAATGTTTCTATTTTCTTCATGAAGCACCATTTTGTCACTTGTGCTTGAATATTTCCCTTCATAGAATGTACTTGGTCTTGAATCTCCTGCATGAACATAATCTCTGATTCCCTATTTTCACAGCACTTATGTTATATCAAATATTTACTTTACATGTCTGTATACCTCAACAGGCTTGGTAATGACCACACATTGAGTGCTTGCTACATTATCTTTGTACTACCTGTGCTTATTACCATAGAGAGTTCAAAGTAACAATTTTACAAAGATTTGTTAGGATTCATTAATTGATAGCTTCAATAAGTGGTTAACTAAAGCCATAAAAAGCATTCTAACACATAGGAATGGCTTCAGTTATCCCTCGATTTTATTCATATTGTTCAAATGTCTTTAGAATTTTCAAGCTGGAGAATTCTACACAATGCAAAACTTATCTATCATGTGAAAGATAAACAAGATAGGTAATTATGCTGTTTCATATTTTTTGAGATGAAGCTGCTGGACCTACACCTTTATGGCAATAAACATTATATCCTGCTACCCCAGAAACCATGACTTTTGTTATGAAAAATGTTTTGTCTTCATCCATGACCAAAACATTTCCATCATTCCAAATAGGATGGATGGTGGCAATGGTAGCAAAAAAAAAGTGCATGCTCTTGCATGGTAAACTACATAAAATTATTCATCATAAATGTAAAGATTGAATTATGTCACTTTTACAGAGTTTCACATATTAGAAGACTTACCGCAAATGCAAATCATATATACAAGGGAAATCTGGGCCCTGTTTTCCTGTCTCATGTTGCATGTAATCAAACGTGAAAAGCACAGGTGCACCTGCTATGTGGCTGGCACGCATGACACTGATTAGGAGGCTGACAGTGCTGGAGAGTAGCTGAGGCTTTATGCCCTTTGTCTAGTGAAACCTGTCTGTCTGAGAACGAGTTCAATGAGATTTTCAGCATATTATTCTCATTAGACTATGCAGGAATTTCTTGTCACAGATCCAATTAATACAAATAGATGATTGGTGGCAAAATTGCTGTCTGTTGCACTAAAAATTTTAATTTACTTTGCAGAGTGGAAACCATGGAAGGAGAGCTCACTGGAAGTCAAGGCAAAACTATCCCAGGGGGAGTAGGGCAAGGGAAAGTAGAGACACATTGGATAAGAACACATACTCTCTGCAAAGGTGTCGTTTATTTTATAGGGAAGAAACAAGTATATTTTGAAAATATATTTACAATTCTAAATTTTGGGAAAACTGGATTAGGTAATCAGATTCCTCTCGGTTCTTGGCTATATTACATTAAATAATTTAAGAACATGACGGTAGTTAGGCCAGTATTTTTATTAGGGAAATGAGAGAATAGAAATGGGAGAAAATAAAAGATTACAGCTCCCCAGATGAACTTGTGGGCTAGTGCAGGCAGAGAAAGTGATCGATTTAGCTTGTGTGGTTACTTTTAAACTATTAATTATTCCTCCCATTTTAATGTTTGTGGGATGGTCCCAGCTGTTGCTGTTTTGATTGATTACCCCTCCCATCAATTCCACAGGGGGTATCCAATGATAAGGTCCCTTGAGAATATCCAGGGCTTTTCCTTGATCCCGGATGAAATCTCCTTCCAAATGGAGGATTCTCGTGGGGTTCTTCCAGCAGTCTTTCCCTCAGGGGTTTTCCAGGCCGGCTTCTATGGCCACATATTTCACAGCCATGTTTGTCTGCCAGGTTTTAGATTCTTCTTCCCATTAGCCTGCCTCACTGGGACACTTTTGTAAATTACAATTAAATGGGATATTTGTAAGTGTCTATTAAAAAAATGGGAAAGTGTTTTACAACTAAATGAACTTGAAGGTAGTCAAGGCTACTGGAAAATTTAAAATAAAATGGTTTAAAAATGAGAGAAAAATTCATTATCCAGCATCTTCTCGTTTAGATTTTTTCTAAAATGTTTTTCTTCCGAGTTTTCTATACTATTAAGCTTCACCTCATTCAACAGTGAAATATGTAGAATAAGAAATGATACCTCCCTTTGATATAAAGGCAGGAAAATGATTAAAACCAATCAGAAGGGCAAGCAGCTGTGGCTCAGTCAGTTGGGCTCCCATTGACCATAAGGGAGGTCCTGGGTTCACATCCCAGGGCCTCCTTGTGAAGGCAAGCTCACCCACACACTGCGCAGCTGCCCAGCCCAAAGGCCCCGCAGAGAGCCAACTCAGCAAGGTGACACACAAAAAAGGGAGAAAGCAAAAAATAAAAAAAACCAACAACACAGTGCGCAGTGAATGGACACAGAGAGCAGAAGGCAAGCAAGCTGCAAGGGGGGAGGGGAAATGCAATAAATAAATAGACACAGAACACACAGCGAATAGACACAGAGAGCAGACAGCAGGCAAAAAGCCACAGGGTGGGGGGGAATAATAAAGTAACAATCAGAAGCACTTCAGAAGCTAACAGTAGGCCCCAAAGCAGCCTAGGACAAAAAAATAATTGATGGATTTTTTTCACAAAATTCATGGAGTATGCAACATCATTGACTAAAAGCCAAAAATATAAAGTTTTTTTTTGAAGTGGATTTTTTCTCTGCCCTTTTGATATAATGGCCAGCTTCCTTTTCCCTGATACTATAACTCTTTTTAAAAAAGTTTCTGGTACCACAAATCCTTTGTTAAAAGTGAAATAGAGATCTTGTTGAGAAGCTAATTTTCAGAAATACCAAGTCAATATTTAAAAAGAATACCTAGGATACTCTGTGAAAAAAAAAATGCTCTCAAAGGCTTGTATATATTAGATATTTAAGGAACCTTAGCACAAACTGGGAAGAAAGGTTAGTATATCCTTATTAGATTACCTGGATGCCACAATATATCAGTGGGTATTAGTGCTGACATCATAATCCAAGCATTGTGATTTTGAAAGTCGCTTGGTTTCATTATTCTCTTTTCAACAGTCTTAAAAACTGATTAAGAAAAAAAGGCACTTCCCAACAAGAATCTCCCAAACTGCTTCTCCAATTCCCTCTCCAACTTCTACCCACAGCTCAATGCAGTTCTCAAAGCAATTTTATCAACTTCAATGAAACTTTAATCATGAAATTCATTATATCTTGAAGTTATTTCTGAAAATTTTATGGCAAAGAAACAAGTTTTATATGGAAGTTAACTCCAGTCAAAAGTCATTACATATTTTGGGGTTAGAAATAAAAATACAAAAAGTTCATTATATTTTCAAACACTGAAGACAGAAGAGCAAATCCAGAGGGCTCTATCATGGTGAGGATGGGCAGGCAGTGCTTAAAAGTTCTTTTTTTTAACATTTATTTATTTTATTTCTCTCCCCGGTTGTCTGTTCTCTGTGTCTGTTTGCTGTGTCTTCTTCTTTGTCCGTTTCTGTTGTTGTCAGTGGCACGGGAATCTGTTTCTTTTTGTTCCGTCATCTTGTTGTAAAAGTTCTTGTTTTCGCTATGTAACTTCATATTATGATGTCACTCCTAAATTTTTATTCTACTATTTGGCTCATTTCTTCTAATGCCCAGTCTAGTTCTAATTTATATAAACATCTTCCCCATGCTTTTTATCTTCTAAACAAAAGAATTTCCTGGGGTAAATAATAATCTCCCATATTACAATTTGGGGTTTTCTTGTATTTTTTAATTATGTATTTTTGTTCAGCATATTTATCAATTAATGTTTTAGCATTTTTTACAAGACTGTAGGACATGAACTAATTATAATTGATGTAAATGCACATTTGTGTGTTTCTGTGAGAGTCTAAGGGAATTTGTTCACAGCCATTTGAGAAAAGAAAATTACTTTTTTTTGGAAAATACCCTTTGTTTCAAAAGCGAGAGTTGGAAACATGGTTGTCTAATAAAGGAAAAACTTTTAAATGTTTAATTTTTATTAAGCATTCACAAAGATAATAATGGCTATGAGAGTCTGCCATCTCCTTCCACTCATCACTACCATTAATCATTTGTTCTAAGTGCTTTTCCATTTGGCAAATGGTAGCTTAGTAGATCTCAGTGGAAATGGATAGCACATCCTCTACTTAATCACATGAAACATTTAAGCAAAAAGAGACTGTTTCACCTATAAGCAAGTTGTTCACTGACATCCTGAATTATTTCTAGGATGTATGAGCATTTTACTTCATAATCAAAGAGTTGGCTCTGATTATAATGATATAAATTCAGGGATTTAAAAATTCTCTTCAAAAGTCTTGGTGAAAACAATAAGAAATAACAGCCCATATTAGGAAAAAGGTATTGAAATAAAATACATCCAAACTAAATTTTCAAATTTTCACTAAATCTTTAGCTGGTCTACCTCTCCTTCCCTCCCCACTTCACCCAACCACGATCCTCCCTTTGCTTTTGGTCATCTTTGTTGTTAGGTCTCACCTAGCCTTCTTATCTGACAATAGCCAGCTCACCTGGGCCAAAAGATCCTTTATCAAGCAATTCATTTATCTAGTGTTGCTTCAAGATCCTCCTTTGCTATAACCACCCATCCTAAATAATTGTCACAAATTTTGTTTAGTTCCATTTCTTTCCTTGAAAAATCCACTTTAAAACAAAACTTCCTATAAATATCCTCTCCTGACCTCTCCCTTCTGAGATACAGCTAAGACTCTGCCAAAATTTTATTCTCTTTTACTGCAGCAAGTTTAATCGAGTTATATTTTTTCAATGAACAGATTGCTGGTGGTAATTTGAGGAGTTCAATACAACTCGTCCATGATGCTGATTTCAAGCTGTTTACCTTCTGACACATCTAGCTTTCCACCTCACTTCTTCCACCCCAATTCCATCAACCCTTTAAACTGAATTCTACTGATTTTATCAAAATGCACTTTCCTTCATCCTCTCTTGTCCTCATTTTTCTCCGTATCCAGTTTAACTTCCATGAATAGTCATAAATACTTTTTTATATATAATTTCAATCTCCTCATCCCTATCTCTTGTCATTACACTTGTGGAAAATCAGCAACCCTGTGGCCTCTAACACTTCCCTTCCTCTGGGCCTAAATACACAGAGGCCTAAATATACAGAGGGGCAGCTGCATATGGCTGGGGGAAAACATGCTTGAGAAGAGGTCTCTCTTTAAATTCCTCCCCACAGTCTTTAAGACGGTCTTTATTGCCTCCTGCCATATGCTCTCTAGAGCTGAGTTTCATCGACTCTCCCACTGTCCTCTTTCCAGCCTTCTAATCTCTCTTCAGAGCTCCAACATCTCTTACTTAACTGAACTGCTTTCCTATTTCACAGAGAAAAGAAAGCAATCAGAAGAGAAATTCATTAAGCTCCCATACCACAATTCCCATCTACCAGCATTTTAATTATTAATGTAAATCCTCTTGCTTCTACCTTCAAAATATATCCACAGCCTGACCACTTCTCCACAACTTCACTGCTATCACCTTGGTCCAAATCCAATCATCTCTCACCCAGGTTATTGAAAAAGACTTCTCACTGGCTTCTGTTCTACCCTGATCCAAGGTCCATTCTCAGCATGGCAGCCAAAGTGGTACTGATAAAGCAGTGAGGCAGATTATTTCTCTCCCCTGCTCAAAACTCTCTAGAATTTCCTATCTCATTCAGAGTAAAAGAAAAATACTTGTGATATTTTTAAGGCCTACACGATCTTTCCTTCTCAGTGTGCTGACATTATCTCGTTTTACTTTCCTCACTGCTTACTTTGCTCCAGCTATTCCTGACTCCTTACTTTTCCTCGAGTAATGCCTGGTGTGCACTTACCTTAGGAAATTTGCATGTGTTCTTTCTACTTCTTTGTCTCCAGATAGACAAAGTTCACTCTCTCACATCCTTAAAACCTTTGCCCAATGCAGTCTCCTTAAGGAAGACTTCCCTGGTTATCCTTTTGAAAAACAATACTTATGTCATCCCCAAACCCCCTATCTTCTTTCCTGCATTTATTTATTCTTTTATTTAGTTAGTTTATTGTGTTTGTTCATGTACTAAAATGTAATCTGCACAAGAGTGCAGATCTTTTATTCAATGTTTTGTTTACTGCTCTATGCCCAGAATCTGAAAGTGCTTAATATAGAGTAGGTGTTCATTTAATATTTTTGAATGAACAAGGGAATAGACATTAGTACTTTAATAATCTATACTTATTAGACTGTATCTATTCTTATTAGACTGTTAGGTACAGTTTTCATGAGCTACTTCCTTTATATATTTTCAAAGTGTCCAGCTGCTATGGGGTTTCTTCCTCAAAATATACAACTTAGATGAACATCATTTTATTGTACACTGTACCATCACTAAGGCCAATTCATATGTTTTTCCTGTGAGACTTGTATCATGATGCTCACTCTTTAATGTGATGTCACAAAGCAGGCCACCAATTAGTACTTTTTTCAAGTCATATTGGTTGTGTGAGCCAACTTCAGAAAAGTGGGAATAGAGTGATTTCCATGCCCAAACCCAGTAGTTCACAGAATCACTTTCAATAAAATCCTGTAAAATTTTGGACACAGTGTAAAACTGAAAGCTTTATATCCTTCAAGAAACATTAAAGTAAATGCATTTGGGAAGAATTATTTCAGGCATTTCCAATGGACGCTTTTATGAGGTGCTGTTGATCAAAATTTCTTAAGTACCACATTGAGCAGTTTCATTTCTATCACATTTCTTCTTTTAAAAGTAGTAAATAGCTATGATAATTCTTGTAACATGTAACAAGGGATAATCCATCTTGCTTTCATTATTAAATATTGGTACTGAATATTGGAAGACCAGATATAATAACTATGTCAAAGTACTGCTGCTGGCAGGACAGTAATTTGTAAGTAATGGCTGCACCTAAAAGAAACATGTAGTGATTAAACTCCATCTTCACTGGAGAACATGCTTTTCTTTACATAACTCTATTGTTTCCCAAGATATAGTTCAGGTTCCTCTGATAAGAAGTGAAATGATTTTAGGTAGTCAGACACATTAAAAGATGATTAGCATCTTCATTGTATTGTATATAAGAAAATAAGTAAATAATAGTAGAGGTAGTATTCAGCAAATACCAAGAAGGTGATAATCCAAATGAATGAAGTTGGAAAATCCTTGTTATTGGATTAGATCACCAAGTAATGTTTAAATATTTGGTTATACAATGTTAAAGGAAATTAGTTCACTTTAAGAACATGGGATGTTACTGATACCCAATCTCTAGAGGGAACCCTGGGTAAAGGGTTTGGCCTCTCTTCAGTGAGTAAATTTGCAATAATGAGCAAGGTAGGCATGAGATAGTGTAATTTAAGAAATACCATGTTGGCTCAATTTTACTATTCAAGCCCATTATTTGGCTCCTGTTAGTAAGACTATGAAAGATAGTAGTAAGTGGCAGTGGCATTCTCTCTCCATAAAACTTAAATCTGTGTTCTGAACATCCCTAATTTTCTTTGTATAATGCTCAAGACCAAATGGAAAAATTCCATTACCCCCAAATCACCCCTATTTATAAAATCCAACCCCAAACATCCATTTACACTCACTAAGATAAAACTGTCATTCTTCTGTTTTCCAGCACACTTGTAAATGGCATCAAATACTTTTTACTTATTCTTCCTAGTATAATGGCTGTATTCTAAATAAATCTTAATAATAATCACCATTCTTTGAATACTTTGTAGTCACTTTCTATAAATTCTGAGATTATCACCCATTCATTTTATTTACATTAATAATTAAAATTATACTACTTATTCTACCAGATATTTAGAACATTTAAGATGATGAAACAGGAAGAAAACATGTGATTGTTATCAGTTTTAGATCAATACTCCATCATTTACCAGCTGCTGGACTTTGAGCAAGTTATATTCTCTTTCAGAAAATCAGTTTCCACATCATAAATTAAGAAAAGTAATACGTCATAATAGGTTTGTTGAATGAATTATATGAAATAATATAAAATTATTTTGTAAACTGTAAAGTGCCAAGGAAATGTTATCATTTTATGACTGAAAGTCTTTTGGCAAGTAAAAAGTCACCGCAAATATGTTTAATTTTCAGTGCAGATAGAAGTTTACATGTTTCTTCCTTCAATTTTATGGGGGTTCAACTGCACATAATTACCTATTCTAGTAGGTATACTGATTTTAAGTATTTGCTTACATTTTATTTCTGGATGAAAAAGTAATAAATCATCCCAAAGCACAATGCCTCTCTATTTTTACCTATTTTGATTAGGTGTTATGAGATGATGCTAGTCAAGTTAATCATATAGATATAATATGAACTTTTATAAATTACTTGCAAAAACTTTAAATTTTTAAATTTTCATGTCAACATAAGGGATAGATATGTATGCATATATATATATATTTATATATGGTATGTCTGTCACCTAGTTATATTTCTGGGGGCTCATAGGATATATCCCTGTGAGTAGTATTGGTTTTTATATTAGTTAAAAATTGTAAGTGTGCATAATTAACTAATGAGAGTAATCAACAATTTCAATGGTGCTGTCTCTTTCACCTCATCTATATAGTGAGCATAATAATAATATACATTTCAGAGTGCTGCATTTATAATGAAACAAAATAAACTTTAAAACTGTTGGAAGAAAATAGACAACTTTATGATCTTAGAATTGGTGAAAATTTAATAAAAAATAGATGAACCACACCAACCATAAAGAAAAAACAAAGGTCAGGTATGATTAAATTAAATTAGATAATAAGATATAATATGATGCTAAAAGGTAAGCGATAGTAGACTCAGGGATAGCATACAAAATACATCAAGAAAACCCACAAACCAACCTGAAAAAGACACTTTAAAAACTCAGGAAATGGTATGAACAAAAAATTAAAGTAAAAAGACCAATGAATAAGTGAGGATATGCCCAACCTCAGGAAACTAAAAACACAATGAAATAAAACCTTTCATCCATAGATTCACAAATATTAGAAAGTCAGACATCATTACGGTTTGGCTAGAATGTGGGAACAGCTACTTTATAGAGAAATTGGGCAGTACAAAATTAAAATGGTGCATACTTTATGACCAATCTATTTTCTCCTAGATACATCTCTTAGAGAAATGTTTTCACTTCTGCAAGGAAAACATGGGAATATAGAATATTCACAAATGCACTGGTTATAAAAATCAAAGAATTTGGAAATGACCTTCATACAGTTGAAGAAGGGATAGATATATATGATATTAAATAATCATAAATAGAAAATATAAATTCTTTCTATCTCTCTATTATGTTTCTTTCTAGTCTTATATGTTTGGATCTCCAAAACATAATAGTGACTAAAAATATTGATTTGTCGAATGCAAAATCATTTGTGAACTTAAAAAAAAACTAAAAAAAAAAAGCCCTCCACTATATTTAAAGGAAGAAGATAAAGTCTATAATGCAAGGACATAACAAATACAAGATAATGAGTATCCATGGGATGGGGAGGGGTATTAGGTACAGAATATGGTTAAAGAAGACAAAAAATTAATAAGATTGAGTTTAGATGATTATGTATTACATAGGAAAATGATTAATCATAGCTTAAAGTAATATTATATGTACAGAAAAAAGTTTAAAAGTTGATAAAAATAATTAAATAAGATTATATTTGTAAATCACAGTACTTAGTACATGATGGAATTGAAATTTTAATTTGATTCATGCCTTTTTTCCTATGGTGTTTGATCAAATTCACTTCTAACCTGTATTTTTTAGTCTTTTAAAAGTTATTATCTCTCTTCTGGAGAGAATATGGATGTTTCACTGAATCTGTAAATCAGCATAAGTGAGAATTATGGCAAAATAAAAAATCCTATTTTTGTAGTAAAATGTTATTTTTAGTATCTGAGTAATAAAGATATGAAGATAAATAGAATTGTGACTGACATTTCCCTGGACACTGAAATTTATTTCCTATATTAATCAAAGAACTTCATGCTCATAGAAGCTCTAACTTACAAACTGGAGCTGCCTCAGAAGGTAAAGATTGAACATTTGTTCTTGAGAGAAGGGTGAGGGTCAAGTAAATAATTTGGATCCCTATAAAGTTTGAAGACATTCCCATTCACTCTTGATTTTCTTTCTGATTTGGTAACAATGGCTTGCCAATTTCCTACTTCTTTTTTTTTTTAATTAGACATGTGAGTTTACAAAACAATCATGTGTAAAATATAGGATTCCCATATACCATACCACCACCAACATCTTGCATTGGTGTGGAGTATTTGTCACTACTGATAATAGCACTTTTTAAAAAATACTTGTACTTTTTTAAAAACAGTAGTTACCTTTGTTACAATTGATCAAAGATTATTAAAATAGTTCTATCGTCCATTATTTACACTAGGTTCATTCTCTCCCATATACCACCCTATTATTACCACCTTGCATTAGTATCATACATTTGTTATAATTCATGAAAGAGCGTTCTTATAGTTTTACTGTTAACTATAGTCCATCATTTATAATAGGGTTCACTGTGCTGTACAGTCCTATGTTTTATCTTTTAATTTTTATTCTATAATAGTAATATAGACATTCTAAAGTTTCCTCTTTGAACCATTTTCACTTACACAGGTCAGTGCTTTTGATTACATTGATTGTACAATTTGGATAGATTGTATGATGTGTGAATAAAACTGCTTTATTTTTTTTTGAAAAAAAAGAAACAGAGAAGAAAACGTCAGTGCTTTGCAGAAATGGACTTACTGTGCATTTTTTACTTCAGCACCCTTACACAAAATGGGCTGTCTCCCTACAATATCATATGTAGAACTATGGATATTTACCTATAAGATAGTTTAGACAAATCTAATTGCCCAGCATAGTGCAAGATTTGGGAGTTTATAAAGGTGAATGGAATATAATGCTTGATTGAGCAGAATGTGATACGTAATCTATGGGATATCATCTTTAGCCAGATATGCATATAAATATCCATATAAGGAGGTTATTGTTGTTCAGGGAAAAAAACTCATCTTTCAGCAAAGGCTTAAATGCTCTGCAGGCCAGCTGTCCTGCAAACAATTTCACTTTAGTCATAAAACAGGAGACATAAAAAATTCATGTCCTCATTAATTAAAAAAATTATTGAATCCCTCATATTTTAGGCATTGTGCTTGGCATTTGGGGATTAGTAATGAATAAAGCACATTAATTTATACCTTTAAAAGTCAGCCAATAACCTTGAGGGACTCTTACATACAAAAGACTATTTTCAGTGTAGAAGCAAGAAAACCTAATACATTTTTATTCATTGGAAAAAATCCTATTATAAAATGGATGTCAGCAACAATTCCTAGGGATAAGGAGTGACCATGAGTGGCTGAGCCTTTGAGCTAGATGGGACTTAATGTCAATGTTATTCTTTTTCATAAATTTGCATAAAATTAACCCCAAGAAAGTCTTAGTGCTTTAATATAGAACTAACTTGGATTTAATTTTTTGATATATCTATCTTCATCTTTTGATAAAAGATTCACAATCTTCTATGTTGATAAAAATCCCTATATATTTCAATGTAGCACACATGACTTTTGCATGAAATGTTTAAACAGTGATGGCCCTTGGATATGACAGTGTTGGAGGGTAGAGGAAGGGCAAATACCTGAATTATATGAAACATTTTAACAATATCCAACATGAAGGA
Organism: Dasypus novemcinctus; assembly: GCF_030445035.2. NCBI lineage: Eukaryota > Metazoa > Chordata > Mammalia > Cingulata > Dasypodidae > Dasypus > Dasypus novemcinctus. The sequence continues at coordinate 74,172,401 of NC_080677.1, forward strand.
AAGTTATCATTTTAGCAATTATCTCAATCAGCAAGCAAGATCTTCCCTTTTATTTTCCATTTTGAGCACAGAAAAAAGAGGAAGATGCCTCAGTTACAGTACATAGTAGTTGGGATTTGAAAGAGCTTCCTCCAAAGTCATGAGGTCAATTATAGCACATATTTCTATTATTAAGTTAGATTATATGAAAGTCTTTCCAGTGGAAAGCACTTAAAATGCTGGATAAATTGTAAAACATTCTTGTAAATGAATAGGAGCTTGAAATAAGGAGAGAGAAATACTGAACTGCAAAATACAAAGCAGAAGCTGAAGACTAGAGTAATAAACTAGTGATACTCTTGTCCTGGAGGCATTCACTTATCCTTGTTAAAAATAATATTAATTTTAAAAAGCAGCATGGATTTTGGTGAACATGTGGAGCCAGGAAGCAAAGTATTAGGTTTAAGATAGAGGACGTTTGAACCGAAAAGCCTCAATAAAATCAGAACCCAGAATGAACTCTTGGACTAACAAAAAATGAGGAACAGAAAAGGAAGCCTAAAAGAAAACCTGTTTGCTTCCACCTGAGTCATAGGTGAGGATAACCAAGCCCTCTGAGAATTCGTAGGCACCATCCTGTCTTCACACAGATTAATATAAAGGTTTTCAACATTTACATGAGCTAGGGTACCACAAGCTGAGAAATTAACATTAAATGGTCATGGGTAACATGTTTATGTGCAGCTGGCAGGAAAACAAGCTTAGAACACAAAACACAAAATTGCATACCTTCTGAGGAAATAAATTACCATAAGCACGAAACAATAAAGAACAGACTTAAAGCCCTTAGAAGAGTTTCAGGATCTAGAATAGTTTTGTGTAGTAAAAATACAATATGATGAACATATTTCAATTTAAATAGATTTGGTTGCTCCATTAAAAGATAAAATAAATATCAGATGATATTAATCTTAATAATATAATTTACCCCAAAATATAAAAAAATATTATTTCAACAAATAATATTAAAAATTATTAATGAGATGTTTTACATTCTTTTTTTTCCTACAAAGTCTTTCTAATTAGTGTGTATTTAACACTTTCAGTGAATGTCAATTCAGACTAGTCACATTTCAAGTGCTAAATAGTCTTATATGGATAATGGCTACCATATTGAACAGAGCATATATAGAATATAGGCAATGCTAAAATTATCAAATATGTAACACAAGGACTAAAATAAAAGAAAGCAGAGAACAAATAAATAGAACTATAGAAAGTCAAGAAATTTAAAAATACACTCATCAAAATTAAAACTCAATAAACTAGGTAAAATGGCAAGTTAAATTAAAATTTCCACATAGCAGAAATTATCCAGAATGCAGGAGGAAGAGACAAAAATAAAGAAAATGGGAATAAAGGGTTAGAAGACAGAGAAGATGGAATGAGAAGGCCCAAGATACATTAAAATGGAATACTAGATGTTATTCACTAAAGTGATTTGAAAGTTATTTGAAGGGATGATGTCTGGTAATTTGTCAGAATTAATGAAAGGTAAGAATTGAAGTCAGGAACACAATGAGTCTCAAAGTGAATAAAAAGCATAGATACCTATAAATATCTAGTGAATTTACAGTAAAAGAGTATATTAAAACTAATCAGAGATCAAGACAGTTTATATAGAAAGAAAAGTTATTTATATTAATACCAATAGCTGGCTCATCTATAGTGAATTACCCTAACAAAAAGCAGTGAAATACTATTAAAATCTCCAAACTACTGAGGGAAAATAACCAGGAATTGTTTTCCCATATAGATTATCACTCAAGAATAAGGGCAAAGTAAAAACATATTTACATACATAGAAAGTAAGTTTTCAACCAACAGATTCTCACTGAAGGAGTTTCTAAGGACAAACAATACTGAAAGAAGGAAAAAATGAAATGAAAAAAAGAAACAATGAGTGGAAAAGTTGATAAATTTGAGGCTGAAATTAAACAGTTGACTACATTTAAAGATATAAAGAATAATAATGACTAACATAAAGCAAAAACAAATGAGCTTAACTGCTGGGTAAAAATAACATGCTAAATGGGAGAGGGGAATCAAAGGTAAGCAGGTTTTGAACACCTACCTTATACAATATTCCAAGACAAATTATAGATGGTGTGGTAGACTGAATGACATCTTGGCCTTCATCTGCACTCCTCTGGGTGTAAATACATTGTGTAAAATCTCTTAAAGATGTTATTTAGCTATTTTAATTAAGGTGTGGCCCAACTGAGTGAGGGTGAGCCTGCCTTAATCCAGTTACTGCAATCCTTTAAAAGGAGAGGAAATTCAGATAAAGCAAGAGAAAGCCACAGGGTTGGAGCTGGAATTCAAAGGATCCTGGAAGAGAAAGGAAAGGATATTGCCAAGTGACATGAAGCAAGATTATAAACCAAAGAACCACAAGGATTTCTTCCAGACAGTCAGAACACTAAGGACCTGGGAGGAAGAACTGTGAGTTAACAAATTCCCGTTGTTTAAGCCAACAAATTGTGTGGTATTTGCCAGAGCAGGTCAGGAAAACAGAGACAGATAGATTAAGTATTTAAATGTACAAAAATAAAATTTTAAAATTAAATGTAAAGTGTTATTATATAATTTAGAAATAGGCAAGGCTATTTTAAGTGGGCTCATAGAGTGAGCTTCCTTCTTTCACATATAGAGAATTTTTGAGAGACGGGTTCTGCTCAAATGAGGATTTCCCATGTTCATTTGACTTTACTTCCCAGCCTCTGGTACCCTTTATTTACACAGCTGGGTTCTAGCCAGATTAAATTTGTTACCAAAGTCTCCTTGACAATTTGTGGTTGGTCCAGAACCCTTATGGTTTGAAATAAAATGAACTGACTGGATTAGCTTCATGGGGTAAGGCGTGATTAAGTGTGATTAAAGGTTGAATCATGCTTTTATAGTATTGAGACCCTTCTTATTTTCTTGGTATTAGAACAATGATAATAGCCCTGAAGTCTTATTGCATTCCTCTACCTACTTGCCTCAGAGAAGAGGAGTTGAGTTACTGGCAAGTAGTACAATCTCCATCTATCTTCACCCCTACAGATAAGAATATATGTTGAGTATTTCCAGGCTGGGAAATAATAAAGAACCTAAAGTTAACTGCGGTTAACTCTCTAAAACTTGTGTTTTTAAACTATTTTGGTAGAAACAGTTGGAAATATCAAATGCTATCAAATACCTAGATGAGTTATATATGTGAAAAATGTTTTTATTTTTGAAGAAAGATGCCACAGCATTTTCTAGTTTTCATAAATCAGAGTTCATATTAATGTGAAATTTCCTAAAATCATGAAGAAATATATTTGTTTTATTAGAGCTCATTTTTAAACAAAGACTAATGCTGTTTACTCATTAAAATATAGTATGGATAGAGAGATTCAATCAAAATTTTTTTGAAAAATTACTCTCTCTGTAAATTAATACTGAGTATGATTACTTGAGCTGACATAAACATAAAGAATGAGTGATGAGAACATCTGATCATTTTGCAGCACTTAATGAAACAGATGCTGAATGCTGCAGAACTAATCTACAGGAGAGCTTTCAGATTGGCAGAGATATTGAGGAACTTAATATGTCCCCCCCCCCACTTTAAATTTAAGCTTTAACGTGTAAACTCTACAAGGATAGAAGTCCAAATACAAATGGGTCTTGTCAAAAACAATTCTATAATGCTTACTTACAGTGCTTGTCCTTGTAATACCAGAATCTTAATTGGATAGATTTGATCCAACTTGATTGCTTTTAAATAAAAAAATCCTAATGAGATAGTATATAAAAACAAGAAAATGATTGATGATGATGATTGAAAACACAATCTGAAATTAGAACTATTCCTAGTTACGTAAATCAAAGCATAAAGGCATACTTCAAGCTAAGGGATTTAAGTTTGGTATCCTAATCAAGGGCAAGATGGGGGATAGGGTGTTACTGCTAGGATTGTTTCTGAGTTTAGGATTTCTAGAAAATTAAATCTGTCTCTGGAGCCTGAGTTATTGATTCTTCCTGGTGCCCAACAGGTGAGTAAAGAACTCAGATTTTGTCATCACAGGGAAAGCAGACTTTCTATGTAACTAGTATGAGTTTGTTGTTGAATTTCAAATAATACCGAAAATGATATCTACCCTATAATATGGCGACCAACTTTTCAAACATCTCTTTATGCATCTATAGACAAACACACATACTTTTGCATGAATGGAAACATTTAATTTGTTTCCAGTTTTTGAAGGTAACAAAAATTCCTATCGTACATGCTTTATTCTGTTCTTTGGATTTCAAAGTCAAGAGGTCCGTGTAATCTTCATTTCGATAGATATTGCTGGAGTGGATGTGTTCTTAAAAGTTTGCAACAAGTTATCTTTTCATTTATAATATTTGGTGGAGCACTTTTCTTTGTTTTCCTGACTATCATGCTTTCAAATGATATAATAACCCATAGTATTTTATTTTTCAATATGTATTTACCTGAACATTAGTGAGGTAGTCTTTTTCCAAAAAATGTTTATTGGCTATTTGTACTTGCTTTTCTTTAAATTTTCTCTTTATAACTTTTGCCATTTTCAATGTGTTTTTGCCTTCGTTATCAATCTTTAAACATTTTTATACATGTGATAGACATGACTCCTCTAAAGGAAGTGTACATTGTGAATGTTTCCCATTCTATTCTTTGTTTCCTAACTGTATTTATAGTATCTTTTGCAATTTGAATATTTTTAATTTTTATGGATTCAAAGATTTTTGTCTCTTAAAAATTCCTGCTAACCTCTAAATTATAGATAAAATCTTTTATAACCATAAAACTAAGTTAATTTTTCTAAGTCTCAATTTCCCTATCTATTAAATGGGGAGGTGGAAAATAATGATTACCTTTTTAGAGGTTTGCCATTAGAACTAAATGAGACTATATTTATATATAATACTTAGCACTAAAGTTCAGCTATTATCATTATAACAACAAAATATATAACAACATATCCAAAGGGATATGGCCATCATATAAGTTTGGTTCTCCTAAGGAATCTGCTCAGTTTAATAATTTCTTTTTTAATTTTTGCATTTATTTTCAGTAAATTTTTAAAGATATACCAAAGAAATATGCCTATCAGTATAAAACATTATGTGGCAAAGCAGAGAAATGAAATGAAACCCACTGACAAAGAACAGCAACTCTATCCAGTTTATATTATAAATCACATCAGGAGTTTTTGCACAAAATTAAGTAAGTTGATAACTTTATCAAAAAAATTAATTTTCTAGAAAATATGTTTTTGTCAAAAATACAAGAGTAGGCATAGTACTTCTTCTATCCTGTAGATAAACTTCACTGCTGAATTGAAAAATCAAAAATTATCCATATCCAATGTTTTTTATTCTGTATAAGTATATCCAATGATATTTAACTCAGGTTTAATACTAATGTGTTCCCACAGCTTTCAAATAGATACACAATATTTGATTTTGCAGAGGAGCGAGATTGAAGACTAAAAGCATACTTATTAAAAAAAGAAGTTATGACAGACAACTGTACCATTCTGAAGGCATTTGCCCTCAAAATTACCGAATCCACAAGGACTATTATATCTCTGCACTGTCTTGCTGACTTCCAATACATTACTTCCTTAATCACTCTGTTATACCTCAAAGATGAAAATCTTATTCTTAAAAACTATATATTTAAAAAATGCACATTTGTATTTCAAATATCGAAAAGCTAGTTTAAATGAACTTTTAGGATATTTATAGAACAATATTGATTTTCTAGTAACTAGATGATTTTTCTTGGATTGAAATAAGCCCAGTTTTAGAATCAAGTTGATAAAGTTCTGTTGTCATAATATTCAGTTTATATATTGACAATGAAAATCAGTTTATATATTGACAGTGAAAATAGATGGATTGTAGTGTCCAAAATATAATACTCCACTGCTTCCATATTTCTCACTCGTCCTTTCCTTGAAGAAAATACATGCATAGAACAGCTAAACATTTCTCAATATGATAGGATTTAAAAAAATGCTAGAAATAAAAAGATATGAAAGAATCAATGTAATTTAAATTGGAGGCCATAGATTTGCCTAAGCAGAAAATGAGGAGAAGATAGAGAGCTTCTGTGGTTCCGCAGCTTTTGTCACACTGAGTTCAATGAATCAGTGCTAGCTATATATAATACATCATTGTTAATTGGTCCCTACATGGTGAGATATAGTTCAGATTGAAATCACATGTCCCACAAATCTATAGGACAGATCAATATTTAAATAGTGCCAGAATATTAATTAACTTGTTTTAATCACCAAACACAGTAATCAAATATCCATTTTCTTAAATTTGAGTGCATTAAGAATCTTCAGATATATAAAGAATAAAAATTTGAATAACAGATATATTAGAATTATAGGTTTTTAAAGCTAAAATATCTCATAAAAATATACTGTTGTTTGTAAAAGTAACCTATTTTAAAAAGTGAATGAGGGCCAATGAAATATTTTTGTATTTAAATCCTGAGCTATGTGATAGACCTTCTCATCTTTGGGTAGCTTTTTTTAACTCTCAGGTATAATTATTTATCTTTAAACAGTACTTTGTACTTCCTCTGTAATACCAGTTACTGTACAGAATGATAATTATTTGTTTAACTACCATATCCTCTAGGACACTAAAAGTTCTGCTAGGGCAGGGACCATGTCTGTTATATTCACTTTTTATAGTTTTGGTGCCTTTTGCAATTTCAGCTACATAGAAGTTGCTCAAACAATATTTATTGTATTAATGGTCAAATTGATTTGATCATTTGCATTTGTTCTTTTTAAAAATGTTTGTTGATATTCTTTGTTTATTATTGTTTAAATTTTGTAAAAATTTGCTATGGGTAACTTTATCTTTTGCTTTGATCAGTAATAGTCTTTGTATTTTAAAATATTGCCTATATTTCTAAGGGTGTAATGTGGCTCTATTTTCTTACTCTCCTTTTTGATTCTTTATGGAGTGTGTTATATACGTACATCTTTGCTATAATTTTTAATTCTTTCTGCCACATTTATGTAATCTTACATTTTCTCAAGAATAGTTTCCTTTTATTGAAAATTTCAAAATAAGGTTAAGGATCAATTTGGATGAAATTTCTAAGAGGAATCTCATCTATGTCAGGCATACTGATTGGGCTATGTCCTTACTTTTAAGTGAATCTGAATATTAGAAGTCTTTTGGAATATTAACATTATACTATTGACTATAATTTGTTTTAAAAGCAAATGTAACTTACCAGGTTAATTCTGTTATATTTGTGTCTATTCACTTGACACCATAAATTTTTATTGTAATATAACAAGTACTTTCTTGTGCTTTTACTATTATTTCTTTTTTCCTGTTTTTAAAAGTGACTTTCCTGGTGAAAATATTTGACCCCAAATCATATACACTCACAACTTCATAACCGTTGGGACCATAGCTGTATAAAAATTATTAAAATAGTAAAAGTAATTGAAAATGAACTTGATATAAAATTTAGTAAACATAAGTTTAAGTGATTTATCTTACTCTCATTTTATTAGGTACTATAAAGAAAATGTATGAATGAACATAGATAAATTTTGAGTGCTCTGTAAATTCTCTAGAGGAATGGTGGAAGAGAATAGCTGTAAGTTTAAGTAACCCATTTTTTTTATCTTCTTGGGAATGCAGTTAAACTAAATTCCTAAGCCTCTCGAGTTAGGATTCTTATTGATAAGTTCTGGCAAATAATATGTAGGCAGGAAATTATGTACGTAAATTCTAGGCCTGGCAATCAAAGTCTCCCCTACACCTTCTCTATTCTTCCTCTTCCAAGGCAAGGTTGGAGGGCTCATGTTGAAGATGGTGGTACCATAGTACAGGAGAGTACTGGGTACCCAAATGACTTCATGGAACAGAGCTCTCTCCTGCATGAGTGCACAATAAACACTTAATTGTTTTAAGCTGTGGTATGGGGGTTGTTTCAACATATAGCCTATGCTGATTAATGCAAGACCTACTAACAACAAGGGAGTATAAAGAGCAATTAAGGGCTTAAGTTTTAATAATAGCCTGAGCATTATTTTTATCTGTTTCCTATTATCTGTGAATTTGTGAAATCACTTACTATCTTCAATTTATTGGCGATAAGGGGAAAAATATTGATGATGCCCAAATGAGTGCAGTTGTTGAACAAAGTAAACCCTTAAAATTATGAGCTACTAGAATTTCATACTTGTTTCTAAATTTCTAAGTTATAATTTAGTCAGTTGTTTCCAGGATATTTTTTTGATGAGTATAAAATATAAAAACCCTAAGTCTCCTAACTGAACACTATTAATTTGCCTATGTGCTGAAATATATATGCAATGCTAGAATATGAGAAGTAACTATCTTCTATTCATACAGATAACTACTAAATCAGATTTTATGGAAATAATCACTGGAAAATTAATGCTGTGGAATTAATCTTTTGAAAGGATAATATAGTAGCTTATGTCTCTGGTAAATTAACTAGATGTTTTTGATTACCATAAAAATGTGTTTTATTAGCATTTTTGGAAGGTCATGAATAATAATCATTAAACTTTTCAGATATCTCCTGAACCTTATGTACGAAGTGTCAAAATGTCATTCTTCATCACGATTATCATATATACATCGTAGAAATGTGCTTCAAATTATTTTGTCATGAATGTACAACTCTGTTGTGATTATATTGAAAGCCACTGAATATACACTTTCAATGTATGTTGTGTGAATATGTCTCAATAAAATCGCTTTAAAATATTTTGCCAGCTTAAAGACTTGTAGTAATTTAAAAGTTTAATTATAATTTTTCATAATAAACTAAGGATTTTAGGGGCTATGTAAAAATCAGTATTGCATATGATTGCACTCTTATATCTACACACACAAATCTGTGAAAAATTATAATTAAAATGATATTCAAAAAACAAGGAAGCTTTATCACATATAATCCTCACTCTTTGCAACCAGGGCACAGAGGAATTATGATAAGTAATTATTTTCTCTGTCGGTCAACACAAGAGTAGTTAGGAAAAGCCACCTGCAATTTTAGCTTTCGAAATATTGAGGCTCTATACTCTGTTAAGTGGTATTTGCCAGCAAACTCCTGGGATTTCAGGTCCTTTATCATATAAATGTGTAGCTACTAGAGTTTCCAATAAGGCTTTTTTAAAAAAACTTTTTTTAACAAATTATGGAAGGATTACTTTCAAAAATCCAGGCACATTTATCTCATTTTATCCTATAAACAAACTCAATTGTTTCTCTGGTGTTCAGAAAGATGAATAAATGAGCACAGATTGGTTTCATGACATTACCAAGGTCTCCTTGTTAACGAAGAAAATGAAAAAAAAATGCTTGATCATATTCACATCTGATAAAACTAAATCCCAAATTCTTTTTTATTTTAGCATTGATATAGTACCTTCTTTGCCTTTTCTACAAAAGTGTTTCAAAAGTACTGTTAACTATGGTCTATAGGTTACATTAATTGTATTGTCCACATGTATCACCATATTCTTTTTTTTTTTTTTATTGACTTTGTAATAATATTACATTAAAAATATATATGTGAGGTCCCATTCAACCCCACCCCCCCACCCCTCCTCTCCCCCCCCCAACAACACTCGTTCCCATCATCATGACACATCCATTGGATTTGGTAAGTACATCTTTGGGCACCTCTGCACCTCATAGACAATGGTCCACATCATGGCCCATACTCTCCTCCATTCCATCCAGTGGGCCCTGTGAGGATCCACGATGTCCGGTGATCACCCCCGAGGCGCCATCCAGGGCAGCTCCACGTCCCAAATACGCCCCCACCTCTCATCTCTTCCTGCCCTTCCCCATACCCATCGTCCACCATGTCCACTTTTCCCAATCCAATGCCACCTCTTCTATGTGGACATTGGATTGGTTGTGTCCATTGCACCTCTATGTCGAGAGGAGGCTCAGATTCCACATGGATGCTGGCTGCCATCCTCCCATTTTCAGTTGTAATCACTCTATGCTCCATGGTGTGGTGATTGTCCTTCTTCAACTCCATCTTAGCTGAGTGTGGTAAGTCCAATAAATCAGATTGTAGGTGCTGGAGTCTGTTGAGGCTCAGGACCTGGCTATCACATTATCAGTCCAGAGATTCAAATCCCCTAACTATATCTTAAACCCCAACGTTAACTGCACCTCCAGCAGATTAGTATGAAAGTCTTATATTCTTAAGACCTTGTGGTAGAGGAACATTCTGGGATTTGTATTACTAACCAAGAAGTTTTAAAAAACATTTTTCAGGTATGTTTATTTCCACTAAATGAAACTACTGACAAGATTGGCAAAATGTTGGTAACATTAGAAGTTGATGATAGGTAAAGGGATTTTATCATGAATTTCTCCGTCTGAAAATCTCCTTAAAAAACGTTAAAAATCAGGAATCCACATATGCATTTTTGCTTTTGTTTGGTTTTGTTTAGTGTAGACTAGTGAAAAAAATAGTGACGAAGATTGTAAATAATTAACAGGACTTCAGTTAACAGGACTTCAGCTCTACCTTACCTTCCCCCAATCACTTAAATTACTTCATTATATTACTTTATTTTAGGGTATGATTTATGTATTTAACAGGATTTTTTTTCAGACAGGTTTTTAGGATTTTTGAAATGGGAATGAGTTGGAACTTGTGTAGATTCATTCAGTTTCCAAGCTTACTTAGGTGAAACAACAGGAAATTCAGCATTTCCCTCACCTTGCTTTCCTATCAAGTAATTTAATGAGCAAGTAAGAGGTATCCCCCCAAAAGTGTTATTATTTCATGGAAAATGTATTTAAATCCCTGGGAATTACCATAATTATCAACTCATTATTATAATGTATCTATAATGGAGATGGTGGAACCATTTTTTCCCCTTAAAATAGGTAGTAAAAAATATTTAGGTATAGGAAAGCAATACACTCATTGCTATTGTTGGGAACCTATTGGAATTTTCAAATATTTCTGTAATATAGAACTTTTGCTTGATGTTATATACTGAAATATGTTCTTTGGATGACTAGTTGTGAAGCACATCTGAGAAAGGTGTCTTTTGTTATCAAATGATTTTCCAAAGAAGTATATACAGGGGGTCTCACAAGAGATTGAAAACCTTTCTCTCCAATACAGAAACCTGTTTATCTTAGAATTTCTCAAATTTTCTTGACCACAAAGCCCTTTTATGTATCAATAAATAGATGCTAATATCCAGTTGAGTTAATTTCCATGGAAAAATTTTTGGGAAACTCTGATATGTAAGGCTTTATCTACTTTTCTCCTGTTTTATTATTGAAGACTTGTCACCTGTTCAAAGTGAAATATTAGGTTCATAAGAAATATCATACTTTCAACGCAATATCTACCCTGTCAGGAGACCCTGAGGATTCACTGGAAAGGTTGGGATATGTCCCAAAATATTTTTTTTGTAGTGACCGATTATAGATATGTATCTCTGAATTTAGTATGTTTCTATAGAGTGTACATCTTGCCATTATAAGTATGAGAGTTTGTTTTTCCTAATTTTAGTATCAAGGAGGGAAGATTCCTGCTAGTTATATGCTTGATGATTTATTTTCAATCATTTGGCCTCTCAGACATTGCCTCTGCATGTAAGAAATTGCTTAACTTATAAATGTATTAATAAATCTATTTTCCTGTTAACATTTTTTCTTTTTTAAAATGTGAATTACTAGATTTTTAAAAGAAGCTTTAGATTACATACACCCTTTTTTCTTTTTATTTGTTTTTCTTGTTATATTTTTCTTTGACTTTTTTCTTTATTATACTTTACATAGGCCTCTTTTCCAATTCATCTGTAAGGAATGTTGCCAGAACTGCATGTAGATTTCACATATTTAGGAGCAGATATTTGTACAGGGGTTACAAGATATTTTCTATTTTCTTTCAAGATCTCAACTATTCCCCAACTGCAATGCTTTACTGAACCAGCAATCTCTGGCTCATTTCCTGGGTTGTAACAGAGAGGTCAAATTCCATCACATTGGAATTAATGCTAGGATTTTTTTCTCCTGAATGCTTCATATGTTATAATTTATACATTTCCAAATTGTTTGTTAAATCTACTAGCAATTTTAATTTACAAGTAAGCGAAATAAGTATCTTAAGATTAAGAATCTCCTTTAACATTATATTACACATGAAGATGAGTTTAATATTCCAGAAAAGCATTAATTCTCTTCAGAAAATATTTACATTCCTATCTACCAACAATCACTTATTTAGTAATTAAAGAAGTGAAATAGAGGATCCTACAGCTTCTAATTTATAATCCTAATATTCTTATAATGAAAACTTTGTGTGCACATTTTAAAATATTTTTTATTAGAGTGGCTGTAGGTTTACATAAAAATCATGCAGATAGTAGAGAACTCCCATAGCCCCCCAACAGTTTTTCCCATTATTAAAACTGAATATTGGTATGTTGTGTGTTACAATTGATGAAGCAATATCTTTATAATTATGTATTAACTAAGGCCAAAGTTTACATTAGGGTTCACACTGTGCTGTACAGTTATATGGCTTCCTTTTTAAAATTTATTCTGGTAACATATATACAAGCTAAAATTTCCTGTTTTATCACTTTCAGTTAATTACATTTACAATGTTGTGCTACCATCACCACTATCCATTACCATACTCTATACCAATTAATCATTAATTCCCCATTCCCAGACCCCACCCTGCTAACCCGTATTTCAGTTTCTGACTTTGAATTTACATTTTCTAATGACTTCATATAAGTGGGATCATAAGTATTTGTCCTTTTGTGTCTGTGTGCATACATCTTACTTAAAATTTTAATTTTATTTGACATAAAAACTTGTTAATTAATTGATTTGTTATTAATATTTGCCCTCCAACCTTAAATTATTAGCAAAGTTATATCCAGTCTGGATTTTTTTGTGTTTAAACCCTTTTCAAATTAATTTTAACTTTCTCACTGAGTATAAAATGTGTGTAATCATTTAACCTTATCTCTATTTTAACAAATTCATTGGGAGAATGTCCCAGCATCTGCAAAACATGAATGAAAGGAGGGTAGGGAAGAAGGTGTAGATTTAGGTCTTTATGCCCACGGGCTGGATGGCCAGTCTTTGGAATGCCCTGTTTAATCAGTAAATGAAGATGCCAGACGTTTCCTTATTCTGGCCAGCACTGCTAATGACAGAGGAAGGTGTGGTATTTATCAGCTGTGATTTTCTAACTAGTGGTTTGATTAGTCAAAGAAAACCAGCACCTGCTCAGAGAAGGTGCACAGATCATAGAGCCAGGGAATCAGTTCATGTTTGAGGTCTCAAATGATTGTCTGTTGAGTTCACTTTACATTCTAGTAGCATGAGTATCCTGGGTAGATACATGGTAGGAAGGGTAGTAAAATTGTAGAGATTTTTGAAAACCAATTAACATAGTTAGGAAGGCTTTGCAAATGCTTCTTACACAATGCGTGGGTGGACACTGCTGTTTACCTCCTAAATATTTCCTTGGTGGATCTGAAAATAGATATATTTACCTTTTTCTTATACTGAAAAAGTCTTTCTGTCAAATATTCATATTTCAAAGCTACATCACTGCAAAATAATGACTAAAATCTCTTCCATGACTCAAGACTATGTTATCTAATTCAGTAAAAGAAAGAGCGATTTCGGTACTTGAGAGAAATGTTTCAGGCAACACATAGTATATTACAGTTGTCTGCCTCAGGCCCCAGATAGCTGTACCTAAGTATATATCTTAAGGACCAGTCAAAAGTCACAGGAAGTCAGGCATAGAAGATGTACAATGGAAATACTTTCAAAATTGGAAATATAACAAAAGAAATGGAAGCATTAGCTCAATTATCAAAACAACTTCAAAACTTTAACATAGATGGTTTAAAGCTCTCTGAGGAGAGTTCTTTATTTAAGGCTGTTACTCCTGACTTTGAAGAGGGACCACATACAGAAATCCTTGAGGCACTCAGTGAAAACACAGAGTTCTGGGCTTCCTGGGCAACTTACTGAGATAGAATTTGACAGATGGAACCCAGAAATATGTATTTTAACAAGTGTTTCAAGTGGTTATTATGCATACTAAGTTTATGTAACACTGTTACAGGGTAATTAGTAAGGATATTTTGAGGGTACATATTAAAAAAGGATAATTGTTTTTAAAAAATGTATTCATAGTCTGAATAATCTTTTCATGATCTCTTACAATGTGAGAACTTGAAAATTAATATAGGATGTTTAGTCTTGAAATAAATATTTGAAATAAATACTGGCTGTATCTAACATTGGACAGGGTGTAGGGATGTATGGGAAGTCTATGATTTATACAGGATCTAATAAGAGGAGAACATAATTCTTATATTAAGAATATTTACTCATGTAAAATCATCAGACAGAAGTTCTGCCACTTCTGTATTTTATTTGTCTGTTAATTAGCATTTAATAGAAAATTGACACTTTATATTTCAAATACATTCCAAAATTTTAGGATATAAAACATGTCTCCTTCAAATCTGTAATTCCTGTATTACTCATATTAGTTTTTTTTTTAACATAATTTGTCATTCAGGGACACATTAGAAAACTCAGTGTCATCATTAATTTCATTTCTTTTCTCCTCTTTCCTTCATAGTTAAGCAGTTGCCAAATATAAAAAATTCCACATATTTCATACCTCTTTGATATGTCTCATCTTTTAATCTTCACTGCTACTGTCTTGGTAGTTGAAGTCCTCAATCCCTTTGGTTAGATTATTGAAGCAATCTTTTAACTGGCTTCTCAGACTCCATTCTGGAAATCCTCTAGCACTTTCTCTAATTGATGTCAAGGATATCCTTTTCAAACAAAGAATTGAAAACTTTGCTTGCCTGCTTAAAATATTTGTTGGCTATTCTTTTCATTAAAGGTAAAGTTCAAATGTCTTAGTATAGTATAAATCTTTTCACAATCTGCTTATCACGTATTTCCAGTATCCTACAACTTTATCTCCCAAAAAGTACATCTTAACCTCAATTGGATTCTTAATGTATCTAAGTGTTTCTTTCTCTATCATGAGGCCCTAATTCCCCAGTCTGTACCTATACCTTTCTGTTATTTTTCCTCATAGAACCTCCTGCTTTATTTTTTAAATATTTTTTGTTGAAGAATATTCATATGTGAACATGCATAAACAATAAATATATAGTAAAAATTGTGAACTTAAAAAATAAACATACATAACATCATACAGGGGTCTCATACATCACCACTCCACCAATACTTTGCATTGTTGTGAAACATTTGTTACAAATTATGCAAGAGCATCTTTAAAATATTACTACCAACTATAGTCCCTACCTTACATTTGATATATCTTTCCCCCAACTCACACTATTTTTCAAAAATATATTTTTATTATAGAGGTTGTGAGCTTGCAAAACAATCGTACAAATGTGTAGATTTTCCATACAACATCCCTTCACCAACAAAGCACCCTATGGTGGAGCATTTGTTACAGATCATGAGATAATATCATCAGACAATTACACCAACCATGGTCCATAGCATATATTTGGCACACTTTTTCCATACACCTCCATTGTCAACACAGTACATCTTTGGCATTTATGCAAAAATATCATAATATTTCTGTTCACCACAGTCTATACATCACACCAGTTGTAGTTTTCCCATGTTTCTCCATATTCCCACCACCCTACAATAGTGATGTACATCTGCTCTAGCTCACAGAAGGACTTCCTTGCATTTGCACCCACAACCACAATCCTCATCTACCTCTGGGTTCACTGTGTTATTATTCAGTCCCTAGATTATTCTTTATCTTTCTTTCTATTGACATTTACTTCTGTGGACTACGCTTTTCTGCCAAAATCCCATTTATAAACCAGTTGCTGCTCACTATAATGTGTTACCATCAACTCTATCCATCTCCACACTTTTACAGTCAAGTTAATTAAAACTTCTACATACAGTAAGCATCAGTAGCTCTTCTCAAACCTCCTCTTATCTCATAAAAACCTATACTCAAAGTTTTAACTCCACGTGTTTGTTCTTCATATTTAGTTCATATTAATGAGACAATGCATTATTTGTTCTTTGTGTCTCACTTACTTTGCTTAGTATAATGTCTTCAAGATTCATTCATGTTATCATGTGTGTCCCAATTTCATTTCTTCTTCCTGCAGCATAGTTTATCCATTTTGTTTATCTATTCATTCATTGGTTGGTGGACACTTGGGTGGTTTCCATCTTTTGGCAATTACAAATAATGCCACTATGAACATCAGTGGGCAGATGTCTGTTCATATCATAGTTTTTAGTTCTTCCGGATATATTCCTAGTAGAGGAATTGCTGGATCAGATGGTATTTCTATATTTAGCTTCCTGAGGAACCGCCAAACTGTCTTCCACAGAGACTGCACCATTTTACACTCCCACCAACAGTGAAGGAGTGTTCTATTTCTCCACCTCCACTCCAGCACTTATTGTCTGTCTTTTTTTAAAATAATGATCGTTCTATGCAGTGTTAGATGACATCTTATTGTTGTTTTAATTTGAATTTCCTTAATAGATAGTGATATGGAACATTTTTTCATGTGCTTTTTGGCCGTTTGTATTTCCTCTTTGGAAAAATGTCTATTTACATCTTTTGCCCATATTTTAAATGGATTGCTTGCTCTTTATTGTTGAGTTGTATGATCTCTTTGCATAGAATGGAAATCAAACCCTTATCAGATAAGTGGTTTCCAAATATTTTCACTTATTGAGCGGGGCTGCGTTTTCACGTTCTTGATGAAGTCCTTTGAATCACAGAAGTGTTTAAATTTGAGAAGGTCCCATTTATCCATGTTTTCTTTCGTTGCTCTTGCTTTTGGTGTAAGGTTTAAAATCCATAACCTACTACCAGGTCTTGAAGATGTTTCCCTACATTTTCTTCTATGAGCTTTATTGTACTTGCTTTTATATTTAGGTCCTTGATCCATTTTGAGTTAATTTTTGTATAAGGTATGAGATATCGGTCTTCTTTCTTTCTTTTGTCTATGGATATCCAATTCTTCCAACACCATTTGTTGAATAAACTCTTCTGTCCCAGCTGAGTGGTTTTGCCAGGCTTGTCAAAAATCACTTGGCCATAGATGTGAGGGTCTGTTTCTGAACCATCAGTTCAGTTCCATTGGTCTACATGTCTATCTGTATGCTAATATCATGCTGTTTGTGTGTGTGTGTGTGTTGTTGTTGTTGTTTTTTAACCACTGTAGCTAGGTAATATAATTTAAAGTCTGGAAGTGAGAGTCCTTCAACTTCACTTTTCCTTTTTAAGATGTTTTTGGCTATTCAGGGTCTCTTACTCTTCCCAATAAATATAATAATTGCCTTTCCCATTTGTTTAAAAAATGCTGGTGGAATTTTTATTGGGATTGCATTGAATCTGAATATCAGTTTGAACAGAATTGACATCATAATGATATTTAGTCTTTCAATCCATGAGCATGGAATGTTCTTCCAATTATTTAGGTGTTTTAAAATTTATTTTAGAAATTCATTATAGTTTTCTGAACACAAGTACTTTACATCCATGGTTAAGTTTATTCCTAAATATTTGAATATTTTAGTTCCTATTGGAAACAGAATTTTTTTCCTGACTTCCTCCTCAGATTGCACATCACTAGTCTATAGAAACACCACTGACTTTTGTGTATTGTTCTTGTATCCAGACACTCAACAGAAATCATTTATTAGCTCTAGCAGCTTTGTTGCAGATTTTTCAGGACTTTCTAGATATGTATTCATATCATCTGTGAATAATGAAAGTTTTAATTCTTCCTTTCTGATTTGGGTTCCTTTTATTTCTTTTTCTTGCCTGATTGCTCTAGCCAGACTATCTAGCACTGTATTGAACAACAGTGGTGAGAATGGACATCCTTGTCTTATCCCTGATCTCAACAGGAAAACATTCAGTTTTTCACCATTGATACAACATTAGCTGTGAGTTTTTCACATATGTTATGTCCTTTATTATGTTGAGAAAGTTTCCTTCAATTCTTACCTTTTTGTAGTATTTTTTATCAAGAAAGGATGCTGTATTTTGTCAAATGCCTTTTTTGTGTCAATTGACTGGATCATGTGATTTTTTTTCTTTGCTTTATTAATGTGATGTATTATGCTGGTTGATTTTCTTGTGTTGAACCAGACTTGCATGCCTGGTATAAAACCCACTTGATCATGATAAATAATTCTTTTAATGTGTTGTTGGATTCAATTAGCAAGGATTTTTTTTTTGAGGCATTTTGCATTTGTATTCATTAGAGAAATGGGTCTGTAGTTTTCTTTTTGTGTAATATCTTTATCTGGCTTTGGTATTAGGGTTTTATTGGCCTCATATAATGGGTTTGGTAGCATCCCTTCTTGTTCAGTTTTTTTTGAAGAGCTTGAGTAAGATTGTTATTAAATCTTCGAATGCTTAATAGATGTCATTTGTGAAACTGTCTGGTCCTGGGCTTTTCATTTTGGGGAGCTGTTTGATGACTGTTTCAATCTCTTTACTTGTGATTGGTTTGTTGAGGTCTTCTGTTTCTTCTAGGGTCAGTGTAGGTTATTTGTATGTTCCTAGGAATTTTTCCATTTCATCTACATTGTCTAGTTTTTTTTTTGTATAAATTTGTTCATAGTATCCTCTTATGACCTCTCATTTCTATGAGGTCAGTAGTAATGTTCAGCTTTTCATTTTTTATTTCATTTATTTGCATCTTCTCTCTTTTTCTTAGTCAGACTAGCTAAGGGTTGGTTGATTTTGTTAATCTTATAGAAACAACTTTTGGTTTGTTAATTCTCTCTTGTCTTTTTGTTCTTAATTTTATTTATTTCTGCTCTGATCATTGTTATTTCATTCCTACTACTTGCTTTGGGATTGTTTGCTGTTCTTTTTCTAGTTTCTCCAGCTGTATAGTTAGGTCATTGATTTTAGCTCTTTCATCTTTTTTAATGTAAGCATTGAGGGCTATAAATTTTCCTTTCAACACTGCCTTCGTGGGATCCCATAGTTTCTGATATGTTGTATTGATATTGTCTTTTGTCTCCAGATATTTATTGATTTCTATTGAAATTTCTTCTTTGACCCACTGATAATTTAAGAATGTGTTGTTTAATCTCCATACATATGTGAATTTTCCCTTTTTCTGCCACTTGTTGATTTCCGACTTTATTCCATTATGATCAGAGAAAGTGCTCTGTATAATTTTGATTTTGCTGAATTTATTGACTTCTGCTTTGAGACACAACATATGGTCTATCTTGGAGAAAAATCCATGAGCACTTGTAAAGAATGTATATCCTGCTGTTTTGGGGTGCAATGTTCTGTATATGTCTGTTAGGTCTAGTCCATTTATCATATTATTCAAGCTCTCTTTTTTTCTTTATTGATCCTCTGCCCAGATGTTCTCTCCAATGCTGAGAGTGGTATATTGAAGTCTCCAACTATTATTGTAGAGATGGTTATTTCTCCCTTCAGTTTTGCCAGTGTTTGCCTTATGTTTCTTGGGGCATCCTGGTTAGGTGCATATATATTTGTGATTGTTATTTCTTCCTGGTGAATCGTCCCTTTTATTAATAAGTAATGTCCTTCATTGTCTCTAATAAAGTCAATATCATCTTATATAAGTATAGCTACCCCAACTTTTTTTTGGTTACGGCATGTATGGAATATCTTTTTCCAGCCTTTTGCTTTCAGTTTATTGGTATTCTTGGGTCTAAGGTGAGTCTCTTGTAGACAGCAAATAGATGGTTTATATTTTCTTATCCATTCCGTCAGTATGTGTCTTTTGATTGGGGAGTTTAATCACTGACATTCAAAATTATAACTGTAAAGGCAGTTCTTATTTCATCCATGTTGATCTTTGCATTTTATCTGTCATTTTATTTCTGATACTTTTAGTTACTGTTACTGATAGTCATCATTTCTAGACTCTCTTCTGAGCCTCTGTCTTCTATCTTTTCTTTTCAGGCTGTAACACTCCCTTTAGTATTTCTTGCAAAGCTGACATTTTTGTTATAAACTCTCTCAGTTTCTGTTTATCTGTGAATATTCTAATCTAACCCTTATTTTTGAATGATAATCTTTCTGGGTATAAAATTCTTGGCTGGAAGTTTTTCTCCTGCAGTATCTTAAATATATCATACCACTGCCTTCTTGCTTCCATGGTTTCTGATGAGAAATTGGCACTTAATCTTATTGGGTATCTCTTATATGTTATGCATCGCTTTTCTCTTGCTGCTCTCAGAATTCTCTCTTTGTCTTTGGCATTTGACATTCTGATGAGGATGTGTCTTGGAGTTGGTCTATTTGGATTTATTTAGATAGGAGTATGTTGTGTTCCTTGGACACAGATATCTATGTCTTTTAATAGGGTTGGGAAATTTTCCACCATTATTTCTTCAAATATTCCTTCTGCCCCTTTTCCCGTCTCTTGTCCTTCTGGGACACCCATGACATATATGTTTGCATATCTCTTGCTGTCATTTAGTTCCCTGAGACTCTGTTCAAATTTTTTCCTTCTTTTCTTCATCTGTTCTTTTGTATGTTCACTTTTGGAGGCCATACCTTTGAATCACTGATTCTTTCTTTTGCTTTCTCAAATCTGCTGTTATATGCCTCCAGTGTATTTTTTATTTCATTTATTGCACCTTTCTTTCCCATAAGGTCTGCTATTTTTCTATTTTTGCTTTCAAATTATTCTCTGTGCTCATACAATGTCTTCTTAATATCCATAATCTCTTTAGCAATCTCATTGAATTTGCTAAGGGGATTTGTTTGAACATCGATGATTACTTGTCTGAACTCCTTTATGTTATCTGCAGGCTTATCTTGTTCCTTTAATTGGGCCATATCTTCCTGTTTCTTGGTGTGGATTGTAATTTTTTGCTTTTGCATCTGGCTTGCTAGATATATTTATTCTGGGTGCAGTTTCTCCCTTTGGTTTAGGACTTTCTTGTCTTTTCTCCCTTGCTCATTGTGTAGTAGGAGCCAAGGATGTATTTGATGCTCTAAGCTATGAAGGCTGAAGCTGCCCATGTTGCCCCAAGAATTAATGAAGCTTCTCTCACCTTTCTCCTCTGTCACGGGTAGGGATAGAGCTGCATTTGTGTACAATAATCCCAGTTGGGCAGGACAAGACTGTCTGTAATTGCCCAGAGAGACTGATGAAGCTTCACACCCTTTCTTCCCCTACCTTGGGCAGGGATGGAGCTATAGTTGTGGGCATAATCTATGCCATGTGGATCCAAAATGACCACAGTCATGCAGGTAAGCTGATGTAGCACCAGACCCTCTTACTGTCGGGGGTGGGAATAGACCCTCGGGAGTGCCCAACAATCTAATCTGTGTGGGCCAAATATGCCTACAGTTGCCCTGAGCAGCTGAGGGAGTACTTTCTCTTCTGCCCTTTAGGGGTGGAAATGGAACCACCAATGCCCAACAATTCAGTCCCTGTAGGCTGAAAGTACCCACCATTGCCCAGAGTGGCTGAGGATACACCAGCCCCTTCCTATCCTACTAGGGGTGGGGGTAGATTCATAGGCATCCAACAGTCCAGTCCATGCCAGCCAAAGGTCTGCTGTTGCTCAGAAAGGCCTTGGAAACACCTGCCCCCTCCTTTCCTATTAGGGGTTGAGGTGTATCCACAAGTAGCCACCAGTCCAGGTTGTGTGGGCCAAAAGCACCTGAAGTTACCCAAAGAGGCAGGGCAAACACAGTCTGTCTCTTGTCTTGTTGGGGAAGGTGGTGGAGCCACAGGTGCCCAATTTCGGGCTTGTGCAAGTCAAAAGTGTCTGAGAGGCTGAGGGAACACCAGCCCCCCCCATTCTATGGGGGGTCAAAGGTGGAGATGGGCTTGAAGGCACTCAACAAACTAGTTCATTGGGCTGAAAACTCCTGCCATTGCCTGGAGAAGCCAAGGATACCCAGCACCTCTCCTATCCTATTGGGGTGTGGGCACACAGCCCCAGGTGATTGACTATTCAGTCTGTGCCAGCAAAGAGCACTTGCAGGTCCTGCTAGCTTCTTCTCTGCTGGAGGTGGGGCTGAAGCCTAGCTTAGGGGTGCAGTCAGATATTGGTGGAAAGAAGCCAGTCCCTAACTTCACTGGATTTTCAGTCAGTCAGGCTTCCCCACATGCCGGGGATGGAGTCAAAATGGCAGCCACTGGACTCTTTCCCACTTGGACATGCTCAGGCCCTAGCTGTTTCTATGGTTATACTTTAGCCCACCAAGTCCACTAATCAGTAGATGAGGTTGGTGGACAACTGCTTCTTCCTCCACTGTTTATGGTAAATGGAGCTTCTAAGTTCAGCCATGGAATAACTCCTGAGGCGGCTTGCGCTGCTAGAATAGGATGAGCACCAGCCTCCACAGCATGGTTTGCAGCTTCCCAGAGAGGTGGTTCATGTCTCCCACCTTCCTTACTGCTGGAGGTGGGGCTGGGCTTTCGGCTAGACCTTCAATCCCACCTGGGTGGAAAGATGCTGGTCCTTACCAGTACTATGATTTTCAGTCAGCTCCACTGCCCCTCATACCAGGGCAGAGTTAAAATGGTGGCTACTGGCCTCCCTCTGACCTGGACAGGCTCAAAGTTTAGTTGTTTCTAGGATTTAGTTGTTCCTAGGATTCAGCCCGCTGAATCCACCAATCAGTAGGTGACCCCAGTTTTGGGGAAATGGAGCTAACTTTAGCCATGGAATAGCTCCCAAGGTGGCTTGCACCACAGGTAGCGACCTTCTTGGCATGGAGGTCTCTACTCACGAATCCTCTCTGCAGATGGGCAGTCCCCTCCTTCCACACTCTCAAGGATGTTGCGGGATACTCCTCTGGTCTCCCAGGACCCCCAAACAGGTGCTTTAGGTAGCCTTGGGTGACCACCAACTGCCCTGTATCAGGAGCTGACTCCAGGAGCTCCTTACTCTGTTGCTATCTTGGCTTCCCCCCTCCTCCTTTTATGTTTAGTCTTTATCAATATGTTTTTCAACTTCACCAAGTGATGTCTAACTTCTGTTAATACCATCTTCAGTCTACTATTTTCTTGACCACTATATATTCAATGCCTAAGTTTTCTGGAAACAACACAAAATGGAAACCAGTTATTTCTAAAAGATTTTCCCAAAGTGTGTTCTGTGATATAATCATTCCAGAAAATGCTCTTATAAAAAGGTTTTCTTACCCAAATATATTTGTAAAACTTACTTACTCCACCCACCTTTTGGGAATTCACATTCTACATAAGTACATTACCAGTCCTGAGAAATCCCACTTTAAAATAGTTATATATTTCTATGTTTAACCTGGAATTTCCAAAATTAGATGACTGATACACCATTTAAAAAACAAGACTATATTGGAACTGGAAATGATAATCTAAAGGAGGGATCAGCAAATTACAGTCCATGGGCCTCCCTCCTGATTTTGCAATTAAAGTTTCATTGGAACACATCCATGTCCATTTGTTTAAGGATGCTCTGTGGCTGCTTCCCACTACAAAGCAGAGTTGAGCAAGTACAAAGGAGACCACATATCCTGCAAAACCTAAAATATTTACTTTTTGGTAATTTATGGAAAAAAATTGCTGAATTTTGATCTAAAGGATGAAGAGAACACTTATAAGCATAGGGGGAAAAGAAATTAAGTAGAAACTAATGTAAATGAATGTGTTCAAAAGAACTTTCATCTTAACAAAAATGACCAAGATTTTCTACATATTCCTGAAACAGATGGTTAGCTATTTGCCTGATGAACATTTTTTAAAAAATCGTATTTAATTTTCAAATTCAAACCTGCTTTTAGACAAATTAGGTATAACCAAATCTACAGAACATCTCTAAAATAGTTTACTGTTTTTGTTTCACAGATGAGGAGATTACTTTTATCATTCATCCTTACCAGTGTTTTTCTTATTTATTTTTCATAACATTTCCATAAATGATATATTTTAGAATAGGGATCTTCTGCTGAAATGCATTAATTTATCCACAATATATGAGAAAAAGTAAGTTTTTAAAACTAGCCTTGCCAAATAAAATTAGCACTTTCACTCAATTTAATTCTCTCTAGGCAAACTAATCTTTTACATGACATATTTGACAAGCAAATTTCAGTTCATTTTAATTAAAATATTCTTTTATGGAGAAAACTATGATTAGTTTATTATCTTGAATCCTACCATGATGATAAGTTACAGAATTATAAAACTAATGATAAAAATTAATTTCTTTAATTTCTGGAATTCATTTATGGTACCTGAGTTGAGAAGTATGGTAAAATACCAGGAAACTTGTCTTAGGAAAAGAATCAGTAGATAGTTCATTTATTCCTCTATTTTGACCATTACTGTCATCATCATCATCATGATTAATATTGTCATTAATAATAAATTATGTGTATGTGTCTATCATTCATTGAAAAGGTAAGGAAATGGATTTTCTCCTAGTCTCCAGAAGGAAAACAGCCCAGCCAACACCTTGATTTTAATTCCATATACCCATTTTTCATTCTTTCGGCTCCAGAACTGTAAGAAATATATTTGAGTTGTTTTGTGTTACTAGGTTTGTGGTAATTGCGCCCAACATTGCAGATGTATATCCAATAGCCATTGGATGTCTAATAAGCATTTCAAATGAACCTGCCCAAAATGAACCCTAAATTCTTCCTGCAAACTGTCTTTCCCTGTTCTTATTCATGTAAGCTTATGATACCTGTTTTCCTCCAGTGGGTCACGCCGAAGTTGGAATAATTGTTGGTTACACTTTTCCTTTCAATATCACACCCAATCTGTTTGTACACCTTTAGAGTGGATTATCTGGACTCCAAATGCTTATTACCCCAATTCTGATACCTCTGGTACAAGCTGCCATCATTTCTCATCTGGATTTTGCAAAAGCCTATTACCTGTCCTTGCCATTTTTATCTTTTCCCTGCTTCCTTGTGTTCTCAGTGTAGTAGCCAGACAGAGATCCTATTAAAATATGTCAGATTTTGCCACTCTGCTTAAAACCCTCCAAATGACTTCCTATCTCACTGTGATAATTTACCAATGTCTTTACAAAGGCTTAATAAGAACTTATGCTATCTGCTCCCCATCATCTATTTGACTGAATATCTTAATGCTCTTATTCTCTCTGCTTTTGCTGCCTTCCCTGCCTTGCTCATTCTTGAACAACCCAGGCATACTCCCTCTCTGGGCTTTTGCTATTGCAGTCTCCAGTTCGTGGAATGCTGTTCTTCTACATATGGTTCACATTAAACTCAATGTTCTTTATTCAAATGTCACCTTTCCTGAGGAATTCCTAGATCAATCTATTTAAAAGTGCACCTCCTCTCCCTCACACTTCTTATCCTACTTATCATGCTTTTATTTCCACTCTAGCCCTTATCCCCATAAATTTTTAAATGTTTATTTATATTCATTAAGGGTCAATGAAGAAAGGGATTTTTTCTGTTTTGTTTATTACCTCCTAGAACAGTGCCTAGCATATAGCATCTGCTTTATAAAAATGTTAAATGACTTAAAAATATGTTTCTTCTATTAGCCTCAGGAAAAAATTGGTGGAAGTTAAAAAAACATTTTGTGTCATGATATATAGAAAGATTAAGTAATTGAACCTACTCAGAGTTGGAAATGACTATACCATAGCACAGGGAAATCTGTCATTGAATTTGCAAGCAAAGAAGGGATATCAGACATCTTGCCAAGGGGATTACAGCATACTGGGAAGAAAGTGGTCTCCTTGGTCCCTTCCCAAACCAAGGCACTATAATTTTCTCTAACAAAAAGACTTTAATTTCGTGATGGTTCATTCTCTATTCAAAGTTTGTATTAATAGTAATACTCAGAAATAAATTGAATTTATTGGGATCTATTAAGATAAGCATTTCGATGACAAAACATTGATTTTTTTCCCCCTAAAGTAAAAGTGTTTTCATAAAAGAGTAATTAAAATCTTTTGTGGACAATTTATAAATGAAATATGTGAAAATGGCTTTTTTCAAAACCACATATTGATTTGATGTTCACAAACACTTTTGCTTGTCAATAGTGTCAGCACTGCTCAATCTTTATGAAACTATAAAAGGACATAAATACTCAATTAAATTTTAGTGAAGCATTATTTATGTCAGATTAGCATTTTGAAATTAGTTTCTTTGTAAAGTCTGGACACAAAATGCCATGTCTAGACATTTTTCTATTGCTTTTTAACAATAATCTCATCAAAATGGAATTACTTTATGTTACATGGTTTAACCCATTTTATTAATTTTGTCAAGTCTAGTGATAATTATGAGAAAATATTTGCTTGCATAAAGACACAAACTAAACATAACAAGAGTTAAATGTAAAAAACGTGAAAAATAGTTGACATTTATGTAATAATTGCTATATGCCAGACACTGTTCTAAGTGTTTTTGATCATTAATTCATTTAATCAGAAAAACTTGAAGAGTCATTATATTTAATTTTGCAAACTCAGTAATTTATGACTGATAAGTATATGTCTCATAGTTCTCTAGAAATGAAATTGGAAACAAAAATTATATAAATTAATACTCAGGTTTGTTAAAATAGAAATTTAATACCCCAATGCTTTAATATACAATGTTTCTTCTTCACTGTTTTAAATTAGATGGACTGATTAGGAAATTCTTCTAAGCTGTGTGAGCCTGTTTCATTGCTGCTCAGTGCAGGGTTCTACTGCTTAAGAGAAATTTGTTAATATACCCTTCCAACTTTTTGAAAACCATGTGCTTGCTTTATTTAAATACTTTAGAGGCCAACATGACAGAAAAGTGACAGATAGCAAAGATAGAACTTTGTAGCTCTCAGAACTTATTTCAGAGATACATATTAAATACTCATTTGAGATTCCTTGCTGAAAGGTGCTCTGGAGCTAATTCTAAGAACAGTTCTTTCAAGAAGGAGAAGCCTGTGTTAGGAAATATTCTAATTAAGACTGTCATAATAGCCTCCCCTTTTTATGGGTTATAGAAGAGGCCCATGGATATATGGACATTTGGTATTTGCTCTTTAGGCAGGTACTCAGAGGTATATGAAAACCCTCCCATCCTCTGTCAAGCCCAGAAGAATGGTTGATGTCACCAGAGAAAAGGTATGAAAATGATGAAGGTTTGGTGAAAAGGAATGTGTTCTCAAATATCAAGGGAGCGGATGTGACTCAAGCCAGTGGGCAGCTGCCTCCCATATGGGCGGTCCTAGTACCTCCTGAGGTAACAGGGACAGACAACAAGCAAAACAAACAATAGAATCAGCTCAGGAAAGCCTATGTGGTTCAGTGGTTGAGCACCGGCTTCCCACATGCTAGATCCCAGGTTCAATCCCTGGCCGTGGTACCTCAAGAAAAAAGGAGAAAATAAAAAAATCCAAAGCAGGATCTTTTTAAAAATATTTGATTCTGAAGACAAACCTTTTGAGATTCATAAAAAAATTATTGGAGATAATTGCAACCCATGTAAAGGTTTAAGTAATTACTAGATCACACCTATTTTAAAATTTATTAAGTAATAAAATTCACAAACATTTACTTAACTATCTGATTCAAAGTATACATTAAAGCAGGGTTAGACTGAGGTTTTAAAATTTAATTATATTCTAATGTCTTCTAAAGGCCATAGACAGACAGGAAATACTATTTAGGTTATGATATACACTTATACTTTAAAATGAACTTGCTGTGTGGGAAACAGGTCTCACACTTCTTATCTTCTAAGGTAAGGCATAATGCCAATAGATATTCTATAAAGATAATTCTTAGCAAATGACTGAAAATTTTAAACTATTGATACTATCAAGGATAGATTTTAATGCTAAGCTTTGAAATGATAAAAAGAAAACATTGTATATTTCCTAATATTTCTAGTACCTTATGAGCATGATATGAAAGAAACATGTAATGAACTAAGAATGGCTTTTGATTTCCTAGCATATTTAAAAACTGCCCTTCAATCACTCCCCAATACCTCTACACTGGGAAAATGAGACAGAACAATAAGAACCAAGGTGTAAACAAATGAAAATAAACTAATTTTTAAAATAAGCATATAAAAATAAAATAAAATAATTATAAATATAAAATAATGAGAAAATATTTTATTTTCTTATTATTTTTATTTATTTTTTGGCTTTGTTTTTGGGGAAATTTTGGAGTATAGAAGGATCACATTTGTGGCAGGGGAGGATCACTGGTGCAGGGTGTCAGTAATGGAGGGATGTGTGGGGAGGAGTGCACCTGGGGCATGCCTCTATGGCATATGAATATGTTCAAGTGGTCATGGGGCATTGTCTCAGTGGGTGGAGACCCACACAATAACCAAAAGAATATTGACTTCCCATCCTGGGAAGTCATGCTACATTCTCTAATAGAGCAACAAGAATCTCAAGAGTACATGGGCAGTGCCTAGTGAAGGAGAACAGATCATTATGTCAGGCCCTTAGTATTGATGGTTGTACTTATGAACCTTTTCTTGTGAAATTGAAACATAGCTTAGTATTATATATTGCCTTAGAGTTACCTCCTGAAAGCCTCCTGTTGTTCAAATGTGAGTCTCTCTAAGCAAAAGTTAGCATGTAAAAGCACTACTCCCCCCCCCATCCTGCAAGGACATGACTCTCAGGGACAAGCCTCCTTGGCACTGAGGGCTCATTACCAAGCACCAACTAGCAAAGCATCCAGAATAAGACCTTGACCAAAAAGGGGAAATATTAAATACAAATGAGTTTTTTATGGCTAAGAGAGTTCAAAGTGAGTCTGGAGGTTATTCCAGATTTTATGCTTATGCATATCTCAGCAGGATACCTTTGATTGCCACAATAAACAATACCTCAAGCAGTGGGACTCCTGAGGGCTGTAGAGACATTCAGGCAATATAAGCAGGACAGACAAGCTCAGGAATTTGGCACCCTTTTAATGGGCCTTACTTTGGAATATATGTTCTCCAATGTAACAGAGTTAGACTCATTTATAATTTCCCTACAGATAGCTCTTCTCTCATTTTATTTGAACCTGTAATTAACACTATACTTGTTAAATATATGTCCCAGAGACTTAAATCTTCAGTCTGTTCATATGCCAGTTGAGCCCTGAATCTCAGCAGAGTTCCAATGCTTACCAGTTCATCAGACTCACCCAAGACAACCAAAAAAAAGGATGATGATGGCCAATGCCCATCCCAGGAAGTAGAGAGTGTCTGCAACTGCAAGAAATACACTTCTATCAATCTGTTCCATAGTATCTAAGCCTCCTCTCAACCAGAGGCAGGGTAGGCATCACCATCCCTAAATCCTCAAGACTGAGGAATGGAAAACATAAGGGAGTAAAACAACTATGGTCTAAAGTAGAATTATTATTGTAGCATATGGGAGACCTTGTATCATTGACATAATGGCAGTGGCACCAGAGTTTCTGAGGGGAGAGGGAGGGAAGGATAGTGCAACATGGGGGCTTTTTAGGGACATTGGAATTGTCCTGCATGACATCGCAATGAGGGATACAGGCCATTACACATTTTCTACAAACCTATAAAATTGTGCAGGACAAAGTGTAAAATATAATGTAAATTACAGTCCTTAGTTAGTACAATGCTTCAATATGTGCTCATCAATTGTAACAAATATACCATACCAATGAAAGATGTTGTTAATGTGGGAAATTGTGGGAGGGGGTGGGGTGAGGTAATTGGGAATCCCCTTTTATTTTTTTATTTATCATTTATGTAATCTAAACCTTCTTTAAAAATAAAAATTTAAAAAAAAACAAGGTGTAAGAAAATGTCTTTTATATGTATATAAGAGAAAAACTACTTTCTATAACAAGCAAGCAAACAAAAAGCAAGAGTGCAAGGTCCTTCTACCCGAGGGCCTTTCAATATTCCATTGCATCCTCTGCATCTGGATAATGCTCAAGAGAAAAGAGAGAGCAAGCAAGGAGAATCCCACGGGAGGTGTTATTAGGTGTTTTCAGACTTCCCCAAAATGCAAGGCAGCTAAGAAATGTAGTCAAAGTGTGGACCCAGGGATTTGGGAAGCACATAGCATTGCCTCTGTCACAATATGGTAGTAAAATGCTTCTTTTTTTTTTTTTTTTAAACATAATTCTAGTATCCCTAGGGTTCTTGAGAGCATGTAGTATACAAAGATAGGGAGATACCTGCTTTTAACTTTAAATTAGATTTCACTGTACTTCAATTGAATTCACTTCTAGTCAATTCATTTAAAATTGTATTAAGCACTTACAATGTCCCAGAAATGTTACCAGGTCCTAGAATACCTACCCTCAAGGAACTCAGTCTATGAAAAGAGATTACATTATGAAGGTGGTAAGTACTGTATTTAGAAATATGAACTAAGGGTTTGAGACACAGGGAGCCACATGACTAAATCTGCCTGAGGAGTTGTAGATGCCTTCAAAGGAGATAACACTTGGGCTGATTTAAAACAAGAACAAGGCAGTATAAAGTGGAGAAAAGAGCAGAATATTTCAATTTGCAAAGGGAGTAGTGAATGTAAACACATGGAAGAGTGGCCATCTGGAAAATCTAGAGAGGAATGGAAGTTGATTAGAATGTTTGACGGAGATGAGGCTGGTGAGGTAGGGGGAATTTACCTACTTGTCCTGTAAGAATAAAATATTTAATTGCATACATACTTAGAACATGAATTCTGCTAAATACTCTGAGGAATAACAAGTATTGGTTATGATGGCTTTCACAGTCCCTACTAGCAAGAAATTTGTTATGGTGGAGGGAAAAGTTGCCAAACCATGAAGTGTCAAGTTACATTTTAACTAATCAATGAGTAAAAGCAGTGTCATGAGGTATTGCTATTCATTGTAAAAAGAATTATAAAAAGTATCATTTCCCAAGCTGTGAAACCTATATCACTCCCAACACTTGAGTTGGGCTTTTTTTGTGTTGGAACATGTAGTAACTTTTCATTAGTTACATATTTATTTTAATGTGGTTTCAAATATATAACTCAAGGAAAGTGAATTAACTTGAAGAAAAATATTAAATAAATAGCACAGAAAGTGTGCAGGGATGACAAATTCCTGAGGGTGATCCAATACAATATATTGGTATATGACTGGTAATACAATACATTGGACAATAACTTAGGAGTTTAGAAGCCACACTGAATTCTACGTTCCTTTTATCTTCTACCACACTTCCTCAAAAATAGGGTGCTCATATACTTAAGGGTTTATAGAAAAGTAGGGTTAGAGAATGGTGTGTGGATATGTGAGAGAGAGAGACAAAAATGGAGACTAAAGAGTGTGCAACAGGGACCTTGAAGCACAGGAATACACATGCTAAGGTTCTTGGCTCAGGTAGTATATTGGAAATCAGCATACTAGAAATAGGATTGGTATTTGTTATCATATTTTCTATTTTCTTGGTAATAATTCAAACAAATCATTATTTGATTCTTTTCCCATGGCAAACATTTTGCTATTTCTAAGAAGAAAATAAGAAGTGACCTCCAAGCTTATTCTTGTCCTAAAATTGTGGGCCCTATTCCAAATTTACTATTAATTTAAATTTTATTTATATAGTTAGAAGATAGAAAAATATCTTAGTAATTAAGATGATGTTAGAATGTTTGAGGGGAAAAACTATAGACAGAAATGGAAAAGGAAGGAAGAAATAATAAAAATTATATAATAAAATAATAATTTAAAAAAATCTTTAGGTTTTACCCATATAGTATAGAAGAGAAATTCATGTTTTTTATCATTAATTTCTAAGACATTGGATTGTAAATTGAAAATTATTAAAGAAGATATTTATTTTTGAGATTTGTCTGTAGGTTTTTAAGGTGAATATTCAGTGTTGAAGTAAAACAATTGATTAAATATTATCACATACATTTAGCTAGCACAGATTTCCTAATGAGGTAGAAACATGTGATTGGATTCTCTTATACCACAGAGACATATAGGAACATGTATAAAGAAGATTCAGAAAAAAAAATGTTATTGGATGATCCTCTACATATTTAAGATTGTAAATTTATATTTCTAAAAGATGTCAATTCAGTGAAGACCATAAAGGAATCATTTTGAAATTTTGCAGTTGAAAATATGTTATTCACTTAGCTTGACCTTAAAAAATATCTTTGAAAGAATTTCTGTGTCCTTAAAAAAAAACATGGTCAAAGTTACCTTTCTGAGAAATAACAATAATAAAATAATAATAAATACTGTGGTTACTTTTCTAATGACCTTATATATTAACTCATTTAAATTTTCTAGAGACAAGAAAACAAATAAAAAGAAGTTAGTGTCGGAAGGTTTTGCTTTGTTTTAACTCTGTTTTTTTGCCTTGAGCTCATCCAATGACCAAAAGAATTTCTAGAAGATTTTGTATTAAGCTTTTCTAATGTCCAAAGGAATATTCTTATTCTCTCAGAGTTTTCTATGTGCCTTATATGAGACTAGGGCTGTGGTAGTTATCTATTGCTGTGAAACAAATTACCCTAAAATTTAGCACCTTAAAAAAAAGAAAACAAACAATAACAACAAAACCCCACAGATAACCTCATAGTCTCTGAATGTTGGGAATCCAACTGCTGTGTGCTGTATTGTTCTGACTCAGGCTTTCACATGAACTATAATCAAAGAATTGGCTGGGCCTGCACTTGCTGATTGACTGGGAAGAGGGTCCACTTCCAAGATGGCTCACTCATATAGCTGTTGACAGAATGCTTCAGCTGCTTACCTTTTGAGCCTCTTCACTCATCTGCCTGAGTGTCCTTGTGGCATGACATGACAACTGGTTAACCTGGAACAGTGACTGAGAGCAAGGCAGAAGACTCTGAAATGTATATATTGTCACTTCCAACATACTCTATTGGCTATACAGAACAACCCTGACAAAATGTATGAGGGAACTAGATTAGGGTATGAACTCCAGGAGGCAGGGCTCATTGGGAGCCGTTTTGGAAGCTAGCTACCACAGGACAAAATGATTTTCATCTGAAATAATTGCTGGTGCGTGGTCTTTGAAAAATAAGATCTAGCTAGTCCAGCAGTTACCAGTAATAGCCAAAAAACATGACACTTGTACATGACTTTCTTCTAGATTACACTTTATCATAAAGCATTAAAATGTGAAAATAAAAAGGCAAATACAGTTTGTGACTTTAATCTCCTTAATCTCTTATACAGTAGTGACAATAAAGGTATTCTTTAAAAGAAGATACTTTTCATTAAGAACTTAGTTTAGAACATCAACTCACTTAACATAACCAAAGAGTTCTAAATAAGGATGCATTTAAATTATTGTTAACCTGCACTGTGTGCAAGATTAGAGATGACAGGTTTCAGTGAAAACTTTTTGATAATTCTTCCTTTTAGGATGTTAAGCTTTCTAATTTCACCTGAAAAATGCACTCAATCACAGAAAGAAGAAAATATAAATGTAGGTAGTTAGATCTTCTAGAATCATTCAGCAGAACTTTTTTCATACTCAAAGTAAACTGACTTTGCCAAAAAGGAGGAAATATTAATAATCATTGTCTTGTAAAAACAATATTGATAAATTAAAGGGTTATGGAGAGAAACACTAAAAGTAAAAAAAAATCATTTTCTTGTTTGGGGTTTGATATATTTCTGGTGTTTTAGGGCCCAGTTACTCTCATTAAAATTCTCCCTATAAGTTGTTATTGAAATTTACTTTCAAAGTCTTACTTAGAGTAGAACTTGTGACATTTTACACATAATATCTTTTTCATATTCAGTAATTTATGGTTCACATCGCTGGCCCCATGACCAAATTGCTTGACTGAACTCTTCCTTGGCTCAGCATCAAAGTATGGATGAAATGAGAGCTTTGATGCATTTGAAAGCAGTTTAAAAGTTTTCAATATTTTAGTGTTGTATTCCCTGTTCTTACACTCAAAATGGCTTCATAAAACACACGTCATATTTATAATTAAAAAGAGAAAGTTGAGTATTATGTGTCTTTTATGAGCATGGAAACTAAAAAAATTTCAAGCTAATTTAGTTTCTTCCCCAATGAAATTGTTGAGAAGAAAATATTACCCTTGAAAATGTATTAATCTTGAAAATAATTATAAGCTATGTCCAAAATCTAGAACATCAACTTCTTTATTTTGCCCTGTACAAGAGAGTAAGTGCCCTTATCCAGTATCATCCACTATTACTTATATCAACACAGTTGAGAGTCATGGACTTAGAAAGATGTTACTATTATTACATACTGCACTTTGATAATGAAAGCTTAAAAAAATATTGAGAAGCATTATGTTCCCTATCAGCCATAATAGTTAATAAAAGTTCTTACCCAGCTTTGAAGGAGCAACCCTACCACTCCAGACTTCCATTATCTCTTTGTAACAATTGTTACTCTTTTAAAAGGAGAATTGGTTCTTTCAGGCTGCTAGGCTTATTTAGTTGAAATACTTTTCTCTTTTGAGAACTTGGAGACCTGTTTTCCTTTTGTGATTGTTGATTATACAAGTCCATTCTCATTGTTCATTCCAGAAATCTGCAAATGCGATTTCAAGAAAAGGTATGGTTCTAAGAAGAAATCTACGTAAAGAAAGGAGAACACAACTGTATTCGGAAGTCTTTTCTGCCAAATTTCAGTTTTCAACATGGAACTTTCTAATAGAAACAATGGCTCTTCCTTCCTTGGAATGTAAATAATCGTATGGGGAAAAAAATCACAGGCAGCTAAAACAAGTGGAAAAGTGAGCTAGTGAGGTATTGATTCTGAACCTGAAGATTTGAGTTTGAGTCCAGGACCCTACTCTGAAGCTTTATGCCTGCTGTCAGGCAGCCATCCTCTCTAAGCGCATGCTCCTTAGCATTGGCGCAGTCTCCTATATGAGTGAATCTGAAGCTGGCAGCCTGGGTTGAAACCTACCTCTACCCTATTTTTGCCTCAAAGACCTAATATGTGAAAAAATGTTAATAGTAGCTACCTCATAGGATGTTGGAAAGGTTATATAAATATGTAAATGTAAAATACCGAAGAGTCAAGTCTGTAAGTATTAAATAATATTATAATTTCCTAGTCTATAAACTTAATTACTAATCTATACATACATTGACCATAGAAATACGGGGAAGTATTTTGTAAACTGTAAAGCACTATTAAGAAAATGAAGCACTATGTTTATTATAAGATTTATTGGATGGTAGAAACAATCTGGGAAACAATCTGAAAAATAAGGAACAGAGTTAAACGTAGAGGTTAGAAAGAGAAATGAGAAAGAAGACAAAACAAGGGGGACAGTACAAGGAAAATGTGGAGCTCAAAGAAGGAATTCAAGTTATGAAGAAAGGGGAACTTGGAAACTATGCAGTTATAAGGCTTCTATAGCAAAATGAATGATACCTCTTACCTTGTGCAATCAATCTTGTTTAAACTTTATTCATGTAACAGAAAAAATCTGACTGACTTACCCAACACATGACTGGTCTGTTTCCTCACAGGACAACTGATAGGCTGTAACTGCAGGGCAGTTTCCACAGCACTACTTGTTCTCTTCAGATTGCTTTAAGTGCAAAACTACATGTTTTGTGGAAGAAGAGAAAACCTGAAATTCACAAAGGAACCATTTCTATTGCTCATGTTATAAAATTCCTCTTAAACTAAACTTAATTTTAATGTTGATGGCATTTAATGAAGAATCCCCATAGATAGGGTTGCCAGATAAAATGTAGGAAATCCAGTTAAATTGGGATTTCAGATAAACAACTAATAAGTTTTAGTATAACTACGTCTCTTGCAATATTTGTTGTTTATCTGAAATTCCAATTACCAAGGCATCTTATATTTTTACTTGCTTCATCTGGCAACCCTACCTCCAAACCAACTTTTTTTGGTAGCAACTTGCACATACTATTTACTGAATGGTACACAACAGTCATATTTATCAGTCACCTGTTGTGTACAGTGTCCAGTCATTTCTCTCAAGAAATGAGATTCAGGGACAGATCAAGATTTTGGCAGCTAAAGCAATGTAAAGATTATGGTGCTTGGAGCCCTTCCCTTATATGTTTCAAAATAAAATAACAGTAACCTGTAGAACAGATGACAGGAAATCTAAATTCTTATTTATCACACATTGATTCATGTTCTTTTGAGTAACATCAAACATCTTTTTTTTTTTCAAAATGATTTTTCTTCCTTTTTGTGTATGTGTGCTTCTGCTTTGGATTCACAGGTGCCCTAAACTTAAGCCTGACTGTTGAGTGATCAATTTTTGTACACAGCACAAAGTAAGATCTCAATGAATACCTGTTGAATGAATAAATGAATGAATGAAGATGGGATCTCATATAAAGGGAATATAAAAACATAATACTTTTGGAAATAGTGTAAATACTGAACTAGAGATACAGACAAAATGCATTGGGATGCTTGGATTTTCAGAATATTTGAAAGGAGTACTTAAGAGGAATAGAAATATTTTTTTCACAGGAGAGTGTGGAACAGGAAAGCATTGTAGGGTTATGAGCGCCTTTTCTAGAATATTAGATTATTAAAATAAGATCTAATTTTTCATGCTTGGGTCTTAGCATCTAAACCAGTGCCTTGTCCACTTTTTGGTAAGAAAAATCTATTCAGAATAAAGGGGGGAAAGTAGGAAGAATGGAAGAAAGAAAAGATGGAAGGGAGAATACATTATAAATTAGTAGTTGTTATAGATAGAGGATAGAGATAAGAAATTGCATAAAATATCCCCTCATAGTAGAGAATAAGGTATACTAATATGAGTAAAAGTAAAACTTCAAATGCATTTGGATCTGAATATGTAACACTTGAAAGCAATGGTAGATAATAAGAGATTTTTAAATTT
Source organism: Dasypus novemcinctus (assembly GCF_030445035.2). Lineage (NCBI taxonomy): Eukaryota > Metazoa > Chordata > Mammalia > Cingulata > Dasypodidae > Dasypus > Dasypus novemcinctus. Next base: position 74,209,381 of record NC_080677.1, read on the forward strand.
TTTGTATGACACTATAATAAACAACTTGGATGATAAATCTGACAATTCTATGGATATTGTATACAAGCAAAAGGGACTTTTTGGACCATCCATTCCTAAAGCAAAACACTATTGCAACATCTCCAATATATACATAAATATTAATTATATTCATTTACCACTGTACTAAAGTTTTAAAATTTAAACACACACATAATATACACATAGATATTAAAATAGAAGGGATAAATGTATAGGAAGAGGTGTTGATGTTTGTTTCTGATACCCCTTTGGCTTACGCTGATGCCATGGGATGGAAGAACTTCATTTTGGACACCTTAAACAGTGGTAGGAAGATCAAAGTCATGATTTTTGGTACACTCTAGCTATGTGGACCAGGAGTTCTGGGAAGAGGGCATCAGCATAGGTCAGCAGGACTCATCTCTCTTACAAAAATAGCAGAGAAAGGACAGAAGTTCTCTGAAGCAGCTGCTTTGGGGATCTTCAGACCAGGAGAGTATGGCACACATCGTGCAGGACAGAGTGGGACAGAGAGACAAAGAGGCTGAAATGAAATCTGGAAGTTACCCCCACAGCAGCGAATGGTGCCCATCTCCCACCCTCAAGGCAACCAGCCTCTGTAAAATCCATGGCTGATTGCAGCTGAGAGGGAAGTGGATGTGTTCCTTCCTGGAAAGAGGGAGGGTATGGAGGCCGTGGCGGGAGTATGGTTTCTCTTTAGCAAATTGAAACAGCAGGGCCTGGCTTTGAAACCTGGTCCTAACTGGCTTGGAAACACCAGCCCCTGGAGGTTAGAAGAGATAGCTCTGTGGAAAGGCCCCGCAAAGATCGCCATCTGCTGGCCGACCAGGAAAATGGATTTAAAAAGTTTTTTGGAGTCTCTCCTATCCTTATCCTCTGGCCCCCTTGGATCTGGACTATGTCTCATTAGTGGGTCCCTGGCCCTGTTCTAATAACTTAAATAGGGTAGTTTTAAAGATTCAGAATAAGTTAAACCAACAATCGAAGAAAAGCCATGAAATAAAATCACCCAACAGTAAAATCCTAAGCAAAAGAGAGAAATTGACCTTCAGAGTAAACTCACTAACATAGTCAGATGCCTAGACATCAGCAAAAAATTACAAGCCATACTAAGAAACAGGAATACATGACCCAGCTAAAAGAACAAATTAAAAATCCTGATAGGACACAGGATTTAAAACACATGATCAATGATATTCACAAAAATCTCCTAAATCAAGGAGTTGAAGGAAAACATGGCTAAAGAGATAAAGGTTATTAAGAAAACACTGGGTGAGCATGAAGGATAATTTGAAAGTGTCCAAAGAAAATGAACAGATCTAATGTGAATGAAAGACACAATGGATGAAATTAAAATTACATTAGAGGTTTACAACAGCAGATTTGAAATGGCAGAAGAATAGATAAGCAAATTAGAAGACAGAACATCTGAACCTGAAAAGACAGAAGAACAGAGAAGAGACAGAAAGATATTGAACAGTGTCTCAGGGAATTGAATAACAGTGTGAAATACACAAAGACGTTATGAATATCCCAAAAGGAGAAGAGAATGGAAAATGGAAAGAATGAATACTTGAGGAAATAATGGCTGAAAATTTCCCAACCCTTAAATATTAATATCCAAGAAGGACAATGTACTCCAAACAAATATATCCAAATAGACCTTCCCTGTGATGCAAACTGGTCAGAATGTCAAATACCATAGATAAAGAGAGAATTCTGAAAGCAGCAAGAGAAAAGCAATTTATCACATACAAGGGACTCTAAATAAGAGTAAGTGTTGATTTCTCATCAGAAACTATGGAGGCCAAAAGGCAGAGGTATGATACAATTAAAATTCTGAAAATGTACCCTTATTACACCTATTTTTCCCTCTCCTATCCCTCAGAACCTCTGATGACTACTGCCTTTGTATCAATGATAAGAGTTCTTCCATTGCTAGAATAATAGTAAGTGTATAGTAAAATAATAGTGTCTACTGTAGTCCATTGTTCATTCCCCAATCTTCAAGATTTTAGGATGGTGATGTACACTCTGCTTCTAATTGAGAGGGAGCTTAGGTCCCATGGAACTATCTTGCTTGCAGGTGCAGACACGCTCTGTTCCTTGGGATGGGCATTGTCCATCATCATCTCCTTGTTAATTGTCCTGGGTGAGTCCAGTGAACTGGAGAGTAGGTGTTGCAATTCTGCTGAAATTCAGGGCACAACTAGCACATGGACAGATCAAAGATGAAAGTTTCTGGGACATATGTTTATCAAGTATAGTGCTATTTATAGGTTCAAATAAAAGGGACAGAAGAGCTATGTGTAGAGAACCCATAAATGAGTCTAACTCTTTTTCACAAGGGAGAAGAAATTCCAAAGTAAGGCCCACTGACAGGGTGCCAAATTCCTGAGTGGACTGTCCTGCTTATAGTTTCTGGACGTCTCTATATTGGATCTTCCCTGCATGACATTGCAGGGACAGATACAGGCCATTGTATATTTTGTCTTAACCTACAATTGTGTGGACAGAGTATAAACTATAATGTAAACTGTAATCCATGGTTGGTAGCAATGCGTCAACCTGTGTTCATTAATTGTAACAAACGTACCACACTAATAAGGGATGTTATTGATGTGGGAAAGTGTGGAAGGTGGAGACAGTGGGGGTATATGAAAATCCTGTATTTTTTTTATGTAACATTTATGTACTCTAAAGCTACTTTAAAATTTTTAAAAAAGATTCTGAAAGAAAAAAAAAGAAACTGCCCAGCATAGCCATGGCTGCTAATGCGACTACTAACCCGTCGCAGCTACTGCCACTAGAGTTTGTAGGTAAGTGTATAGGATCAAGAATTCATGTTGTAATGAAGAGTGATAAAGAAATTGTTGGTACACTTCTAGGATTCAACAACTTTGTCAATATGGTACTGGAAGACATCACCGAGTTTGAAATCATCCCAGAAAGAAGGATTACTAAATTAGATAAAATTTTGCTAAATGGAAATAATATAACAATGCTGGTTCCTGGAGGAGAAAGACCTGAAGTATGAATGAATTTCCTTGACTTATGCTAGATGCTGTTTTGTTTTATAATGGTAACAAAATGGAATTTTTTTTTTACCTTTCACTGTTTAGAGTCTATAAAGCTAAGTTTCCCCTTAAAGGGAAGTGCTTTGAAGATGCATTATAAATGCCAGTTTTTGTAAGTTAATCATGATTATCTTGGAAAAAAGAAGAAAACAGTTTGTTATTTGAAGACTTTAAAAATAAAAGCATTTTTGGTAAAAAAAAAAATTAAAAAACAAAATCAAAAAAAGAAAAAACAACTGCCAGTCAAGAGTTCTTTATCTGGAAGAACTGTCCGTCAAAAGTGAGGGTGAGGGAGTGGAGGTGGATCAAGTAGGTGAGCGCTTGCCTTCACATGGATGTCCTGTGGGAGTTCAGTTCAGGTTCAGTTCCTGGTGCCTCCTAAAGAAGACAATGAGCAGACAACAAGCAAAAGCAAATGAGCAGGGAGCAGATGTGACTCAAGCAATTAAGTGCCCACCTTCCACATGGGAGGTCCTGACTTTGGTTCCTGGTGCCTCCTAAAAGAAAAAATGAGCAAATAACAAGCAAAAACAATAAGCAAACAGACAAGGGAACCATCTCAGGAGGGGAAAATTGAAGATGAGTTTAAAGTTTTCATAGATAAATAGAAACTGAGAGAGTTTATCACCAAGGGATTGCCTTTATAAGAAATACTAAAAGGAGTGTTGCAGACTGAAGGAAAAAGATAGGAGAGAGAGGCTTAGAGAAGAGTGTAGAAATGCAGATTACTAGTAAAGGTAACTAAAAGGTTAAAAAGACAAGCAAAGGTAAGATAAGATATAGAAAAGCCACAGAATAAAATAGTTGAAGTAACTAATGCCTTTATAGCAATAGCATTGAATGTTAATGGATTGAACTCCTCAATCAAAAGACACAGACTAGTAGAAAGGATTTTAAAAAACTCACCATCTACATTTATTGTTTATGTATGTCCATGTATAAATGATATTCTTCAATAAAATTTTATTTTAAAAAAGTTCACCATCTATATGCTGTCTGCAAGAGACTCACCTTAGATGCAAGGACATAAATAGGCTGAGATAAAGATATTACAAGAAAAGAAATTTACAGACCAATCTTCCTAATGAATATGGAGGCAAAAATCTTCAATCAAAATATTTTCAAATAGAGTGCAGAAGCACTTTAAAATAATTTTATACCATAATCAGGTGGGATTTATCCCAAATATTCAAGGGTCTTTCAACATAAGAAAATCAATTAATATAACATACTGCATTAACAGAAAAAAAGGGGAAAAATAACCCCACATGATCATCTCAATTGCTATAGAAAAGGCATTTAATAAACCCAGCAACCTTTCTTGTAAAAACCATGAAAAATATAGAAATAGAAGAAATCATCCTCAAAAAGATGCAAGGCATTTATGAAAAAATCATAGGCAAAAAATCATATTCAATGGTTAAAGGCTAAAGCTTTCCCCCTAAGATTGGGAACAACACAAGGATGCCTACTGTAACCACTGTTATTCAACATTGTACTAAAAGTTATAGCTAGAGCAATTAGGCAAGGAAAAGAAACAAAAGCAATCTAGATTGGAAAGGAAAAAGCAATATTTTCTTCATTTGCAGATGACATGATCCCACATTTAGAAAACCCTGAAAAATGGACAATGAAAATACTAAAGCTAATAAGTGAATTCAGCAAAGTGGCAGAATACAAGATGAACATGCCAAAATCAAAAGTGTTTCTATACACTAGCAATGAACAATCTGAGGATGAAATTAGGAAACAAATTCCATTTACAATAGCAACTGAAATAATAAATTATCTAGGAATAAATTACCAGGGATGTAAAGGATCTGTACTCAGAAAACTACAAAACCTTGCTAAAAGAAATTAAGAAAGACCTAAATAATAATAATAAATTGAAGGAACTTCCATGTTCATGAATTGGAAGCCTAAAGTTCATTAATATGTCAGTTCTACCCAAATTGATTTACAGAATCAATGCAATCCCAATCAAAATTTCAACAGCCTAACTTTGCAGAAATGAAAAGTCAATTACCAAATTTATTTGGAAGGAAAAGAGGTTCCAACTATCTGAAAGTATCTTAAAAAGAATGAAGTCAATGAACTCACCCTTCTGGACCTTGAAGGATATTACAAGGCTACAGTAGGCATAACAGCATGATATTAGCATAAAGATACACATATATTTCAATGAATTCAAATTGAGAGTTCAGAAAAACCGCCCACTCTATGGGCAATTGGTTTTTTGACAAGGCTGCCAAGCCCACTCAACTAGACAGACCACTCTCTACAACAAATATTGCTGGGAGAACTAGAAATCCAGATTAAAAAATGAGAGGATCCCTATCTCACACCTTATACAAAAATTAACTCAAAGTGGATCAAAGAAGGGGAAGCAGGTATGGCTCAAGCAATTGGGCTCCCATCTACCATATAGGTGGTCCAGGGTTCAATGCCCAGGACCTCCTGGTGAAGGAAACCTGGCCCATGTGGTGAGCTGCACCATGCAGGTGTGCTGGCACACTGACAGCTGGCACAGCAAAATGATGCAACAAAAAGAGACACAGAGGGAGATAATGAGATGCAGCAGATGAGGGAGCCGATGGGGTGCAAGAGAATGATCACCTCTCTCCCACTCCAGAAGGTCCCAGGATTGGTTCCTGGAGCTGCCTAATGAAAATACAAGCAGACACAGAAGAACACACAGCAAATGGACACAGAGGGCAGACAATGGGGGAAGGGGGAAGAAATAAATAAGTAAATCTTTGAAAAAAATTGTACAAATCCTAAAAGGGTCTCTTTAGTGGTTATTGAATTACAATGAAGTAAATAAACATTAAAAAAGAAAATGGATGGAAGAGCTAAATATAAAAGCCAAGATCATAAAACTTTGAGAAGAAAATGTCAGACAGTGTCTTCAAGATCTTGAAGTAGAAGATCATCTCTTAGGCCTTATATCCATATCACAAGCAACAAAAGAAAAAAATACATGAATGGGATCTTCTCAAAATTAAATGGCTTTATACTTCAAAGGACTTTGTCAAGAAAGTGAAAAGGCAGTTTATTCAGTTGGAGAAAATATTTGGAAATGACATATCCAGTAGGGTTTAACATCTATGATATATAAGGAGATCCTACAACTCAATGTTAAAAAGACAATGACCCAATTAAAAGGTGGGCAAATACAGGAATAGACATTTTTTTCCAAAGAGAAAATATAAAGGGCAAAAAGGCACATGAAAAGATGTTCAACATCACTAACTATTAGGGAAATACAAATCAAATACAATGAGATATCATTTCACCCTTATTAGAATGGCCACTATTAAATAAACTGAAAACTCCAAGTGTTGGAGAGTATGTGGGGAAATAGGAATGCTTATTCACTGTGGATTAGTGTGTACAATGGTGCAGTGACTATGGAAGACTGGAGATTCCTCAGGAAGTTATTTAGAAAGTTTCCATATGATCTGGCAGTCCCACTACTAGATATATACTCAGAAGTGCTGAAATTAGTACACAAACAAACATTTGCACACTGATGTTCATAGTGGCATTATTCACATTTGCCCAAAGATGGAAACAAATCAGATGACCATCAACAGATGGATGGATAAACAAAATGTGGTATATGCATATGGTGGAATATTATTCAACTCTAAGAAAAAATGAAGTCATGATTCACCTGACAACATGGATGAACCTTGAGGATATTATGTTGAGTGAAACAAGTCAAACCCAAAGACAAATATGTGATCCCACTAATTTGAACTAAATATAAGGAGCAAAGTCTTGGAGTTAATAGCTAGAAAATTTGTCACCAAGAGATAGAATGAGGAGAGTGAATGGGAAACAGTGCCTTAGTTTGTGCAGAAATAGTAATAAAGTTAATTATAAATGCTTGGAATTGGATGGAGGTGATAATAGCATATTAGAGTGAAAATAATTAGCAGCACTAATATGGGGGGTATGATTGTAGTTGAAAGGGAAGGTTTAGCATTGTGTATGTAACTGGAAGAAAATAAAAATGAAACAATGGACTGTATAACATAGTGAACTATATTACCTTCGATGAGTGTTTAAGAGTCCAAATATAAGAATTTTTTCAATGAATCAGAACAAATGTACATTAATATTACAAGATGTTAATAGGGTGGTAATTTGAGCTAAAATGTCCTAAAGAAAACTATGAACTTCAGTGAATACTGATACATTAATATTTTCATCAATTGTACAAAAAGAGAGAATCATTATGTGACAGAAATCAGACACAAAGTACTGCATATTGTTTGATTCCATTTATATAAACTGTAAATATAAATACATTTACAGAGATGGAAATAGAATTGTGGAGATATATGGCAGGGGATGGTTGGGAGGGTTTCTTTTTGAAGGAATGAAAATGTTCTAGTATTGATTGTGATGATGAATGCACAACTCTGTGATTATACCCAAACCCACAGAATGTACATTTTGAATGGTTTGTATGGTATATGTATATATCTCAATGAAATAGCTTAAAAACAAAAACTGTGTGGACCAGATTTCTAGTAAGCAACTCTAAGAGATAAAAAAAAGTCAAGAGTCATTTCAGATGTAAGACTTCACAATTAATTAGATGTAGGGGGTAAGGAGAAAATTTGAATGATGAAAAGAAAAATGTTATCATTAATGAAAATATGATAATCAATAATAATAACGGGAGCTGACATTTATTAATTGCCACATGCCAGACACTGCTAAATGCTTTAGTATTTACTCCTTACAACAATGATAAGGAATAATTACTATTCCCGTGGTATAGAAGAGAAAACTGAGGCCTAGAGAAACTGAGTCATCTACTCACAATCCCACAGGTAGTAAATGATGGAGCCAGGTCCTGATTCTGGGTTGGTTTGGCTCCAGTGCCTGTGTTCTTAAGCACCAAGTTCTTCTGAGTTATCAGGAAAGGGATGGAGGGAGGGCAGAAAGAGTGAAGAGATGAGTCTGGTTTGGAAGTGATGTGTCCTGTAAAATAAGAACTTTAGACCCAGGCAAATTAAACACTCAAAAACTTCAATTTATCAGCTCACTCTAGAGCTTAAGTGGTCTCAAAAATTCAAGTAGAATATCTGTTAATCTAGGCATCCTGATAGACATGAGTTTCTCATTCTAGTCATGACTGAGAGGCAATATCTATACAAGAAAAAAAAAAACCTCACCATATATTTTCTCTCATTGAAAGGTTGTCTTCACTTTTGTGACAAAGGCTTCTGATGCATAAAAGTTTTTAATTTTGATGTGGATCTATTTATCTAATTTATCTTTTTTACTTATAATTTGGATATAAAGTCTAAGAAACCATTGCCTAATATGACTTTCTGAAAATGCTTTCTTCCAGGAGTTTTCTAGTTCTGGTTCTTATATTTAGGTCTTTGGTCCATTTTGGATTTTATATATGGTGTGAGGTAGGGGTCCACTTCATTCTTTTGTACATGGACATCCAGTTTCCCCAGAACCTTTATTGAAGTCCTATTGAGTGGACAAGGCACCCATGTCAAAAATCAGTAGTCCATATATATAAGGGTTGATTTTTGAATTCTCAATTTGATTCTCTATGTCTCTCACTGTGCCAGTTCGTTAATGTTTTGATTACTGTGACTTTGTAATAATTTGAAAAATCACAACATGTAAATTCTCTAATTTCTTCTTTTTTCAATATGGGTTTGGCCATTTGGGGTCTCTTACATTTCCATATAAATTTTTTAAAGATTTATTACTTTTTACTTACTTCTCTTCCCTTCCCTGCTCCCCCTCTCCAGTTGTCTGCTCTCTATGTCCATTTGCTGTGTGTTCTTCTGTGTCTGCTTGTATTCTTGTCAGCAGCACCCAGAATCTGTGTCTCATTTTGTTGCATCATCTTGCTACGTCGGATCTCCGTGTATGCGGTGCCATTCCCGGGCAGGCTGCATTTTTTTTGCACTGGGCTGCTCTCTTTACAGGGCACACTCCTTGTGCATAGGGCTCCCCTACACGAGGGACACCCCTGCATGGAATGGTACTTCTTGTGCGCATCAGCACTGTGCATGGGCCAGCTCATCACATGGGTCAGGAGGCCCATTTGAACCTTGGACCTCCCATGTGGTAGGCAGATGCCCTAATCCATTGGGCCAAATCCGCTTCCCACTTCCATATAAATTTGATGATAGTCTGTTCCATTTCTGCAAAGAAGGCTGTTGGTATTTTGATTGGATTTTCATTGACTCTGGAAATTGTCCTGAGAAGAACTGACATCTTAACAGTATTTAGTCTTCCAGTCTTTGAACATGGAAAGTCCTTCAATTTATTAAGGTCAAATTTGACTTTTTAGTAATGTTGTATAGTTTGTGTACAAGTCATTTTTTTAAAAAGATACATAGATGACACAAAATGTTACATTAAAAAATATGAGGTTCCCATATACCCAACACCCCACTGCCCACTCCTCCCACATCGACAACCTCTTTCATCAGTGTGGCACATTCATTTCATTTAATGAATACATTTTGGAACACTGCTACACAGCATGGATTATAGTTTGCATTGTAGTTTACACTCTCTCCCAGTCTATTCAGTGGGTTATGACAGGATGTATAATGTCCTTCATCTGTCCCTGAAATATCATTCAGGATAACTTCAGGTTCAGAAAATGCCCCCGTATTACATCTCTTCTTCCCTCTCCCTGCCCTCAGCAACTCCAGTGACCACTGTCTCCACATCAATGATACAGTTTCTTCCATTGCTATAGTCACAATAATTCTATAGTAGAATACCAGTAAGTCCACTCTAATCCATATTTTATTCCTTCATCCTTGGGATGGTAATGTCCACTCCACCTCTAAATCAGGAGGGAGCTTAGATCCCACATGACTGATGGATAGAATTCTCCTGCTTGCAGTTGTAAACTCTCTTGGTTCTCTAGTATGGTGGTTGACCATCCTCACCTCTCTGTTAGCTGACCTGGGTAAGTCCAATGAACCCAAGAGTAGGTATTGCAGCTCTGCTGAGGCTCAGGGCCCAGCTGGCATGTAGAAAGTGCAAAGGTTCAAATCTCCTGAGCATATACCAATCCCAGAGCCAACCACAGGTTCAGTAAAAGTGACAAGTCCTTTATATCCTTGGTTGGATTAATTCCTAGATAATTTCTTCTTTTAATTGCTACTGTAAATGGAATTTTATTCTTGATTTCTTCTTCAGTTTGTTTATTACTACTGTATAGAAACACTACTGATTTTGGGATTTTGATCTTGTACCCCCCACTTTGCTGAATTTATTAGTTCTGGTAGATTTGCTATAGATTTTTCAGGGTCTTCTGAATATGAGATCATGTACTCTGAAAATACAAAAAGTTTTAATTCTTCTTTTCCAATTTGGATGCTTTTTATTTGTTTCACTTGCCTAATTGCTCTAGTGATGACTTACAGTACAATGTTGAATAATAGTGGTGACTGTGAATATCTTGACTTTTTCCTGATTTTAGAGGGAAAGTTTTCATTCTTCCACCACTAAGATTGAAGGTAGCTGTGGGCTTTTCATGTATGGCTTTTATCATACTGAGAAAGAATCATTCTATTCCTAGTTTTCTCAGTGTTTTCATCAAGAAGGAGTGCTGGGTTTGTTAAATGTCTTTCTGCATCAGTTGAGATAATCATGTGGTTTTTTCCCCCTTTTATCTTAATTTGGTATATTACATTAATTAATTTTCTTATGTTGAACCACCCTTGAATATCTGAGATAAATCCCACTTGATCATGTATAATTCTTTCGATATGCTTTGGATTCATCTTACTAGTATTTTGCTGAAGATTTTTGCATATATATATATATTAGTACATAATATTGGTCTGTAGTTTTATTTTACTATCTTAATCTGGCTTTGGTGTGAAGGTGATATTGGTCTCATAGAATGATTTAGGGATCCCCTCTTCTTCAATTTTTTGAAAGAACTTGAGCAATACTGGTACTAATTCTTCTTTAGAATGTTTACTAAAGTTCACCTGGGCAGCTCTATGGTCCTTGGCTTTTATTTGTTGGGAAGTTTTAGATTATAAATTTAATCTATTTACTAGTTATTTGCTTGTTGAGTTCTCCTATTTCTTCTTGAGGTAGTGTAGGTAATTTGTCCATTTCATCTAGGTTATCTAATTTGTTGGCACACAATTGTTCATCATATCCTCTTATAGTCCTTTTAATTTTGGTGGGGTCACTACTATTGTCCCCCTTTTCATTTCCTAATTAATCTTTTGTGTACTTGTCCTCTCTCCCTTTTTTGTCAGTCTAACTAAAGGATTGTTGATTTTATTGATCTATTCAAAGAACCAGCTTTTGGTTTTGTTGATTCTCTATTTTTTTTTCAGTTCTCTATTTCCTTTATCTCTACTGAAATCTTTCTTATTTCCTTCTTTCTGCTTGTTTGCTTTGAGTTTCATTTGTTCTTTTTTTAGATCCTACAGTTGTGAGATTATGTCTCTGATATGAGATCTTTCTTCTTTTTTAATATAAGCCTTTGGAACGATAAATTTCCCTCTCAGTGCTGCTTTTGCTGCATCATGAAAGTTTTGGTGTGTTTTATTTTCGTCTTCATTTGCCTTAAGACTTTCCTAATTCCCCTCATGATTTCTTCTTTGATCTATTGGTTGTCTGAGATAATGTTGTTTAATTTTGTGAATTTTCAACTTCCCTTTTGTCATTGAGTTATAGATTCATTCCTTTGTGATCAGAGGAGACATAGTATATGATGTCAATATTTTTTTAATTTATTGAGATTTGTTTTGTGATGTAATATTTGGTCCATCTTAGAGAATGATTCATGTGCACTAGTAAAAAATGTGTATTCTCTTGCTGTTGGGTGAAGTTACTGTATATGTCTGTTAGGTTTAGCTGGCTTAGAGTATTACTCAAGTCTTCTATTTCTTTATTGGCATTCTGTTTAGGTGTTCTACCATCATTGAAAGTGGTGTGCTGAAATCTCCTACTATTAATGCATGATCACTTATTTCTCTCTTCAAATCTATCAATATTTGATTCATACATTTTGGAGCTCTGCTGCTAGGTCTGTATAAATGTATAACTATTAAGTCTTTTTGTTGAATTGTTGACCCCTTTACCTGTATATAATGATCTCCTTTGTCCCTTGAAACTGTTTTTGACTTAAAATGTTAGTTTATCTGATATTAGTATAGTTTCTACATCTCTTGTACTTTCTATTGAATGGTATTTTTTCACATTCTTTCACTTTTAGCCTACTTATGTCATTGAATTTAAGGTGAGTCTCTTGTAAAAAGTATATAATTGAGTCATACTTTTTTATACATTCTGCAAGTTTCTGTCTTTTTACTTTACAGTTTAACCCATTTACATTTAAAGTAAATACTGATAATGTGGTACTTTCTTCTGCCATTTTTCTTTTTTGTATGCCTTATACATTTTGCGACCCTCAAGTCCTCTGCCGTCTACTTCCATATTTATTTGTTTGGTTTTTTTTTGAATTGTGCCATTTTGCATCCTGTCTGATTTCTGCATAATATATTTTCTTCTTGTATTTTCTTTGTGGTTACCATGGGATTAAAATTTTACATACTAGATCTTTAACAATCATATTTGATTTGATACCAACTCATCTTCAAGAGCATATGTGTGCATGTGTGTGTGTGTATACACTGCTCCTATACCCCTGTATCACCTACCTTTTTTGTATTTGGTACAACTTATATCTTTGTACATATATGCTCAAAACCATGATTATTCATTACTTTTTATATATTTGCATTTTTTGCCTATAAGTAGAAAGAAGTTCCTACTTTGATTTTGCTGCATAACAAAAAAATACCCTACAGTTGTACTAAAATTTATAATCACCTATATGGTTACATTTACTGGAAGTCTTTATTTATTTAAGATACTTTTGTTACCAGATTTCATTTAGGTTTTTTGACTATGCTGGAGAAATGAATTTCAAGAGCATATCAGGTGAATTAGGCCAGTAATTTATTCAGGTAGGGAAGGAAGAGAAATGGGAGAAAATAAGAGAGCAGTGGTCCCAGGTAGAGAGGAAGGGCCTGAAAAGTGATAAAGAGGGCTGATTCACAGGCTACAATTTCCCACTATAGGTTATAAATGCCCACGTTTTACTTGCATGGTGATCCAAGCTGGGGAGAAGCAGCTGGAGCCTGTGTCCAGAGACCCAGTGCTATTGATTCCCTATCTTACTAGCCTGCTCATTCCCCCCTCAGAGAGTTTTATACCTTTAATCTTAAAGGGGTGCTAAAGGGAGATGACCTTTCTTCTGTAGTTACTTCCTGCTGGTTAGGGGCTATAGGCCCTACCTGACAAGGTATAGAACTCTCTTGCTATTCTATCTTGGAGGAAGATGGATCTGGCATCCTGGGTGAAGCTGCATGAAGTTCCCATATGACTAAAAAAATGTTGATTCTGGAAGAAATAAATTTAATTAGAATTTTGAGAATATATGGTCCCACTAAGAGGACATAAGAGCACAGAAGTAGAAAAGGACAGGTGCCTGCAAAGACTGCATTTTCCCAAAGTTGGTGGGAAACAGTATTTTTTTCCAGTTATTTTATACTGTTGGTTTATTATAGAGAGAAATTGCAATAGACAATGGGGTTAGGTTTAATTGTCAATCCTAGTTCCTATGGAAGGATAGAGGCATTGTTCTTTTAGTTAAGTTGAAGGAGATGAAAACAGACAAGTTTTTTTTAAAAGGAATTTAGGTTTGTTTTCCCCCTAGCAATAGGCATTTGGGCTAGAGTCAGAGGGAACAGCTGACTTTGACACTACTTAGCTTTGTCTCTTGAAGAGGTATTTCAGGCTGTTCAATGACTGGTACTTGTGTGTCCCATCAGGTGCTTCTGGTGAACTGGCACTTTCTTGGGCAGCTGGCTTCACTCAGGATTAGTGTACCAAGCTGGAAATTCTTTTGACTTTAATAGCTGTGGGAGAGATCAGAACTATAGAGTAAAGTTTCTTACATTTTGGCTTAATTGAGCAACTCTTGGTAATTTCTTTGACTATCTTCACCAGGCTTTGTCTTTCAGAAAACTCATTTGGCTTCCCCAGATGAATGGCTTGGTGAAGTCCATGAAGGGCTTTCCACTGCACTGCTCCTAGCAGGTAGACTTGAATATTTTTGACAAGCCACCCATCAACCTCCAGGGTGAACCCCAGGCTAGCTGCACTGGTTGGTTCATCATGGGTATACTGTGGAACTTTAAATACTGGTACAGGTGTTGGAATAAGGGGTAGGAGGGAAACCTGTGTTAGTGCTGCTTCTTTAGTAGCTGTGTCAGCTTGCGCGTTTCTGTTATAGCAGTGTTTGTCTTCTGATGCCCTGGACAATGAATAACTGTTATTTTCTGAGTGACAGTATGGCTTTTAGAAGGTCTAGTATTTCTTCCCTGTACTTAATAGGTGACCCACTGTTAGTAAGCAAGCCTTGTTTGATATACAGCAGAGTGAGAATGAAGGATAAGGAAAGCATACTTATAGTCTGTATAAATATTAGCCCATTTCCTGGCTGCTAGCTTTAAACTTCAGGTAAGGGCAATTAACTCTGCCTTCTGAACTGAAATTTTAGGGGAAGAGTTTTGGCATCAAATTGAGAAACCATATATAGACTGCCTTTTAATTCCTTTTTTTTGTCTTTTTTTTTTTTTTAATGTTACATTAAAAAAATATGAGGTCCCCATATACCCCCCACCCCCCTCACCCCACTCTTCCCTGCATAACAACAACCTCCTCCATCATCATGAGACATTCATTGCATTTGGTGAATACATCTCTGAGCACCGCTGCACCTCCTGGTCAATGGTCCACACCATAACCCACACTCTCCCACAGTCCACCCAGTGGGCCATGGGAGGACATACGGTGTCCGGTAACTGTCCCTGCAGCACCACCCAGGACAACTTCAACTCCCAAAAAAGCCCCACATCACATCTCTTCTTCCCACTCCCTATCCCCAGCAGCCACCATGGCCACTTTCTCCACACCAATGCCACATTTTCTTTAATTACTACTAATCACAATAGTTCATGAATAGAATATCAGTAAGTCCACTTGAATCCATACTCTATTCCACCATCCTGTGGACCTTAGAATGGTTGTGTCCACTCCACATCTATATCAAGAGGGGCCTTAGATTCCACATGGTTGCTGGACGCAATTGTCCTGCTTTCAGTTGTAGGCACTCCTGACTCCTTGGTGTGGTGGTTGACTTTATTCACCTACATTTTAGCTGAGTAGGGTAAGTCCAATAAACCAGAGTGTAGGTTTTGAAGTCTGTTGAGGCTCAGGGCCTGGCTATCACATGGTCAGTCCAGAGATTCAGGTCCACTGGGTATACGTTAAACCCCAGCAACAACTACAGTTCTGATAAAAGTAACAGGAGAGGGTTGTGGACAAAGATCACATCTGAGTCCGGCTCCATCACACAGAAACACAAACTCCAAAGTAGGGCCAACTGACATGGCACTGAACTCCATCTGCCGTGACCATAGAACCTGTGGGTCTCTGTAGCCCTCAGAAGAACCAATACCTGGGGTTGTATCTACTTTATCTGTCTCTGGGACTCTGCTCTGGTGTGCATAAGGGCAACCCCTCTGATAACCTCCCAGCTCTTTTTGGAGACTCATTGCCATATAAACTCATTTGTCCTTTCCATTTCCCCCATTTATTCAGATCAAAAAGCATTTTTAACTCCTGGTATTCTATGTAGGCTGAGATATTCTACTGGTCCGAGTTTACCCTTTTATTCAAGGTCATTTTCCAGTTACATCATCAGCTGGTACTTGGTAGTAATCCCTCGGCACCAGGGAGGCTCATCCCCAGGAGTCTTGTTCCATGGTGGGGGGAAGGCAACACATTTACATGCTGAGTTTGGCTTCGAGACTGGCCACATTTGAGCAACATGGAGGTTCTCAGGAGGTAACTCTTAGGCACCCTGCAGCTCTAGGCCTTGTTCTTATTTCAGGTGCACAGGCTTACAAGCATAGTCATTAGTATCAAGGGCTCATTGTTGGACCTTCCTTCTTTTTTGGCCTTTGTGGTTGCATTTGGGGGATTATTGCTCTTCCTTTAGGGACTGTGATAGAGCTTCCCTGGCTAGGAACTCAGCATTACCTTAGTTGTTGTCTTTAATTGTAACCACTTTGAAAATATCCAAACAATTTTATGTATCCTTGATATATGCCCTGGAGAACTCCCTGCCAACCCTGTGTCCCCTGTCAATAACATCCCACACCAATATTCCTCCCCTGCCATTGTTGAACCTCTCTGTGATCCAAAACTTCTTCAAAAATGAAGCCCAATATATTGCCAGGTTCCATTAATAGTAAAATGGAATATAGTGATGAGTTTAAAGGTTAGATATAGAATATATATTAATTTAGAAAAATTAAGGTAAAAATAAATTGGGATATCAAAAATTTTAAAAATGCAAAAGCTTTGTTTCTGATGTTTTGCCTTCCATCACTGCAATAAGTGTTGCCCTGTATGCAAATTGACAAGGCAAATTCTTCTGTCTTTTCCTCAGTGTCTACATCCTTTCTTTTTCTTCTTTTGTTTCCTAATTATTAAGCTTATCTTCACAAAAGTTTTAGGTCACAGTAATTCATATATACAATATAGAGTACTCCTACATATCCAACATAAAACCCTTTTCCCTTCCACAGCAATAATCTTTTTACATATTCATACTCTATTTACTGAAACTGGTGTACAGATATTGAGACAATAGCTTTCAAACAAGGTAACATTTGTGTTTACATTGTGGTTTATATTTTAGACTATACAATTTTCTAAATTTTTAGTTATCTTATGTTTTACATTATGATTTACATTTTAGCCTATCAGCCCCTATACATTTTTGGTGTAATTTAACATGTCTTATATCCATACTTGCGTAATCTTGTGGAACACTTCTATTGCCCACACAGTTACATTGATTCCATCTATTCAATACCTCTCTCCCCCTCCCCTTAGGGCCCACAGTGACAGTCAATCTTCATTGCTTGCAGGGCCATGTTCAGAGATACTTGCAACAGTGTCGAGGGCTTGACATGCTCAACTGCCCTAATGCACCGGGAGCCACCATTTCTCTTGCGAGCTACAATTCCCTCTATTTGAGAACATCAATCCTCCCCAGGATGTGAGTATACCTTCACTCACATTATATGGGTCTCTATCCAATGATATTACCCACTATGGCAAAATGAGCATTCACATATTCCCTAGGAGGCTGTCCTGTGTCAGATTATCCCCTTTAAGCACCTTAAACAGGTAATCTTCCTTATTATATTTTTGAAAAAATTTTCTCAGCATTATACTCTCAACCAAATACCTGACAATCTCCTATGTTTGTATGTTCCCCCACTGCCCCCCCAATTTCTTGGGCAATATTACCCATCATCCCATCCCTAGCCCCCCTCAAGCCTGCAAAGTCCCACCCAAAGATAACCCTATTCTCCCATTTTATCCCTTCCTTGTACAAATACTTACCTCCAGCTTATCATAGATTTCACCCATGTATGTGTCAGCTTGCATCCTTCCTCTACCACCCAATTTCCTATAAGTCTATCATCCAGTCTCTAGCTCTCTGAGGCAGCTTGGTTTACTTATTTCATATCATTGAGGTCATGTAGTATTTGTCCTTCAATGCCTGGATTGCTTCACTCAACATAAGGTTCTCAAGATTCACCCTCGGAAATGTCCCTGATGGCTGTGACCTCTACTATATTTCGAATGACGAACTTCTTAATGGCTTTATCCTTGGGCACGCAGCGGGTGCAGTTTGTGCAGTGAATAGGCTGCATGTGGCCGCGGCGGCCCTTTTTGGCACGACCATTGTTCTTTCTTTGTCATCTTGGAAGCAAACATGGAAAAGAGCTTAATTCCTTTTTAATAAAACTGCTTTCATCTGTGAACCATTCAATGTTTGGTTTCACAAGAGGTTCATCTTTTAAATTTGGCCTGCTTGAGTAGTTTTGGTTAAGAGTCTCAAGGCAGAAGTAGAGAAGGGACCCCTCAGAATCTGACTTTGGACACTCTATTGGTAGTAGGGAGGTTGGTTGAGAGTTTGCCACACCTTTATTTGCACCTCAGGAGTTTTTAGTAATTGAGCCTGGTATTAATTAACCAGCTACCTGTAAGCCACTGGTGGCCCCTGGCCTGAAGCATGTTTTTCACCTGGTGTGGGGTGAAGACTCTGAGAGGTTGCCCCCAAGTTAGTTTGGTGACTTTTTAAATTAAAAGGGCTGTTGGTTTTACTGCTCTCAGGCAAGGTGACCATTTATCTTACAGACATGTTCATTAACTACTCAGAAAATGAAGTTTACCATTACTGTTAACATGTTCAGTGTCCTTTTGGATATGATCTAATAGAAATATCACCATAATCATCAGACATATATTTCAAATAGGATACAGGTACAGTACTTAATGCTAATTAATGTACTACTCAATGCATAAGTTTTTCTTTGAGCTGCAATTAAGTTTCAGGTTGGCAATACCTTACATGTTATCTCTCTGTTGAAGCAGGCTATCATACCTATTGTGTTTAAGTTCTACTCACAGTACTCTGGTGATCATGGCTCCACTTGGTATGTCCCTTACATGGTGAGCAAGCTACAATACCATTGACCCTAGAGAGAGATTAGGAAAGTAATTTCCAGTATTCTACCAGCCTGGTGCATAGTGCTATTTGGCACTATGAAACAGTGCCAGCCTGGAGGTGATATTCATTGTACATCTGGCTATATTGAGCCATTATTGGCTGCTGCAGGTGTTTGAAACTGCAACATGGTTTCCATCGACTTCAGGAGAGCAACAAGAGATGTAGTAGATACCTTTATTATTTTAGGGGCCAGTAGCCAACCTAGCCAATAACTAATATGGAGAGACAACCTGCAATGTATTTAAGACCTCATCTGGAAAGCAGATTTGGCTGAATTAATAGAGCATCCATCTACCACATGGGAGGTCCAGGGTTCAAACCCAGGGCCTCCTGACCCATGTGGTGAGCTGACCCATGCATAGTGCTGATGCATGCAAGGAGTGCCGTGCCATGCAGGAGTGTCCCCCCATAGGAGAGCCCCACAGCCAGTAAGGAGAGCTGCCCTGCATGAAAAAATTGCAGCCTGCCCAGGAGTGGCACCACACACGTGGAGAGCTGATGCAGCAAGATGACACAACAAAGAGACACAGATTCCTGGTGCTGCTGACAAGAATACAAGAGGACACAGAAGAACACACACACAGTGAATGGACACAGAGAGCAGGCAACTGGGGAGCAGGAATTAAAAACAAAAAAGACCTGGTTCGAATGCACAAGTGAGTTTGATGATGATGAAGTCTATCTCTTGATTTTTATAGACCTTTAAAACACTTCCAATGCAAGGTGTTACATATTAAATTAACTTTTTAGTACTTTGCTTACTTCCACACTTTTACCATGAAGAACATTAGCAGGTATTTTACTTTAACACTAGATGAAAAACTACTTTTCCCATTTTTAAAATGAAAACTGAAGACTCCCAATGGAATCAAGGTAACTTTTCATTACCACCACTTGAATATGCACATTGAGGTGACTTTCAGACAGGTTTCATTGCTATGAAGCTACTTTTTGCCATTAATATCAATTTAGGTTTCTAGTTAATAATGGCTTCTTAGAACTAGCCATTCAAATGTTTCAGTTTAGAAGATACTTTTACAAACTCTTTATAATGGACCATAACCACATACACTGGCTAATTTACCTTAGATTACAATTAGCAACCAATGGAATTTACTTTATGCATTTAAGAGAAGGCAATCCTACATTTCTGTAACTTAATTTCATTAGATATGAACTTAGAATTTTCATCATTTTAAAGATTTAATACATATAATGTTAATTTATTAACTTGGTATTTTATAAACCAAATAGGTAACACCCAAGCTAAATACATTGTTTTAGCCTAATTTGGGTTCTAGGAATATTTATTACATATGTAGCTGCACATTTAATTTTTAACAATTTGAATAGATCTCTTTTAAGAATTATTTGTTAGTTTGATATTATTATCCCAAAGTATGAAGATATGCACTGAACTAATAGGCAGATATAAATAGTTTGACACAGAAGCATAACTTTTAGTTACTTAAAACTTTCATTTTTTTACAAAACAAGTTCAACTGTAGAACAACATTTGAAAGATCTCCTGGAAGGTGTTTTATTTAATTTGCACTATGATGATGCAGTTTTGCACAAGAATTTTGTTTCTTAATTAATGGCTTATAACCAAAATGTTCCCAAAGCTTTAATTCAATTTTATTTTGCTTCAGAACTTTATATTTTACTTTGACTTTAGCAGACTTTGGATGAGCAAGACTAATAACTATGCATATTCCCTGAGGTTTTAATAACCTCAGGGAAACAGGTTTCTCTCATAAATTGCCACTCGTAGGAATCCCAACAGTCAAGGCAGGAGGCTTCCTTCATTTCTCAGTCCTCGGAGATAAGAGGACCTTGGTGGCGGCTGGCCTGGAAGAGTGGACATTCAACCCCGAGGGTCAAGAATTCCACCAGGCAGCAATTTAGTCCACACTTGGAGCCATGAGAGAAAGCAGGGTCACTAATACCAGTAAGGACAGGAGACAGGAATGTCTCAAGTTTGTTTTCTCCTGAGCCATAGGGCAGAAGCTGTTATGAAATAATCATAAGCAAAGGCAAGGGGTGAGGCTAGGCTTGAAGATTATAAATGAAGATAAGGCCAGTTTATAATTTGCACTTAGAATAATAGGTTCAAGCTAAATTTATCCAAATATAGTTTCAGTTATTATCCTTCTGCTATATCATAATATAAAGGCATTTATAAATAATCTTAACTCTGAGTTACAGTTTCTAGTAAGAGGTGACTTAGGTACCTTTATTAACTAAGCCACAAGAATCTTTTTAGTAACTTTGCAATGTTTCTTCAGTTTTCTAGCAATTAAATAAATTCCATTTGTGATTTATGCACTAAATCTACTAGCAAGATAGTATTGACTTTTAAAGGCTCATTTTCAGGTTAGATTTCACCATTTTCCAGTTTGTAAGAGGTGGACCCCAAACCTGATTTCCTAGGCACAAGCAAATTGACAAAGTTAAATACAGATTTTAAAGTTGAACACAAAGTTCTGCACAAATTAAAACAGAAGAGAGAATTTTATGCTTTTAGCATTTTAAGGAACTCTTTGACCTTAATTGATGGCATATGAGGTTTCTTTATCTTGATCACTATTCACAACTTTTATAGGCATGACTGAGTTTAAACTGAGAAGTTTGATATTTATTTCCTCATTTCTTTAAGGAGACATGACATGAGGTTTCTGGACCTCAAATTTATCTGTTTTCTTTTCTTACTGGTTTAAGGAATTCAGGGTCCTGTATTGAGGCTGTTTTCAGCTATACTGTGGCAATGTGGACCAGCAGCAGGCAGAATTTCCTGATTTCTAAGAGACTCCTAAGGGGAGTTTGCTGGTAGGCTAGAAGCTGTGCCCATTATTCTAGGAAGAATGAGAAGCACCTTTTAGTCAATAGTTCTGATGTCCCAGAGTCCTAGTCTGAATAAAATTCACTGCTCCACATAATTTGGAGCTGAAGCCCTATCTCAGCATCCTGAGAATTTTTATTTTCAGGACTTAACTGGCCCACAAGCATCCTTGTAAGTAGGTCTTGGGGGTATCTGATTCCAGATATCAGATCAATGAGCCTAAGCTGGCTTGGTGGGAGGCCTGAGCAGTGGTCCCAAATCAAAGTACCTGAGTCATCTGTCCCAGGAAATACCTGGCTGCTCTCTGAATGGATGAACCCAAGGAATGGGGGCCATTCAGTTTCCTGCTCTGGTTCTTGGCACTGCTACATTCCAGGGTCTAAGACCAGCTGACCCAAACAGAAGTTCCTGAGTTAAATCTCAGGAAACATTTGACTGCTCTCTGATTCCCGCTTCCCCAGGGAATTACAGAGTCCCTGCTGCTGGGCATGCCCAGGGTACTCCTGGACTTGGGAGACAGGCTGACTGGATTTCAACCTGAAGTTGCCAAGCTGAATGTGCTTCTTTCTCCTATCCTTCCAGAAGTTTTAGATGCAGTCTTAGTTCTATGACTTTACTGTCTGATTGTTTCCCAGTTAAACTAGTCATCAAAAGGTCATTAAGTGATTAGAGGTTAATTGCTCTAGCTAATAGGCTTTGGGATCCTGAGGCAATAGCTTCCTTGCTAGAAAAAGGCATTTTTCATTTTCACAGTTTTTAGAACAGAACAAAGCATTCTAACACAATCCTGTAAAGAGAAATTCAGGAGCAAGAAGTAAGAAAGGTAAAACATGGATAAAGGTTAGAAATTGCTAGGGTATCCTGGCCTGTGACACTGCTAGGGAAGGGAATTCCCATGGCATCCATCTTGGTTCTGCCTGCTGCCTTCCTACTTCATTCCCCCATATAGCTGGATGTGGTTAGATAGGAAAGCTGCTTGCAAAGGTGTGGACCCAGTGGGAGGAGTAAGCCCCTGGGGCTTTCTGCCACCTCCATGCTGCCTCTGAGGGGAGAGGGCTGGAGAAGACAATGGCAGAAAGGTCCTGAGGAAAAGACTTTGGCTGCTAAAATCACTTGAAAAAGCCTCGCAGGGCATGGTGCTCTCCTGGGGGACCCTTGTCTTGGCAGAGCCATGATTTAAGCCATTGCCGAAGACTCAGTCATCGTGGTTAGGGTCCAATTTCATAAGCCTGTGTGTGTAGCATGGACACAGAGAATTCTCAAGCCCAATCCTGTCCCGCCCAGGATTATGAACTTTGAAGGCTCATGGGTAAACCTGTTTAAAATAGAGAACCAAAGGAAGGCATTAAACAAGCTACAGGCCGTAAGTTTCACTCACCAATAAACTCCTGGCTGGCTCACCAAATATGTTACCAGATTTTGTTAGGTTCTTTGACTATGCTGGAGAAATGAATTTCAAGAGCACGTTTGGTGAGTTAGGCCAGTCATTTATTCAGGTAGAGAGGGAAGAGAAATGGGAGAAAATAACAGAGCAGGGGTCCCAGGTAGAGAGGAAGGGGCTGAAAAGTGATTAAGAGGCTGATTTACAAGCTACAATTTCCAACTAGAGGTTATAAATGGTCAGGTTTTACTTATGTGGTGATCCAAGTAGGGGAGAAGAAGCTGGAGCCTGGGTCCAGAGGCAAAAGAGAGTGAACTCAGGTCTGGTGCCACTTTTTAAACTGCTAATTATCCCACCCTTTTGTTAATGGCAGGGGAGGAGTTCCAGCTGTGTACTGTTTTGATCGCTTATTTCCCCCATCAATCTTCCAGGAGGGCCCAATGGTAAAGTCCTTGGGGGAATATCTGGGGCTACTCCTGGTTCTGGAGGAAGTCTTCTGAGTGACAGAATCTTGGGGAGGGTCTTCCAGCAGTCATCTTGGTGTTGCTGATATCAACAGGGACTTGATGCCAGGTTTCAGGTCCATCTATTGATTTCCTATCTTATTAGCATGCTTCACTTTCATTTACTACCCGGTGTCCTTTCCTTTCAGTCTGAAAACCTCCATTTAGCATTGCTTATAGAGCAGGTCTAGTGGTAATGAACTCCCTCAGCTTTAATTTATCTGGGAATGTTTTTATCTCTCCCTTATTTTGAAGGAAAGCCTTACCTGATATAAAATTCTTGGTTTGCAATTATATTCTTTAAGTACTTTATATATTTTGTACCACTGTCTTCTTGCTTCCATGGCTTCTGATAAGAATTAAGCACCAAATCCTATTGGGATTCCCTTGACAATAACTCTCTTCTGTTCTCTTGCAGTTTTCAGAATCTTTCCTTGTCCTCGGCATTGAACAATGACTACTATGTGTTTAGGCATGGTTCTCCTTAAATTTATCCTATTTGGGAGTTGTTGGGCTTATTAAATGTACATATTCATGTATTTCATTAAATTTGGGAAATGTTCAGCCACTTCTTTGAATATTCCTTCTGCCCCTTTCTCTCTTTCTTCTCCTTCTAGGACTCCTCTGAGGCATAAATTGGCATTACACAGGTGTCTTAGGCTCTGTGCATACTTTAAAAATCTTTTTTTCTTCTCCTCAGACTGAATCATTGCAGTTGTATTGTCTTTGGTATTACTGATTCTTTGTTCTTCCACTTCTGAACTGTTGCTGAAATTGTCTAGGGAATTGTTGATTTCAGTTATTGCATTTTTTAACTACAGTATTTCTCTGGCAAAAGTCCCATATTGTTCATTAATTGTTTTCCTCATATCTTTTAATTTCTGTTCCACATTTTCCTTTCTCCCTTTGAGCATGATAAAGATCATTTTTTGGAAGTCTCTGTCTGGTAAGTTCAGAGTCTGGTCCTCTTCCCTGATGGTTTTTTATTTTTTATTTTTTAAATTTTTCCTTTCCATGGGCCATTATTTACTGTTTCTAGGTTTGTCTTATAATCTTTTATTGCACACTGTGCACGCTGTGGGATTTAGTCTCTGAGCTATCTCTTTCTAAAGATTGTGTCCAGCTAGTGATATTTACAGAGATTTTCTTGAATACCAAACAAACCACAGCAAAAAACACCTTTCAGTGTCTTTGCATGGACCTTGATTTGGCTGGTGCTCTCGTTTAGAGCTTAGACCTCCTATCAAGAAGATCAGTTGGAGGCAAATTGAAATTCAGAGTCCTCTTTGTCTTATCTGAACCTGGTGAAACCAGAGCCCCAGAGTCTCCTCCTTTCCCTTAGCTTGTGCTTGCTGGAGGTTGTTGGAATTCCCCTTTACAGTTTACAGGAGTTGAGCGAATGCCGCCTCTATTCCCTTTGAAACAGAACTCTTTTCTCTTAGGTGATTTAATGTAGTAGTCCTTTGCCCCAGACTAATTCAACTTAATTGTTTCTCACACTGTTCCAGGTCTCTGCAAGCTGCCTCACTGCCTGTAGGACAAACTCGGGGAGGGTGAATTTGAGAAACTTTCCATGCTAAGTTTCTCAGTGTTCCACTTGAAAGATTGGCACTGACACATGCAACCCAGTGTGTACCCAGAAGGCACTCTTCACTCCCTGGAACAGGGCCAGGCATCTGCAACAGTACTAAACACAAGCTGGTTCTATTCGGCCTCTGCATTGAAAAGGCAATGAGAGAGGAGCCAGTAAAAGACATTAGTTGCTTATTTTAGGGCTTTTGAAACTGCATTTTTCTTGATCAGCACTTGTCTGCTTAATGCTGCCCTTTAATTGTTTTCTATCACTTTGAGAAAAGTTACTCTCTTTAAGATTCCTCTGCCACCTTTGCCCAAAGGTGGTTGGAACAATGACTGCCTTCAAAGCCAGTCCCCAGTTATCTGGAGTAGCTGATCAAAAGTAGAGAACTGAGATCAGACCCCACACCCCTAGAATTTGTAGGGCTAGGTCTTTATGACCCATAGTGAAACCATTAAGCTGCCCTGCAAGCTCAAGCTCCAGTCCCCACTGCTACCGTGAGAATGAAACTCCTTAGTATTTAAATTAATTTATGAGCCTTTTTCTTCCATTCCTCCCTTGATGCTGCACAGTGGTCCACTAGACTCCAGAGTTTCAAAGTAGTTGATTCAGATAGTTCCTGCTATCTCAATAGTTGTTTCGGTGAAGGGACTGATTCCTGGAGATTCCTACTCCTCCCTTTTCCCACAATCCTCTCTAGTGCACCTTTATCTTGTCTAACCTTTTGAATCAACTCTGCTGAAGATGCCAGGCAGGTTTACTCAGATGGAAGGTGTTTTAGTTTGCTAAAAGCTGGAGCAATATATCATAAACTGGCTTGTTTTTACAATGGGGATTTATTAGGCTAAAACCTACAGTTCTGTGACTGTGAAAGTGTCCAAATTAAGGCATCATCAGGAGATCCTTTCTACCCAAGCTGTAGTTGTGGGCATTTGGGCACATGAGGGAGGGCATCTGCTTATATCTCCCTTCTCCTCAGGCCTCATTGCTTTTAGCTTCTGATTAAAGTGGCTTCCTTTCAGCTTGTCTGTTCTGATGACTTGAGCTTCTAGCTCCCGAGACCTTCTCTCTCAGTCTCTGGGTTCCTTTCTGTCTCTGCAGTTTTTTTTCTGTCTCTGCAGATTTTTATTCATCCTTTTATAAAGGACTCTATTAAGAGGATTAAGACCCATCCTGGGTCACACAATCTAATCTAAGGTCCTTACCCGAAGTAATTTAAGTAAAAAATACCCCCTATAATCAATTTACTCATACTGGAATAGATTAGCCCTCAGGACATCTTTTTCTGGGACCCACAGAAGATTCAAATTGTCAAAGGAGGATATAAAATAATTAGCTATTATATATATATTTTCCCTCTTACAAGCATTTCCAACTAGTACATAGAATTAAAGGTTTACTTAAAAGTTAGCTAATCACCTAAACTACTAAGCTGCCCAGCATCCCAGAGTTAAACTGATCAACACATGGTGATTATATTAAAATTGCTTTTATGCTATCTTTACAGTATAAATTTGGCTTTCTAATACACTGCAGGACAAGCTTTGTTCATTTAAGCTCCTGGAACTTTGTCCATGTCATTTCCCTGTTAAAATTTAAATATGTCTACCTAAAGTCCATCTATTAAATGAAATTTTTCCTATGACCTCTGCAGGAAATGACTTCTTTGTCTTCTAAACTATAACAGAAGACATTTTCTATCATCTAAATGTTGGTGCTTTTAAATTGTCTTAAATTATGAATTGCATTATATTCTGCATGTGTATGTGTTGTATCGCTCCAAGTAGACTGCAATATTTTTAGAACAGATACTTTTTATACTTTTTTCCCTTATGGAATAGTTAACTCAGTACATTTTAATAAAGGATTACTGAATGATTTTGAATAGCAATAAAAACTTCATTGGTATTTTGTCAGAGTTCTTTGATTGAAACAGAAATTGACCCAACTGAAGGAAAAATCAAAGGAAAGCCGGGATGGAGAGCACTGCTAATTCAAGAACAGGCTCTTTCTGGAAGATTATGTCATTCATTTTTCTCACTTCTATTCTTGTACCACCCACTCAAGATTTAAAGTTTTATGATAGAGAGTCTGATGGGCCTATTTTGGGTCATACAGGCAATCCCTTGATTTTAAGTCTGACTAAGATGACATTCCTACAAAGAAAGGTTAACAAAGAGCTTTAGCCAAAAAACTGGGGGACAGGTGAATGCTGGGAATGTATAAACAACAGATGTGCCCACACTACATTTCACAAACAGCAATGCTATAATTGTCTACCTAAAAATGGTAATTCTAAGTTAAGGAAAAATATCAATGGCTTACACTCACAGCTAGATCTGAAGATGTCCTTTTGAAACCAGGGAACTGTAGCTATGATCTAAATTTACTAGAAAATTAATAACATGAATATTTTTGTGGGTACTATGTTGATTTCCTTTTTTTTAATTAGACAAATTGTAGGCTTACCAAAAAATTATGCATAAAATACAGAGCTCCCATATGACACCTTGCATTAATGTGGTATAGTTGATACAATTCATGAAAGGACATTTTTACAATCGTACTATTAACTCTAGTCCATCATTTACAATAGGGTTCACTGTTTGTATTGTACAGTCCTATGTTTGTTTGTTTTTAAAATTGTTTATTCTAGTAATTTATTAATTTCCCCTTTTAACCATATTCAAATATGCAATTTAGTGCCCTTAATTAAATTCACAATGTTGTGCTGCCATCATTTCTTAATAAGAATTTGGAGTAGATTTTGCTCTTATTTAGCATGAGCAGAACTGCTAAATAACCTTGGGAAATTTACTGAAAATTTCTGAATGCAGTTCCATAATTTAAAAAAAAATGTAATTCTAACACCAGTCTTCTTCAAAAAGTTGGTGTGAAGATTAAATAAATTAATATATATTCAGTGCTTAATACAATGCCAAGCTATAGTAATATTTTAACTAATGTTAGATACCATCATTATGATTATAGGGGTTACACATTAATCTGATCAATGCGTCACAAAATTCCTGTTTATATCCAAACAACTTTATAATAGATTTTTTGCATTTGAACCAAAGACATGTCTGAACTTACTAATGATCCTATTTAAATGCTAGTCCTCTTAAATTTTAAATTCCATTTCTTGGTACCAAAACTTAATAAAGAACTATGACTTTAGCAAACATTTCTTATACTCCTTAAAACACCCCTTTTCTTCAGTGCAGAGAAAAATATAGTTATGTTCATTTCAAACAGCTTATTTAAATGGTTTTAGGAGTTTGAAGAGGGGCATATACAAGCAATCAGATCTAAGCTAAGCTTTATAAAGACTCATCAATGGGTAATTTTCTAATTTTCTGAATACAAAAGGGTAAGATATAATAAATTTAAGTATTTGTGGGGTAGTTTTATGAAAATTTGTAGAAGTAGGGGAATAGGAAAGGATATATATATTTTTAAGACATTTGTAAAGTTAAGTTTGCAGGGCTTGGAGGTTACAGAGACTAATGTTAATCACAGTGAAGTTTAGTGCTTCAACTTGATTGACATAAATGCTGAAAGAAAAAAGGTTGAAATCTGCCAGTATTCAGTACTCAAAGATTCAAGAATGGCTAGAAATTTGATTAATTTCTTGTATTAGCCAAATAAGAAAAGAAGTCTTGACCATGCTAATCTGTGCAGTTCTAGATATAGCTTTGTTTGGGGTTCTCATAGTTCCCTTATGAACTATGAAAATAGGAAAAAAATAAGAAAATAGAAATGAAAGAATATATATTCTCTTTTCTGTATATGTAATCTACATAGTTTAAAATTTTTATTTATGTCATTGTGAAATGAAGAGACCATCCTGGCCTATTTGGATATTATGTGAGAAGCAGATTGGAAGCATACTGGAGAAACTAATAAATATTGTGTTTATAAAATCTTTATAAAAGTATTTCTCTTTTTTATTGCCAATGCCCACATGGGCAAAATCTATGATAAGGTGGAAGTAAATAGTTGTGCAGTGAAGGGATATGACAGGGGTATAGGGATACAATTGCATTGGGCGGTGCAAGCTTGATGGGGACGAGGGATGGGAGGATGGTTGAGATGGTACAGGGAACTGGGGGGAGGGTTTAGGGAGGGAGCAAGTGAACATGGGAAATTGGCAGGTTTGTGGTTGATACTAAAATATTGAGGAAAATCTTTTGACAATATGATAAGGAAGGGTTACTGGTTTAGGGTGTTGGATGGGGAAGGCGGGTATTTGGCACTGGGCGCACCCAGGACAGTTTCTAGGGAGTGTGTGAGTGCTCATCTTGTCATAGTGTGTTATATCAGTAGGTGGAGACCCATACAATGAGCCATAAGGTGTTGTACTCCCGTCCTGGGGAGACCTGATATGTTCTCAGAGGGGAGGGTGTCTCTTGAGAGCTTGGGTGACTCCTAATATGGGAGGACAGACTAGTCGGTCAAGCCCTAAGCATTGTGGCATGTATCAGTGAATCTTGTCCTTCAAGCAGTAAAGCTTAGTTGTCACTTTGGGCCCCTTGGGAGGGGAAGGGAAGAATAGAATAGATGAAAGAGTGGGTAATTAGGAGACAATGAAAGTGTTCTGCATGATCGTGCAATGATGGATACAGGCCATGTTAAATCTCACCAAAAATTTGTAAAAGTGTGTGGTATAAAAT
This sequence comes from Dasypus novemcinctus, assembly GCF_030445035.2. Classification (NCBI taxonomy): domain Eukaryota; kingdom Metazoa; phylum Chordata; class Mammalia; order Cingulata; family Dasypodidae; genus Dasypus; species Dasypus novemcinctus. Next base: position 74,239,154 of record NC_080677.1, read on the forward strand.
GTAAACCCTAATGTAAACTACTGACCATGGTTAGCAGCTATGTTTCAATATTTGTATATCAGTTGTAACAAATGTAACATTCACATGTAAAAAGATCATTAATAGGAAAGGGGGAAAAGGAGGAGGATGTTGGGTATATGGGAGTCCCCTATATTCTGAATGTGACTTTACTGTGACCCAAAACTTCTTTGAAGACATAATGAAAAGAAAGAAAAAAGGTAAGACGCTGAGGAAGAAATGGAAGAAATTGCCACTGTACATATAGGACAACACCTATTACAGTGATCAAAGGTAAAACATCAAAAACAATTTTTTATACTACTCACTTTTTCAATACTGCAATTTTTAAAATTTTATTTTAGTTATTCTAAATTATTATGTATTTTATTTCTTATGTTTAAACCTATTATTACTATCTAATTTTCCTATTAATTGAATTTGGCAATATATTAGGCTTCATTTTTAAAGAAGTTTTGGACCACAGAGGGGTTCAACTATGGCAGGGTAGGAGCATTGGTGTGGGGGGTCATTGATAGGGGATGTATGGGAGAGTTTGCCTGGGCATGCATATAGGGTATATAGATATGTTGGGGTGTTCGTTGGGTATTGTCAGTGGGTAGAGATTCTTGCGACAACTGGGAATGCTAGGTTCCCATCCTGGGGAGCTCTGCTGCGTTCCCTAGTGGAACAATACCCCAAGTGCAGGGCCAATGACCAGGGATGAAGGATGGTCCAAAGATGGGCCCTTGATACTGATGACTATGCTTATGAGCCTTTTGCACTTGAAATTTCAACTTGACCTAGAGTGCCTAAGGGTTACCTCCTGAGAGCCTCCATGTTGCTCAAATGTGGCCACTCTAAGCCAAACTTGGCATATAAATGCATTGCCTTCCCCCTAGCATGAACCTCCCTGGCACTGAGGAATTTCTATCAAGCACCAGCCGGAGATGCAACTGGAAAAACAACTTGAATAAAAGAGGGAAATTGTAAAGACAAATGAGTTTATATGACTAAGAGACTTCAAATTGAGTCAGGAGGTCATCAGAGGGGTAGCACTTATGCACATCTCAGCAGAATCTCATAGACAGCCAAAGTAGATATTACTCCAGGTAGTGGTACTCCTGAGGGCTATACAGACACCCAGGTCCCATGGTCATGGCAGATGGCTCCAGAGTTTGGTGCCTTGCCAGTGGGCCCTACTTTGGAATTTGTGCTTCTGAATGTGATGGAGTTGGACTCATATGTGACTTCTCTACACTTGCCTCTTCTGTCCCTTTTATTGAACCTGTGGTTGGTGCTGGGGTTGGCTTATACCCAGGAGACTTAAATCTCTAGGATGTCCATGTGCCACCTGGTCCCTGAGCCTCAGTGGAGTTGTAACACCTACTCTCCAGTTCGTTGGACTTACCCAGGTCACCTAACAAGGAGGCGAGGATGGACAACCACCATACTGGAATTGAGGGAATCTACAACTGCAAACAAGACAGTCCCATCCATCAGCCATATGAGATTGAAGCCCCTTCTCAATTAAAGTGGAATGAACATCATCATCCCAGAATCCTCAGGATTGAGGAATAAAATATGGACTAGAATGGACCTACTGGTATTCTACTATATAATTATTGTGACTCTAGCAATGGAAGAAATTATATCATTGATGTGGAAACAGTTGCCACTGGAGGTGCTGAAGGCAGGGAGATGGAAAATGAGGTGTAATATGGGGGCATTTTCGAGACTTGGAATTGTCCTGAATGATATTTCAGGGACAGATGCAAGACATTATATATCCTGCCATAATCCACTGAATGGACTGGGAGAGAGTGTAAACTACAATATAAACTATAATCCATGCTCTGTAGCAGTCCTCCAAAATGTATTCATCAAATGCAATGAATGTAGCATACTAATGAAAGAAGTTGTTGATGTGGGAAAACTGGAGGGTATGGGGCGGGGGGCATATGGGAATCTCCTATATTTTTTAATGTAACATTTTGTGTGATCTATGTATCTTTTAAAATATATATATATATTATTTTAAAAAGTATTTCTCTTTTTTATTAGGACATTGCTTAACACCCACCATAACTTGGTGGGTGTCAGCTGATGTATTACATCTTCTCAAATATTTTGAACGAAATGTCTAATCTTTTTCTAAATTAAACAGACATCTGAATTTAATAGTTCTTAAACTGAAATATGCATAAAGATTTGATGATATGTATATTTAAAATTCACACTCCTGCGCTCTACTCCCAGAGATTTCAATTCTAAAAATCTATAGACAGGCTTTAGAATTTGCACTTTCAAAAAGAAGTTGACATTATTTTAATACAGGTTGTCCATGGGTCACACTTTGAGAAACACTGCCATAGGGATGATAGCTACTCTCTGATATCAATATTACTTTTATTATTTATAAATAACCTACTTTTCCCTGCTCCTCTAATCAACATTCCTTAATTTTCCCTAGTGGGGAGAACAGTGATAAAGAAGCTCCAAAGCCTTTTATATATTACTATGAGTTGATTTTTAAATTTATATTTGAATGTGTCTGTCTGATGTTTATGCTGTAAATCTTCAAATGTTATTTCCATTGGTTATTGTGGGCATTCTACAAGAAAAGAATTCCAGGGTCAAATGAGTTAGTACATGATAATTCTTTATCTTTTTTAGAGAGTTAAATGCATGCATGCACACACACACACACACACACACACACAAATGTTTAACTTTGTTTTAATAAGGCTTCCCAGGATTCTGACTCTGGAATCTTCTTAATAAAGAGGATATGTTAATATCTTATAGAATTATTGTTCCTCGCAACAAAACTTTTGGAATACAACTTCAGATACTACAATCAAGAAGTATATAGAGTCTCAGCTCTATCTCGCTCTCTTGCTAAACCTGTTAGCTTCTGAGAATTCGAGCTACTACTTTGATCTGGAATCTCTCTCTGTGGCACACTTAAAGCCTACGTGGAAGGAGACTAGTCAGAGATGGCATGTCAACAGTAGTTGAGAGGAAGGTGTCTTCCAAATTAAATTTGATTTCAGGAACTAAAATATATTCCTATATGTACAGTCTCTTCTGTGAGAAGAGCAGATAGTATAAGATATGTCCTATAAATCTACCTCCCTTTAAAAGATGTGTAAATAAAGTCAGGTAGCAGTTGTGAGTAAAGATAAAGAATTTAATACAGTGGATGAAATCAAAGATATGCAAAGTCACATTAAATGATGTCTAGTAGACTGGACATTTATATACATTTGAAGAAAGATTTATTTTTGATCATAGGTCCCTAGAAAGCAATGAGCAGAAAGTACTTTTTAACGTGCATGGATGTAGACAGGTTATCTTGCCCAATGACCCAGAGTAATACCTCCTACCAAGATTGTGACTTTATGGGGAAAGAATGACAGTGTGAAAGAAGCAGCATAAGATTACCTGAATTCTTTGTACAGTCTACTTGAATATTAAGTAATCTTCTGGTTTAGTTTCCATGTGGTTCTGCTGTAGGGAAAGTGTATCTTGATCATGACAATGTATGCATTCTAGTCAGAATAAAGTCATAATTTCTCATTGTAAATGACTAAATTGATATTTTTTAAAATATGTCATTACTCTAATTTTGAGTGGGCTAGCAACCCCAGATCTGCTTAAATCTGAGAAACTGAACAATTAATTTCATGATTTAAGACAAGGTTTAAGACAAAATCCAGGTTATAATGAAGTCCTCATTTAGAAGCTACTCCAGGGGGTTCTTTGGTCAACCTTCGCAAAATATATTCTGGGAAAAACCCCGCTTTGCAATTTGCTTTTTTCAAAATGCACAGATTGAACATAAAGATTTGCATGAGAAAATCAGCATTGTTTTTAAAGAAGATATTTTTGTTGTTTTAAGAAAAGTAATTTTAGTTTCAGCCACTTTCTGTTAGCTGTATGTTTAACAGGTGCTATAGAAGAGATTATTCACTTGAGAACTAGTGTTTTCCTTTATTTCTTTTTCTCAGAACTCTGACAACATAGGGGTATAAAAGGAATTTGCATTGGACAAATATCTTATACTGTATTCTTACATCTTGCAAATATAATTCCCAGTTTTCCTCATCTAGAATCAATAAGTTAAACTCTGCTCATTCATGCAATTCCAACTGAAACCTTTTGGGACTTAACCTGCATAGCTAAGCATTGAGTTTAGAATTTCTTCCTGCACATCATTTTCACTCTTTGGAAAAAGAAGTAGTTATTACAGATACTTGCAATGTGAATTAAATTGTGCCTAATTTTTAATACCTCCAACAGTGAGTTCTTTTGTTGAAGATTTTCTAAGTGAAATAAGAAAGATTTTTCTGTGTTATTTTTCTCTAATCCAACAGATGAGATTCTGTAAATCTTGTAAGATTTTTAACACATTGCAAAACCACTAACCCTCCATATTTTCTAGGAATTAGAAAAAGTCACATAAAAAATTGAAAACTGCCTTTATCCTCTCACTCATGTCTACTGAAAGACTATGTTCTTTGTAAATATATAATTTCTGTTTTCTCAGTACCTTCTATTTTACTTTCTGGATATTGTTGAGAAAAAAAGAGAAATCTCTGCCTTATTTAATTTCCTAGACTAGACATCTGAAAATTGAACAATGGAGACTCCACTCTCCTCCATTCGCTTAGCTGAGTTAAAGATAAATATCAACAGAGTACTAATTATTAATAGTATTAACACCAGTAACACTTAGATTTGTCTATAGAGCAATTTAAATTAACCATTAGCCTGCAAATTTCTCTAATACCATAATTAGAAGAGCATTCTAGCTATCCCCAATAGGCAAGGATTCTTAATTTCTCCTATTCCTCACCTATTTTACAGAAAGTTAATTTATGTTTTATTTCATACCAAAATGCAGATTTGTTCTTTCTTTATACCATATTATAAACAACCAAATTTAAGGGACAAATGAAAACTAATGTGTCTATATATATTTATTTTTTTCTTTAAAGACAAATTAGAAATTTATAATCACACAAAATGTCAGAATTATTTAATTTGCCATAAAGAGATAAAATGCTTAATACTTTGCTAATTGATAATTTCCAAAAATGATATTTTTCTTAGAATCTCATCTAGCATGGCTTCATTTTCACTGCATAAAATCACTACCCTTTTAAGAAGTGAGGGAATTATAAAAAACAACAACAATGGTTAAACAATGGAACTAATGTTTGTATTGAAAGCAATTGTGAATTTGAAATGCGTTCATTCAGTTTAATATATATTACAATATATACTTACTGAATACTTATTTTAGGCCAAGCAATAGGTATGAGGATATGTATTAGTAAGACTTCTCTGGGGAAACAGAACTGACAGGAGATATCTTAAAATAGTAAGAGATTTTATAAAATTGTCTCAAGCTACTGTGGGGATGCATGAGTCTAAATTTCGTAGGGCAGTCTGCAAGCCAGGGACTCCAAGGAAGTTCCTTGTTGAATTCCCTAGGAGATGCTGGCTATCCGAAGTAGAGATGGGGATTCTCTCTCTGACTGCTGAAACCACTTTCCCTTTAAAGCCTTCAACTGATTGGATGAGACATCACTCACTGCTAGCAGTAATCTCCTCAGTTGATTGTAGATGTCGCTAGCTATCTATGCAGTCAACTCACTGATGATCATAATATGCCTTTGCATTGCAATTAGCCCAGTGCTTGCTTGACCAAAGAGATGGGCACTATTACCTGGCTGAGTTGACACATTCATTAGCCTAATCATCTCAGGATATATTACTGGATCATAATCTAATGGCTTTTAAAAAACAACTTGAAGAGCCATATAATTATTTAATTATTTACATCGTTATTTAATTCCTGGGCAGAAGGGTCTGGAACTTTATAAAAACTGATGGAGGGAAGCAGATGTGGCTCAACCAGTTGGGCACCTGTCTATCATATCGGAGGTCCCGGTTCGGGTCCCAGTGTCTCCTAAGAGAAGACAAGCAGATGCCACTCCCACCACAATGAGCTAGACACTGCCTCCGCCACAGGGAGCAGACGCCACAGCCTGTGGGGAGCAGTTGTGCTCAGGCCATTGGGCATTCACCTCTCATGTGAGAGGTCCCACATTTGGTTCCCAGTCCAACTTGGAGAAGGCAAGCAAACAATGAGCAAGCAGATGAGAAAACCATCCGGGGGCAGGTGGGGGATAACTAAAAGAAAAATAAAGTAAATAAATCTTAAATTAAAAATTGATGGAAAGGGGGGCATGATTAGAATGGTATATGGAGAGAAAATGATCTTCCATAGATTAAAGGCACAGGGAGAATTATAGGCATGTAGGACCTTCAGACTATGTTGATAATTCTAGTGTAAATCTCCAAAAAGCAATATGAAGTCATTATAGTTTTATTAAGTATGACAGCAGTGCAATATGGCCATATTTTTCCACACATTATGTCATAAAAAGTTAAAATTATGGGACAGCAAACTCCCAAATACCTACCACTTTGATTTTATAATTGATAATATTGTGCAATACTTGCTTTCCATCTTATTTTTGAAGGATTTCTTAAAAACTGAGTTATAATTTACATTAAGTAAAATTTATGCTTTTATTGATATACAGTTCTATAAACTTTGAGGAAGTATAGATTCATGTAGTCATCACCATAATCAAAAGACAGAACAATTGGATCTTATTTTCAGTGCACTTAAAAGTTCTTTACTGACATCAGTACCTTTTACTTCTAAGAGCTTCAGCACAGGCATCATTAAATAGAGTTCAGTATTTGTTTACTGTTATTTATAGTTTTGATGTCAAATATACATTAGAGATGTGCACAAGTCATAATTTTCTACAAGCTTTGACAAAACCTTAAACCTATGTAATCCAAACCTCTATCAAGTTGTAGAACATTTCCGTCACTCCAGAATGTCCCCTTCAGCTCTTTTGCAGTCAATTACTGCTCCCACTTTCCCCTTTCCAGTGACAATCAGTTTTCTGATATTTTTTTCCCCCATGGAGTAGTTTTGGTTATTCTAACATTTCGTCTTTCATGAAAGGTTTCTTTCAATCAATATGTTTTTGAGAATCAGACATGTTGAGTATATCATTGGTTGTTTACTGAGTAGCTTTCCATTTGGTAAATATACCATGGTTTGTTTATCCATTCTCCTATTGATGGATAGCTGAGTTGTTTCCAGTTTTGGCTATTATGAATAAAGCTATCATGAATGTTCCTAGACATATCATTTTGTGGACATATATTTTCATTTTTCTTAGTTAAATACCTAGGAATGGAATTTTTAAGTCATGGGAGGTAAAAATTTCTTTAGTTTTATTTTTTAAAAAGGAAAACCTTATTCCAAAGGGGTAGTCTAGAATAATATTCTTAAAACTTAAGCTGACTTTATGATTGAGAATGACTTAGAAATGGGCAAAGTAAATAAGGAAAGACAGTTGCAATGTTTGGACTTAATAGGAGCCAGTGGAAATAGAGATGAGTATATTAGTAACATTTTCTAGGGAAACAGAACTGATGGGAGTTATCTGTAAATATTATAAGATTTTTTGTAAGAATTGTCTTACTTGACTGTGGGGCTGCACAAGTTCAGATTCCATAGGGCAAGCTGCAAGCTGAGAATTCTGATGAAGCTCATTGATGAATTCCCTAGAAATAGCTGGCTGGCTGAAGTAGAGATGAAAATTCTCTTTAATTGCTGAAATCATCCCTTCTTCTTCAATGCCTTCAACTGGTTGGATGAGACCTTTCTCATTTTCGAAGGCAATCTCCTCAATTGATTGTAGATATAATCAGCCATAGATGCAATCAAATTACTGATGATTTAAATAAGCAAAATGTACTCACAGTAGCGATCAGGCCAGTGCTTGTGTAACCAAACAACTGGACACCATCACCTACCCAAGTTGACACATGGACCTAACCATCACAATGAGGAAATGTAATTATGTTATATTTAGGAGATAGAATATCAACAGAATTTTGTAGTAGATGGAATTTGAGGGGAGTTAGGCAGTTTAATCAGGTTTTAGGTATAAGTAACTAGATGATGGTGGTATGATTTACCAAAATGAGGAATACTGATAGGGCACCAGGGTTAGAGGAAAATTCCTGAACTCCACTTTGGACATGTTCAGTTTGATGTGACTATTTTCACTCTTGGAATACTGATTGGCTAACTTGTGACAATTTGTATTTGTCAGAACAAGAAAAAAAATTATACAGCCCATTAAGACTTGCTGTTTCTACATTTACACTTCTTTAGCCATCTCTTGAGCTAAAATACTAAATAGTATAGTTTAATTTATAATTTTCTTTTAAAAAGAAAACATAGATTTACATTGATATTTCTTTATATTTAAAGTTATGCTAAATAGCAAAAATATTACCTATTATTTTTATTCATGTCAGTACCATAGAATTTATGGTCTTTTATGTGAAAAAATCACAGTGTTTTTACTGGACAAGAAGATGATTTATGGCATAAGGCCTAATTAGGATAAATGAGGGATATAATATGGTATAATATTTCTGCAGATGGTTGAAATCACTTTGGGAAAAACTTGGGCTCAAGTTCATCTATCTAAGCAGCTTAAAATAATTTAGGTAGAAATGAAAAGAATTAAGTTACTAGCAATTTAAATCATTAAGCTTTTTATCAAACACAGACAAAAATTATAATTTTTGTTCAGTTACTACAGAAATAAAATTCTTTAACCAAAAAAGTCAAAGTCTTTAAAATAAATTTTTGAAGTCTTTTTAAATTGTGTTTTGCTAAAAAAATAATATGGTTGCCTAGTGTTAATGAGGATTCTAATCTAACTGATTTTAGGCATGACTTTAGCCAGCAAAATTCTTCCAATTAGCCATCGTTGAAACAAGACTGACATTTTTAATAATTACAAAAGTGATATGAGAGCTAACAAAAAATGATAGATGGCCTATGCATGTGAAGGGAACCTCTATAAGGAATTTATTCTTTTAAATATTTTTATTACTTGAAGTTTTATAAATATTGATAAAAAAACAATTCAAAGGTCTGCACTGGTAATTCCCTAATTTCATGTTATACCATCTAAAATGGTTATGTAAAATAATAAGAGATGTCATTAAAAAGTAATTAAAAATTCACATTTCATGCCAGGCTGTTAATAAGCCTCATTTTGCTTAATTATATATAAATTTTCAAGACCACCTGTTTTTCGGGGGGGGGGTTAGGGGTTCATTTCTAGGAGGTCAATGAAAGAAAGCAAAAAATGAAGATTTTTTTCTAACCACTTTGTCTAGAATAATTTTTTCCTGACTGAAGAGCTATTCTTTTAATGCTTATTTCACTCTTTCCTAGAAGTTGTAGGCAATTAGCAGGCAATGGCCAAGTTCTGCTAGATGATTAAAAAAGAGACTTATTTAAACAAGTACAATTGAAATAACTGTAAAAACTGATGTTTGGTAATAGTAAATTTGTTTTTTGAATTGTCAAAGGAGGTGCTTCTTAACAAAGTTAAATAAAGGTTTTATTCAGTAATGACTCCTTGTTTCCTAGTTGCTAATGCTAAGTCCACGAATATCTGAATTTTGATTAGAATGATTGTATTAATTTCCTAATGACATACATGAATATATGTACAATAATTTAAAAAATAAAGAATATTAAATGGATTATTATTTACAAGAACTGACATTGAAAAAATATCCCCTACTTACATCAAGAAGCAATGTTAGTGCTTGACTAGTCAGTGTTTTTTAAGCACACTTAAGACCATTCCTCTATCTTCTCAAGTTAGAAACTTGGAAGTCATTTTCAATTATTTTTTTACCTTCCCAACTCATTCCTGTCCAATCAACAAGGCCTATTAATTTATACCTTGACAATATATTTCAAATCTGTTTATTCCTCTCCATTTTCACTACATTCTAGCCTAAGCCATAATTTCTCACCTTGACATCATGTCCTCCCATTTTTTCTTTTTTTTTCCATTTTCTCTTTGCCACTGTCTAATCAAGTCAATCCATGTCTACATAGTGATTAAACATTGATATTTTTAAAACTCAAATTCGATCATTTTATTTCCCCATATTAAATCTTGCAATGACTCTGCATTTCATTTAGAATAAAAATATGCTTCTATCTTGGACCTCAAAATCACACCCTGCCACCATCCAATAGAATAAAAGTTTATTTCTCCAATATTATTTCTCATTTTTTTTTTTTTTTTGCCTTTCTCCTTGATATCCATGTGGCAGCCACACTGTTATTTTAGATGTAGTAGTAGAGATCCCATTTGACTGAGGCCAAGTTTAATCAGGGTGGGCCTTCATTCAATGTCTGAAGTTCTTAAAAGTAGAGGAAATTTGGACACAATCAGTAGAAACCAGAAGAGAAGATATATGACATGCAGATCACCAGAATGCTACAAACTTTAGAGAAAAACATGACCTGCCAATGCCTTGATGTTGGAATTCTAGTATTCAAAACTGTAAGACATAAATTTCTGTTGTTTAAGCCAACCCATTTTGTGGTATTTGTCATAGCAGCCCTGACAAGGTTAGACAGCTCCTCAGACCAACCCCAGGGCATTTGTGCATGTTCATCCTGGGACCATTCTTTCTCACACCACACTTTTCTTCAGCATTATAATTTATATGCCAGTCCCTAAAAAGTAATCTCTATCAGCTGTATCTCAACTAGTCCCATTATTTTCTATCATAGAAAACCATTCAATTTTTTCATGTAATCTATATAATTTATAATTATTTCTTTTTCATGTTTCATTTTTTTTTGCTGTGTGTTCCTCCAAAGACTGAATTTCTGTGAGGCTCAAGAACATGCCTGCTTTATTTACCAGTGTATCTCCCACACCTAGATACTAACCAACACATAGGAGACGGTGACAAACATTTATTTATTGAATAAATGCTCCTGTAGAAATCCATTTCTAATTCTGTGTGGGTAAAGTTTACATGTATCTAGGCTATTAAATGGCTTTACATTAAAAGGATACAAACATTAATTCAGAATATTCTTTCTAGTTCTTTGTTTTCATCAGAAGTCACTGTAAGGCAAGAAATATCTTTTCTCAGTTGCCTTCTTATTTCAGTGCTCTTTAAAAACTGTGCCTCAACCAAGTTCTTTTAAGAGTTTATTTTATAAAATTACCCTGACTGGATGTGAGCAAGCAAGGAATGGACTGAATTTGGCTGTTGTTCTACACTAATAAGATTTTCGGTTATTTGAGATCACTTGGGATGCACATTGACTGTCATAGCTATTCAGAGCTGCTCAGTGGTAGTATTTAGAATCATAAACAATAAGGAAAACAGAATCAAGCTTCCCCAGAAAGAAACAAGAAACTTCAAATCTACTCAGTCAGCACAAGTCTTGAAAAATTGTTTCCCTGGAGATAGCAGATGCTCAGGAACACAAACTGGTTATCAGAGCAGATTTATTATAAAACATATGTACAACTGCATTTGCATACACTTAGATGTACAAACATAAACCCATTAAATAGCTTCTTTATGCTAAGATATCAATTTCATTAAATACTCAACATGTTAATACTCTGTGAGTGAGTTCCTACTTTCATAAGAATTATAATTTTTCTTTAGGATGAGTAGTTTTTTATTTTGTATGTGGCTGAAGTGGAGCATTTTTGTCTTACTCTACTCAGAAAAATGACTTATTTCTGAAGAAAAATAGATAATTCTTAGGTAAAATAAAGTAAGTATAATTATTTTGATTTGAAATATTATCCAAATTTTATCGATTGTGTGGCCTAATGGACATATGTGAGTTGGATGTAAGAAAAGTTGTCTGTACGTTTTACGTTTTACATTCCCTTCTCAAAACGAATGTTCCTCCCAGTTTAGTTTTGCAACACTAAGATGGTCTTATCCCACAAACTCAGAATAAATGTCCTGCTTTCTTTGAATTGTTTCTTTTAATGGTTGCTCAAGGGTTTTCTTTTTTTTTTTTTTTTTTTAAGATTTATTTTTATTTATTTAATTCCCCTCCCCTCCCCCGGTTGTCTGTTTTCTGTGTCTTTTTGCTGCGTCTTGTTTCTTTGTCCGCTTCTGCTGTCGTTAGCGGCACGGGAAGTGTGGGCGGCGCCATTCCTGGGCAGGGAGCGAGGCAGGCTGCTCCCTCCTTCGTGCTGGGCGGCTCTCCTTACAGGGTGCACTCCTTGCGCGTGGGGCTCCCCTACGCGGGGGACACCCTTGCGTGGCACAGCACTTCTTGCGCGCATCAGCACTGCGCATGGCCAGCTCCACACAGGTCAAGGAGGCCCGGGGCTTGAACCGCGGACCTCCCATGTGGTAGACGGACGCCCTAACCACTGGGCCAAAGTCCGTTTCCCCAAGGGTTTTCCATATACATCTCAACTTACCAGAATTAGTTTAATGTTCATAGTAGCTTAATTCTAGTCATTTACACCTTCTAGTCTGCTAGGGTGCCCAAAGCATTATACCAGAAATGTGCTGGCTTTTACAACAGGGATCTATTGACTTACAAGTGTACAGTTCTGAAGCTGAGAAAAATTTCCAAATCAAGACATCATCAGGCAATACTTTCTCCTCAAAGAATAGCTGCCAGCAGTTTTGGACTCCTCTGTCACATGGCAAGGCACATGACAGCTTCTGCTGGTTCCTCCCTTCTCTTCTGTGTTTTCTTGCTTTCAGCTTCCGGCTTCCTTCGCTTTCTCTTCTCTCTCTCTGAATTATGTTTTCTTTTAAATGACTCTAGTGAAAGGATTAAGACCCACCCTGGGCCAAGCGTTACTGAAATAACCTCATCAAAAGGACCTTATATGAAGTAAACTCATTAAAAGTTCTCACCCACAATAGGTTTACACTCATAGGAATGGATTAAGTTTAAGAACATAATTTCCTTAAGTCCATTCAGCTTTAAGCCATCACAATACAGAAATATTGCTCCTATGTAGCTTGATTCCCTGTTACCCATGTTTGTGGTGTTATTGTTTTACATATTTACATGGCTTAATGTTATAAACCCAAAAACACATTGTCATCATCATTACTTTTCTCTCTGCTTTTATTTCATTAGCTCACTACAACTTTGCTCTCATCCACCTCTTTGTGCTGTTATTGGCAAATATACTACATTTCTATATGTTATAGCCCAAAATATATTTATACATATTATTTTATACAATTGCTTTTCAAATCAGTTAAGAGAAGAAAGGAGAAAAGTATGCATTAATAACATCTATTATAGTTATGCAATTAGCTTTACTGTTATTCTTTACCTGTTAAGGTGGATTCGCATTATCTTCTGTAGTCACTTGCTTTCAGCCTGAAGAACTATCTTTAGCACTTCTTTTAAGGCACATCTGCTAGCAACAAATTCTCTCATTTTTGTTTTTTCTGGAAAAAAATCTTTATTTCACCTTCACTTTTGAAAGATAATTTTGCTGGATGTAAATTCTCAGTTGACAGTTTAGTGTTTTTTCCTTTGAGAGCTTTGAATATGTTATCCCACGGCCTTCTGGCATCCTCATTTCCATCATTTCTGCTAAGTCATCTGTTAATTTTATTGGGGTTCCCTTGTAAGTGATGCATAATTTTTCTCTTGCTGCTTTCAAGATTTTTCTCATTGTCTTTGACTTTCAGTATTTTTACTATGTGTTTGTGAGTCTACAGTTTTCCTACTTCAAATTCATGAGATTTCTCGATGTGCATGTTATTGTTTTTCAATAAATTTGGATAGTTTTCAAACATAATTCCTTTGAATTTTTTCTTCTTTGTGACTAGCTGGATTATTTATTGAAGTCTATTCTCTCCTCCTAACCCCATCCCCTCTACCTCAGTGTTAAGTCTCTGATGTTACTCCTCAGGGAGACATATCTTTAGGTATGCCCACAGTTACCCTGGGATAACATTGGTGTTTGTAGGACTCTCTTCCACTCCCTGACTGCACCTAGCTATTAAACTCTACTAATTGCCCATCAATTACTCTACTGCTTATACCAATACACTGGGGCATAAATTCTTCTGCAATCTAATATAATCAAATTGTGTCTCCTTTGGTGAAATAGTTTCTGAGATCAGTGTTTGATATTTGTTCTGACCATAGGAGGGCTCCTTCCATCAGTTTTCTTCCCTGATTCTTTCCTGCAAATTAGCAAGCCTACAGTCTTGCCTATATCTCCATAAGGTCCATGAATATCCTCCCAATCCCCTTTACCACAATTTTCACTGTTTTTAAGAGCATTCTTAGGTTTAAACTTCTCTATGCTGTCTTCCAAAGGAATTACTGTCGCTTGGTAAGAGCTGTTTCTTTTTTCTTTTTTTTTAATTTATTGAAGTATCTCACTCATACATAAACATACACAAATAATAAGTGTACAGTAATAGTCATGAACTTAGAAAGCAAACATATAACATCATACAGGACCCTCATATCTCACCTCACCTTACCACCAATACCTTGTATTGTTGTGAAACATTTTTAACTAATGATTAAAGAGCATACTTGAAATATTACTACTCACCAAAGTATCTTACATTTGGTGTATTTTCCCCAACCCAACCTATTATTATTATCATTATTTCTATATCATTTTTATATGAACATACATAAATAAGAAGTGTATAGTAAAAGTTGTGAACTTACAAAGCAAACATGCATAACATCATACAGGGGTCTCATACATCACCTACTACCTACACCTTGCATTGTTGTAAGATAATTGTAACAAATTATGAAAGAATATTGTCAAAATCTTACCACTAACTACAGTACCTATCCTACACTTGGTGTACTTTCCCCCATCATCACTTTTCAAATATATCTTTATGACAGAAGTTGTAAACTTACAAAACAATCATGCACATGTGCAGAATTCTCATACAGCACCCCTCCACCAATAAACCACACCATGGTAGAACATCCGTCACAGACTATGAGATAATATCATCAGAACACCACCAGGTCCATAGTGAACATTTGGCATACTTTCTCCATACTCCCCCATTGTCAACACAGTACATCTTTGACATAAATTCATGAATGTTACATTATTACTGTTAACCACTGTCCATTTTCCTACAGTTTCTTCTAGAAGCTTTATCATTATTGTGTTTATATTTAGGTTTTTGATCCATTTTGTGTTAATTTTTGTATAAAGCGTGAGACAGGGATCCTTCTTCCTTCTTTCGGCTATGGATATTCAGTTTTCTCAGCACCATTTGTTGAATGGACTGTTCTGTCCAAGCTGGGTAGGTTTGACAGGTTTGTCAAAAATCACTTGACCATAGATGTGAAGATCTGTTTCTGAACCATCAGTTCAGTTCCATTGATCTGTGTGTCTATCTTTGTGCCAGTACCATGCTGTTTTTTACCACTGTAGGTAGGTAATATGATTTAAAGTCTGGAAGTGAGTGTTCTCCAACTTTGCTTTTCCTTTTTAAGGTGTCTGTTCAGGACACCTTACCCTTCAAAATAAATTTTGATAATCATGTTTTCCATTTACTTAAAACTTGCTTTTGGAATTTTTATCAGGATTGCACTGAATCTGTATATCTATTGGAGTAGAATTGACATCTTAATGATATTTAGTCTTCCAATCTATGAGTATGGAATGTTCTTCTGATTATTTAAGTCTTTTTAAATTTCTTTTAACAATGAAATGTAGTTTTCTGAATACAAGTGCTTTATAGCCTTTGTTAAGTTTATTCCAAAATATTCCTCCATGGTTTCTGATGAGAAATTGGCACTTAATCTTATTGGGTATCCCTTATATGTTATGAATTGCTTTTCTCTTGCTGCTCTCAGAATTTTCTGTTTGTCTTTGGCATTTGACATTCTCATTAGTCTGTGTCATGGAGTTGGTTTTATTCAGATTTAGTCGGATGGGAGTATGTTGTGCTTCTTGGACATGGATATCTATGACTTTCAGTAGCATTGGGAAATGTTCTACCATTATTTCCTCAAATATTCCTTCTGCCCCTCTTACCTTCTCTTCTCCTTCTGCGATACACATGACATGTATGTTTGCATGTCTCTTCCTGTCATTTAGTTCTCTGCGACCTTTTTCCATTTTTTTCCATTCTTTTCCCCATCTGTTCTTTTGTATGATCACTTTGAGAAGCCATTTCTTCAAGCTCACCAATCCTTTCTTCTGCCTCCTCAAATCTATTACATAATTCCAATGTTTTTTAACTTTCAGTTATTGCACCTTTTATTCCTGTAAGATCTGCTATTTTTCTATGTATGCTTTTAAATTCTTCTCTGTGCTCACCCAATTTCTTCTTAATATCCTTAATCACTTTAGCCATCTCATTGAATTTACTAAAGAGGTTTGTTTGAACATCAATGATTAGTTGTCTCAACTCCTTTATGTCACCTGGACATGGTCCTTTAACTGGGTCATTGCTTCCTGTTTCTTGGTGTGGATTGTCATTTTTTGTTGGTGTCTTGGCATCATCTGGTTTACTAGAAGTATTTATTCTGAGTGCAGGTTCTCTCTTTAATTTAGGACTTTCTTGACCTTTCTCTCTTGCTGATTGTGTAGTTGGAGTCAAGTATGTGACTGCAAGCTATGGAGCTGTGCAGGCTCATGCTGTTCTCATTGTCCCCGGGATTGATGAAGCATCTCTCAACTTTCTCATTTGCCAGGGGTAGGGACAGAGCCACAGCTGTGTGTAATACACACAAGTTGTGCAGGCCTAGACTATAGTTGTCTAGAAATACTGATGAGGTTTCACACCCTTTTCTCCCCTACCTAGGATGGGGATGGAGCTGCAGGTGTGGGCAGCATTCTATGCCTTATGGGTCCAAAATGACCACAATTTCCCTGGTGGATTTCCAACTATTTAACCTGTGCCAGCCAAATATTTCTGCAGTTACCGAGAGAGGGTGGTGCAGGGTTCACCAGCTTCCTCCTTGCTAGAGGTGGGGCTGAAGCCTAGGTTAGGCCTGTAGTCTAATGTGGGTGAAAGAAACAGTTTCTTTAGATAGCTCTGGGTGATTAACTACCCTCTAGCAGGAGCTGACTCTAGGAGCGCCTTACTCTGACACCTTCTTGCTGGTTATCAGGAGCTATCTGTTTTATAGCCTGCTTCTCTCCTCAGGCGAAATCTCTAAGCCAAGACTCTGGAGGTGGGGATGATAGCAAGCTTCTTTCTGGAAGCTGTGTCCTCTCTAGGAGCTGCATACTCAGTGGAGGAGTTCACAACAGCATGCTACCTTCTTGGTTTGCCTTCCTGGTAAGGAACTACTATATTTCCAGACAGGGGAAGGGCTCAGTATTCTCAGTGCACCATGCCTATGGTAGAACCTCCTTTCTTTGAGTGGGGTTTGGGTGGAAGAAAGGAGTTTCTACCTCTTCACCTTGTTCACCTGAGACCTAACCTCATCAACAGACAGCTGGGAAAAGGATGAGAAATGCTGAAACCCAACTTCTCCTTTGAAGAAAGTTCACTAGCTGGGAGCAGTGAAGGGAGATAGTTTTGGGTTCTTGGCTTCTGCAATCTCGAGTGGAGACTCCATCTTGCTGATGGGCGTAGAAGGAGGGAGGAAGCAACTTTAATTCAAATACCACAAAACCTTGCTTTCCTTCCTGAGTTTCCATAGGTTTTCTTGAATAGGTAGTTTTTTCATTTGCTGTTTGCCCTTAAGACATTTTCAGAGGCTTTAAATTTTATTTTTAATCATTTTTACCTGTGTCACTGGAGAGTGAGCCAGCAGAGCTGCTTGTACTGTCATACCAGAAATTGCTCTCCCCTGTTTTGTTTAAAAGTTTCCTTAGTCTTCAAGACAGATTTAGGTACTCATTTCTTTGTGTTCTCTAATTATTTTGACATGTATACTTTTTGTCATGTTTAGCCCTTCCTTTATTTTAGAATAGTCAAAAAGCACAAAGACTGTCTTCCATTTGTGAGTTTTGATGCAGGGCCCCATTTAGCACAAAGCAGATGTGAAACAAAATTTTAAAATTTAATCAATTGTTGAACATATTTACACAAACATGTGTTTTACTTTTAAAAAGTCATAGTATTTTCTCCATTTCCTACCAGTGTGCAATAACATATATATTTTTAATTGAAGTAAGAAATTGAAATTGGTAAATTCTCTAAGCATGTGTCTTCAGTTTCTAGGGTTATGGTAATAAAGAACGACAAACTGGGTGGCTTTAAAGAGTATAAATTTATTGTCTCACAATTCTGAAATCTTTAGAGGAGCCACCTTCCTTGAATCTTTTTAGCCTCTAATGGTTTCCCTGCAATCCTTGGGCTTCAATCTCTGTTTCAGTCATCACAAGACATTCACCCTCCTAACCATGTCTAAATCTCCCTACTTATAAGGACAACAGTAATATTGCATTGAGTATACCTTCATCCAGTTTGGCCCATCTTAGCTAAAGACATCTTGAAATCTCCTATGTCCAAGTTATGTCACATTCACATGACAGGGGGTTAGGATTTGAACAGGTCTTATAACAGACAAAATTCAACCCATAAGAGCATGTGAATAAATAATTCACATAAAATCACCAAAGTCTAGAAAATTTGTGAAAAAAGGCAATTAAATGTAAAACAATATGTGTATTTACCTATTAGACTTGCATCATTTTTTAAAATAATAAAATTAAATGCTACGGAGAATATAGTGAAAGAGGCATTGCCAAACTGTTGGTTGATATAATCTTTTCCTAACCACTTTTGAAAGTGACTCAAAATAATGTGATAAAAATTGGTCAGGATTAGCACAAAGATATTCATAAATTCATTTTGGCAAATGTTACTTAGTGATGAAAAAACTTGAATGTTCAACAATAAGACTTAAGGTACTCTAATATGGATTTTGGATTGTTATTAGTATCTTGTTTTAAAAAAATTTTAATAAAGGGGAATACTCATGATTTACAGTTAAAATTAAAATGAAGCATGTAAAATTGTGTATGTGTGTTAGTCCCATTTTCTTAAAATATTGTATTAAGAAGACAAAAAGACTTCTGATTCAAGATTACAGAATGACTTCCCTTATCACTGCCCCACAAAATAATTTTAATAAAATTAAAGAAATAAAATCCACAAAGACAAAGAAAATGAGAGAAGAGATGACAACAGATGAAAACTTTTGGAGGATAGAGAATAGCTGGCTAAAATTGAACTTCTGGCAATATGACATACAGTTGCTCAGAAGGACCCTTCTGTAACAGAACAGTTAAGTCTTGAATAAGATATAGTCTTGTTGACAGGTTGTATAATTTCTACATGAGAATCATTTTCAACTCCTGGGGAAACAAATAAACAAAAACTAAACTGCAAAAAAATCAGTATGTGGGGTTGAGGCTAGGAACAATAAGAAGATTGGTAAATCAAGGATTCTGTGAGGTTGGAAGTTGGTAGCAGCACTGAGAACTAGGTGCTGGGCTTCAGGCAATGGAGAAATGGTGGAACTCAGCTTTTCCTTCAAATGTTGAGGTGGCATTATTGGGAAGTTGTCCCAACTTGTCCCAGGTTGGTGTTATCCCCTGGTTCCTGATAGAAGCAAAATCCTTCCTAAATTAAGACAGAGATTTCACATAGATCAGATTACCCAATAAACTCATAACCAAAAATCACCAAGCACATGAAGAAGCAAGCATTAGAAATGAGTCAGATAAGAAGTAATTAATAATAGATTTACATATTCATGTACCACACATACTAGAACTGACAGCTGCAAAACTTAGAATAAATAGATAAGAAATGCTTATGTAAATAAAAGATGGAAACACAAAGATGAGAAAATCAGCAATGGCCAGGTAGTTAAAAATTAAAATTAAAATTAAATGGAGACTTTATAAAAGAAAAACATAATTGTTTACTTTTAAAAACTTAATCAATGGGTCCAAAGTATATTTTATTAAGAAAAAGAAGTAATTCATGACCTGAGATATATATTTGAATAAATGAACCAGAATTTATAATTTAGAGAAACAGAGAGATGGAAAACAATGAAATGAAGTTAAAAATACGTAAAGAATTGAATGAGAAGGTCTAATATGCATTTAACAGAATGGATTCCAGTTCTGATGAAGATGGAATAAGCCTATTCTTTCCTACTGATTACAGCTAAAAGACTGAATAAAAGACAAAAAACACTGCCTGAGAACTCAAAAAATTAGACATATTGGGGAGGAGAATCTAAATTTGTAGACGTGATCCATAAGAGGCTGAGATCCTCCTTATTTTTTTTCTATTCTCTAATGACTTTGCCCTGAGAGTGGGCCCAGGTACAAAGCTGTAAGGTGATGATGGCATCGGAGGATAAAACTCCAGTAGAAAACCCATCTTTTTGGACAGAGGAACCAAGAAGAAAGGATACTGGCTTTTTAAAAAGTGTGTATGTGTTTTAGTTTGCTAGGTTGCTCCAAGCAAATACCATGAAATGGATGGCTTAAAAATGGGGATGTATTAGCTTACAATTTTGAGGCTGAGAAAAATGTACAAATTAATGCATCAGCAAGGGAATGCTTTCTCCCCAAACACTGCCTGCACATGGAAGGCATATAGCTGCATCTGCTGGTCTCTGCCAGGTTTCTTTGCTTTCAGCTTCTTGCTTCTGTGGCGCTCTCTCTCTCTCTCTCTCTCTCTGCCTCTCTCTCCCCCCCCCCCCACCGTTATCTGTCCTATTTATAAAAGTCTGCAGCAAGAGGATTAAGACTCACCATGGACCATTCATTCTCTGAAGTAACTTCATCAAAAGGGCCTACTTACAATAGGTTTATGCAAATAGGAATGGATTAGCTTCAAAAATATGATTTTCTGGGGGTATATATAGTTCCAAACCACCAAAGTTGTAGAATCCTGATTTTTTTTCCTCTTTGCTTCATGGGTTTGCCCAGAAGGTGGACGCAAGTTGTGAAATTATACTGTGGTGGTGGCTCAAGTGTGAGAGAAATTCTGTCCTTTCAGGTAAGAGGAAATGGATAAAAGGACCCCTGTGGTCCAGTAAGTTTTGGAGTAGTCCTGGAGGGGGAAAGCTCAATAAGGTGGTTCTCTAGAAATCCTTTACCTTATTCCTAAGGTTTACCTAGAATCAAGTAGTAAAGGAAAAGCTATAGGAAATTAACCTGGATTTAAACCACCAACCTAGCTTCAGACTATCTTCTGAGTAGCACATATGCATAATAGACCAAAGTAGTGGTAAATTTATTTGAAATTGAACTGAGATTATAACTACTGGCCACCAAAAATGAAAATATTGTGGTATGATCATAGTTAGGCAATTGCCAGCTAAAATAAATAAACAAAATTCATCATTCTCCAGAGAATTGTAACAGGACCCTGAGTTTAAACAACATAGAGTCACAATGTCCAGGATACAAAACAAAATTATTCAATATGACACACACACACACACAAACAAAAAAAAATAAAGCTAAAAACCAAGGAGAATGGAAAAAAAATGACAATTCTCAAACTAAAACAGAGGTAAACTCTGAGATGATATTAAAAACTCTTTAGAATAGAATTTTTAAAAAGAAGGCAAGACAGGGGAACAAAAAATGGGGAACAAACAGAAAACAAATAATAAAATGGTAGACCTAAATCAACTATATCAATAATTATATTAAATATAAATGGCACGAACATATCAATTAAAAAGCAGTAATTATCAGATTAGATAATCTTGCTATTTCTGAGAAAGCAATTAATATACTCACATATGTACATAAAGATAATAAAAGTATCAATTCACCAATAATAAATAACAGTCTAAATGTGTATGGAACAAACAACAGACCCTCAAAATACATGAATCAAAATCTGACAGTACTGAAAGGAGAAATTGATAAACCCCCTATTATAGTTAGATACTTCCTGTGACATTTTGAGATTATTTTATGAATCCCAAAAAGAGAAAAATTATGTTTGTAAACTAATCTATTCCTCTAGGTGTGAAATTTTGATTGCATTCAATTCCTAAAAGATGTCATTGATTAAATTATCTTTTAAGATTAGGGCTTTGATTTGACCATGTCATTAAGGTGTGACTCAGGTTGAGTCCCCACTCCCTTGGTAGAGTGGTATAAATTGACACTCACTCAAGAAGACACAGGGAAGAGAGAGCTGTTATTTTTGATCCTGGGGCCCCATGGGGAGATGAGCCATTTGCTTGAGAGCTTGCAGCTGACCTTGGGAAAAGAAGATTAAAAAAAAAAAGAAAGAAAGAAATGAGCCCTATGCTAGGAGAGAGAGGAAGCCCTGGGAGACAAGCCCTATGCCAGCCTGCAGCTGAGAGAAAGGAAACCCAGAATGGAAAGCTGAACCCTCACAGAGATCGGTGACCATCTTGCTTCAACACATGGCAACTGACTCTGGTGAAAAACAATCTTAAGTTAGACTCTTCATGCCTTGTAACTATAAGTTTTTACCCAAAATAAATACCCTTTATAAAAACTGTAGCAGTTTGATATTATTTATGAATTCCAAAAATAGATATTGGATTAGGTTTGTGAACTGATCTGTTCCTCTGGGCATATTAGATTGTATTAGATTCAGAAGTTTCACTTCTACTTGATTGAATTAAGACTGGGGCTTTGATTTAGCTACATCAGTAGGGGATGGGGACTCACAGAGAAAATGACACAGCAGAGGAGAGGGTTAGAGTTTTGATGCTGGAGCCCCAGAAAGTATGCACAGAGAAGGAAAACACAGAGGAAGAGAGAGTTCATTAGACAGGATCCTCTAGCCCTGGGCAGAGAGATGATCCTGACAGTTTGCAGTGGCAGGGATCAGAGTTCTGAGCAACTGAGCCCAGAGAGAAAAAAAGCCCCAGGAGAGAGATGAGACTTGTCCCAGCCTACAGCTGATATTGGAAGAAGCCAGGACCATGGAGCCTTAAGAGAAAGAAGGAAGGTTGAACCCTTGCAGACACCACCTGCCGTCTTGTTCCAATATGTGGCTAATGACTTTGAGTGAGAAAGTACCTCTTATGGTACTGTGAGTTGGACTCTTCAGGGCCTTGTGACTGTAAGTTCCTACCCCAAATAAATATCCTTTATATAGGCCAACAGAGTTCTGGCACTTTGCCTCAGCACCCCTTTGACTGACTAATACAAAAGCCAGCAGATTTCTGGTCCTTTGCATCAGCACCCATTTGGCAGACTAATACAAAAGGCAGCAGATTTCTGGTACTTTCCATCAGCACCCATTTGGCAGGCTAAAACACTTTCACACTCTTTTCTCAGTAACTGATAAAAGTAGAGAAAATCGGTAAGCATATAGGACTCCTGAACAAAATAATAAATCAACCTGACCTACTTGAAATTCATAAAACACTCCACCTTGCCCATAAAAACCAAACATGCATTACTCTCAAATGCACACAGAACAATTATCACTATAACCATATTCTGGGCCATAAGACATCTTACAAAATGTAAAATAATTGAAATTATATTTAGTGTTATCATACAAAGTATGGTCTTAAACCATATTGGAATTCAATGGAATTCAATAACAGAAATATACCTGGAAAATTCCCCAAATTTTGGAAATTAAATAACATACTTCAAAATGACCTATAGGTTAAAGAGGAAGCAACAAGGAAAAATGGAAAGTTTTTAAATTTGTGAAAATGAAAATATGACATAATAAAATTTGTGAATTGCAGCTAAAGCAGTGTTGTAAGGGAAATTTACATCATTAATTGTTAATATCAGAAAAGACTAAAGGTTTCAAATTAATGCAGGAAAATGTCCTCCTAACTATGTTGGTGAGGCTTAGCCATTCCTCTACCCATGTGAATTTACTAATCAGAATATTGCCATATAAATTCTGCAATGTAATTCTGCATCCCCACCCCCAGCATAGGACTAACATTTAGTTTAGTTCATTTTTCTACTAAAGGACTAAGAACTTTTAGTAAATATAATATTTTCAATGATCCCTAATCTATAGAGATTGATATTATATATTGTATCATAAGGCCTGAAATTAAGATGCAATACTAAAGTACTCCCTTGACATCATTGAGCTTCACAGGGCCCCAAAGGGCAAACTCTGAGTTCCTTGATCTCACCAGCTGTCCCCCACTCAGCAGGAAAGGCTCCCACTCAGCTAGTTCCTTTATTTGCCAAACTAGCTATCTCCATCTAGCCCTTAGTCTAAGGGGTTTCAATTTCTTTCAATTTGCCAACCTCCTTGTTGTGGATCTGGAGTTCTTCTGCTGAACCACTATGCTACTTATGGCTCTATTGCAACAAAAGCCTAATCTTCAGGGTTAGAGTAGAAAACACCCATGACACCATGAAGGGGCTAATTCAAATCTGACAGCCTGAAGTCCTTAAACCATAAAACCATTGCTGTGGAAGAAATCCTTAGATCTCATTGGAGTAAGAAATTTATAAATATGAGCAGAGTAAAAAGATGCCCCTTCCCCTGCTCTAAAGGAAATCCAGTATGAAATAAAGAAGGAAAAAAAGTAAGGAAAATAAGAAGGAAGGGAGAGAAGGAGGGACAGAGAGAAGAAACTGGTTACAGGGGGAGGAAACACACAAATAAACAAACAAAAATTTAAATTGAAACAAAGGTACACAATTTGACCTAATTGGAATTTCAATATTTACTAAAATAATTTTAAAATATATTTTTATTAAAATATATCATTCACACATAAACAATAAAATATATGCTAAGTACATTAGTTGGTAGTAATAATCTAAAATAATTTATAAGACAAAAAGATAGTAGGGCACTGATTGACTTTTGCGACTCGACAGTATAGATTCTTTTTTTATCTTTACAAAAGCTTTAGATTACATATATGTTACATTAAAAATATAGGGGATTGGGAAGCGGCTGTGGCTCAATCAGTTGGGCTCCCGTCTACCATATGGGAGGCCCTGGGTTAGCATCCTGGGGCCTCCTTGTGAAGGCAGGCTTATCCACACACCACGGAGAGCTGATGGCCCATGCACTGTGGAGAGCTGGCACAGCAAGATAACACAACAAAGGCAGACAAACAGATACAGAAAAAACGCACAGCAAATGGACACAGAGAAGAGACAGCAAAGAAAGGAACAAGATGCGAGGGAGTATTAAAAAATATCTTAAAATAGATATGTGTGTATATATATATATAGGGGATTCTCATATGCTCCACTCCCTCTATCTCCCACATTTTCCCACATTAACAACATCCTTCATTAGTGTGGTACATTTTATACAACTGATGAACACATATTGAAGCATTGCTACTAACCATGAGCTATAGTCTATATTTTAGTTTATACTCTTCTACAGTATAGATTCTGACTTAACTTTAATGTCTTCTGAAATGTATCAAAACTTCATGGACTTAATCAATACCAGGGCTCAAATTACAGTTATATTAGGAATCGCAATAAATTTCATTGTTACCTTCTATAATCTTAGGAGAGTAACTAAAGAGAAATAGAGGACAAATAAGTACACTTGACCTTAGCCATTAGAAATTTTCCTTTTCTAATATTCCCATAGTTACACCCCACCATTGCCCTAAAACTCCCATACTGGTCATGGATGCTTTGACACAATGAGTAATAGATTCAAAGTAAATCAAGTCTTTGGCACCTCCAGACTGACTTGTCCAAACAGTATTCCATGACCCAATCCCCAGTAAAATAGTTAATATGGCCAAATGAAAATTAAACGGGACTTTCAAAGGTTAACACATTATAAAGGACCTAATTAGTAAAGGCGTGATTATCCCTACAGTGTCTCCATTTTACTCCCCAATTTGTCCTGTTTTTAAACTTAGAAAGAATGTATGATAGCTCGTGGTGGATTACCAGCACATTAATGCTGAGCTCTCATCACTTAAGGCCCCATATCCAATTGCCAGTATTAATGAAATTGCTCACTCCATCCAATCAGCAACTGGTAAATATTTTGCTATTATAAATTTGGCTAATATGTTCTGTTCAATGCCTATTTCAACATCCTCTCAGGCACAGTTTTGCCTTCACCTCCAAATGGATACAATATACCTTTACCAAGCTACCCATAGGGCCTTAGCAACCTTGAAATCACAAATAATCTTTGAGGGCAAGATCATAATTACATGCACCCACTTTTTCCAGGTATCTTTTTTAAACAGGTATGATATTGTATTGATGACCCTCTCCTCTGAAGAGATTCATTTGACATACTCATTAAGGACATACAGATATTCACAAAAGCACTTACAAAAAGAAGATGGACCATTGCCTGACACATGGTGCAAGGCCCTTCCATGTTGATTAAATTCATGAAAATTATTTGGTAAACTGAGGGTCATTTCACCCCTGACATTGTCAAGAAACAGTTGTTGATGCTGTCAGTACCAACAATGTTAATACAAGTCTAACATCTTTTAGTTCTTTTTGGGTTCTGGAGGCAACATAATCCTCATTTACAAATTTTACTTTATTTCATTGATGCTGTTACTTGCACATGGTCCCTCCTTGAATGACCCCCCCCCCCCCCCCAATAAAAGGCTCTAGGATCTACCCAAATTAAAATCAACAGATACTCCAGTTAGTACCTTCAGATGCTCCTTCATTGTAGAGGCTTTAGCAACCTCCTCCCATCTTCTTGGAATCTCTTGAACCACCCATGGTAGTCATAAGTTCTGGTGCAAGACTCTGCCCTCCTTGGCCCCATTTTAAACACCATTAGAACCCCTCACCAATCTCTAGCTCTATACTGGGTTCCCGTGGAAACAGAGGGTCTTTCAGTCCCTGAGCCTGTGACTCTCCATAACCAGCTACCCATTATGCCTTGGGACATGGGAGCAGCACACTGCACATCTGACATGGCTCCTAGGCTTCCCTGACACAGGATGGAGCCAAACCGGGACCATCTTACATCTTACGCTAGCAGAAGGGGATGTCTTCCCTTGTCCACAATCCCTTGCCAGATAACATCGTGTTGGAAGAGAACACCTAGGCCCCTTGGCTACCTGGGAGGCTTTGGGGTCAACTGAATGGATAGCTGTGAGAGTTCATACACTGTATGGATGGCATCGCCACCATCATAAGTGATGGAGCTCAGTGGAAAGTTGCTTTCTGTCCCGTAGCCAGGACATCCTTGATAATGGATGGGTCCCCAAAGTAGGCACAATTGACTGAACTTGAGGCAGTCAGCTTAGCCCTGATGCCCAGGCCAACAAATGGACCCATTTGTACACTTTTACAAACTCTTTGGTCGTTGACCAAATCTCTTGCCTCCTGGATACCCAAAATACAAATCAAGGCAACAGACATTTCTATTTAATAAGGCCTCATCAGGCCACTCCTTATCCCCATCCCCACCAGAGTTCTGAACTTGGCTGATAGTGACCAAGGTACATACAAGTATTTCGCTTATAAGAATACACAGTGCTGGGTTCTTGGAAAAGGCATATCATAGAACTTTAATTTCCCAGATAGGTCTCAGGCAGTTGGTTTAATTGAGAGGCCTATTTGGCTCCTCAAAGAACTCCTGTGTGTTGCAAAGTGGGAAATGGACTCCCTCACCACTGGGTGTCGCTATTGTCTCAGGCATTGATTAGTCTAAATTCGTGCTCCCTGGGTGAAATATACTCCCTACACCAATACCACTGCAGGTCTCTCAATGGCCTTTTTGTCTATAAAGAGGGACACCTGTAAGTTCATGTTTTTGACGAACCCCTCAAAATGTAGCTTTCTGTGTTCTTGTTAAGTTCATCCTTTACTTCCTAGGGACACACTTCTACTCCCTAAAATTATCAGTCATCACAAAGTAGATGTTTGATGTCAAGGCATCGAGGGGTCAAATGCATTCTAAGACCTGAAATTAAGATACAGTATTAAAGTGCTGCTTTGACATCTTTAATTCTCACAGGACTTCACAGGCTTAACTGCGAGTGCCCCCTGCACATGACAGATATGTCCCGCACTGAGCGGTAAAGACTCCCCATCCGTTTAATTCCTCTCTCAGCCAGACTGGCTACATTTTACCTGGTTCTCAGATCCTCAGTCTAACAGGCTTTAGTTCCCTGAGAGCTTGACAAATTGTTCAAATAGGCTAACCATATTCTTCTGAGAGCAAGGGTCACCCCTCCCTTCTGTCATTACAAAGCCTCCTCCCACAGCTCTTAGTAGTTCACTGTGCTCCAAAGAGTAACCCCCCTTGTGGCTCTGCATGGCCTATTTCCAAAGTGGCTGAATCAATTTTCACTCCCACCAGCAGTGCATGAGGGATCCTGTTGACTGAGTCTCTTTGACATTTCATTTTGTCAGGCTCCTTAAATTGTGTCAATCTGGTAAAAATTGTAATTAATTGGTCTGCATTTCCCTGTTTACTAAACATTTACTAAACATGTATATGTTCATATATACATATACATATATATGAACAAACTTCATATATATGTATATGTATGTCTATTTATATATGTATAGGTATGTCTATATACATAACACTTACAAACATAATTTACATAGGAGAAATATCTTTTCCTATGTTTATGATGTATAAGAATTTGGGATTCTTCTTCAGTGAAGTACCTGTTGTCCTTTGCCAATTAAAAAAATTGTCTTTTTGATTTTGATTTTTAGAAAGTATTTTGAAATTATATTTTGTATACTATTCTTTTGTTCTTTTATGTGTTGCAAATATATTTTCCATTTTGTAACTTATTTTTGAACTTCATTGTTTATATAGTTCTGTTCATAAACAGATGTGTTTAATTTAATGTTATCAAATTCACCAATCTTTCCTTCAGGGTCAATGATTTATTTGTCTATTTTAAGACATTCTTCTCCATCCTACCATAATGAAGATATTCTCATTTTTTTTTGCGATACACATTTAAGTCCATAATTAAATTGCTATTAATGTCTTTATAGGATGTGAGGTAGGGAACCAATTTAATTTTTTAAATATATAGATAACCATTTTTTTAGCATAATTTATTGAAAAATTCATTCCTTCTTTCTTTAAATCCAAAACCACATCTCTCATATAGCCATGATCCATATTAGGACAGACTGCAATTAAGCACTTTATTGTATATCGTTGGTCTATTTGTTTAGTCTCTGTACTAAGTCAACCTCTCTCAAGTACTGTGGCTTTAAAATAAATCTTGATATTTGGCAGGGCACATTAATTTATTTCCTACTTGTTCTACAAAAATACATTCCATATAAATTTTAGAATCAATTTATCAATTTCCATGAAATTCCCTGTTGTTATTGTAATTTGAATAGAATAAAATCTGTAAATAGATTTTGGAAAAATTACAGTCATTTTGATATTGGAGCTTCCTTTTCATGGATATAGTATATCAATCTATGTATGTTTTCTTTAGGAAAGGTATGTATGTATATAACTTTTGGCACTTTTGTTGTTATTGTAAAAGGTACCTTTTTAAAAAAATGGCTTTTAAAATTTTTGATGGCTGATATATAAAATACAGCATCCCGACTAAACTTTTATTCATTGTACAGACCTTTTAAGTTTTCTATATATAAAATCATATTATTTGTGAATAATGAGAGTTTAGTTTTCCTTTTCTGCTTTCATAACTTTAGTTTGCTTGTCTAAATGTCATTGTTAAGTCATTTGGTAAAATATGGCCTAGAGATGGTGATAACATTCTTGTAAATTATTTTGTAATTTTAAAGAGAATGTTTCCTGTAGCAATTTAATTTAATTTCTTGTAGATTAGCTTTATTAGATAAAGAGAAATTCTTTCCATTCTTAGTTTGCTAAGATTTTTATCCTGAAGTATTACTATGTTAAATCAAAAGCATTTTCTACAAATGTTGAAATGATCATAAAGTTCTTCTGCATTTGGATTATTTCTTAATTTGCTAAAGGCTGTCAATGCAAAAATACTAGATAGGTTGGCTTTTATAAAGGGGATTTATTTAGGGCAAAAGCTTATAGCTCTGAGGTTGTAAAAATGTCCAAATCAAGGCATCATCAGAGATACTTTCACACTAAAGTTCAAACAGCCTGCCACATGGTGAGGCAAGATGGCAGGTACGCCCTTCTCTCTCTCCCTTCTCTAGGAGCTCAACTGTGGGCAATCAGGCATTTCTCCCTGGTCTTCTCAGGGTTGCTCTGTCTTTCTGAAGCTGTAGGTAAACCTAGAGCCCTATCTCTCATATGCCTGGGTCAAAATGGTAGAGGTCCCTTTTCTGTGTCTCTGTTTATATAAGGCTCCAGTAAGAGGGCAAAGACCCAACCTAGGTAACACCTGACCAAGGAAGCTCAATCAAAAGATCAAGTGATCTGATCAAGGTCCCTTACTTGAATCTAGTGCAATCAAGGCTCTCACACCCATTAAAATGGATTAGTTCAAACTTAAACTTTTCTGGGATTCACAAAATTCAAAGTGTCGCAGATCAGTTGATGCATTTTGCCCTATTCAAATCAGTTACCGTCATGATTTACAATAGCAATGAATCAAACTTGGAGTGTTGAAGCAACCCAATTTATTTAATCTTTTTTATGCATTGTTGGATTTGGTTTGATTATCTTTTGTTTAGGAATTTTGAATATCTGTTCATCAGTAAATTGACTTATAATTTACTTTTTATGCTCTTCATTGGTTTTAATATCATGATTATATTAGTTTCCATTGCTGTCTTTAGCTACCACAAATTTAGTGACTTAAAATAATACAAATTTATTAACTTTCAGTTCTGTAGATCAGAAGTCAAGGCACAGCATGAATAGATTCCGCTCAGGGTCTCAGTGAGCTAAAATTAAGGTGTAAGCAGCTGGACTCTTATCTAGAGGCTTTAGAGTTGAATCTACTTTCAGGATAAACCAAGAGGTCAAGAATTCTGTTCTTCCTCACATGTTTGTAGGTCTGTCTGTTTCCTTGCTGGCTTTCTACCAGGGCTCCTTCTCTGCTTTAAATCTGTTCTGACTTCCTCTTCTTATTTATCTCTCTTGACTTGCTCTTCTGCTTTTGGGCTCATGTGATTACTTGGGTCCATACAAATAATTCAGGAAAATGTTTATATTTAATGTCAGTTCATTAGTAACCTTAACTACACCTGCAAAGTTCCATTGCTATGTAATTTAGCGTATTTGCAGATTTTGGGTATTAGAGTGTGGAATTTTTGGGAGACCATCTTGGAATTCAGTTGACCATACATACTTCACAAAACCAGTAAGAGATGATACTTCTAGTCTCTGAAATAATTTGTATGAGATGGTAAATAACTGTTTCTTGAATATTTTGTATAGCTCTTCATAACACTTTACTGGACTGTTTTCTTTGTTGGAAAGTCTTAAACTATTAATTAAATTTTTCTGAGCTGAATAGGATTATTCAGAGTTCCTAATTATTTTTGAGTAATTTTGGAACTTTATGATTTTCTGGAAATTTGTGCATTTGTCTTCATTTTTCTAGTTATTTTGCATAAAGATTTTATTATATTATTGAATTATATTTCAACTTCTGCTGCTTATTTATTCCTTATTAATGTTACAAAATTTAATACATTTCTCTTTTTTCTTAGTCCATTTTGAAGGTATTTATCAAAGTTATCCATCATTTCAGAACTTCACCTATTACTTTTTTCACTTACTTTATTTTTAGAATTTATTTATTTACTTTTATTTCTTCTTCCTTGGATTTATTCTGCTGTTCTTTTTTTTGAATTTCACAAGGTGGATATTAGTGTCTTTTAAAAATTTTCTCTGGTGTATATTTTCCAACTTTTGTGTATAGAAATTAATGTGTAGCCATTATACAATATATGTTAATTCTGTTGTTTAAATATTATTTTACTTGCTGATATTGGTAAAAACAGATTTAGTCATTTGTTTCTAAGAGCTTTATTAAAATCTTATTTTATTATTATGGATTTCTCAACTCTTACTTGTAATACTTTTAATTTTTATTAAGATATTTTAAAATCATATTGTCACTTGTATAAAATATCACATATTTCTGCTTTATTGAACTTTTCAAAAATTAGTAGTTACCCTTTTAGCTCTTACAATGAACCTAGTCTTAAAAATTGTTCATCTGATATCACTGGAGCCTTTTTTGAGCACTGTTTACATCATTTTGGTTTCAATACTTTTGCTTCCTTGTATTTTTAATTATGCCTTTTGTAAATATCTTATGGCTTTTTTTCTTAAAATCCTGTATACATGTTTTGGCTACTAACTGAAGAGTTTGGTTCATTTATATTGATTAAGATTGCTCATGCAATTAGATTGATACCTACTATATTAGTTGTTACTTTTGCTTGTTATTGTTTTTTCCAGTTTTTCTCTTTCTCTATTACTTTCTTTTGGATTAATCAAATACCTTCCTTTATTTTTTTTCTATACTATTTTGGAAGATATGTATTTTTTTCTTCTTATGGTTGCCCTAGAAATTGTAGCATGAATATTTAACTTAGCAAAGACTGACTATAATCAATATCTTTACTCCTGTGGATTTACACTTTCTTCTTTCACCACCAGCTCAGACAAACTTTAAAAGGGATTGTTTATCATTTATTTAGCATTTTTAGGCAATTTTTGCTGGTAGAGATTTACACAATACACTGGAAGCAGGAGGTCCCAAAGGTAGTTTTTTTCCTGTGACAGAAAGCCTCACTTAAAGCTTCTCATTATATAGCTTGTTGAAACAGACATTTAAAAAAATAAAGGGATATTATCAACCACAATAATACATATGAAAAACTGAATGAAATGGAAAAATACTAGAAAGATATAAAATCTTAAAAGTTTCCCAGGAAGTAATAGAAAACTTGATTAGGTTAATAAAATGTAAGAACTAGAAGCAAAAACTATATCTCCAGGCACAGAATTCTTTACAAATAAATCCTACCAAATTTTCAAAGGAATAATAGAATGCTATGGTATATAAGTTATTTCAGAAAAAACAATTTTTTACCATTAACTATTCTTGAGAAGTCATTTATTTTCCTACCTTAGTCACTTTATTTTAGGCAGATACCTTATATTTGGATAATTTTTAAGAAACCAATCAGCAAGTGTCTGTCTTTTGTGAGAAAAGATAAAAATTTGGTAGTTTTAAAAAATCATTTTTATGGTCCTACTTTTAAAACTTTGGAGCAAATTATTAGAAAACATTTAAGGACTTTCCAGATATAGATTCACATCTCTGATCCCCAACAGATCTAGCAGAAACAAATATTCTTTACTCTGAAATCATGTTTTATAAATGATATCAGAAACAGCAAATATAAAACTGAAATGATAATTTTAGCATGTACTTTTCAAAATGTATCAGACTTGTATCCAACAACTTTCTAGAATAGTTCCTTTCATTCACATAGTTAAGTTTAATGTTATAATAATTTATCATCTTGACCTCAAAAAGATGATCTGAGCTAACTATTTAGATATATCACTCTTGAAATTTTCTATAGCTTTGGTGGACATTGGTAAATCCTACTTTAGAATTTTTCCAGCCTGAAATTATGGATGCCAGGATGTGGATGCTGAACTTTGTGGTAGTGATGGGTTGAATATGCTAAAACTGACCCAGAATTGTTATTTGAGGGTTATCTTGGTTTTCTCTTCCCTTCAACTTTCCTCCATTTCTATATCTTGCTATTAGATATTCAGTTAATTCTGCTTTTATTTTCTTGGTTTGCCAAAAGAGGTACCAGTTTACATTTTTCATGGTGATACTACTTTTAATTTCTACTTTAATGTACACAAAGTTTAGAAATTTCAAAAATACAGTCAGATGATCAGAAAAAAAAGGCATACATTAGAAGCTCAATTTCCATGTTACTCTCCACCCAAAACAATAATTATTAAGCATATTATATGTATACTTTTAGAAATATAAGTATACTGTGTCTGCTGTTCTCCCTACCTATTTATTTTTCCATGCCTTTCTGGTCTGTCTTTCACTCTCTTTTTTATCTATTTTTCTCTTTGTCTATCTCTACTTTAAATGGCATTTTATGCAAATGAGGGAGAACTATGCATTCTATTTTGAGACTTGCTTATATTTCTCTTAGAGTATTTTAGAGATCATTTCTTCTCAGTTTTTTTCATGGCTACATAGTATTCTTTCTGTTATATGTCACCATATTTTATTCTCTTCCTCTTGATGAACGTACATTTTCCCCTCAGCTTTTCCCACTAGAGAACCATATTCTATGTGTTCCCATCTACGGTTTTGTTAATAGGTATGATGTGTAACATAAACCTCAATAAGTCAAATATTTGTAACTTTAGTTGCCAAATTAGACTGCAGAAGTGTTTTATCAATTTATGTCACCAGCAAAAGTATATGGATTTACCCTTTCCCCAACCACAAATAACAACTTGTTATGATCAAAATTTTTAGCTTTGCCAAACTGTTAGGAAAAAAATTACACTGGTGTATTAAATTTGCCATTTCTGAGTATCTTCGTACATGTTTGTAAGCCATTTTTAAAAATTGTAAACTGATAATTGGTATTCTTTTTAATAAAAAAGACTTTTTCATAACAATTTTAGATTTATAGAAAAATTAAGATAATACAGTGTTCCCATATATATCTCACACAGTTTCTCCTATTATTAACCTCTCACATTAGTATGGTATATTTGTCACAAATAATGAAGCGATATTGATACGTTATAATTAACACCCATATTTTGTTCAGGTTTCCTTAGTTGTCATTCCTCCTAGGCTCTTCTTGGCTCTGACGGTTTCTCAGACTCCCTTTGTTTTTGATGAACTTGACAGTTTTAGGGAATACTGATCAGGTATATTGTAGATGCCCCTCATTAGATACCTAATGCTTTTCTCATGATTAGAACGGACTTAGGGAGTTGGGGGAGGAAAACCATTGAGGTAAAGTGCCTTTTTCATGCTATATTGAGGGTACATATGCTCAACATGATTTATGGCTGTTGATGTTAACCTTGATCTCCTGCTTGAAGTATTATTTGTTTTTTCACTAAAAAATACTTTTTTCTAACATCCTTTCCTGTCCTCTGGGGAAATAAGTCACTATGTTCTGCCCACCCTTATGGAGTGGGAAGTTATTTTCTCCCACCTTTAGGACAGAATATCTATATAAATTATCAGAAATTCTTCTGTATGGAATGGAAGACATGTCCATAAATTATTGAAAATTCTTCTGCATTTGAGATTTGTCTCTTCTCCCCTATTTATTAACTTTTAAAAACCATTTATTTATATCAGTGTGGATTCATGAATATTTATTTTATAATTTAGGTTATAATCTAACAACTACTTTGCTTATTTTGATGGTCATTTTGCTCTAGCTTTGACCACCGGGAGCTTTTGGTTGGCTCTTGTGCCTCTTTAACCTAACACATCAATGCATGTGTTTTTATTGTTGTAGTAGTTGTTGTTTTGTTTGTTGAGAACTCCTTTACTTTCTAACAAGATGCTCCATGATCATTTTCCATAATACCTACCCTCGTCCCAGAATCAGCCATTCCTCCAAGAATCCCTAGACCTCATTTTACTGGAGGATGGTATTAGAAACCCAGAACTGGGTATCCCTTGAAGTTTTAAAATGCATTTCTTTGCAATTTTCCTTTATGGCTTCTGTGTCTTACCCATGTCAAGCCTTTTAAATAAAAATATCAACTTCCTTTAATTATTTTAAAATTTCATTTTCATGTAAATATTTGTCAAGAATTTAATTTGGTATAAGAAGTGGAATACACTATTCATTTTATTTATTTTACTTTTATTTTTATCTAATTTTATATTCCAGTTGGCTTGTTGTATTCAAACCATTTAAAAAATAAAATATCGTTTTTCCACTGATCCGAAGCTCCATCTATATTACATTCTAAATTCCCACATATATTTCTGTCTCCTTCTCAAATCTATTATGATTCATTGATCTGTCTGTGTATTCATGCAGGAGAAGCATCCTAACTCCTTGATCCTAATCACTAACTATACTTTCCTGCTTCTGTCCTCCAATACTGCCTCTTCTACACTGTACTCCTTTTTTTTTAGATTAACCTCTTATAGTATACTTTTTTTCTCACAGAATTTTATTCTTCCATATTATAATTAATTTGTCTAGTAAAAATAAAACTTGGTATTTATGTGACTACAGTAAATTTATTTACAAATTTGGAATTGACCTTTTCATATGCTAACTCTAATTTAAGTATTCTTGATGGTCTCTATTAGAATTTTAATGTTTTTTCCTTACACATCTTGCACTTTTATTAATATGTCACTTCATATTTGATCTTTTTTTGGTGCCTTGGTGAGTGAGTAAATGAAGCTGTTTTTTGGTTTGAGATTTTTATTTTTTATCATGTTGAGGTAGAAATTGTCTGAGTCTGTTCATTAGAAATGATTGTTTAATTTTCCTACTGTCTTCTAGTATTTATAGAGATGATCCTGTAGTTTTCATTAATGTCTTATGATTATGGTAGATTAAACAAAAATGTTTTCTAATACTAATCCCTTCTTTTAGATATGGTTTATTACTGCTATTTATTAATGTGCTGATGGATTCTCTCTACTACTATTCTATTTTCCATATTTTCACTGATAATTTATGAATAAGATTGGTCTGTAGGTATATTTATATTTCATTAGCTTTTAGTAGCAATGTTTTATAGGCCTCATAAAAATAAAGTCAAAAATTTACCTTTTTTCTTTATTTTTTTGGGACAGTTAAATGGCATTGCAATAATCTATTTCTTGAAGTGTAAATATAATTTACCTGGCCTGTCCATTTTCTGGGAGTTAACTTCCAAAGATTTATGATTGATTTAATAGTCTTTGGTCTATTTAAGATTTCTAATTCCTTGGGATGAATTTAGACACTTATATTTCCTGGATATCATCAGTTTTATTCAGGTTTTCAATTGTTTTGTATAGTTTTGTAGGATTATAAAAGCATGCTCTTATTATTTATAAAATTTCCTTATAGCTATGATATTTACTTTTTATTATACATGGTTTTTTCTATATATGAGCTTTTAAAAACATTAGATTAGCTAGAGATTAGTTTATTTCATGAACCTATGCAATCATTTCCTTTTTGTTTTATTTATCAGTTCTAAAACTTTTCTGCTTTCTAATCCATTAATTTCTGTGCTTGTCACTATAATTTCTACATGTATTTTTCCTTGAGGGAATTTCTCATTACTACAATTGAATATTCAAACCAATTATTTTCATACTGTAAGCCACTAGATCTATGTATATTCTGTTGAGCAATACTTTAACCATATATACCACAATATCTGATACACAGTATATTTTTTATTATCAATTTTTACTTGTTATGCCATTTTTCCTATTCTTATTTTTAATTCTTGGTTTAATTCATTGTACCACAAATGTGATATTATATTACTTCAACTTTTTGAAATTAGTTGAGCTTGCCTTTGGAATTTAATATGTGGTCAATTTTTGTTAAATGTTTGTGCTTTTGAAAAGAAGGCAAACTTTCCATTTTCAAATTATAAAATTTGGTTTTGCTGCTTCATGCAATCTGGAAGTGCTTTCCATTATTTAATTGCTCATTTATTGTAGTAACAGATATACTCAATCTTAGTTCTGTTGCCATATTTTTAATCTTGAATGTTTCTTTTGTCTTTCTTTAATGTTTTAATTCCTAGCATTTACCTTTCTATTCTTTTGCTCTATATATTTAAATAAATTAAATCCTTATTCAATCCTTACCACACATCTATTTAGCATAGTTTCTCCCTCTCACCTTTTCTCTCCTTTCACTCTCTCTCTCTCTTTTTGGGTTGGCTGAAATTCCATTTATCAATCATTACCGTAAAAAAAAAAAACCCACAACCTAATACAGCATGCATGCTGTATTTCTTGTTTTTTTGTGCACTTGAAATTGCTGACAAAAGTGGAAAGGGCATCTTAGGACAAGCTTGAAAATTGGCTTAATCAACTTTTCTCCACCTACTGCCTTTACCCTGTGCCTAGAGATAGTTAAAACTGTTTCGGGGCTCAAATCTGCATGCAATTATAATGTCCAGAGAAAGAGGGGTAACTCTCTTCACATCTAGTAGCATATCTCATAGGAAAAAGATATCTTTTTCTCTGGGTATCCTTTTCTTTGCATATCATTGATTCAAATTGTGCCACATACCCATTGCAGAATCCATCGGTGTTGCTAGAATACAATGTACTATTTGCCTAGGCCAGGTTTAGTGACCCAATCACTGAGCACATAATAGAACTGTCTTCCACTGATTCATAAGCTCTGTGGGGAAGTGCAGGGTACTGTTTGGAAACGGGGAAGTGGATGCTGGGTAGGGTACCAACAATAGTCCACATGTGAATTTCTTTTTATTACTCTACTTTGAAAGGGGGTCATTGATTCTTGCCAACATAGTGTTAGAGATGGGCCAGGGGACTAGGCAGAGTCTGATCAGCTTGGAGTTAGATATGACATTCTGAACACTTTCTTACTACCATGCTGCATACTCTGCCCTTGGGAGAGTATCTCTTCCTTTTTCCCTAGAGATCTGTGCTAACTTCCTTTGGGATGAACAGGTACACTCAAGCCTTGTATGTGATGTGCGTGTGTATAAGTGCATTTTGTTTTAATGTTAAGCATCTGGGTGACTGTTATTCACAGCTGCAGAGCTGGTTGCCACTCAAGTCTTGCTCTCTCTCTGCCACACTGATACTCAGATCCTTGAAAAGATATTTCTGTTCAGGCTCAGATTCCTTGCCAGGCTGCAGTGCTGAATTTGGCTCAGATACATTCCCAGTCCTCACCTATATCCTATGACCTTTCTTCTGGAGTAAACGATTGTTGGCTTGTTAACCTGTTAGAGTCAAACCAGAGTGGGGGACTACCATATGAAAATTTCCAACTTTTTCAATGTTTGTATTGGTTGCTAGGAAACTCAGTATTGAAAACTACCCCCAATTTAAATTATAGGTAGTATCTTTACTAAATTATGCCCCCCCCACACACACATTTCCCTTCATGACAAATCAATGCACTTAAACTGCATCTAAAATAATGCATTAGGATCCTGTTTTTTTGCATTAAGTGTGGTATACCCCAATAGTTGTATTTTCAAACTCTTTCCATTTTATTTAAGACCCCCCAAATTGCAAAGGGTATTAAGGATATTTTCTATGAACTATCTTATATTCATTTTTTCCCAAACTCAAATATTCTTAGACAGCATATAAAAACACATCTAGTACTATAATAAAAATTGAAGAAAATTATAATAGATGTAGGAATTCAAGTGTTCTTTCAAAAGTGAAATGAACTTAATTTGCAATTAATTCTTCAAGAGATTAAAAAAATTTTTTTCTTTGTGAAAAAACTTGATGTAATAATGTTTTAAAATGTGATAAATATAATAGTTGTCAATATCAAGGAAGAATAATTTTATAAGGCTTTGATTATTTTTACTATTATTTCATTTAAAAGTTTAATTTTGTAGTAGTTTTCAGACATCTGAGTATATGAATACACATTTGAAAGAGTTTAAGTATTTTACAAAATAGGTAATCGCCATGTTATTCAATGTTTACCTTTATCATAAAAGCTTCATCAAGTTGACTTTTCATATTTTTCCCATAGAGGCATATATAGAGAGAAACATGTATTACTAAACAATACTCCCTTGGTTGGTTAGATGATTTCAATAAAAATGTCATAAATAGTTAGAGAATGACTAATTTCTAGGTGATTATTGAAAAACTCTGACCTAAAAAAAACACTATAGTTTGGCTTGGTAATATAATTATTAATAAAAACTCAAGGTGGTACACATTCCAGATTTTAATATAACCTACATTTTACTATTTTTTCTAATGTAGTTCAGTAATTAACTAAAGGTTGTTCAGAGAGTTTCTCCTAAAGTCACAAAAGCGCTTTACCTATACATGCTAAGTAATGATTAGTTTAATGTCAAGTCCTTGTAGAGACAAGAGACATATTTCTAATTGCAGCATATCAACAAATCTATTCCTAGATTTTTTTTTTTAGGAGGTACAGTGCATTTTAGGAGGTACAGTGAATTTTTTTAGGAGGTACAGGTGCTCAGTCACTGCGCTAGATCCACTCCCCTATTCCTAGATTTTTTAAAGCACTTGTACTTTTCATTTCATTTGTACTTTTATGATATAGAATGAGAGCATATGTATGTATTCAGGTACATGGTAATGTTTTTAAGGGACTATGAAGAGAACAAGAATATGTGCATAAGCCTATTATACCCTTCATAAGCTTGAAAAGGCCATAATTGCTGTTATTAACATAGTTTTGTTGGTGTTTTATTAAGCAGGTTTTCTCACAAGTGAGATAAGTATTACATTCTATTTTTCCCCCCAAAATTGCCAAATATTTAGAGATATAAATGAATACTCAAGATTACTATTAAATTGATGATCACACTTTTCAGAGGTGAAGTTATATGGAAATGGAATTCATTTTAAAAGGCAAAACTTCTTTTGCATTCTAGACTTTTATTTTTAAATGAAATATAATTCTGAATGAGATTCTGAATGAGAATTTATATAACTTTAATTCATGAATGGTAACAAAACATATTTGCTCTTTACTTTTTCATCATCTGTTGAAACAGTCACCTAGTAATCTGTGTTTCTTTCATAAAAAAGTTTGCAGAACCCTAAATGTTCCTGAACATGGAGACTCATTATAACCTTTTCATGTTGAAACCTAAATTAATTCCCTTAATGACTGAGTCCTCTATCCACTGCTCTCTCCTTTCAAATGCCTTCCCAGAGCTTTCCCAAAGTGAGGTTGGCTGACCTCAGCTATATGCTCTTCTCCACTGTGTCAAACTGCAACTGTGCTATATGTCTTCTACACTTATCTGCTTTTCTGTAATGTCTGACTGACTTAACACATTCTGTTTCTATTAACTAACCCAATTAAGTTTTTATTCCAATATAATAGATTTCTAGATTATTAATAGCCAACATGCATCTAATCCCTATCCCACCCATTTCTCCTTTATGTTTGGTAAACTCATTCATTCTGTGAGGTCCAATTCAGATAATGCCTCTTGTACTTAGCACCTAAAAATATTAGTTGTTTTTCCATATCTCAAAAACATTTATTCATTGTTCCTATCACTTTTATTAAAATTTATGGAGAATTTTCACATTTTAATTTTATTTATTTTAGTTACAAAAATTATATGGGCTTACTTTTTTAAAAAATTGAATGCAACACAAAATATCATTCAGGATTATATCTTTTTTGATGCTCTCTTTTGTAGGTTAAGGCTCATATATAGTACTTTCATTGAGGTACTTACTGCATTTTAGCCAACATGTTGTGATAAAAGGAGGATATAGACTAATAATGCCCTACATTTATATTCTGGCTCAGTTGTTAGAAAATGGGCACATTGCTTAACTTTATTGTCTTTTTTTATCTATTAAAAAAGAGTAATAATATTTCTGTCAATAGAATTAAATAATGTAGCAAATGTTAAATACTTTATACTATGCCTAACAAATTGGTAATTATTGCTCATTAATCTTAAATATCTTTCTTAAATTATAGGACTGTTTTTGTTTTAGTTATACTGCAATCAATTATTTAGATAGCAGCAGTCAGCATTATGACCTTAAACAATATTATGACGTGTGTTCTAGGAAATTGAAGGTCCTATTAATATCATGAGGTAAATGTCATTTAATGACCTCAAGTCTTTAGAAAAGCTCAGTTTAGATTTATAAACAATATTTCAGTAGTCACAGTTTGGGCATTGTTTTAAGACCCATGATCACTGACAAAATATGAATAGCCATTTAGTTGCAGTAAGAAATAAACTTAATGAAAAAAACAAGCTCTATAGGAAATTTGTTTTTTCATTTTAAAGCTGCCAAGAGGATGGAAAAGTGACTTGTCTCCTGTGAACAGTGCCTGTTATTGCTTTGCAAACAGAAATGGTAAAATACTCTGGCAACAATTGGGGCTAGATTAATCACTGTACAATTGCCATCACTGCTTTATAATCTTTATTTTCTCAGCTATTGCGGCTGAATGCTTACTCCTCAAATACTTTGTGATCATCCATCCTTTTGAAAATGCAATAAGTTACTGAGTTTCAAAGCTTTTATTTCTACAAATTTGTTAGGACTTAGTCTTGCATGAATTTTCACAGAACTCTTGGGAATATTTTAACAAGAAGGCTCATGGAAGTCGATGAGATAATTAGTAAATATCAAGCTGCCATGAATATGTGAACCAGAAGTGAAATGTGTGAAGAGAGATTATGATGTGAGAGATCAGAAGTAAAATTTTATTATTTTAGACTATACTGAAAAATGTCAGTTCTAAACCAGCAACCATTTCTCTTCACAAATCATATACATTCCTCCTCCATATAGCTCCACACAGCTCTTATGCACCCTGTGCTCTTAGCGTGGGCTCTATTGTTAAGCACATATTATGATCAGTGACTGGCTAAGGAAACAAGTTTTAATGAATCAGAACATGGGATTTTCCAAGGGACCCAATTTGGGTGTAGAAAATTTAAGAAAACAATTGAGAAAGACTTCTGAGAGAAAATTTTCTTTCTCAAGATAATTATGTAAAAGGTAATGACTTCCTTCTTTATCCTGTGTTCATTATGTGCACACTTGAGACCTAAACACTGGCTAGCATAGGCAGAAGCTGTGGTCAGCCATTTCTCAGGTTTACTTCATAGGCATACACGTGAGCCAGGAGAATTCCTTATTTATCTTACCACTTTAAATCAGATTTTCTTGTTACTTTAGAGGAATATGAATTTCCTTTTAATATAAGGAGGTTTTTTTAAAATTTACTACTTACATTTACTTATTTAGTTCCTCTTGGTTAGTTTTCTGTCAACTTGGCTAGGATATGATATCCAGTTGATTGGTAAGACAGCACTGGCCCAAATATTGCTAAGAGTTTTATAGATGTGATTAGCATCTACAATCAGTTGACTTTTTTTTTTTTAACCAACATCACCTACTTGATGGCTGGAGGCAGAGGACAGGGAGGTTTGAAGCCACATCTTTTCCCTAAGGCCCTCTACTCTGGGATAGTTACCACAAGGGGAAGGAATCACAACTCTTATTTCTTCTCTAGGGGCAGATTTTGTGGGCACATGGTGAAATCTATATGTGATTTGCTTCTATTTTATTCCAAAAAAAGAAAAAAAAAAAAACCAAGTTTCTTCATTACATCATTGACCTTATGGAGATGTATTTCCCTAACTTTTTTTTTTTAAAGAGCAAGCAAGCAGAATAGTGAGAGTGAGAGAGGCTTTAAGCAGGGATTTACTTAAATCAGATGTTTCTGATTCTCCTTCCTTCACGTAGACAAGCCAGTTGCCTTTTTTGGCAGAAACATGGAGACCTTTGCATACCACTTTAAAGGATAGTGGTTACAATGACTTAGTTTCTTCTATGCCCATGAAAAGAAACGGGTAACAGCATTCTGAAATTCTGCTCCATCGGGGACTTTCTTGAAGATCTGCCATAATAGGAAACTACCTTCCAGGCACTGTGCTAGGCTTTGGTGGAGAATACAAAAAGATAAACACAGATATTGTCCTCAAGGGATTTGTCTAGTGGAATAGATCAAGAAAATAATAGATAAGCATTAACTAGAATCCTATGAGCAACGTTGTAAGTATGTGCTGGGTTGTATAGCAGAGGGCCACTTAGCGGAAAATGGGGATGGGGTTGGAATAAAAGAAGCCTTTCTAGGGGAGATGATGCTTGAGCTGAGTCTTAAAGAATATGTTAGGGTTAGGCAAATAATAGGGGGAAGGGCATTCCAGGGTAAAGTATGGTAGATAGACTTAAGAATGCTTGAAACTAAAGTATGTCTTCAGGGGAGAAACCACAAGCAGTTTGCTATTTCTAGAGTATAAAATGGAAGTGAGGGATAACTGGAAATGAGTTTTCATTTTGGAGGGAGTTGAATTCCATGCCAAGGAGCTTAGAGTTGATAATGTGAGTGGGCCTCATCTAATCAGCTGAAGGCCTTAAAAGTAAGAACTCTGGTTCCAGAAGAAGAAGAAATTCTGACTCAAAACTACACTTTGTATTCTTCTTTGAATTTCCAGCCTGCTGGTCTTCCTATGGATTTCAGACTCAAGCCTTCACTAGCTGCCTGTTCTGTTTCTCTGGAGAATCCTGTCCCATATAAGTGGTGTCAGAAATGTCATTTTAAATTAAAATCCACAAATTATCCCTAATTTAATTTTATTCAATAACTTTAAACTTTTTCTCACATGACTTCTCTTTTAAGGATCTTTTTCCCAATATTCACTTCTTTGAATATATAATGATGTCATTGGAAAAAGAGAAATTTCATTTTTCATTTATGGGGTGGTTATAATGTCTATATAGAAGCATGAGTGTTTTTTTCTCCCAAATTTTGACAAATGATATCCATTTATGTAGGAGTTATAACCCAAGGAACAATCAGAATACATCATCTTGAACTAATTGGAGATTTTCTTCCTTAATGCTATATACCTGGTATTTGTACCTAAAACCAACAGAGTCTCGGTTTAATTCCTATTCAATGCAAATTTAGAGTTCCCTCAAGTCTAAGGCCTTCTTGAAAGCAGAAAAGACATTTTTTTCTTTCATTTAAATAAATATTTTGGCTACATTTGGCGAGACATTGTCTTAGAAACTGGAGATAGAGGAATGAACAAGACAGAAATTTTCCCAACAATAAATATAATATGTTCTAATTAATTTGTGCATGCATTGAAATAATGAATGGATGGATAAAAGCCAAAAATTCAGTTTTTGGTAAGAACTAGGAGGAAAATAAAGAGGGGGTAATGAGATAGACATACCTGTGAAGGGG
The DNA here is from genome assembly GCF_030445035.2 of Dasypus novemcinctus. NCBI lineage: Eukaryota > Metazoa > Chordata > Mammalia > Cingulata > Dasypodidae > Dasypus > Dasypus novemcinctus. The sequence continues at coordinate 74,283,952 of NC_080677.1, forward strand.
TTAAGATTGAGATAGGCTCAATCTAGGCAGAAGGGGTATTTTGAAGCAAAGAGAGCATTTATGTTTTTGGATTCAGTTTGCTAGGCTTTTCTTGAGGATATTTGCCTCTATATTCAAAAGGGATATTTGTCTGCAATTTTCTTTTCTTATGACATCTTTATCTAACTCTGGTATTAGGATAATGTTGGTCTCATAGAATGACTTGGAAATATTCTCTCCACTTTAATTATTTGGAAATATTTGAGCAGGATTGGTGTTAATTCTTCTTTTAATGTTTGGTAAATTCACCAGCAAAGACCTGGTTCTGGGCTTTTCTTTGTTGGGGGATTTTTGATTGCTGATTCAATCTCTTAATTTATTATTGGTCTGTGGAGATTTTCTATTTCTCCTTCAGTCAGCATAGATAGTTTGTGTGTTTCTAGGAATTTGTCCTTTTCATCTAGTTTATCAAATTTGTGAGTATACAGTTGTTCATAGTATCCTCTTACAGCTCTTTTTATTTCTGTGCAATCACTAGTAATGTCTCCCCTCACCCTTTCATTTCTGATTTTAGTTATTTGGGTTCTCTCCATTTTTTTCTTTGTCAGTCTAGCTAAAAGTTTGAAGATTTTTTTGATCTCTTCAAAAAACCAACTTTTGGTTTTGTTGATTCCATTGTTTGTTTCTTTTAATTCTCTTTCACTTATCTCTGCTCTAATCTTTGTTATTTCCTTTCTTTTGCATACTTTGGGTTTGGTTTGTTTTTCTTTTAATAGATATTACAGTTGTGAGGCTGGGTCTGATTTGAGACTTTTCTCTTTTTTAATGTAATCACTGAGAGCTATAACTTTCCATCTCAGCACTGCCTTTGCTCATCTCATAACTTTTGGTATGTTGTAGTTTATTTTCGATCATTTGAAAATATGACCTAACTGCACTTTTGATTTCTTCTGTAACCAGTTTTTTAAGAGTGTGTTGTTTAATACCCATATAATTTTTTTGATAGCACCACTATTTTTTCTTTATTTTTAAAGGAAATGTAGATTATATAAATGTTACATTAAAAATATAGAGAATTCCCAATTATCCCATCTCCTCCCCCTCCCACACTTTCCCCCATTAACAACATCTTTCGATAGTGTGGTATATTTGTTACAATTGATGAACACACATTGAAGCATTCCTACTAACCATGGTCTATAGTTTACATTATGGTTTACACTTTGCACCACACAATTTTATAGGTTTTAAAAATTGTATAATGGCTTGTATCCATCATTGCAATATCATGCAGAATTATTCCAATGTCCCCAAAATCCCCCATGTTACACCTATTCTTCCTTCTCCCTCCATTCGGAACTGCTGACGACCACTGTCTTTATAGCAGTTAGAAGTTCTTCCATTACTAGAATAATTAAAAGTCTACTTTAGTCCATAGTTGCATTCTCTCTTTATGTTTGTTTGTTCCTCTATCTTGAGGATTTAGGGATGGTGATGCCCACTTGGCTTGCAATTAAAGGGGGCTTAGATCCCATAATATACATATTTTTCAGTTTTCCAGTCCTCCCTCTGTTATTGATTCCTAGTTTCACTCCATTGTGTTCAGAGAAGATGTATTGTATGATCTCAATATATTTAAATTTCTTTAGACTTGTTTTGTGACCTTGCATGGCACCTATACTAGAAAATGAACAATGTACTCTTGAGAAGTGTATTCTGTTGTTGTTGGGTGCAGTGTTCTGCATATGTCTATTAGGTCTAGTTGATTTATAGTATTGTTTAAGTCCTGTTTCCTTATTGATCTTCTGTCTAGATATTCTGTCCATTATTGAAAAGGGAGTATTGAAGTCTCCCACAAATAATGTAGATCATCTATTCATCCCTTCAAATCTGTCGCTATTTGCTTCATGTATTTTGGAGCTATGTTGTCAAGTGTATATATATTTATAGTTGTTATATCATCTCACTAACGATTCTATAGTGTTCTTTGTCAGTTTCAACAGTTTTTTACTTAAAGTCTGTTTCATAAGATATTATAGATACCCAGCTCTCTTTTGATTACTATTTCCATAAAATATTTTTCCCCATTTTTTCACTATAACCCTACACGTGTCTTTGAATTTAAGGTGAACCTATTGTAAATAGCATATAGATGGAGCATGCTGTTATTTTTTAAATTTTTAAATCACAGCTAAGCATTTATTTTATTGTTTAAGAAGGAAAGAAATGATATTTCAGAAGTGATTTCTTTTTTTTATGCAATATATGCTTATAGACTCTAAACAGTATTTTAAAATATACAATCTCTCCAAAAGAAAATATTCAACTAAAGATAAGATAGGTAACATTTAATGTAAATAAATGTTACAAGATTTTAAAATTAAAGTCATCATGGATATTTTCACAGCTCACAATGTAAAGAAATATGTAAACTTCCTGTACAAAGCAGTAGAATCTTTACTCTTGAGCAAGTCGTTCAATAACACTTTGGTAGTCTTCCATTAGTTCCTGAAAGCTTTCTTCCAGCTGTTCATGCCGCATGCTTATTTCTATTTGGTTCATCTGGTTTGTCAGTTCTTCTGGTCTGAGACATTTTCTCATCTTGGCAAGATCCCCCTGCTTTTTCTTATATGGACTTATTAGTCTTCTTTTAATATCCGATCTATAGTTTCTGTACTGTTCAGCATCACTCATGTCAGTTACTAATAGTTGAAGAATTTCATAAGCCCGTCTAGCATGTTCCTTATTTATTTTTAACTTGCATTTTGCCTCTGTTGCCATATCGTCATTGAATCCTTGCATTAACTTTTCCTGGGAAAAACAGGGTAAATCTTGACAAAGCTTCACAAGCACAAAGTCTCATAATTTCCCAAAGCTTTTGGATGGATCTTCCCCTGTATTATCAAGAACCGAAGGAGATGCAATGTTGTTTCTATGCACTGTTTCCAGAAGTTGAACACCATGGCCTTGACCTTCAAATGAGTCTGTATCAGCATCTGACTTACACGTGGCCAGGTTTTGTCTAGGTACACGTAGTGATTATAGACTGTTGTGTAGTCCACGGTTGTAAAGAGCGTATAGTTCCATCCTTATTATACTTCTCAAATACTAGAAAGTAGTGCCATCTTTCATCATCCATGTCAATAAAGCTAGTGGTCTCGGTAAACCACATCAAAAAGTCTGAAACCTTTTATGGCATTCCCGAAAGTCTCTACATGTCATATCTGAAAGGTAAAGTTTTCTCCTCCAGTTGGATTAAAACTGAGTATGTATGCATAAGGTTCCAAATGGCTTGAAATCAACTTCCTTTTCCAGCAAAGAGAAAAAATCATTCGTTTTGGGGCAAAATCCAGGGGGAATGATCTGTCTAATTTTGCCCTCATGATCTGCCTTCACACAAAGTTTTCATGAACTTTAGATGCATATTCAGTGGGGACCCCTGTTGACAGGCTCTCAGCAATATAGTATCAAAGGATCTTCAGACCTTTTGTAACCAAAAGCAGTTTCATCATTCCCAAAGAGTTGATGGGTATATTCAGGAAAGAAAGTTCTAATGTTATTTTCAAGATCTTCAGGAAAACAAACTAATTTTAGTTTAATTGCTGTGTTTGTGTTACCCTTGTACTCTACCCATTTCTTCCCCACTGCACTCTTGTATTCAACCAAAAATTTCTCCATAGCACCAAATTCCACCATTTCTAAGCAGTGAGCATCTGCCTCTGAGGAAGGATTGGGTCATGCTTTTAAGTTCATTCTTCCAGTCTCTGCCTTTTGACTGGAGAGCTTAATCCATTTATATATAAAATAACTACTGACAATGTGTGGCTTACTCCTGCTATTTTGCTTTTTGGTATTTGTAAGTCTTACACATTTTTGTCCCTCAATTCTTTCATTAGTGTGTATTTTCATATTCAACTGATGTTTTGTAGTGCACCCTTTTTAGTTGCTTCTCATTTTTGAGACTACCATGGGGTTTAATATAACATTCTAAATGTATAACAATTATACTTGATTTAATACCAACTTGATCTCAATAGCATACAAAAACATTGTTTCTATACCCCTGACCCCAACTTTTTTGTTGTATTGTTACAAATTATACCTTTATAAATTGTATATCCCAAACCATAGATCTAAGACTACTTTTTATGTATTTGCATTTTAGAATCTGTAAGAAGTAAAAAATGTTTTGTTTTGTTTTTTTTACTTCTATATACTATACAATAAATACAATAGTACTGGTTCCTTTGAGCATAGTAAAGATCAATTTTTTTCTTTTTAATCTTCATCCAGTGTATCCTCATCTGGTCTTCATTGCTCATGATTTCTGAATTTTATATCCTGTTGCTTTGGATGGGCCAACATTTCCTTTGTTATGGAAATGTTGTTGCAAACTGTTCATTTTAGTATTTTAAAGTGCTAGCTATTACTTTTTTATTATCTTTTTAATAAAAAGATACATAAATCACACAAAATGCTGCATTAAAAAATATAATAACTATTACTTAAGTTTGTGTCTGGCTAGTGATATGACAGAGATTTCTTTGAGTGCCAGTAGGTAACAAAAACAAAAATCCCAATGCAATGAACCATCTTTCACAGTCTTTATAAATTGGCTCTGTGTTGGCTGGTGTTCTCTTTCAGAGGTTAGCCCTCTTACCAAGAAAATTAGCCTGAAGCCAAAGTGCAGGATCCTCCCCATCTTTTCTGAGTCTTCATCTTATCCTGGGCATGCACTGGGCCTTAGGAATCCTCCTTTGTTCAGTAAATTGAGTGCTCCTCTACTATGAAATAGACTTTTCCCTCTCATGGTTATTCTATTGTAAGACTTGAGATAGTAACCCCACTTCAATTCAATTGTTTCTGACACTAATTTAGTTGTGTGTAGGCTGATAGATTGGTGCAGACACACAAGCAACTGAGTATGTGCTCAGGGGTCCCTATGTTCCCTCCAAAACAGAGACCCACAATGAGGGGACAAGCTAGCTCTTACTGTGCTAGGGAGTGCATGCAGATGGGGTCAGCAATGGTGCCATGAGCTTCTCCTGTTTTTAAGCTTCATTTTCTTGATTTAGCACTTGGCCTTTCCCTGAGACCCTTTAACTATTTCCCAGAACTCTGAGAAAAATGTCTGTGCCTGCTTTTTCTAGTTGCTCAAAGATTTTGTGGAGGAACAGAACCCTGGAGCATCATGCTGCCATTTTGTTAAACAAGAAGTCTTAAAACATTTATTTGTTTTTGTGGTTATCTTTTACTTGACATCTTTGTTTCTTTATTTTATGCATTTATTCTCCCTTCTTTCTTTTTAAATTTTATTGCAGGGTGATGTGTTCATTTGGTTGCTTTTAAAAAAGAATGTATTTATCATTTTTTCCCCAAGTGGTTGTTTTTTGCTTTCAGGTATAAGAGTTCTTTTATTCTGCTTTCTTTTGGTCTGCCATGGCTTTTTCCTGGATTTTTTAGTAGGACTTTTAATTTTTTTAATTAAAAAAAATGTAGATTACATAAATATTACATAAAAAATATGGGAAATTCTCATATACCCCACACCCGAGCTCTCCTACATTTTCTCACATTAACAACATCCTTTATTAGTGTGGTATATTTGTTACAATTGATGAACACATTTCAGAGAATTGCCACTAAGTGTGGATTAGACTTTACATTGTAGTTTACACTCTCTCCTGCACAATTTTCAAAGTTATGACAAGATATATAATGGCTTGTATCTGTCATTGTAATGTCTTTTAGGACAATTCCCAAGTTCCGAAAAAGTCCTCATATTACACCTGTTTGTCCTTCTCCCACACTTCAGAACCTCCAGTGGCCTCTGCTGCCACATCAATGATAAAAGTTCTTTCATTGATAGAATAACAATAAGTCTATATTATAATACCAGTAAATCTACTCTAATCCATCATTCATTCCCCAGTCCTGAGGAATCTGGGATGGTAATGCTCATTCCACCTCTAATTGAGAGGGGGCTTAGATCCCATGGGGCAGATGGACGGGATTATCTTGCTTGAAGTTGCAGATGTTTTCTGTTCTTTGGGACATTTGTAATCTATCATTATCTCCTTGCTAGTTGTCCTTGGTGAGTTCCATGAACTGGAGAGTAGGTTTTGCAACTTTGTTGAGATTCAGGGCCCAGCTGGCACATAGGCAACACAAAGATTTAAGTCTTTTGGACATACATATATCAACCCTATTACTAACTATAGGTTCAAATAGAAGGGGCATAAGAGTCATATGTTGGGAAACCACAACTGAGTCTACCGCTGTCACACTGGAAAGCATAAATTCACAAATAGAGCCCACTGGCAGGGAACCAAACTCCTGAGCTGTCTGCCCTGCCTAGAGGTCTGGATGACTCCACTATTTGAGGCAATATTTACTTTGGCAGTCACTGAGATGCTGCTGAGAAGTGCATAAATATAACCTCTGGAATGACCTCCCAACTCACATTGAAGTCTCTTAGCCATATAAACTCATTTTTCTTTACCTTTTCCCTCTTTTGGTCAATGTCTTTTATCAGTTGCATTGCTGGTAGGTGCTTGGTAGTAATCCCTCAGTGCCAGGGTGGCTCATCCCTGGGAGTCTTGTCCTGTGCTGGGGGGAAGGTAATACATTTATATGCTGAGTTTGGCTTAGGGAGAGGCCACATTTGAACAACAAAGAGGCTCTCAGGAGGTAACTCTTAGGCATGCTGTAATACTTGGCTAAGTTTCAATTTCAAAAGTAAAGTTATACAAGTACAGTCATTAATATCAAAGGTCATTAATTGTTCCTCATCCATTTACTGCCCCTATACTTAGGGGATTCTTGCTGTCCCATTAGAGAATGTGGCAGAGCTCCCCAGAATGGGAATTCAATATTCTTTCAGTTATTGTGTGAATCTCCACCCACTGTGACAATGCCCCTTGAATACTTGAATGCATTTATATGCCTTATAGGTATGTCCCAGGTGAACCTTCTCCCTTGCATCCCTGATCACTGATACCCCCCCATCAATGATCATCCCTTGCCTCAGTTGTAACCCTTCTATGATCAACTTCTTAAAAAATGAAGATAACAAAATAACCAAAATAAATTAGTAAGAAAATGTAATAATAATGATAGTTTTAAAAATAACAAATAAATACAAATAATTATAAATTGGAAATAATAAAAAGTAACCAAAAATACAAAATCAAAACAAAATTTTGACTTTATGTCTTTCATCACCTAAAGATCTGTTATCTTGTACGTGCAGTGACATTTTCTTCTGTTTATTCCCTCAATGTCTTATTTATTTCATTTTGTCTTCAAAGAGCTTTAGGTTACAGAAAAGTCATATACAGACTATAGGGGATTACCATATACATAACATCCTACGCCCTTCTTCTTTCCCCTATTAATAACGTTTTACAAGTAGATGGTACATTTGTTACAACTGATGTACAAATATAGAAACATTGCTACTAACTATGGTCAATGATTTACATTATGGTTTACATTTTGGACCATACACTTTCACAAATTTTGATGAAATTTAACATGGCCTGTATCCATCATTGCCAGATCATTGCCCTCAAAATGCCCCATTCCATCTATTCTATTCCTCTCTTTCCCTCCCCTTGGGACCCATAGCAACCACCAATCTTTACTCCTTGAAGAATAAGACTCATAGTTACTTGCAACACCATTGAGGGCTTGACATACTGGCCTGTCCTCCCCTATTAGATAGGTGCTGTCTATGCTCTCGAGAGACTCCTGACTCTCTATTTGAGAACATAGCAGGACTCCCCAGGATGGGATTTCAACATCTTCCCAGTCATCAGTGGGTCTCCACTCATGGATACAACACACTATGACAAGATGAACACTCATACACTCCCTAGAAGCCTGACCCAGGTGTGCCCTGTCCTTCATGTCCCCCACCTTGAATACCCTAAAATGGTGGCCCTCCCTTGCTGTATTTGCCAAAAGAACATCCCAGCTTAGTAGTTTCCAACCACATACCACAAATCTCCAATATTCACCTGCTCCTTCCTTCAACCCTCCCCAAAGTTCCATGGACATTCTAACCCATCTTCCCCACACTACCACCCTCATAAACCAACACTGACTAACCCAAAAATATCAGTGCGCCACTGTCGTGCCCATCCACTGTGCAACTACACCCTTCCACCTTATCATAGCTTTTGCCCATATAGGCAATGGCTCTCAATCTTTTTCTACCTTTCTTTCTCCTGTAAACCTATCTAGCTCTGTGAGTATTCTCAATTTGCTTAATTCATATCAGTGAGGTCATGTAATATTTATCATTAAGTGCCTGGCTTTTTTCACTCAACATAAGGTCTTCAAGATTCAGTCATGTTATCCCGTGTGTTAATACTGCATTTCTTCTTGCAGCTGAGCAATATTCCATTGTATGTATATACCACAATTTGTTTATCCATTCATCTAATGATGGACATTTGGGTTGTTTCCATCTCTTGGCAATAGTGAATAATGCTACTATGAACATTTGTGCACATATATCTGTTCATGTCTCTGCTTTCAATTCTTCTGACTATATACCCAGCACTGAGATTGCTGGATCATATGGCAGTTCTATAGTTAGCTTTCTGATGACCCACCAAATTGTCCTTCACAATGACTGCACCATTCTACATTCCCACCAGCAGTGAATAATGGTTTCCATTCCTCCACATCCTCCCCAACACTTGTAGTTCTCTGTTTTTTAATAGACACCAGTCTAATGGGTATAAGATGATATCTCATATAGTTTTGATTTGAATTTCCCTAATAGCTAGTGATCTTGAGTATCTTTTCATGAGCTTTATAGCCATTTTTAGTTCTTCCTTGGAGTAGTACCTATTCAAATAACTTGCCCACTTTTAAAATGGGTTGTTTGTCTTTCTATTTTCAAGGTGTAGGATTTCTTTATATAGACTGGATATTAGGCCCCTATCAGATATACGGTTACCAAATATTTTCTCCCATTGAATACATTGCTTTTTTGATTTCATGACAAACTCTTTTGAGGTGCAGAAATTTTTAATTTTGATTGGTCCCATTTATCTATTTTTTCTTTTATTGCTCATGCTTTCAGTGTAAAATTCATAACACGATTTCCTAATACAAGGTACTACAGATGCTTCCTTGCATTATCTCAAGATCTTTATGGTATTGGCTCTTATATTTTGATCTTTGATCCATCTTGAGTTAATTTTTGTATAAGGCATGAGATGGTGTTTATCTCTCACTCTTTTTTTTCCCTTTTAAAAAATTTATTGAAGTATATCATCCATACATAAATATACGTAAAAAATAAGTGTATAGTTATAGTTGTGAACATACAGCAATGCGTTTTTTAAATAAATACTTTATTTATTTATTCATTTTTTGTTTTTTTTAAAGATGCATAGATCACAAAAATGTTAAATTAAAAAAAAATAAGAGGTTCCCATATACCCCACACCCACACCCTCCCATATTGACAACTTCTTTCATTAGGGTTGTACATTCATTGCATTTGATGAATATAGTTTGGAGCATCACTACACAGCATGGATTAGAGTTTATGTTGTAGCTTACATTCTCTACAGTCCATTCAGTGGGTTATGGCAGGATATATAATGTCCTGCATCAGTCCCTACTATATCATTCAGGACAACTCCAAGTCCCGAAAATGCTCCCATATCTATTTTTCCCTCTCCCTGCCTTCAGCAAATCCTGTGTCCACTGTCTCCACATCAGTGATATAGTTTCTTCCCTTGCTAGAATCACAATAATTCTATAGTAGAATACCAGTAAGCCCATTCTAGTCCATATTTTGTTCCTCCGTTCTGCAGACCCTGGGATGGTGATGTACACTCCACCTCTAAACTGAGGGGGGCTTAGATCCCACATGGATGTAATTCTCCTGCTTACAGCTGTAGACTCTCTTGTTTGCCTTGTGCGGTGGTTGAACATCCTCACTCCCTGTTAGCTGACCTGGGTAAGTCCAACGAACCAGAGAATAGGTATTGCAACTCTGCTGAGGCTCAGGGCTTGGCTGGCACATAGACAGCCCAGGGACTCAAGTTTTCTGAGCATACACCAACCCCAGCACCAATCAAAAGTTCAGTAAAAGTTAACAGAAGAGGCATGCACAGAGAGTCACATCTGAGTCCAACTTCATCCCAGTCAGGAGCTCAAATTCCAAAGTAAGGCACACTGACAAAGTACTGAACTCCAGAGCTGTCTGTCATGAGTGTAGGACCCCTATCTGGGAATATATCTACTTTGGCTGTCTCTGAGATCCTGCTGAGACATGTGTAAGCGTGACCCCTCTGATGACCTCCCAACATATTTTGAAGTCTCTTAGCCATATAAACTCATTTGTATTTACTATTCACCCCTTTTATTCAGTCTTTTTCTAGTTGCATCACCAGCTGGTGCTTGGTAGTAATCCCTCAGTGCCAGGGTGGCTCATCCCAGAAGTCACATCCCACACTGGGGGGAAGGAATGCATTTACATGCTGAATTTGGCTTAGAGAGTGGCCACATTTGAGCAACATGGAGACTCTCAGGAGATAAGTCTACAGCTCTAGGCTTAGTTGAAATTTCAAGTACATAAGCTCATAAACATAGTCATCAGAATCAAGGGTCCATCATTGGATCATCCTTCTTCACTGGTCTTTGCCCTTGTACTTTAGGGATTGTTGCTACTCCATTTGGCAGTGCAACAGAGTTTCCCAGAATGGGAACTCAGCACTCCCTCAGTTGTTGTGTGAAACTCTACCCCTTATGTCAATACCCAATGAACACCTGAGCTTATCTACATAGCCTATATGCATGGTCTGGAGAGCTCCCTCCCACCCATGCATCCCCCATCAATGAAAGCCCACATCAGGGCTCCTCATCTGCTATAATTGAACCCCACTGTGATTCAAAACTTCTTCAAAAATGAAGTTTAATATATTGCCAAATTCAATTAATAGGAAAGTGAAATAGTAAGATAGGTTTAAAGATTAGAAATAGAATACTTAATAATTTAGAAAAAAATAAAGTAAAAAAATAAAATAAAAAAATAAATTGGGGTATTAAAAAATGAAAAATACCATAAAATTTTTTTTGACATTTTGCTTTTCATCACTGTAATAGGTGTTGCCCTGTATGTACAGTGGCAAGGCAAGGCAATCTCTTCCATTTCTTCCTCAAAGGCTACATCTTTTTTTTTTTATTATGTCTTCAAAAAGTTTTAGGTCTCAGTAAAGTCACGTATTGAATATAGGGACCTCCCATATACCCAATATCAAACGCTTTTCCCCCTTCCCCAGCAATGATCTTTTTACATGTGGATGTTACATTTGCTGCAACTGATGTACAGATATAGAAACATAGCTACTAACCATGGGTCCATTATGATTCACATTACGATTTACATTTTAGGCTATACATCTTTATAAATTTTTGGTGATATTTAACTTGGCCTGTATCCATCATTGCAGGATCATGCAGAACATGTTCATTGCCCCCAGTTACTCCCTCTTCCAACTACTCTATTCCTTTCTCCCCCTTTCCTTAGGGCCCATAGTGAAAACCAAGCTTCACTGCTTGAAGGACAAGATTCATAGATAACTACAACAATGTTGAGGGCTTGACACGCTAGTCTGTCTTCCCCCATTGGGAGCCACCCATGTTCTTGAGAGATACACTCCCCTCTGTTTGAGAACATATTGGGCCTCCCCAGGATGGGGTCCTAACACCTTCCCGCTAATTGTATGGGTCTCCACCCACTGATATAACACACTAGATATGATGAAGACTCACACACTCCCTAAAAGCCTGCCCCGGGTGCACCCAGTGCCAGATGCCCCCCATCAAACACCTTATACCAGTAGCCCTTCCTTACTATATTTTCCAAAGACTTTTCTCAACATTATAGTTTGAACCACATATGTGACAACCTCCCATGTTCACTTGTTCCCCCCAAACCCTTTCCCCAATTCCTTGGACCATCTGATCCATCCTCCCAACCCTAGCCACCCTCAAGCATGCAAAGCTCCACCCAATAGTATCCCTATGCCTCTGTTTTACCCCTTCACTGCACAACTACTTACTTCCAATTTATCATAGAAACAATGTGGGCATTGTTTCACAACCTCCCTCTCCCCCCTATTTCCTGTAAGCCTATCTTTCAGTCTCTAGCTCTCTGAGACAGCTTGATTTGCATAATTCATATCAAAGAGGTCAAGTAGTATTTGTCCTTCCATGCCTGGCTTACTTCACTCAACATAAGGTCCTCATGATTCATCCATGTTATCCCAAGTATTAGTACTGTATTCCTTCTTACAGCTGAATAGTATTCCACTGTGTTTATATACCACATTTTGTTTATTCATTCATCTGTTAATGGGCATTTGGATTAATTCCAACTCTTGGCAATAATGAATAATGCTACTATGAACATTGGTGTGCATTTACCTGTTCATGTCCTTGTTTTCAGTTCTTCTGGGCATATACCGAGCAGTGCAATTGCTGGGTCAAATGTCAAATCTATAGCTAGTTTTTTGAGGAACTGCCAAACTGACCTCCACAATGGCTGGATGCTTCTACATTCCCACCAGCAGTGGATGAGGGTTCCCATTCCTGCACATCCTCTCCAACACTTGTAGTCCTATGATTTTTAATAGCCTCAGTCTAATGGGTGTAAGATGCTATCTTATAATAGTTTTGATTTGCATTTCCCTAATAGCTAGTGATGTTGAGCATCTTTTCATGTGTTTTTTAGTCATTTGTATTTCTTTGGAGAAGCATCTGTTCAAATCTCTTGCTCATTTTAAAAATTTTTTTTTTCTTTTTATTTTCAAGATATAGGATTTCTTTATATATGCTGGATATTGGGTTCCTATCAGATATACAGTTACCAAATATTTCCCCCCATTGTGTAGGCTGTCTTTTCACTTTCTTGATAAACTTCTTTAAGGTGCAAAAGGCTTTAATTTTGAGAATGTTCCATTTATCTATTTTTTCTTTCACAGCTTATGATTTGGGTGTGAATTTCATGAAGCCATTTCCTATTGCAAGGTCCTGTAGATGCTTCTGTACATTGCCTTCCAAGGTTTTTTTGGTTCTGGCACTTCTATTTAGATCTTTTTTTTTTTTTTTTTTTTTTTTTTTAAAGATTTATTTATTTATTTAATTTCCCCCCTCCCCTGGTTGTCTGTTCTTGGTGTCTATTTGCTGCGTCTTGTTTCTTTGTCCGCTTCTGTTGTCGTCAGCGGCACGGGAAGTGTGGGCGGCGCCATTCCTGGGCAGGCTGCTCTTTCTTTTCACGCTGGGCGGCTCTCCTCATGGGCGCACTCCTTGCGCGTGGGGCTCCCCCACGCGGGGGATACCCTTGCGTGGCAGGGCACTCCTTGCGCGCATCAGCACTGCACATGGCCAGCTCCACACGGATCAAGGAGGCCCGGGGTTTGAACCGCGGACCTCCCATATGGTAGACGGACGCCCTAACCACTGGGCCAAAGTCCGTTTCCCTCTATTTAGATCTTTGATCCATCTTGAGTTGATTTTTGTAGAAGGTGTGAGATGGTAATCCTCTCTCATTCTTTTGCATATGGGTATCTAGTTCTCTAAGCACCATTTGTTGAAGAGGTCATTCTCTCCCAGTTGAGTGGACTTGGTGGCCTTGTCGAATATCAGGTAAGTGTATACGTGATGATCTATATCAGAACTCTCAGTTCAGTTCCATTGTTCAGTATGTTTATCCATGTGCTAATACCATGCAGTTTTGACCACTGTAGCTTTGTAGTATGTTTTATAGTTGGTAGTGTGATTCCTATGATTTCTTTTTTTTTTTTTCAGTGTGTCTTTGGCTATTCAGTGCCTCTGGCCTTCCAAATAAATTTCATAGTTAGCTTTCCCAATTTAGGGAAAAATTCTGTGGTAATTTTTATTAGGATTGCATTAAATCTGTAAATCAGTTTTGGTAGGATAGACATCTTAATGACCTTGAACAGGAAATGTTCTTCCAGTTATTTAGGTCTTCTTTGATTTCCTTTAACAGTGTTGTGCAGGTTCTGCATACAAGTCATTTACATCTTTAAATTTATTCTTAGGTATTTGATTCATTTAATTGCTATTATAAATGAGATTTTAAGATTTCCTCCTCAGATTGCTCATTATTGGTGTACAGAAATGCTACTGATTTTTGTACATTAATTTTAAAACCTACCACTTTCTGAACTCATCTATAAGTTCTAGAAGCTTTGGTGTAGATTTCTCAGGGTTTTTGAGATAAAGGATCATGCTATCTGCAAATAGTGAAATTTTTACATCTTCCTTTCCAATTTGGATGCCTTTTATATTTTTTCTTGCCTAAGTGCTCAAGCAAGTACTTCTAATACAATGTTGCATTAGAGCAGAGACAAAGGGCACCTTGTCATATTCCAGATCTTAGAGGGAAAGCTTTTAGGATTTTACCATTGAATATGATGTTAGCTATGGGTTTTTCATATATACACCTTATCATATTGAGGAAGTTCCCTTCTATTCCTATCTTTTGAATTCTTTTTATCAGGAGAGGATACTGTATCTTGTCAAATGCTTTTTCTGCATCTATAGAGTTTATCATGTGATTTTTTTCTTTTGATCTGTTTATGTGGTGTATTACATTGATTATTTTTCTTATGTTGAAGCATCCTTGCATACCATGTATAAAATCCACTTTGTCATGGTATGGAATTTGTTTGATTATCAAGTATTTTATTGAGGATTTTATAATCAAATTTCATTAGAGAGATTGGTCTATAGTATTCTTTCCTCGTGGCTTCTTTCTTTGGCTTTGGTATTAGGGTGATACTGGAATCATTGAATGAGCTAGGCAATGTTTCCACCACTTCTATTTTTGGAAGAGTTTTTGCAGGATTGGTGCTAGTTACATACAGAATGTTTGTTAGAATTTACCTGTGAATCCATCTGGTACTAGGCACTTCTTACTTCAGAGATATTTGGTGACTAATTCAATCTTATTACTTGGGATTAGTATGTTGAGTTCCCCAGTTTCTTCTTTTGTCAATGTAGGCTGCTTGTGTGTTTCTTGGAATTTGTCCATTTCTTATAAATTATCCATCTTGTTGGCAAACAATTTTTCAAAGTAGCCTCTTATGATACTTTTTATTTCAGTGGGATCATTGTTGATATCACCTTCCCCATTTCTTATTTTATGTATTTTCATCTTCTCTCTTATTTTCTTTGTTAGTCTAGCTCAGGGTTTGTCAAATTTATCAATCTTCTCAAAGAACCAGCTTTTGGTTTCATTTATTGTTTTCTAGTGCTTTCTTATTTTTAATTTCATTTAGCTCTTCTCTAATCTTTGTCATTTCCTTCTTTCTCCTTCCTTTGTGGTTAATTTGTTGTTCTTTTTCTAATTCCTCCAGGTGTGCAATTAGGTGATTGGTTTTAGCTACTTCTTCTTTTTAAATATAGGCATTTTTGCCTGTGAATTTCCCTCTCTGTAACAGCTTTTGCTGCATGCCACAGGTATTGATGCATTGTGTTGTCATTTTCACTCATGTCAGTGTAGTTACTAATTTCATTTGCAGTTTCCTCCTTGACCCACTTGTTGTTTAAGAGTGTGTTGTTTAACTTCCATATCTTTGTGCCTACTCTGGTTCTCTGGTCCTTATTGATTACCAGCTTCATTCCATTTTGGTCAGAGAAATTACTTTGTATAATTTCAATCTTTCTGAATTCATTGAGAGTTGTTCTGTGTTCTAAAATGTGTTCTATCCTGGAGAATGATCCATATCCACTCAAGAAGATTGATATCCCACTGTATTTGGGTGTAATGTTCTGTATATGTCTATTATGTCCAGGTCCTCTAATGTATTATTCAAGGTCTTTGTTACTTTGTTTATTCTCTGTCAAGGTGTTTTGTCTAATGGTGATAATGCTGTATTAAAATCCCCCACTATAATTATAGTGGCATCTACTTCTCCACTTAGTCTTTCTAATTTTTGCCTCATGTATTTTGAGGTGCCCTGGTTAGGTGCATAAATGTTTATGATTGTTCTTTCTTCTTGACAGATTTCCCCTTTTATTAATATATAGTGTCCTTTTTGCCTCTTAAAATAGTTTTGCTTTTAAGTCTATTTTGTCTGATATTAGTGTAGCTACTCCTGCCCTTTTTTGGTTATTGTTTGCATGTAAAATTGTTTTCCAATCATTCACTTTTATCCTTTTTGCATCCCTGGGTCTAAGGTGAGTTTCTTGTAGATAGCATATAGATGGGTCATATTCCTTATCCATTCTGCCAATCTGTTCTCTTGACTGGAGAGTTTAAGGCCTTAACACTCAATGTTATTACTGTCAAGGAATTACTTATATTAGCCATGTTTTCTTTAGGTTTATGTATGCCATATTTTGTTTTTATTTCTTTTTTTTACCTTTCTAGTTATTCTTACACTCTCCTCCAACTCTTTCTCTCTTGTTTTTCCTTTCAACCTGAAGAACTCCCTTTTGTTTTTCTTGAAGGGCAGCTTTCTTATTGACAAACTCTCTTAATTTCTGTTTATCTGTGAATATTTTGAACTCTCCCTCATTTTTGAATCCCACCTTTGCTGGATAGAGAATTTTTGTGTGGAAGGTTTTTTTCTTTTAGCACCTTAACTCTGTCATTCCAATGCCTTCTTCCTCCATGGTTTCAGATTAGAAACCAGCACTTGATCTTATTGAGCTTCCCTTGTATGTGGTGGACCTCTTTTCTCTTGTTGCTTTCAGTATTCTCTCTTTGTTTTGAGCACTGAGCAATTTGACAGGTAAGTGTCTTAGGGTAGGCCTGTTAGAATTTATACTGTTCAGGGTGTGCTGCACTTCTTGAACATGTATATCCATGTCTCTCAATATAGTTTGAAAATTTTCAACAATTATTTTCTCCAACACTCTTTTTGCACTTTTCCCCTTCTTTTCTCCCTCTGGGATGCCTAGAATGCATATATTTATGTGTTTCATGTTGTCATTCAAGTCCCTAAATCCCTGCTGGATTTTTTCCTATGTTTTTATCTGTCTGTTCTACTCTCTGTCTGATTTCAGATATACTGTCTTCCTTGTCACTGATTCTTTCCTCTGTCTGTTCAGATCTGCTGTGTGTTTTCTTCCAGTGTATTTTTGAATTCTTGCATAGTTCCATTCATCACCATCATATCCATGATCTTTCTATGTATGTTTACAATTTCTTCGGTATGTTCTCGGAGTGTCTTCTTAATATCCTTCATTAAGCTGATTCATGATATTTGTTTGGACATATCTGATTAGTTGTGCCAAATTCTGCATCTCCTGTTTTTTTTAATTTTTTTGACTGGGCCATGCCTTCCTGTTTCTTAGTATGGCTTGCAATTTTTGGTTGGTATCTAGGCATCTATTTATCTTGATGGGTTTATTCAATTGGTTAGCTTCTCCTTCTAATCAAGGGTTTTATTTTGTTGTTGTTGTTATGTGAGTAAGGTTTCTCTTTGACACTCTGATCCTTTTATTCTATTTCTTTGTTGTTGTCTATGTTCACGTGAAAAAAAAAAGATTAGGACCAGAGAAAAGGAAAGATAAGAAGAGAAGTAGAATAATAATAATTTTTAAAAAGGTAGAAGAGGAAAAATGAAATAAGGAACAAAATAGAGAAAAATATATAGAATGAATTAAAAGTCTGGAATGATGAGAAGGGAGGAAATGAAACAAGAAAAGAAAAAATGAGGAAAGAAAACAGAAAAAAAGAGTGAAGAAATAAAAAATGAAAACCAAACAAAAATAGGTGGAATGAATGATAAACTACAGAAAACAGAAGATAGAAAAACGAAGGAAAGAAAAGAAATAACGGGAGAAAAAAAATCAGTGAAGGGAACAAAAAGGGGGAAACAAAGATAGGGTAAACACAACAAAATAAGAAACAAAATAGCAGCAACAGCAACAAGAGACTACCAAGGAAAAAGAGCCTTCCCTTTAAACCCTTAAGGAGCTTCTCAGGCTGCTGTTGTTCATCAATCACCCTGCTGCCTTCCCTCTGCAGGTGATGTACTAAGTTCTAGCAATTAAAATAAAAAAATAAAAATAAAAAGAGGTACTTAAAAAAAAATAACAGATCCGAGAAAGCCTAAAACAAAAGATGTCTATATGTTCCATGTCATAAAGTATTAGCTGGATGCCTGATAGCAAGGTGGATCATTCTCTTAATTGACCCAGGAATTAAACCAGGGGCCTTGTATATGCAAGGTGGGAATTTTTCCACTGAGCTAAATTGTCTCCTTAGGTCAGTCAGTCTTCAGAGACCTATCATTCCCCTTTCCAGGTGTTTTTACATTTCCACAGCTACCTGGAGTCCTGCTGATTAGGTGCCTGCCCTTGCCTCCTCTCTAATCTAATTGCTTTCTTTCTCTGGGTGGCTGGGCATGACAGCCTGCCTGAGTGGAATCCTCCACCCCTCTCCCCATTGGATCGGGATCCCTTCTGAGATTCAAAGGGGGCTTAGCTGGCCAAACTCACCACAAAGAAACCACTTTCTACCCTCTGCCAGACCCTGTTCCTCCCAGGCAATGCCCCCTTCCAGTCTCTTGGCAGCAGCAAGTCAGGGGCACAGAAGCTACTTGCCCTGAGGGTGGGGTATATGTGCCATTTTCAGCCACAGGGTGAGCAACTTATGGTTTTCCTTTGGCTTCTTTATCTTTCCAGTACTCTCCTAGTGACTCAGAGTACCTTCCATTCTCTACATATCCAAAGTAGCTTCTTTAGACAGGCCTCTGCCTCCTCTCTGCTTTTACTGTGAGACAGTCCCTACCTATTTCATCACCATTTTCTAGAATTTTTAATTTATCTTCATCCTTTCATTTTTAGTTATAAGAAGAATATTTAGTTATGAATTTTCATTCCAGTGCTGTTTTATATCGCAAATATATATATATTACTTTCATTATTATTTCTTCAATTTTGATTGGTACTTCACCTTTTTTTCTAAGGGAACCTTTCAATATCCAAGTAAAAAAATTCCATTTTGATTTTAACTTTCATATATTCATATGGTGCTACTGCATGTTGGTCAGAAAATATTGTTTTTTTCAACTTTTTGTAATTTGTTGAGATATTCTTTGTGAAATAAATTATTTTCACTTTTCATTATTAAATTTTCATATATAATTTATAAGTTATAATCTTTATTAATGAAATATGTGTCTAAATAACATATAAATCTATGAGATTTAAATTTATTCAGCTATATATATTTATATATAGTTTAGATAGATGATTGATAGAGAGATAGAGAGATGGAGAGATATGGATATGAGCTATCTAGATCCTCATGTAACAGTTTTGCTTTTGATCTACCTTGGCGTAAGAGAGTTTTTTTGTATTAAATTCTCCTTTTTATTAGAGTGTTTCTAATATATCTTCAGTAGCTTCTGCTTTATGAAAGCTTGTATATTATATGCTGTTTAGATAGTCATAACTGCTTTACCTTTACTCTGAAAATCTAGAATTACATATATACCTGTTTTTCTCATTTAATACCTTTTAACTTGTATCATACTTTGTTTGATATCAAGTTACCCCTGCTTTCCTTTTTTCTTTTTCTTTTTCTTTTTCTTTTATTTGTATTCTTTGATCCATCCTTTGATTTTTATACTCTCTGAAACGTTTTATTTTATGTGGGCCAATTTTATACAACATAGAATTGTATTTTGTTGTTCCAGTCTATCTGATTTTTTAAAAATAAGTGAGCTAAGTCTTTGAACATTCTAATTAACCATTCACTTGCCATCTCTCTCTCTTTTTTTTTGTTTTGTTTTGATGTTTCTTTCAGTTTCAGAAAGACTTGAAATTTCATTTCAATGTACTTTTTTATGGATATCTTTTTCCTCAATTCCCTTAGAAGTATCTATGGCTCCTTACTATAAACAAATGAAATATTCACTTGGTAACTCTTTGTTTCCATCCTTCTCTTCTTCTCCACCATCTAATTTTGTCCATTCTACTATTATTTTAATGCTTATGCTCTTACACTTAAATATAAGATGGATTCTTATATTCAAATGTTATACTTTGACTTCCAACTACTATCTATGAGGCTATCATATATCATATTTTATTTTTCCCTTTTCCCCCTTCTTCTACTCCTACTTTTCCACTTTACTTTTTCTTAGCTGCTAATGTACATTTCATTTTCTTTGTCTTCTTGGTTTTTATCTCTTTCTCTCCAAAACTGTGTATATTTATTTTTTCTTATTTCTATCCTGCCTATAACTTTTACTTTCAGTGATTTTCTATTATTCCTTGGTCATGTGTAGTTTAATCATAACTTATAAATTCGTTTTCAGTTATTTTCTTTTCCAAGTTCTGTAATTTCTCATTTCACAACCTTTATAAACTGTCTTTTTTTAGAGTGTGCACTTCTATTTTTAATGTCCTTTTCCATATACAATTTCTAGTTTCATTATTTTTAATTCTAGTAGGAATCCTGCTTCATGGCAGGATTTTTGTTTTAATCTGTGAAAAAGTTTTTATCTTTACTTTTAGTTTTTGTTTTTTATAGGATTCATGTCATGATTTTAGTTTTCTTGTCCATGCTTAAATGTATTTTATTTCCCTTGAACCGTGACTAGGAATGTTATTCTACTTTTTAGGGAGTGGGTGGCAGGTGGCTTTCCAGAATTCTCATTTCAAGGACTCTGCTTCTGTTATAATAGGGAATGGCAATTTTTAAATATATAAAATTATTATTTGGTGGTGGTGTTTGGGAGTGGGTAGTTTGCTTTTATTTTCATATTCTAGTCTGTTCCAGTAGGATGCTTGTTATCAGCTGCTTGTTTTCCTGACTTTAAAACCAGCTGCTGATTCCTAATGAAACCACTGCTGCAGAAATCACACAGAATCAGATAATTGAAAGGCCTCATGAGGTCCTACAGGTATATTCATGTAATATGGCTTAAGTAAGTAAAGGATATGTTACAGCTGGAGAAAGAAAGTGCAGCAATTCCTAGAAAGGTCCAAGACTTGAAAGTGCACCCCCAGGGCACTATCTCCATTATATAGGAGGTGTTGCATCTTCAGATTATGAACCCCAAAGACACACACAAGATACCTCAACTACACCAAAGTCAAGGCACAAGTTTACAAAGGGTTCTTTTATACTTCACTGGTCATGTAGCTAAAACTAGGCTTTAGTAAGTAGTTAAATCAGGTGTAACTATCATCTATATATTTACACTAACCAATGTACACAATAAGGTAGCACAGCATGACTCCAGGGTAGTTTCAGATTTATACAGTACATTATAAACCAGTGAGGAGTCTATTTCATCGTTTCTTTGGCCAAGGGTCAGTATCAGATTCCCAAGCTTCCCTGGAGACAAGCTTAGTGCTACCCCAGACCAACTGCAAAACATTCCAATTCTTATATAACTCTTTCCAAAGATCCTTTCCTAGGACTGCCCTTTCAAACCCCTGCTTTTTGTTCCTCTTGCCTGTGCTTTGACTATACAATACTGAGAACTGTTCTCTGCAGTTTCCACACATGATGGGGTATGCTCCTTCTAGAGGTAACCCTTGATGTTGATTCCTGGATTTCATCTCTACTATCCAACATTCATACTTCTGTGCAGCTTCCTCTAGATTCCTTACACAATTGTGGGCTTTGGTACCAATGCTGACAGTCTCAGTTGCTTATTTGTACTTTTACTCATAAATTGAAATTTATAATATCCTCTGTTCCTTGATTATGCTACAAGTATAAGTTTTTAAGTGTTGAAATTTGACTTCTCTTTTCATCTTTATGCTATTTGGAGAAGGTATAAAAAGATTGGAATCTATGAAAACCCCTTTATCATAAGGAAATCTGGAGCCATCTGCCTTGGCTTTTAGCTTTTCAATTTTTTCAGGAGCTAAGGTAACTTCAGTGACAGGAGAAACATTCCTTTCTGCTATATTCTTTCCTGAGCACTGGGATATGCCACTCTATTTTATTTCTTTTGTTTATCCTAATCTTTTCAAGCCAGTTGAGAGATTCCAAAATTTAAGGTGCTTCCTTAATTGTTTCCTTGTTTCACTACCAAGTAGGTCCAGGAATCTGCTGCATTTCATTCCTTGCTCTTTTTCTTGCTTTCAAGCTCTGTCATTAGTTTAACTAAAATGTTCTCTCAGATTCTGCCTTGGGTGTTTTCCATGGGAAGACACATGAATTCAGTGAGTTTTGTGTGAACAAAAAGCATTTATTAATTGAACAGATGATGGCACCTTCACTTCCCTGAGTAGTATTCCACCCAGAAGTTACCTTTCAGCAAACCAACATCTAGTCCAAGCCTGCTCTAACTAGGAGTACTCTCCATGACTTTCCGCAATAACTTCTCATATCCTGTTTCTATGTTCTTAGAAACTAGCACTGTAAATGTTCAAGTCCTGTGACCTCAGGATACATACTTTGTATGTCTCCCTTCCCATAGCAGTTCTGACATTTTGAAACTTAATAAAAGATGTAAAATCACTCTATGTCTATTTTTGAAGATTTAATTTCATAACCTGTCTTCTTTGATTTCCTGTATTCAAATTGCCTCTGGAGTTATTCTAGTTTGGACTCTGAAGTCTTCCAATTTTTGATTTGTGAAATGGTGTCCTCTTTTTACCAACCATGAGTTAATAATATGTCTTTTTCTTAGCTCCATCCTTAAGGGTAATTAGGGGTATGTATACCTTCTTTATTTTTTTTTATGTTTGTCTAGGTCCTCCAACAAGAAAGCAATATTTATCTTAAGGTAAACATTATTGTCTAGCATGTCTTTCAATATAATCTTCTTTATTCCTCTCACAAATCTTATATTGAATATAACAAAAAATATCTTTTCAAAGCAATATTGTTCTTCCCTGAGAAATACTAATTCCTAGAAATAAAATAGTGGTATGAACTTTTCAAATTACCTTCTTAGCTTTGTAAGAATTCCATCATTTCTTTCTGTACCTCAACCCAAGAAGATCCTTACCCAAAATATCATAAGGGTACAGAAGTTTCTTTAGCTGTTTTCTGTTTAAAACTGCTCTGTCTTCTGTAGTTGAACCCATAGTCTACATTTCTGAAATTCACAATCATGGTCAAGACTTTATGTCCAGAGTCAATTTGAGACAACATAATTACAAACAGGGAGGGAGACTCAAAGAATTTTGTGACAAGCTTCATGAATACAAGAACTAAATCCAGCCATACCCACTCCTTGGCCTTGGATACAGTTTAAAGCAAGATAAATGGAATAGATTTGGTGCCACATACTAATTCAGCTTTTAAAAATGAAAAGGCAATATGGAAATTCTAATACTCTGCTAATGCCCTAGCCTATGTCCTAGCCAAGAAACAGTAATGGAGCAAAAATTCCTTTAACCTACTGTAATAGTTTGAAGCTATATGCACCCCAGAAAAGCATTTCGTTAAGTTTGTAAACCCACTTTAAGTAATGATCTGTTGATAAGGCTACTTCAGTTAAAGTGTGGCCCACCTCAGTCAGGATGGGTCTTAATCCTATTACTGAAGTCCTTTATGAATGGAATGAAATTCAGACACAGAAAGCCCCAGGGAGCAAGAAGCTGGACATCAAAGAACATGACGGCGAAGTGGTATACCAGGAGCTGCTGCCATGTGCCTTGCCATTTGACAAGCTAAGGGCCAAGGGTGACCACCAGCAAGCCCCAGAACAACACAGTCTTCAGGCAGAAAGCATCACCTTAATGATGTCTTGATTTGGACAATTGTGAATAAGTTCCCATTGTTTAACCCAATCCATTTCATGGTTTTTGCTTGAGCAACCTTGGAAACTAAAACACCCACGAAATGACTGAAAGAGCCTATGAGTACTAACTTCTCAATGTGGGGGTCTAATCTCCATTCTATTATAGATAATGGAGCAAATGTCTTCATCCCTCTTTGGAAAGATAGAGGGACAGGGTTATCATGTCTTCTTTCATCAGGTACATAATATTTTATCACATAGGCAGCTACATGCACTTGTTTGGCTTGAACAATCATTGAGAGAACAATAAAATAATTAATACTGTGATATTTTCACCTCACCACAGTTCAGCTGAAGTAGAATAACACAAATACGATTAAACAGAATTTTTGATAACATAGTTATAGCACTGTTTTCTGTGTTTACACAGTATCATTTCAGACTTAAAGCAAGGTTATAACCAGCTTTTCAAATAGCCCCAAATTAGGGTTACTATGGTAATGATCATGATGGTTGACACAGAAGCTGCAGAGATTGTTAGCTAGAAATTTTGACATTGACATAAAGGCTCTTAACAATAAGAACACAACAAAACAAGACAACAAAATAACTCAAGAAATAAAAGACTTGATTTGTCTCATGTTTTCCTCACAATTATGGCTATGTTGGGAAGTGAATATTTAAGAGAATATGGGGTATTGGTATAAAAAATCAATATATGAAGTCAAACATCTCTTTTCTTTATGTGGGGAATAATAATTGACAAAAAGAAGATAGATACATGGAAGGAAGCATCATTTTAAAGCTGCAAATGACTATATAATAAAGTCCACTCTCAGTTTTCAGATATGAAGACTAAATAAATGATATCTTAAGTGGTTTGCTTAATTTAAACAGCCTATTAGTGGGAGAGCAAGAATCCAGAATACTTCCTCCTTTTGCCTTACATATCAGTCCCCTCGTGACTTCACCTTCCTTCTATTGCAGCCATAATCTGTCACTCCAAATATTTTCTTTACAGTTTCCTTAACTCATTATTCCCATTGTCCTCCCATCTCAACTCCCAAGTAAAATCTATGTCCTGAATAAATCCATTTCACTTCGTGCTTGGACTTGCCATACCAAGCTGCCGCATCACATATCTGGATCATCTAGAATTCACTCCCTTCACTTCTTATACACTTCTCCATCAAGCTCCAAATGATCACTGAGAACTCTCTATTATGACTTCCAAATTCCGCTCGTGGTTTCCACTTCTCTCTATTACCATTGCCACTACAACATACAGGCCATCATTAAATTTCAAAGTTACTATTATAGAAAATTTCAAACATATACAAATGCGCAGAGAACACCTCCCCCTCCCATCAGCAATCTCTCAGCTTCAATAATTGTAATTTAGTGCCTGATAATGTTTCATCTCTGTCTTCAAGTATTTTGAAGACAGTGCCAGATATCATGTAATTTCATCCACAAATATTTCAGAATGTATCTCTAACTATTAAGGATTCTTTAAAAAGTACTCATAATACTCACACTTTAAAAATAATCCATTCCTTAATATCATTAAATATCCAGTCAATGACATGGTCCCCCAATTGTTTAATATGTATTTGCTTATTTTGTTTTGTTTGTTTTACAGTTTGTTTGAATTGGGATTCAAATAAAGTCCATGATTGCAATTTGGTGGTAAACCTCTTTTAATCCAAAATCTTTCCTCTGCATTTATTTCTTGCTTTTCTTATCATTGTCTTTGTGGTTGCTGAAGAAACAGTTTTGTTATATAAAGTTTCCCAGACCCAGAGTTGGCTGGATGCATACAATAACATCACTAAACATTTTCCCCTTGCCTTGCATTTTTAAATGAATTTGCAGTCAGAGCTACAGGCTTGGTCCGTTTCATGTTTGAATCAGGTAGTGCTGTGGCATTGGATCAGGGGGCACATGCAGTCTGCTTTTCTCACTGTTAGTTATATTAGTATTTATTCATGATTATGGTCTATATCTTTTAGTTCATTAGGGGCTGCAGAATTGTGATTTTCTAATTTTAAT
The DNA here is from genome assembly GCF_030445035.2 of Dasypus novemcinctus. Lineage (NCBI taxonomy): Eukaryota > Metazoa > Chordata > Mammalia > Cingulata > Dasypodidae > Dasypus > Dasypus novemcinctus. Next base: position 74,309,709 of record NC_080677.1, read on the forward strand.
ATTCTTTATTCATTTATTAGCTAGAACACTTCTATAATAAGAAATTTTCTCTCAAAAACGAGGGTATGCAGTTTGTATAGGAAAAGATAGAAATTTCCTTGATTCTTTACCTTTATTTACTTATTATAATACTGACAGTGAGTTTCTAATTTTCTTTTAGCATCATTATTAATTTATAGATTGAATAATATTTGATGTGTTTCAATCCTTTCTATTTATTATCTTTTTAGATGCTCACCTTTTCTGATTATTGGCTAACACTATCCATTGGAATTGGCTCCTGGGTTCTTTTGACTCAATTCTAAAGGCTTTTGATTGATTGCTTCCTTACTTTTTTAGGACATTAAGAGGTTTAGTCTTATCATGGTATTTCCTGGTCCAAACCTGGAATTAATGATTTCTCTAAGAAGCCTGGTTCCTTTTGGTAAGAAGTATTATTTAGAAAACAAAATCTGGGGATAGGGGAAATGATCATTACTGGAGTGGTCATTTATTTCTAGGTCTTTTGGGGGGCTACAGCCAGAAGATTGTTCATATTGATACTTCAAATCAAAATCAGAGCTACATGATTTTTATTTGAATTCACTAGTATTTTTTCAGCCACTTTGGCAATCTTGGACAACAAACATGACTAGTAATAATGACTAATGTTAAGCAAAAGCATATCACTAAATCTTACATCATTGGGTTAATATATTGTTTGCTTAACACAAGGCATTATCACTAGTTAAGTTTATTATCTGAGCCTTGTTTTCTAGTTGATTCCTCAGAAGGGCCTGAGTTCTTGCATGTTAATTACTGATAGACTGCAACATTTATGCTTGAGGCCTAATTTGTCTGAATACAAATTTCTTGGCTAACATTTTATTAAAATTTTTAAAAATATTTTGCTCTTTTATTTTTGGCATAATGTGTAGTTGAATGTCAGATATTCTTGGCACTATAAGTAGCTTGGTCTTTTTGTTTGGGTGCACAAAATGTTTTTTTTATTATTTGAAATATAATAGATTTACTAGAACATATCACTGTCTTGGATTTATTTTCCCAGGTAACTTTCAATATATTAGTTTCAAATGTTTTTTAAATTAAACTTTTCATGAATTTTAATACACAATTTTTTCTGTTCCATATTTGACTCTTTCATATCTATCACTTTCTATCAAGTTCCTATTACCTCTTTCCTTGCCTTTTTAAAAAAGATTTATTTATTTATTATTTTTGTCTCTCCCAACCCTTGTTGTCTGCTCCCTGTGCCCATTCGCTGTGCATTCTACTACGTCTGCTTGTCTTCTCTTTAGGTGACATCCAGAACCAATCCTGGGACCCTCCGGAGTGGGAGAGAGGTGCTCAATCTCTTGCACCATTTCAGCAGCCTGGTCTACTGAGTCTCTCATTGTCTCTTCTCTGTGTCTCTTTTTGTTGTGCCACCTTGCTGCACCAGTTTTCCACTCAGGCCGGCTTACTGTGCCAGCCAGGACTCCACATGGACCAACTCTCTGCTTGGGCCAGCTCACTGTGCAGGCCAGCTTGCCTTCACCAGGAGGTACAAGGAATGGGACCCCAGACCTCCTATATGGTAGATGGGAACTCAATTGCTTGAACCACATTGCTTCCCCCTCATCCTTTTTTGATACTTTAAAAATATCTTGTGATAGTGAAATCTCCAAGAAATAACCTGAATTCCATATATTTTGTCCTGCTACATTGTTCTATTTTTCAAGTCAGAAGTTAAATCTCATCTCAGTATTTCTCTTATATTTCCTCTGTGGTATAAAGAAATCCCATCCTTCTTCACTTTATGCTGATGGGGCCACTGAACCACTTAAAAGAATGGTCTAAAGAAAATAAAGGATAAGATTATTTTAATGTAGTGTAAGATTTTCCTCTCAAAATTTTTATACTTCTGATGATTGTTTTGTCTTGGTATTCCATGCTTAAAAAATTTAAAAACACTGAGCTATACCAAAAGAGATAACATTATTAAATTTAGAAATCATTAGTCAAACACTACCTTAGGACATGTTATATTTTTCCTAGTGTACATACTTGAGAACCTAAAAATATAAAAATTAAGGACTCAGAAATGTATTATGTTTTAATTTTTAAAACATTTTAAAGCTTACTAAAGTAACTGCTGGCATTTATTCAATTTTGTAGTTAAATTAGCTTTCCTACACAAGTGAAATAATATATTGTTGTTTGTATTTTCCTTGCTTACATCAATAGTTTTGCCATGACTTATTTTTTTTATGGGTGGTGACACAAAGGGATGATCAATTCCAAGTGTATGGGAAAACTAATGCATTGGGAACATCTGTGAGTGCTCTGATCTTCCTTCTCACCTTTCCTTCAGCTTTATTGGTTTAATCTTAAAACATGAATACTGTGAAATCCTTCCTTACCATCTTGGGCATGAGGTTAAGTATTTGAACTTAGTTGCAATCCTAAAATTTGGCTTCAGTAATGCTTTTGCAGTCTTTTCAAATATTAAGTTCAAAGAGAGGAAGTTCTTACATCCTTGAACTACTGATAGCTCTCTTAAAGTTTTGTTAATATTAAAATATTCAGGTAAAAACATTATATCAAAGTAAAAGCAATCATAGTATTATATGAAAGATATGAGGAGTGAATGTACAAGGAATCTTAAAAGTATGGCAAGTCAGTTACATATTATAAATTAGACAAAACAAGAATTCAAGGACATCAAAAAGGAAATCCAAAATATGTGAGGTATAAATACTTCAAAGGTAGATGATAAGTGGGTACGCTTATTGATAAAAGTATAAAAATGTCCTTGGGACTAAAAGGAAATTATGTCACTGCCTGAAAGGAAAATAATCTACTTTCAAAGTTTAACACTCAGGAAATATTAACTACCGTTGATTCAGTAAGGAGTGTTTAATAAGTAACTGTTCCAGACTTAACAACAAAAATTTTATCTTCTCATTTTCTGGAAAAGTACATGACTAGATAAACTTTGCTTGTCTTTGAAATGATAAGAAAGATACAGTCTAAAGTGGATTAAATTAATATGTACAAGTTCAGTCAGAGGAAAGTGGGCTTAACCAAGGACCTGCCACCCAGGTTACCTATGCTTCTGCCACGTTCCTTTCCTCTCCTCAACCAGGAGGACCACAGTAATTTCTCGGAGGAGACATCTAGAGCAGAGCATTGTAGGAAGGGGATGGTGCTGCTGTCAAGAACCAAGAAAGCATCAAACCAAAGAGGGCTATTCTCAGGTCTTGAAATTGAATGGAATTTTCCCTGGTAGGTTGCAAACTTGCTTTGGACTCTTGGCCCTTAATTCCTTTCATTTTTTTACCTTTCAGATTAGGAATACCTGTTCTATCCCTACCCTACCCTAATATTATATTGTGATGCAAATAACTTATTTTCTACTTTCGCAGGTCTACAGAGGGAAAGACATCTTGCTCAAGGGTAGATAACCCTCAGAATCCCACTCATAAAAAACTGATATGAGGAGATTTGGGACTTTTTGGTGATGTTTTGATGATATTTTAAAATTAGAAGTGATGCTGAATAAGTTAAGACTTTTGGAGATGTTGGGATAGGGTGAATGAATTTGGCATGGGGGAAGGACATACCTTTGGGGCCAGTTTGTGGACTGTAGTGGGTTGAACTGTGTTCCCCCAAAAGATATATTCAAGTCCTAACTCCTAGTACCTGTGTACATGACATCATTTGGAAAATGGGTCTCTGCATTTGTAATCAAATTAAGATGAGGTCATACTGGATTAGGGTGGGCCCTAAAATCAATGACTAATAACTTTATACAAAGAGAAGAGGGCACAAAGAGACACAGAAAAGAAGGCCATATGAAGATGGTGGCAGAGATTGGACTGATGCAGCTGCAAGTCAAGGAATGCCTAGGATTTCTGAGACCCATCAGCAAGAAGAGGCAAGAAAGCATTCTTCCCTAGAACCCAAAGTAGCATGGCATTGTAAACACCTTGAATTTGGACTTCTAGATTCTAGAATTGTGGAAGAATGAATTTCTGTTGTTTTAGGCAAACACCAATTGTTTCTGGTAATTTATGGCAGTCCTAGAACACTTACATATACAGTATTTCTAGAGTTAAAAGGTAAAACTCAAATCTATACATTTTATGCAATACATATTTAGTAAAATATAATTTGACAAATATAATTTGACTAAATAATTTATAGTTTTTTTGAGTAAAAAGTGAATATTCTGAAAAACAGTCATGATATCTTGACTTGAGAGATATCAAAACTTTCCGTAAAATAACAGTAAATTGAATAGTTTAGAACTAGTGCAGGAATTGAAAAGCAAAATGAAACAGAGTAGAATATCTAAAAACTAACACTGTAATGTGGGCATTTAGATAATAATTCTTGGAAAAATTAAATTATATACTGGAAGAAACTTTATGTAATATTCCTATTTCATGTTGTACAATAAATTACAGATATACATCTATAAGCCTTTGATGACAATGTATGAGAATATTTTTAAAATTTTGTTGTCAGGATAGCTTTGACAAATTTAACTATGTAATTATTAAAATATTTTTATATGAAAAAAAACAGCCAAAAAAATTCAATATAAGGAAAAGCCTGGGAGAAAATATTTATGATATATATAACAGATACATTAATTTCCACAATCTATCATGAATGCCTACAACAAGTAAGTAAACAACAACCCAGAGGAAGAGGACAATGGTAACAAAGACAACTAATAGCTAATAATATAAAATGCTCAATACAAATTCAGTAATATATGAAATACATGGACAATGATGTAAGATGTTTAATCTTGCTAATCAGGTAATCTATTCAATGACATTTAAAGAAATATTTAAAGGGAAAATATAGATGATCGATGGTAAATAATAGATACATACCTACTTACTTACATACTTACACAAATAGATAAATTTAAAGATAGATACATGATTAAGGAGGGGTCAAAATAGGTGTAACATAAAAAGCAAACTCAAAATACCATGGCATATACAAGACTGAATGTTTTTTCTCACTCAAGTAACAATCCAGATTGGTCTGTCTCCTGGGAAGTAGACAGTTTCCTAACTGCATTAGCTCATACAGCAATGTAAACTAAGTTCCCAGCAGCTGTCCAGTAGTTTTTCTTTCCAAGTCATAAAGATGGGGAAAAGGAGAAATTTAAGGAAAAAAAAAGAATGTTTTTAAGGAAGGGGCTTAGAATTTGTAATATTATTCCTCTTCATATCCCATTAATCATGCTTCATCCCATAGCTCACAGAGCTGGAAGAAAAATTGAGAAATATAGTATTTAGCTCACTATATTCTATTACCAAGTGCAAAAAGAAAAAGATGGATACATGGAGACAATTAGTGGTATCTGCCATATGTAGATATCATTACCTTTGGATGGATGGATAGATAGATAAATATATACATGCATACATACATACATAGATACTTAGATACATAAATACATCCATAGATACATATACATACACTTAGCTATACAGATTGGATGGATGGATAGATAGATAAATATATACATGCATACATACATACATAGATACTTAGGTACATAAATACATCCATAGATACATATACATATACATACACTTAGCTATACAGATTGACAAGTATTAAATAGTTGTTCATATAAAAATTAAAATTCATCATCTCCTGGGAAATATATAAATTATGTCAGAGTTTCTGAAGGTATTGTCTATCACATTTTAAATAAACTCTCACAATTCCAATCATCGAATAAATTCCTTATAAAGTTAAATGTTAATGAAGAGAGGTATATTAATGGATGTTCACTACAGCTTTGTTTATAGAAAATCATTGTAAACAACCTAAATGTTCACTGATAAATGAATGGTAAAATAAATTAAGAAATTTCCATTAAACTAATTTTAAGGAAAAAGATAGATCTAAATACAGTAATAGAAAGAGAGCTAAGAAGAATTGTTAGATTTTTAAAAGTAACTTGCAGCTAAAAATGAATAATACCTGTTATTATGTTTCAATAGCTACTAAAACACAGTGGACTGCTAATGTGATTCCTTCTTTAGAAGATTCCAGAGCAACCATGGAATGACAGAGCAAAAATAATTGTTTAGTATATAGAAAATAAAAATCTACTATTTATTAAAAATATATACGTGCAAGACTATGCTAATTATAGTAATTCATTTAATCCTCAATATAACCCTAAGAGGTGAACACTCTCTCAATTTTACACTTGAAAAGTTACCCTTATTTTTATCATACAGTAAGTTGGCTAGATGAATTAAAGTAAATGTCTATGTGATTTAAGAATCAGAGCTGTAAACCATATGTATTCACTAAACATCAGTGAATATATCCTGCTAAGTTCTAGTAACACTTTCTTCATAGTATTATACTTACCCCACACTATTTTGTTGATTAGTATATGATCTCTTAAAGAGAGAAATTATATTTAATTCATTTTTGTAATCACTACACTCAGTTCAATTTTGTTCTTATAGATGATGTTCCATAAATATTTTCTTATTGATGAAAATTACTTATTAGGAAAGTAACATGCTTTTAATTAATAAATTATGAATGTTAATAAATTAGATACAATTTCATTGAGTTCAGTAATATGTGAAGAAGAGACAATTAGTAGGTATACTCAAGCTATATTTTTGAATAGGGTGGCCATAAAATTTATGGCTAAACCAAAACCCTTGAGAGTGAAATGAGGTGCTATTAATAATTATGCTGGGAAAAATAGGCATAAACCACCCCAGTCCCAGCCAAGCTGGGATGACTATTTATTTTATTGTCTTTGTAAGAGCTGCTCTAACAAAGTACCACAGACTAGTTGGCCTAAACAAAAGCATTTGTTTTCTCAGAGTTTGTCAGACTCGAAGTCCAAAATCAAAATGTCAGTAGGACCATGGTTTTCCTGAAGCCTGTGGCGTTCTGATGGTGGCTTGCTTACTGTGCGTAACTAAATCAGTCTCTGTCACCTGGCTGTCTCTCTCCCCATCTGTCTCTTCCTACCGTGTCCAAATTTCCTCTGCTTATGAGGAATTAACCCATATTGGATTAGGCCCCACCATCATTCTGGGCCAGACCTTATCTGATAAGATCTTCAAGGGTCTTATCTACAAATGAGTTCACATCTGTACCTTGACTCAACTTAACTAGTAACATCTTCAAAGACCCTATATACAAACGGGTTCATATCCACAGGACTGGGGGTTAGGACTTGAACATGTCTTTGTGGGGGACATGATTCAATCTATGAAAGTTCACCATCTGGATCCCAAAGAGCTTTGTTCTTCCTATATGCAAAACATGTTCAACCCATCCTATGTCTGAAAAGCCTTAACAACTTAGTAACAACTCTAAGTCCAAAATCTCATCTAAATCAGTCATGGCTATTTCTATCCTGGGGCAAAATCACTCTCTGCCGGTCAATCTGGGAAACCTAAAAAAAATTCATCTGCTTCCAAAATACTATGGCTGGACAGGCATAGTAATAGACATTCGCATTCCAGAGGGAGAAGTTGGAAGGAAAACAGGAGTCATGTGTACCCAGCAAGTCTAAAACCCAGCTGGACAAACTACATTAGATTTCAAAGCCTGAGAATAATCTGTGACTTGCTGCTTTGTCCCCTGGGACTGTTGGAGTGACAGACTTACTCTCTCTGAGAACCAAGACAGTAGCCCCATCTTCTCTGAACACTGGGGTGGCAGCCATGCTTTCCCTAAATACCAGTGTGAAGGATTCATCTTCTCCAAGCAGCAGGTGGTGGCCACACATTCCCTAATCACTGGGACTGAGGCCCCACCCTGTCCAAACACTGGGAAGGGAGACACATACTCTTTCCAACACTGGAATGGAGGCCCCACCCACTTCAAACAACACACAGTGGCCCCTCTCTCTTGGCTTTAGGAAGTGCCTTCAGCCCACACCTCTGCATCCATGGTTCTATGCTTGGGATCATTCTTCCTGCATTTCAACCCATCTTTGTCCTGTTCGGTCCAGGCATGCAGTGTTTCTGCTTATACAAAGTTCTCATAATCATTGTTGCTTTTCCATGCAATTCAAAGAGCTCCTAGCTTTCAGTCAAAAGACTGTTCCACAGATATTTCCTCAATAATTACATCTCCATTCTGGACTTCTTCTGAAATCCATGAATTATACACCTAATCTCTTCAGCAAATGGTTGTTTAACCACATTCTAGCATGGAGCCCTCTTCTCTGGGAACTTATGTCTCAGGAACTGAGGAAGGGCCTTGTTAGGGGCCACTTCTGACCCTAGTCTCAGAGCATGCTTATTGGATAGATTGGAAATCAAGTGATGGTTCCTTTTTTTTTTTATCTTTCACTTGTAACTTTTTTGCTTGCTGTCTCTTCTCTGTGTCCATTTGCTGTATGTTCTTCTGTGTCTGTATTTATTTTTATTTATTCTCAGCCCCTCACCCTGTGGCTTGCTTGTTGTCTGCTCTCTGTGTCCATTCACTGCACACTCTTCTGTGTTTTTACTTGTCTCCCTTTTTGTTGTGTCACCTTGCTGAGTTGGCTCTCTGTGGCACCTGTGAGCCAGAAGCACTCTGCAGTGCCTGGGCCAGCAGTTCTCCACAGTGTGTAGGTAAGCCTGCCTTCACAAGGAGGCCCTGGGTTCATATGTTAGACAGGAGCCCAACTGATTGAGCCACAGCACTTCCCCTGATGGTTCCTTTTTGCTAAACAGTTTAGTCCTCAATTTATCTCTTTCTTCTCATACTTTATCATAAGTAGCAAAGAGAAAACAGGCTGCAACTTCCACACTTTGCTTGGAAATATCCTTAGCTAAATATTCAGGTTCATTGCTTACAAGTTCTGTTTTCCATCCAACAGTAAGACATAACTCAACCATGTTCTTTTTATAAAAAGGATCAACTTTCCTCCAGTTTCCAATAACATATTCATCATTTATTTCCCTAAGGCTTCACCAGAAGCAAATTTAATGCTCTTATTTCTTTTCTTAATTGTCTTTTTTTAAAAAAAGATGCAGATCATAAAAAATGTTACATTAAAAAAAATAAGAGATTCCCATATATCCCACTCCCTACCCCACCCCCCACTCCTCCCACATCAACAACCTCTTTCATCGGTGAGGCACATTTATTGCATTTAATGAATACATTTTAGAGCACTGCTATACAGCATGGATTATAGTTTACATTGTATTTTACACTCTCCCTCAGTCCATTCAGTGGGTTATGGCAGGAAATATAATGTCCTGCATCTGTCCCTGGAAAATCATTTGGGACAACTCCAGGTCCAGAAAGTGTCCCCATATCACACCTTTTCTTCCCTCTCCCTGCCCTCAGCAACTCCCATGGCCACTGTCTCCACATCAATGATACAATTTCTTCCATTGCTAGAGTCACAATAGTTCTATAGTAGAATACCAGTAAGTCCACTCTAATCCATATTTTATTCCTCCATCCTGTGGACCCTGGGATGATGATGTCCACTCCACCTCTAAATTGAGAGGGGGCTTAGATCCCACAAGACTGATGGATGGGACTCTCCTGCTTATAGTTGTAGACTCTCTCGGTTCCTTGGTGTGGTGGTTGACCATCCTTACCTCCCTGATAGCTGACCTGGGTAAGTCAAACAAATTGAAGAGTAGGTGTTAAAACTCTGCTAAGACTCAGGGCCAAGCTGTAATACCCGTTTCTACCAATAATCACTTCAAGGCCATCTTGGCTTTTTCTATCCAGTGCCTCAGAAATTTTCCAGCTTCTGCTCATTATCCAATTCCAAAGATACTTCTACATTTTTATGTGTTTGTTACAGCAACACCCCACTTCCTAGTACCAAAACTGTCTTTAAGTTTGCTAGGGCTACGTTAATAAAGTACTACTGAATAGCTGGCTTAAATAATAGGAATTTCTTTTCTCATACTTTTAGAGATTAAAAGTCCAGTGTAAAAGTTTCTGCATGATCATGCTTTCTCTGAAGTCTATAGCATTCTGGTGCTAATCCATACTTGTTGATAATCCATACTTAATCTCTGCCTCTGGGAAACGGACTTTGGTTCAGTGGTTAGGGCATCCGTCTACCACATGGGAGGTCCGCGGTTCAAGCTCCGGGCCTCCTTGACCCGTGTGGAGCTGGCCCATGCGCAGTGCTGATGCGCGCAAGGAGAGCCCTGCCACACAGGGGTGTCCCCCGAGTAGGGGAGCCCCACACGCAAGGAGTGCACCCGTAAGGAGAGCCGCCCAGCGCGAAGGAGGGAGCAGCCTGCCCAGGAATGGCGCCGCCCACACTTCCCGTGCCGCTGACGACAACAGAAGCGGACGAAGAGGCAAGATGCAGCAAAAAGACACAGAAAATAGACAACCGGGGGAGGGGAGGGGAATTAAAGAAATAAAAATAAATCTTTAAAAAAAAAAAAAATCTCTGCCTCTGTCACATGCATCTCTCTCCTACTACCAGGTCCAAAGTTCCTGTGCTTATTAGGACTTCAGCTCTACTGTATTAAGACTCACCCTGAGGGAAGCGGATTTGGCCCAACTGATAGGGCGTCTGCCTACTACATGGGATGTTCAAGGTTCAAACCCAGGGCCTCCTGACCCATGTGATGAGCTGGCCACGCACAGTGCTGATGCGCACAAGGAGTGCCCTACGACGCTAGGAGTGGCCCCCACGTAGAGGAGCCCCATGCACAGGGAGTGTGCCCTGTAAGGAGAGCTGCCCAGTGCAAAAAAAGTGCAGCCTGCCCAGGAATGGCACTGCACACACGGCGAGCTGACGCAGCAAGATGATGCAACAAAATGAGACACAGATTCCGGGTGCCGCTGACACAAGCAGACACAGAAGAACATACAGTGAATGGACACAGAGAGCAGATAATTGGGGGTGGGGAGCGGTGCAGGGAAGGAGAGAGAAATAAATTAAAAAAAAAGACCCACCCTGATTCAGTGTGGTTTCATCTTAACTAATAACATCTTCAAAGATCCTGTTTACCAATTGGTTCACTTCCTTAGCACTGGGGGTTAGGACTGGAGCATGTATTGGTGGGGGACATGATTTAATCCATAAGAGCTATGATTTAAGAGCATGGTATGGTGAATAAGTCAAGAAATTTGGCATTTTAGATTTGAAGGTTCTCTTTTTTTTATATGATATTCATCCTTAGATCATTAATTCCTAGATATTTGACCTAGAATATAATAAACACTCAATAATACTTTGATAAGTGAATGCTCTGTGGATTAAACTATTTAATTCTTCTGAGATTAAATGTATGCATTAATAAAATCTTGTTAATAACACCCTTTATCCCAGGATTTTCTTGAAGATTAAATTGAATAATGCATGAAGAGCCTCAGTGCCTGAAAAATGTAGTACTTACTATTTTCACAGTAAATACTAAAACAGTCTATTAGATTATAGGGAATGTTTTGTTATTAAATCAGAAATGACATAAACAATAAAGAAAATAGATTTTACTGAGTTATAGCAAAAATAGGGGTGTTGAAGAATTATTGTAGACATTTTATATGTAATCCAAAGTAGTACGTACACAGTGGAACATGCTATTTTATAAATAATAGAAACCTCTTCTGAGGAGTTAACAACCATAATTTTAGGAAAGCCTCAGAAAGCTAGATAAATGATGATCCCCTCGATACAAGGTCCCAACTGAATAGTAGGGGAAGTACACTAGTCTGCCAAAGGGGTGCCAATAAAAAGTATTATAAAAGAAATATGTATTATAAAAAGTATTATAAAAAGAAATATGTTGGCTTTTATAAAGGGAATTTACTTGGGGTAAAAGTTTACAGTCCCAAGGCTGTGGAATTCTCACCAAAGTCAGCTGCCATGTGTTGAAGCAAGATGACAGATGATTGGTTCCTGTTCTCTCCTTCTCCTCCCAGCTTCCTCCTCTTCTTGAGTTCCATGGGCCCAGCCTTTTGAGGCTTCATGCTTAAGTGATCCTGTAGTCCTCCCTCTCCTGGAATAGGGCTTATTTCTCCCTGGGGCCTTCTGTATAGGAGTGTTGGGTCATCTTCTCTCTTCCGGATTTCAGGCAAAATCGCTCATGTCTCAGGCGGGCCTCACAGGTATTTGAACCTTCTCCTTTCTGTTACATGGCCGGATAAAAAAATGAAGATTAAATTGAATAATGCATGAAGAGCCTCAGTGCCTGAAAAATGTAGTACTTACTATTTTCACAGTAAATACTAAAACAGTCTATTAGATTATAGGGAATGTTTTGTTATTAAATCAGAAATGACATAAACAATAAAGAAAATAGATTTTACTGAGTTATAGCAAAAATAGGGTCTCCCTTCCTGTGTGTCTTTGTGAATGCCTGTTTCATATCAGACCTAGCAAGGGAGCCGGGACTCAACCTGAGTCATGCCTCACTGACGTGGCCAAATCACAAAGCCCTAAAAGCAATCTTAACAAGTAATCAAACACACCTCGACTGAATTTAATACAATTAAATGTTATCACAGCCAGAGGAATAGATTAGTTTACAAACATAATCTTCCTTTTTTTTGTATTCATAAATAATGTCAAACTGCCACAGTGATCCATATACATAATTGATGGTGCTCCTTTGGAAGCTTTGTTTCTGAAGAGATCTGCAGCTAATCTATCCCATCTCTCATCCTCGGCAGTTATATTTCTGAAAGTTGCTTTTGCTTCAATTCTTGCACTGTTTTATTCTTCTAGTTTTTGGTATACTGTCGTCTGCTCCTCTAGAATTTGACCTCTTTGATTTATTTCTTCGACTTTTCCTAGCTTGATTTTCCCAGTTAACCAAAGTCAGGAGATTCCATCAACTGTTAATTTGATAATATACTTTGAAATACATCTAGGAAAACTTCCACCAGTGCACTGCCACCAAGGACGAAACCAAATGGTTGAGTTCAGCATCAATTATGCCATACCTTCTTCACATTCTAGCCCTGACTGGGATGATTAGCTATGGAAAAGAATTATCCTCCTTCAGAGTAGTTGAAATTTATTGGAGGAAGTCACAACCTACATGACTGGAAACTTATGGCCCTGATCTCAAATTTCATCTCAAAAGGCCACTCAATATGCCCCAGTAATCTCTTATAGTTCTTTATTAATGATGATGCTTCTACTTCTCTCTTCAAAACCTCACCTGTCTCATTTTCCATTCATGGAGTAATATTTTGTTTATATGAGGAAATCATTGTGACTAATATCAAATCCTTATCCTCTTGCCATTAAATCTTCAAATCTATTTATCTATCTATCTATCTATCTATCTATCTACTATAATTCTTTGTATTTTCTCCTATTACCATTGAAAAATACCTTTACTCCCATTAAAGGCTAAATCCTCCACTTGTTCTCTGGATCCTATCCTTCTTTCCTTCTAAGGCACTTTGCTCTTTAATTTATCCATACCCTTTTATCATCATCCACATCTCCCTCACTTATCTCATTTCCACCAACATTCAAATATTCTCCAGCAATTCACATATTAAAGACAATTCCTTTCTTGACCCCACATCTCCCATATCTTTGCTCCCCTTCATAGATAAAATTTTTATATTATGAGTTGGCTACCCAAGCTGTATCCACTTTTTAACTCGTTTGGTTATTTGGCCACTCCACTGTCTGTAGCCCCACCAACCCAATTCTCAGTTTTCATATTTATGAATTCTCAGTATAATTAAGTGCTACTGATGACAACTTTCTTCTTTAAACCCTTTCCCCTCCTGTCTTCAGTGACAACAAATTCTCCTATTTTTTTCTTCTATCTCCCTTGTCCCTCTACCTTACTTTTCTCTATGGACTTATTTGCTATGCCTAAATGTTGCAATATTCTAAGGATCTCTCCTGGATCCTCTCATCATTCTGTTATAACACCATTTCTGTGGTTGTGAATATCATGTATGTGTTGATAATTGCAAAAATCCTAAGGATAGCCCTGAAGTCTCCCTTGAGTCATGGAATTTATATATTCTGCTACCTACTTGACTTATTTCATGTACATTTCCAGCAAATATATCAAATATAGAATGGCTAAAATGGAACCATCTCTCTACATCTCTAACCTTTTCCTCTTCTAGTCTTTGTCATTATATTAATACATTATACTGGGCAGTCTGTGGAAGTAATTGTGAATTGAAAGGAAACTAGAGAATAATCTAAGGAATATATAACAGTGATTTGAGTGGTAGATGAAGATTGTGATTAATAATATAAGAATGTTCTTCTTTTACCAAGTGCTAAGAATATGGTAATACACTGGAAAATTATAACAAATGTAACTTATGGGCTACAGTTAATAGTAATATTGTAATATTTTGCAGCAACAGCAAGAAAATATTTTTTCAATACCAAGGGACAACAATAGGGTGGTATAAGGGGGATATCTGTTTTTCCTTTTGGAGTAATGACAGTATTCTAAAATTGACTGAGTGATGACAGAACAATTCTGTGATGAAAATGAGAGCCACTGTGTATACACTTTGAATGGACTATACAAAGCATGGGATTTCATAACACAGGGAATCCAGTGGTGGGTATGGACAGTGGTTAACAGGATAAATATGAGAACATTTTTTCCTGAATGATAACAAGTATATAATACTATATAGGGTGTTGGGTTGGGGGAAAATGCACCAAATATAAGATATTGGCTATAGTTAGTAGTAATATTTTGATGGTGTTCTTTCATAATTTGTAACAAATATTTCACACAGTGCAAGGTGTTGGTGGTGGAAAGATGTATGGGAGCCCTATATGATGATATGCGTATTTGTTTTTTAAAATCACAAATTTTTCTATACATTTATTGTTTATGTATGTCCATGTGTGAATAATATACTTCAATAAAATTTTATTTAAAAAATAATAGGAGAAGCATTTCTTTAGCTATATAGTGTCTTCACTTTTCCTTTAAATTTATTTAAATCCTTCATTGGGCTCCCCACTTAGACTCTTTGGGTGGAGATGCTGGTTAGCTGAGTTTACCTAAGGTTCTGTACTATCTTGGCAGCCTTCTATGGTTCCAGTTTCTTCAGTTTTCTTTCTGGCTCACTACCTTCATTCATTTGGTTTCCTCCGGCATGTATAATTTACACCATGAGGGAAATATCAGCTTATCAATTTGAGCTTAGTTACCAAGATTCAATTGGGCTGTAGTTTGTTTATTTTTTAGACAAGTTGACACAGGACAGTGGTAGATGTTTAATGACAACCCATTGTCCCCAGGAAAAAGTAAAAGCCTGATTTATAGTATTTGTCAATTTCTGTAGTGCAAATATTCCTGTTATGGCCAATTTTACCTACAAATAGGACTTTATTTTATGCAGATTGGGAAAAGATGTACACAATCATTTTACAAGCTGCTTCAAGCCATCTGCAGCATACCTCTGTACTATCAAGAATTTTGTTCACTTACTATCTTGTTTTATGTTTTATCCAAGATAAGTTATTAGGAAAATAGAAAGTTTGTGGAGCTTTTGCCAGATCCATGGTGAGATAAACATAGTTTTTGTCAATCTGAGGGTTAAAGAAAAATAGTTTTATTAAGCATTTACAGATTCAGATATTAGATGTTGTTTTAAGTTTGCTAAAATCTGCTAGGAGTAATATACCAGTAATAAGTTGGCTTTTACAATGAGATTTATTCCGTTAAAAGCTTAGAGTTCTGAGGCCAGGAAAGTGTCCAAATCAAGGCATCATCATAGATGCTTTCTTACCAGAGCTGCAGCTGTGGGCAATCAGGGACATGGCAGGGCACAATGAGGCATCTGCTGTTCTCCTCCTTTTCCTCCAGGCTAACTTTCTCCACAAATTGCAGCTGTGGCTACCAGGTACGTAGAGGCATCCGCTCATCTCTCTCCTCTCCTCTGGGCCTCACTGCTTTTGACTTCTGGCTAAAGTGGCTTTCTTGGCTCCTGGGGCCTTCTCTCTTGGCTTCTAGGTTCCTCTCTGTCTCTGCAGCTTTTTTCTGTGTCTGTGGCTTTTTATTCCTCCTTTTATAAAGGACTCCTCCCTGGGCATACCCTATTTAAGTGATCTCATCTAAAGGAAAGTCCCCTGAATGATTCTAATCAAAAAGTCCCATCTACAATAGGTTTACATACACAGGAATGGATTAGCTTTAAGAATAGGATTTTCTGGGATCCACCCAGCTTCAATCTCTTTCAATTACAATGGTTTTGCAGTTTATGAATAATGCCTTGGAGTGTTGTGGCCAAAAATTTTCCTTGGAAATTTTCTATACAGTCCTCTCTTTTACAGACCCCTGGGAAGATGAAGTGGCTGATCTAAGATACACATCTTGTTGTGGCAGAACTATGGTTTTAATTTAGGATTCCTAACTTACAAGTTAAGGCCTGTACATGACACCAGGGGTTGAGATTCCTCAGATTCCTCAGAAAACACTCAAAGCATCTTGTTTTTTATTTTAAAAGCTCTTCTAGTTTCTAAGGACATCATTAACTCTCTTTGCTAAGTATTTAACTGTCTTTCCTGTTTCCCATATGGCAGCAAAATGAATTTGTTTTCCAGATAAGAAGGAAGTGATTCTCTAATTTAATGCTTTTCTTTAAGCAAAGGCATCCTTTCTGAAAATGATGTTATCTATTTATTAGCTATAAACTGTAGTAACTTCAACTCAAAAGAAATATGCTTAAATTAAACAAGGAGAGATTTTAGTTAACCATTGGGAAATAATCAAGGTAATGAAACACTGAAATTAGATAAATTAGAAGTTTCAAAATGCATTCATACAAGAACTATTCATTTGATACCATCTGTCTGTATAGTGCTGAGGTACAGGGTCTGTTTAGGATGTTTCCTTATATGTACATCTTTGTGTAGTCTCCTCCTCTAGAATCTGAGCTGGCTCTGTTACCTAGGCAATTCAATATGGTAGAAGTACACTTTGCTAGTTCTAAGAATCACCTTTAAGGATTGGCAGTGTCTGCTTTTGCACTCTGGAGGAAGTTTCTCATAAGGCAAGAAATTAAAATATTCTGAGACCATGATACCGTGAGAAGCCCAGCCTTGCCGCGTGGAGAAGAACTGAGGCCTTGTTTAACAGCTCCATCTGACCTTCCAGTAACAGTCAGTATCAGCTTCCTCAACGTGTGAGTGAGGCCAGGTAGAGGTTGAGCCTCTGGATCCATCAAACCAGCCCAACTAATGTGATACGGAGGAGAAATGAGCTATGTCCACTTATAGCTGTACAAACTGCAAAGTTAAAAGCAAATAAATAAAATGTTTGTGTTTTTAACTACTAACTTTTGGGGTATTTTGTTACACAGCAAAAGATGGCAAGAGAACTTTAAGACCTGATCACTGACCTCCAGAAAATTCCTACCTAAAGATTATAAAGAAAAAATAGACTCATAACCAGTACAAACATGCAGACATTCATCTACTTGAAGGCAGCCAATCTGAGCTACATAACTGAATACTTTTTACCTCAAGGAGTTTTGAGTTTATTGAACATGAAATACAGAGAGCACGTCTCACTTCAGTGAAAGTGAAACTATTAGTGATTTTGTGATATTTTAAAACCCATACTCATTTTTCTGAAAAATAGGAGGGAAATTTGGTTCATGAGCTTCAATTTATGTTTCCTTTTGAAATGGAAAATAGTGGCAATCCTTCACTCTGTCCTCAGAGGAACCATAGTCACTAACCTTTTAAGTGGAATTTACGGTATGATTGGTATGCGATCTTAGTTATTTCATTAGGAAGCTATTGCAGGAATCTGCATGGTTGATTTCTTTTGCATGATTTTACTACACAACATTAGAAATTTACTCTGGTTTAAAATCCTGTAATAATAATGGATTTATTGTTTATGATATTAGCAACTGTCATGATAGAGGCTAATGGGCTTCATCCTCAGCAGGGTCATAATTTTTGTTATACTCCCTTCTAGCACATTTGGATGTAATAATTGACTATATTTTCCATCCACTTCACAGATGAGTTTGCTTCAGAAGAAGCACATGCATTCAATTTGGTTTTTAGTACTCTGCACCCCGTTGAATTTCAATTAAATCTGGTTAACAACAACAACAGAAGTTCTTTGTAGTATGAGGCTACTAACTTTTGTACATTTCAATACACATTGATGTAAAGGAGTTTGGAACAGAATTATTATCCTTTTCATTTTGGTATAATGACCTGAGGTTTCACTGGGGTATCTATTCACAGAAAGAATTTACCTACTACCTCCAAGAATGTGTTTGGCATATGTGGCACTGTGCTCCGTTATTTTCAATAGTTGCTTGAACTACCCTAAGTTCTACCAAAAGTATTTATTTGGAAAGTAAAATTGTTGTTCTTACCCTCCTTGAAGCATGGAATATCTATCAGGCAGCTGATATATGAGTTGTTTCCATTTTCTTCCATATAAGATAGGTAAGATGAGTATTTTGTTACTAAACTCTAATCTAGAACACTTTGTTTTGGGGTGTTTATTCTCTTGAAAGGAGCTAAAACTCATATTAAATTTAAGCAATATTTTCCCCTAAGGATTGTATAAAAGGCCATTAAAAGGAGTAGTAAATCTATAAATAAGCATTTTTTTTTAACCTCTCCCTCCCCATTAAGCACAATATTGATACAGCTATTTGGAATGAGTTTTAAAATGGAATCAATACTAAAGATGGCATATCTCCATGGCAGAAATATGCAAACCATTCTAAAACATAATTTGGTATGCATTTCTTGTTCGGATGCAATTGTGCCTTGTTTTTAATGAATGCTTAAAATGGCCCAAATTATAATTTCTACAAATTCCCTCCATCTCAACTAGATCTGGAGAGATAGAACAACTAGAAATCATCAGTAAGTCTTTTAGTTTTTAAGGTTGACATATTATACATATAGTAGACAGTCAATCCATAGGTAAATTCATGGCACAATAATACTTGGGGCAAAAGTTCTAGGCAGAATTTTAAAGGGCAGAGAGTGTACATTGTGAAAACTCAAAGAAATGCATTTAAACTTGCCTTTCTATTCAGCTTTAAGAAATGAAAGTTGGGAAACAGATGTGGCTCAAGCAATTGGGCTTCCATCTACCATATAGGAGGTCCAGGGTTTGATGCCCAGGGCCTCCTGGTGAAGGTATAGTGGCCCATGTAGTGAGCTGGCCTGCACAGAGTGCTGGCCTACATAGAGTGCTAGCCTGCATGGAGTGCTAGCCTGCACAGAGTACTGCCCTGTGCAGAAGTGCTGGCCCAAGCAGAGAGCTGGTGCCGCAAGATGATGTAACAAAAAAAGGAGACACAGAGGAGAGATAATAAGAGATGCATTAGATCAGGGAGCCAAGGTGGCACAAGAGAATGATTGCCTTTCTCCCACTCCAGAAGGCATGGCAAGATGATGCAACAAGAGACACAGAGGAGAGAAAATAAGAGACATAGCAGAACAGGAAGTTGAGGTGGTGCAAGAGAGTAATCGCCTCTCTCTCACTCTGGTAGTTCCCAGGATCAGTTCCCGGAGCCATCTAATGAGAATACAAGCAGACACAGAAAAACACACAGTGAATAGACATAGAAAGCAGACAATGGAGGGGAGGAGAGGAGGAATAAATAAAATAAATAAATCTTTTAAAAAAAAGAAATGAAAGTTGAGTTCTTGGAGAGATTAAGCATTCATTATTATAGTCATTAAGAATTACAAAAGAATGGTGGGAAATATAAATGGTAGATATAAGGGCTAGAGATATTATAAGAGATATTTTACAAGTTTTTCTTTTTCTTTTTAAGATTACTTTGAATCTGAATCATTTTCCTAGAAATGTGAAAAGTAGACCACAAATAGGTTCATACTCAGTGAGTCAGGTGATAGCAGAAAATAATGTTTCCTAAGGCCAGGAATATTAAGAAACTCTAAATAAAAAACTGTATTTGTGTTTTCATGTACAGAACTGGCTGTTTAAAATTAAGTGGAAATATATTTATTTTTGAAACAAGCATTATATTCCTAGTTAATAGATCTTGGAAAAACAATAATACTAATCTGTCATTTTTATAAAAATTTCCAACTCTTCAAAACCATTTTAATTTTAAAATATATGTGGTATTTGAAAATGTATACATAATTTTTTCCTAGCATTCTCAAATACAGAATTTATATAATTATGTATTGATTAAATACACTTCCATTTTCTACAGCTTGGGATAATAGATACTATAAATAGTCTCATACTAAAAAACAATTTAAAATGTTTGATAAAATATTTTAAAAGCTGTTTAAAGGGCAATATTGAGTTTCCAAGGTATTAAATTGCTAACTAATCCTAAAAGCATTTGTTTAAATTCTGATCTTAAATTTATTTTTGTGGCCAACATACAGGGAAAAGAGAAAAACCTCAGGAACTACCCTCTCTATATTGCAGAATTTAATAGCAGACATAAGATGGGGCACTAAAAGGCTGTAGAAATAACCTCTTTCCTTAAGAACCAAAGTACTGAATGCAGATT
Source organism: Dasypus novemcinctus (assembly GCF_030445035.2). Taxonomy (NCBI): domain Eukaryota; kingdom Metazoa; phylum Chordata; class Mammalia; order Cingulata; family Dasypodidae; genus Dasypus; species Dasypus novemcinctus. The sequence goes on from NC_080677.1 coordinate 74,330,184, forward strand.
TAAAATAAAATAAAACAGAAAATAAAAAATTTCCCAGTTAATTCAGTCCTCCAATGTAATATCTTTACCTGAGTGGTCTAAAAAATTCACCAAGCTTTTAGTTTAAAGCATTTCCAAGGTCATGTTGCCCTTGTGAGCCTAAAAAGAAGCAAATTCTGATCCTGTTTGGAGAAGCCTGACTTTAAGCCAAGTCTCAAACATTCTCCAAAGAAAAAAATCCCAAGGCATATGAACTGCCAGATGAAATGCATGAGCCAGAAAAGAAACAAGTCATTAATGTCTAGAGCCAGTAAGGGAAACAAAAACCAGACAGCTCAGTCAAAATACAAAAATTATTCAGATATTTGAATATTAAACAAATATATCTGAATAACACCAAACGTATTATTCTTAGATATGATTTTCTGTATAGGAACCCAAAAGAAATTAAAATTAATTATTAAAACTAATAAGAGACAGGAAGCGGACTTGGCCCAGTGGATAGGGCATCAATCTACCACATGGGAGGTCCACGGTTCAAACCCCAGGCCTCCTTGACCCGTGTGGAGCTGGCCCATGCGCAGTGCTGATGCGCGCAAGGAATGCCCTGCCACGCAGGGGTGTTCCCCGCATAGGGGAGCCCCACACGCAAGGAGTGTGCCCTGTAAGGAGAGCTGCCCAGCGCGAAAGAAAGTGCAGCCTGCCCAGGAATGGTGCTGCACACATAGAGAGCTGACACAGCAAGATGACGCAACAAAAAGAGACCAGATTCCCGTGCCACTGACAACAGAAGCGAACAAAGAAGAACACACAGCAAATGGACTCAGAGAACAGTCAACTGGGGAAGAAGGGGGAAAGGGGAGAGAAATAAATAAAATAATCTTAAAAAAAAAACTAATAAGAGAATTTACCATTATTGCTGATTAAAATTCATATAAATGGCAATTTCATTTTTTTCAAAATATACTTTTCAAAGCAAAATTTACAAAAGTATCAAAATATATAACCCCTGGAAATAATATCTAACAAAAATCTTGAAAAGTCTTTATGAATAAATAATGACTGTCATTGAAATACATTGAAAAAATGTAAATAATTGAAGAGACGTACCATATTCTGTTTTGGGAAAATGAAATATTTAAGGGATGTAAGTTGTCCCAAAGTCAATTTATAGATTTATACCATTAAAATTTACAGATTTTGTTTGTTTTGGATTTGACAAGCAAATTGCATAGTTCTAAAACTTATATAAAATGATGAAAGGCCAAATAGTACAAAGATATTTTTGAGAAAGAAAAATTTTGGAGACAGCATAAAAATCCAAGAAACATATCATGTGCATATGAAAGAAGTGGCTTTGAGAATGGGGGGAAGAGATGGATTTTCAACAAATAATGCTGGGGTAATTACTTTTTTGTAAAATTGAATCCTTACCTCAAATAACTTGCAAAAACATAAATTCTAGATGATTTAATAGTTAGATTTGACTGTCAAAAATTTAAAGAATTAGAGGACAATATAAAATAATAACTTTATGAATATGGGATGGTAAAAGTTTGCTTATATTTTACATAAAAAGCACAATTCCACATTAAAACTAAGAGCTTCAGTTTATCAAAAGATACAAGAAATATGGACATTGATGCAAGATATTGTAACTGACTTAGATTATTATCAATAATATATAAAGAACTACTAGAAATCAATAAGAAAAGTCAAACAACATTTGGTGGGTGCAATTATTGACTCATTCAACTTCCATCCCTCCCTTTATTTGGTGTTTTTTCTTGTAATTTAAAGACTATCAAGCTTAAAGTTATATTTAACAATTTCCTATACAGCTAATGTTTCTGGATGCTAAATGGTTTCCAATTAGAGGAATATTCACATAAAATTTGGACAGCAGAGGACTTTTCTGCTTTATTGTTTGTTTTGTTTTGTTTTTCTGTTTACTTCAGGCAGTCCAAATGGTGGAACAGTGCATTTTTTTTCTGCCTTCAACTTGCTCTGATAGTATCTTATTATAAATTCATTTCTCCCAGATGAACTTTTAAGTAACTTGGGAGGGTCTTAATTATCACTTGATGGACCCATCTCATGATCTGGTCTAGTTCAGGTCTTAGCTCTCCCAATTTCTATCCCCTTGCCCTCTCTCTTGGTCTCTTTCTTGCCCCACACTTTTACTGAAATATTACATACAATGAACTGCATTCATTTTAGGTAAACAGTTTGATGATTTTCAGCAACTGTTTGCAGTTTCGCAAACATGACCTCAATATATAATAAAACATTAACGTTACCCCAAAAGGTCCCCTTTGCAGACAATACCCTCCTTCAATTGCCAGACCCAGGCAACACTGACCTGTTTTCTTCTTGCAGTTTTGTGTTTTCTAGAATTTCATATAAATGAAATAATACCAGACATAGACTTTTGCATATGACCTCTTTCACTTAGCATAATGTTTTTGAAATATATTCATATGGTTGTATGTATCAACAGTTTGCTACTTTTATTGCTGACTAGTATTTCTGGTTTGGATATACCACATCTTGCTTATCCTTTCACTTTTTGATGAATATTTGGGTTATTATAATACTTTTGGGCTATTACAAATAAAGTGGCTATGACCATTTGTGTACAAGTCTTTGTGAGGACACACACTTTTATTTCTTTTGGG